>NC_140504.1:129048416-130255916 GCF_964339955.1 Pipistrellus hanaki | reverse complement strand
GAACATTAGCAATCACCTGGCAGCTTCCTCTATGTGCCTTCTCTTTCCCACCCTCTGCCTTTCTGACAGAGGTCATCATTATCCTGAATTCTGTGATAAGGGTTCCTATGGCAGATTGATTGCATTAATGGCCCAGATTAATGTCCTCCCATGATCTTTGTTTTGCAAAATTAATGTCTCTTCCCATTCTGATCTCAGTCTTGGTCATGTGACTTGCTTTTGTTAATAAGATGCAAGCAAATGAGGCACAAGTAGAGCTTTGGAGAGCAGATGCAGAGTCCTGCCTGCCCCTCTGCAAGATGGCACTTGTTTATTGTACATCTTCATGAGAACACAGCTAGGCTAGCTCACTGGATGGTGACAGGCCTGTGAATCAGAGATGTTTACACTAGATCATGGGACCCTATATTTACCAATAGCCAAGCTACAAACATTACCAAAACCACTTCAGCAACCTGTAGCTCCCCAGGAAGCATGAGCAAGCCCAGCCAAGATCAGCCAAGATCAGCCAAGATCAGCCAAGCACTGGTGAACATTACAAGCTTGTGAGTAAGATAAATAGTACATGTTTCTTTAAGCTATTAAATTTCAGTGTTTTGTTTTGTTTTGTTTTGTTTTGTTTGCAGTATTGTTTTGGCAATCAACTATTTTTACAATTCCTTTTTTCTTGTTAGATAAAATCATAATGTACATAGCACTAAAAATATATTTCTTGGTTCTGTCTCTTCATCTTTCTTAAATTTTAATAATTTTATCACAAGGTATGTTTTCCTTTGTGACATTTTTACCTACTGTATTTTAATTTTCATTTCTGTAATTTCATGAAGTTAGAGTTTTTTGCTGTTATTTAATGTTTGTGTGTGTGTGTGTGTGTGTGTATGAGTATAAATTGTTTTCTTCCGTTAAATGGTCATTTGGCTTTCATGTGGACATATACATTGTTTTCAATTTGAGGTTATTTTAAACAGTAAACCCACTCATATATGTCTCCTGATGCACATTTGCAAGTCTCTGAGAGTAAATATACCAAGGAATACAATAACAGGGACTATGGGTGAGAGTGTTCAAATTTTGAGGCTAATGCTTGCCAAATTATTTTCCAAGTTGTCAGCAATAATTTGTACATCCATCAATATATATACTGTAAGACCCCACACCTGTCTGCATTAAGCAGGCAGAAGCAGAAGCAAAAGGAGCATGCAGCAACCTTCGTGGGAGGTGTTCATGGTTGAGGCCTGGAAGTGGCACACATCATTTCTGGTCACATGTCATTGGCTCCAACTTCTTGCTGCAAGAGCCCCTGTAAAATGTGGTCCAAGAAGAAGAATCGGCCACATAGTCAGTCTCCAACAGAGCTTCTAATGCTTCTAATACTAAAATATGACTTTCTGTTAGATAAACACTCTTTCCAACTCCCTAGGGAAATTAGATCAATTTCATTATCCTCATTTTATAAGTGAGGGAACTAGGGCTCCAAGTGGTTAAGTGACTTGCCCAAGGTCACAAAGTTAGTAATTTGCTAGAACCAGAGAATAATCTCAACTCTTTTCCCCGAAGTGTTGTCCTATTTCTAGTATAATTAATCTTTCTTTTCCCAAGTACTCATTCACTCAACAACTGAAATTGATGCTTGTGTAACTGCTACATGACTATTGCAATATGCTTCCTTCTAAAAACACAAGAAATGAGCATCACAAAGTCCTGCCATTAGAATCTCACAAGTTTGAGTTTTCTGTTATGTCCTGCTGTCTCCCTGCTATCTCCATTTCCTCACTATATGCTCTCAGCTCAATATACTCATGCTGGGCTCACCAGTAATTTCCAGTTCAATAAATACAGTGAGTGTAGTTCATTACCTTATTTGAATACTGTACAATCATTCCAGATAGTGACCCTTTTCTCTTTGTAATGACTCCTTCCTTTGATTCCTATAATCCAACACTCCTGATTTCCTTTCTACCCCTCTGGTTAATTTTATTTAGTAATTTAAATCATTGCTGTTTTATCCTCCTCTTTGAGAACACCCTCACCCTGCCTGCCAAAATCAGGTCTTACTTCAGAGTCCCAAATGCAATTTCATCTCCTTAATGACGCTACCTAAATTTCCAGGCAAATGGAAATGTCACCTCTGCTCTTCAAAACTTTGTTCTTATCTCTTTCACAAGACTGACCACGTTCCACCTTATGATAGTTGTCTAGCTATCACAAGTCTCACTGATGTAACTACATTCCTTTAAGGCTGATTCCTGGCATGCCATCTTGCCTCATTCTATCTGCGCATTTTTGGCCAAAGCCCTTCATAAATGCTGTTTCCTCTATGTGGATCTCTCTCTCTCTTTCTCCTTCTCTATCTTATCTGATTAATTCCTAGTCATCTTTCAGAATTCAGTAGCACTCACTTCTTCAAAGAAGAGTATCCTGACATAAGCTCAGGTCCCCTTGTTACATGTACACCTGCACCCTGTACTTTTCCCTCTTGACATTTGTCATAACTATAGTGCAACATCTAACTGTGAAATTTATTTCACTTCTGTTTATTCTATTAAAGTGTAAGTCCTGAGATTACAGTGTCTGTGTATACGCTTGCTGTTATACAGTCTTTGCATACATCAGGCCGTCATCAATATTTGTTGAGTGAAATAATTTTATTTGTGTAGAGCAAAATTTCAATGAATATTAGATGCCACCTCACATACAACTTACAGTTGACTAATATCATTGAGGTGCTTTTTTTCCACCCAAACTCTTGTGTCTTATTTGGACCTTATTACTTAACTAAGTGCATTTGTCTTTAAACATCATCTTATTAGACTGAACCCACTGGATTTGCATTCTGTTATTCCACATATACTATCCCTCCTACTTTCATGTCATCTGATAATTTGGTAATCAAATAATTGACCAAAGTGTTAAATAAGACAAACCTCAAGACAGGGCTCTGAAACTTGCCACTTGAAACTACCTCTTAGTATAGGATTATGATACTTTACCATAGAAGTTCAACTTCTTAGCTTACCCAGATCATGGTTGATAATTTAAGGAGTCTACAAATTAAAAGTTCTTATGCTGCATATGAAAACCTAATCTCTCTTTTCTTTTTCTTTCTTTTTTTAATCTTTTTTGTTGAAAGTATTATATATGTCCCCTTTCTTCCTCATTGACCTCTTCTAGACCACCCCTTTCTTCCCCCAACCCCCACCCCAGGCCTTCACCACCATATTGTCTGAATCCATGGGTCATACATATATGCAAATTAGTTCTGTGACTGATCTATTCCCACCCACCCATCCTCCCCCATCTTGCCTCTGAGATTTGACTATCTGTTCCATGCCTCTGTGTCTCTGGATCTGTTTTGTTCATCAGTTTATTTTGTTCATTAGATTGCACATATGAGTGAGATCATGTGATACTTGTCTTTCTATGACTGGCTTATTTCACTTAGCATAATACTCTCCAGGTCTCTCCATGCTGTCTAAAAGGGTAAGAGAGCTTTCTTTTTTACTGCTGCATAGTATTCCATGGTGTAAAGCGTCACCTCCTTAATTAATTTATATTTAAGTTCTCTAGATGAAAGTACTATCTGCCTCCTCAATGGTTTCTAATTGTTTTCTTACCATTTTTATCTCAGTGACCACATTCTGGCTTTATGTCATAGTTAATGGAGATAGTGTGTATAGTCATGATTTGGACAATGCCAATTCTCACTATTTAAGCTCAGTTCCTTCCAGGCAACAAGGGCTTCACTTGCTTTAAAGTTACTATTTATTTTCTCTAACAAGCCAGAAACTAGTATTTTATATATATTTTATTTCTTATTGAAGTGAATATTATACTTATAAACATCTAAGAAATGAGGAAACTGAGTCTCAGAGAAGACTTTATTTATATTCTTCATCCAGTACTGGTCTTTGTTCATAGTATATATTAAATTAGTAATTAATTGTCAAATTGAAGTACAGAATTGATATTGATGGCAATTTATATGGAAATTTCACCTTCTCCAGGACTACGGTCCCAAAATGATATATCTTGGGTCAGATAACTAAACTTAATCTGAACTGCTATCCCAGGAAAAGTTTCCTAGTCCATTGTAATTTTCTCTTTAAAAGAGAATATGCATTCTCAAGGCAAATAGAGACAGAATAGATATGTTATTTGGGGAAACAAATGTTGCAAGAAACAAATGCATGCAAATTATGCCTCTTCTGTACTCTTCAAGACCATTTTATTTACTTATTTTTTTAAATATATTTTATTGATTTTTTACAGAGAGGAAGAGAGAGGGATAGAGAGTTAGAAACATCGATGAGAAAGAATCATCGATCAGCTGCCTCTTGCACACCCCCTACTGGGGATGTGCCCGCAACCAAGGTACATGCCCTTGACCGGAATCGAACCTGGACCCTTGAGTCCGCAGGCCAACGCTCTATCCACTGAGCTAAACCGGTTTTGGCTTCAAGACCATTTTAAAACTGTAAACTTCTTCAAGGTGACATACTGACATTTTGAAATAATTTTGTCACTAGTGTACATTGACCACAAATCAGGCTTTTTATTAATGACAGGCCAAAGAGGCAAAAAATAGTATTCCATAACAGTAGTGTTATTATTCCTACCAAGAGTTTTTTTCTCTCCTAAAACTAAACTAGACAAATATGCTGTGAGATAGATCAGATAATGAGTAATTTAAATTATTCTAACATAGAACTTGCCCAGAAAATCTATATTTTTCTTTTTGAGTAAGCCACAAACAAGAACTTGCCTTTGGGTCATGTTTTATGCAAGGATTTGCACAATCTTTAAAAAAGTAAAAGATTTTATAATCTATTTATCATTTATAGATGAGATTACTTAAACCTAGAGAAGTGAAAATAACTTTTCCAAATCAAAGAGCATTTTTGTTGGAACTCAGACTTGAGCCCAGTGTCTGGCCTCAGGGTCAAGTTGCTCCATCTCTACTGCCCAATCATGCTTTTGCAAATTAGTAACCACAATTTATCTTTTATATGCATGACTTCCTGGGCATGACCACCCAGACTTCTGGTAGCAGCTTATTTCACCACTTGTTTATATAATTTTTATCTCTTGCCTGACAATCTTATTTTATTTGTCAAGACAATGGTAGCCATGTTTTACCATCCACGTGTTCCACTTAGGGCTGGAAGAGTAACTCTTCCCTTCAGAAAGCCTTGACTAGAAAGAATCTCCTTCTTCTTCTTCTTCTTTTTTTAAGGTGGTGACTTTATTTATCTATTTATTTATTTTTTTTAAAATATTTTATTGATTTTGTACAGAGAGGGAGAGAGATAGTTAGAAACATCGATGAGAGAGAGTTATCGATCAGCTGCCTCTTGCACACCCTCTACTGGGGATATGCCCACAACCAAGGTACATGCCCTTGACCAGAATCGAACCCAGGACCCTTCAGTCCCCAAGCTGACGCTCTATCCATTGAGCCAAACCGGTTTCAGCTAGAAAGGATCTTCTAATAAGACATGGAGCCTGACATAGTAGACGGGATACAGCATGGGCTTTGGAATCTGATATCATGACTGTACATGCTATCTTCATAAATGTCACAATTTCTTAAGCTTTTCAATCTTCATTTCTCCATCTTTAACATGGGAGATATAATAGCTATTTTGCATTGCTGTGATTGGGACTAAATGGGATATGCATGAATTGTGTTTATAACATGAGGGTGATGAGTAATTGTTTGCAGTTTGCTATTGCTGCTCTTAGGTTTTAGCTGGAAGTTCCTAAGGGTTTTCTGAGTTGTCATCTTCAATGGATGCTGCTATTAGACTATATCTTTCCTAGAACATTTGAAAACAATCAATTGAGAATATACTGAGAAAAAATATTCTTGGTAAATTATCTTCACATAAGTAGGATGAAAGGAAAGACAGGAGATGTTTAGGATAATGGAAAACATTCTATATGTTGACTCCACCCAAAATATTCTGTTTTTATGGTTTCCTTTATTCCAGTAGTTCATAGGCTAGGTCCAACTTGCCTGTAACAATAACATTGAGATGATGCTTAAGGATCTTCACTTCTGTATTAAGGTTATCCAGAGAAACAGAACCAAAATATTTCTATGTCTATATATAATACTTGTCTTGACCTACATCTATGTATATATGGCTGTCCCTCTATTGAGAGAGGGGGTTGATTTTAAGTTATTGGCTCACACAGTTGTGGAAACTGGCAAGCCCAAAATCTGTAGACTAAGTCAACAATTTAACAATTCAGGTAACAGCCGATGTTGCAGTCTGGAGGTTATATTGCTTTTATTTCGGGAAACCTCAGACTTTGTTCTTAAGGCCATCAACTGATTAAATAAAACCTCCCTGTATTATAGAGAGCAATCTACTTTACCCCAGATCTATTAACTTAAATGTTAATTATATGTCTTAAAAAATGCCTTCATCTAGACTGGTGTTGGAATAAGCAACTAGGTATCCCATCCAAGCCAAGTTGACACATAACTTAATCCTCAGAACCTTTAACTTAGTGAGTGCTTCCTTAAGTGCAAGCAGGCAAAGTACAGATAGTGAGTAGGTACTTGTTAGAGCATACCAGAGAATTAAAAAAGGAATTTCACAGTTATATGATATATATCACCTTCCTTCAGGCTACTATAACCAAGTATCATAAGCTAGGTGGCTTATAAACAACAAAAATTATTTCTCACAGTTCTGGAGGGTTGGAGTCCAGGATCAGGGTACCAGCATGGCTGGGAGAGGGCCTTCTTCTGGGTTAGAGTTCTGGTTGTACCCTCACATGATGGAAGAAAAAACAGCTCTCTGGGGCCTTTTTATAAGGGCACTAATTCTATTCACAGGGGCTCTGATCTCATTACCTCGTTACTTCTCAAATTTTTCACTTCCTAATACTATCACTTGGGCATTGGGTTTCTAGCATATACATTTTTTGGAAGAGACACAAACATTCAGACCGTAGTACCCAATGAGGAGACTGAATTGTTTATGATATACCAATTCCTCATCCATACTGAGTTCCTTGTGATGCTGATTGGAAGCCAGGGAACTCTAAAACATTTACATGCAAGTGAACAGCTATGGGCAAACTCCCTGATGGACTCCACAACAAGGTATGAGAATCTCTAGGTTATTTATTGGTGATCAGTCAGGTTAAGAAATTCTCTTCCAGGAATTGCTTTATGACTCAACCATTACACTTCTGGGAATATATCCTAGGGATCCCAAAACACCAATTCAAAAGAATATATACACCTTCATGCTCATTGCAGCATTATTTACAATAACCAAGATTTGGAAACCGCTCAAGTGCCCATTAGTAGTCCAGTGAATTAAAAAAGCTGCTGTAAATTTAGATCATGAAATACTACTTGGTCATTAAAAAGAAGGAAATTTTACTCTTGTGACAGCATGGAGGTACCTGGAGAACATTATACTAAGTGAAATAAGCCAGTCAGAGAAAGACTAATACTATATGATTGCAGTCATATGTGAAATCTAATGAGCAAAATGAGCTAACAAGCAAAATAGAGACAGATTCATAGATGGAGAGCAGGTTGACAGATGTCAGAGGGGGCTGGATGGTGGGAATTTGAAGAGATTGAGCAAAAAAAGGAAAAATAAAAGAGAAAGCACTCATGGATACAGACAACAATGTGGGGATTACCAGAGAGAGAGATAGGAGAGGAGAAGGGGAGGACGGGATAGAGCGGATAAATGGTAATGGATGGAGATTTGACTTTGGGTGGTGAACATACAATACAGTGTACAGCCAAAACCGGTTTGGCTCAATGGATAAAGTGTCGGCCTGCGGACTGAAAGGTTCCAGGTTCGATTCTGGTCAAGGGCACGAACCTTGGTTGAGGGCACATCCCCGGTGGGGGGTGTGCAGAAGGCAGCTGATCGGTGTTTCTCTCTCATCAATGTTTCTGACTTTCTATCCCTCTCCCTTCCTCTCTGTAAAAAATCAATAAAATATATTTAAAAACAACACAGTGTACAGATGATGTGTTGTAGAAATGTGCACCTGAAATCTGTATAATTTTGTTAACCAGTGTCACCCTAATAAATTCAATGAAAAGAAAAAAAAGAAATTCTCCTCATGTGTCCCTATTTAGAAAATCACCGAGTTCCTAGACAAATTATTACAAAATCCAAATTGACCAGCATGAAAAGTTCAAGCCTTATAGATACAAAGAAACATGCTTTTTGCAGGTACAAAATTTAGAGAAAAGAGTCCACAAGGCCACATCTACCTCTGTCTGACAGAATTCGCAAGTTCCAGGGTCCCCCAAGACAACTTTGGGGTTTGATAATTAGCTATAATAGAAGGAGTCACAGAACTCACTAAAAACTGTTACACTCACAGTTGTGGTTTATTACAGCGAGAAGATACAGATTAAAGTCAGCCAAAGAAGAAAGCACACAGAGTAGGGTCAAGGAAAATCTGAAACACAGAGCTTCTAGTTGTTCTCCCCTGTAGATTCACGGCAGCTTTACTGTCCCAGCACTGATGGGTGACAATATGCACAGATTTCCAAACAGTAGAGCCCACCAAAACTCCAGAATCCAGAGGTATTATTGGGGCTCCATCACTTAGGCATGATTGACTGCCCACACAGCTGGTCTCAGTCTCCAGCTCCTGCAGAGGTCAAGCTGATATTGCACCATCCAAGCCCCCACTCGAAATCACATCGTTGGCGAGGCCCAAGTCTCTCACGCTAAATAGCATTGATTAGCATTGATGCTATTTGGTTGGCCCAAGGCCTCTGTTGAAACAAAAACACCTTTCTCAATGTAAATTTTTGACAACTTTTCTCAGAAAAACAAACAAACAAACAAACAAAACAAACAAAAAAACACTTTTCATGGGTTTAGAGACTACCTCCTGAGAGACAAGGGCAAAGGCTAGATTTTTCTTTAGATAGCATTGAATTGTTTACTGCACAGCAAAATATTTAGTTTTGCCTGTGGACGCAGTCCCATTGTAACTGTATAATAAGGAAGTTTGTAAGTTCATTAGATGTAAAACAAACATTTGTTAGGAATGTATTTTAATCTGGACCTTCTCTGAAATGACTTTTCAGCATTGTCTCCATTAACCTGTTAACCGGGGAGTTCCCTTTTTAATTACGCAACCTGTAATGGGTGCATACTCTTTCACTAGGACGAGTCAGTACGTCACGCCCGGAGGACGTAATTTCATATTATTATTTTTTAAAATTTATACTTAATTAAAATAAATGATATATTTTTTCATTTATTTATATATAAAGCACAAAGAAAAATACAAAATTACAAAAAAAATAGAAAAGAATACCAACAAAAAAATGGAAACATCGAATTAAAAAATTATAAATTTTACAAACAATTATAAAGATTACAAAAAATATATACCGTCCCTCTCAGGGCGCAACATATATTTCCAGGACGTATTCATACGTCTTACCGGTTCCCGATATTGTTTACGTTTGACGTATTTATACCTCCCGCTCGGTTAACGAGAATTGCAGTCCTCTGAGGTGGGCACCATTTCACATGGTATTCTAGAGATGAATAAACTGAGACTTGCTTAAAATTATAGAGCAAATGAAAGGTAGAAATGGACTAGAAAAAGGCCTGCTTGGGTCCAGAGTTTATATTTATAGATACTATGCTACAAGCATACTGCCTCTACCATTTGAAGTAGGTTTTCACAGGCAAGTGCATAATAAGCAAAGAAGGCAAGGTTTTTTATATATAAAAACTGTCCAGTTCTGCCATTCTGTTCCACGCTATATATGAATTTAGAATGTCACAACATGCAACCCTTCTCACTATACATCTAACAGAAATAAATACTATAAGGCAGAAAGACATAAAGATTTACCATGAATGAGCTCATGGTGCCTTGATCAAAGAAGGCTTAGTCAACAACAGTATTTTAAATGGTCCTTTTGTCTGGCTCCCCAGAGGTCTGCACACCCTGGGGCACTGCACAATAACAAGATTCCAGATGAGTAAAAGGCATGCCTTTTTTTTTTTTTTTATAAAACAGGATAAGAGAAGTTCTAAAAGGGAAGTGAGAAAGAAGACCTGCTTTTGAGACTCCAAATGCAAATGCTTTCCCAGAGAGGAAAATATAGAAAAGAGAGCAAAGATGTTGAGAGTCTGAAAATTGCTTCCCTTAAGTTCAATGTGAGTATATCCCTTGGGAATCTTCATGTACCCCAGGATAACTTGGTTCCATACCAGCTAGAATGAATAATTCAATTTCTTTAATTAAATTTTAAATTTTGGGTAAAGCTTCCATTCGTGTGCCATGTGACAAATGGTGTCATAATAGTTGATAAGAAAATTGGAATACAAGTTTTGAAAATGGAATGGAAGGTACGAGGCATGTCAACATAAGAAATGTTCAAACTTATAGAGAATTTTTATTAAAATTTATTTGAACCCAAAAGAGAATATACCTGGACGCAAGATATCAACAGACTGAGATTAAGGAGAAAAGGTAAGAGAGGTTTCAGGAAGGGGGGAAGGGATGGGGGTACAGGTTCCCAAAGATTACCTGCTCTCTTGGGGGTAGTCATGTGGAGATCAGATTACAGGGTAGTTAGATTATGTGCTCTGTTGAGGGTGGTTGCAGTTTATTTCAAAGGAGTGTTAACTAACGTAGTAGATGCACAGAAACAATGGAAAGTGCTTGATCAAGGCAAAGATAAACCTTTTACTAAAAAATTATATCTCTGTGGCATGACTACCCACCATGACCTGCCCAGTTAGGAATTTATGATCAGATCGCCCTGTGAGGTTACTTTCTATAGAAACTCCTTTTTCCCTCACCACAGGAATTTAATCTGAAGTCCAACTGAAAGGAGTCTGACATAACAAAGGAGAATAAAGTCTTAATTTGCCTTAAAGAATGAAATACAGATGTTTTTCCATTTTACTGCCTTTAAATTCTATAAACAGGTAATTGTGAAATTTAATATGTAACACTCCCTTACTCAAAATATTATTTTACCATAATTAGAAAATAAATGATCATTAGAGAAATTTGGCCAAAACATTGTCATTGTACTACACTCTACAACCGTGTGTGTGTGTGTGTGTGTGTGTGTGTGTGTGTGTGTGTATATATATTATATATATATATATATATATATATATATATATATATGATTTTTTTACAGAGAGGAAGGGAGAGGGATAGAGAGTTAGAAATATTGATGAGAGAGAAACATCAATCAGCTGCCTCCTGCACATCCCCTACTGGGGATGTGTCCGAAACCAAAAACCAAGGTACATGCCCTTGACCAGAATCAAACTTGGGACCCTTGTCCACAGGCCAATGCTCTATCCACTGAGCAAAACCAGTCAGGGATACAACCTCATAGTTTGAATAGAACCAGAAAGGTATCAAATTCACATCAAGCTGGACCGGTTTGGCTCAGTGGATAGAGCGTCGGCCTGCGGACTGAAAGGTCCCGGGTTCGATACCTTGGTTGCGGGCACATCCCTGGTGGGGGTGTGCAAGAGGCAGCTAATCGATGATTCTCTCTCACCGATGTTTCTAACTCTCCCTCTCTGTAAAGAGTCAATAAAATATATTCTTTTAAAAAATTCACATCAATATATTGAGTTCAAAAATGAAAATCTCAGCTAGTTAACCAATTGCACCGTCACTATAAAAATAAACAAAAAATATTCTGGGTTTGGGGGGCATTTGTTTTAGTTTGCTGTTGGTTTATCCCTTGACTATTTGGTTCTGTATCTCTGTCTTGGTTACTTAACATATCAAAGTCCATCGAATTTTGGTCCAGAATAATCATATACAAACTCCCCTGACACTGCTGTGTGAGCTAACTTTTCAAATTTTTAGTTCACAGGAGCTAGTGCACTCCCTGTTTCTAAGATGGGAAGCTTTCACATCACACGGAAAACCAGCACCAGCAGGTACAGCTCAGATAAGACGGAAAACAAAACCAAAAGATTGTTGGCTCTCATCAGTTGCCTCAAATGAAGGGTGTACGCTCAGCTTCCTTCTTATTGGCACTTGCAATTAATACTTGACCAAAGCTTGTTTGTAGTAATACTTGGAGGGGCACAGTAGAGCAGAGTAGAAGAATCGGCCTTGAAGTCATGGATCAAGACACTGGGAAAGGGAGAGTGGGAGTGTTTCAGCTTTTAGTTGAAGAATTTGCCTTTGTTTCCAGTTCCATGGTTTCCTTTAGCTACAACATAGCATAAATAGAAGATTGAACTTTAAAAAAATAAATTAATTAAAGAAGTCAGGATGGTTTTGTTTCTACAAATGCCTTGAACAAAGCATGTGTTTCTGTTTAATACTGGATAAGCTCCAATTGATGTCTAGATCCTTGTCAAAATGTTTACTTTTCTGTGGATTTTTTTTTTCCAGAGGGGCATTATAAAGCCATGGCCACAGCTCTGGACTTCAAAGCTGCTGCCAGCCTCCCTTGAAAACTCATTGTTCCACCTCGTCCGCCATCAACATGCAAATAAAATGTTAGCTTTTTAAAAATCATGTGTGTCTGAAAAGGATCAACCTATATAAACTTGAGGAAGAGTTGAAGCAACTAATAAGACAAGAAATATGGGGAAAAAATAGATGTTTGTATTCATTGGGATACTTTGCACAATATTTTGGTGTTATGTAAAACAACAAGAATAATGTTTTATTTTTAAAGCAATTGTGAGTGTATAGAACCACAGCAGAGGGAAGTTTTAACATGATTACTATAGTATGTCTTACTAACATTTACTATTGAAATTAACTCATCTGACTATAATTATTTATTCACATGTTTATCTCCTCATGAAAAATTTGAGGCTAGCAAGAAAAATTCAAATAGTGACCCTTTATAAATATTTAATAAATGTGTGTTGAATTAAATTCACTAAATACATAATTTATTTATAAGTCAGTTATCAAGCTCATTTCTCATGCTAACACTCTTCAGGCTATGTCTTAAAATAATATTACATTTTTTTTTATTAAGGTGAAGGAATAGAATAGTAAACTCAAAATTAGTAAAAAAAAAAAAAAAAAAAAAAAAAAATTCCAAATGTAGATACTCCTAAGAATTCTAGCTCTAAGAACAAATTTTTGACATGTAATATAGTCCTTGATTAAAATTGAAAGTTATACTTAGCATGGTTTTAAATGGAGAGAAATGTCCACAACTAAAAATGTGACATATTCATATTCAAGAAAATATGTCATATTCATATGTTAAATGCGTCCATTAAATCAACTTTTACTAAATGCATTAGGATCAAAACAGAAGAAACTCTTTTGGAGAAATTCAAATTGATTTATTTATTGTACCCCGCTTTTGTACAGTGCAGAGTAATAGGAAATATTATTAGAGGTATCTCATAGTCATTATTCAAAGCACTTAAATATATATTATACTTAAATTATTTGGCATATAGTGCAAAAAAATGAAAAACCTTTCTTTATCACTCAAAATAGCAACAAGTGCATAGTACTTTACATTTGTACACCCTTGCTATATGCCAGGCACTCTTCCAGGCAGTTCCTAAATAGTGAATTGTTTAACCCCCACAAGAGCATTGTGAGGGTTGGAATAGTTAGGAAACTTCTCAAGGTCACTAGAGGAATGGAAGTATGACAACCTTTCTGGTAGGAAGGTCAGATTAGGGGAGTCACTGAAATATACATATGATAACTAGAGCCATGGGGGAGATGATAGGCAGGGAGCAGCTGGTCGTTTATAAGAGAAGAATGGATCCCTAGGGAGATCAACATTGAAGGGCTGGACAAACAGAGAGGAATGCATGCTGGAGACAGAGAAGTTGCATCAGAAAAGTTGCAGAAGAAACAAAAGGGAGGTGATACTCCAGAAAGGAAAGGAGAGAATAATTACATGAGGGTAGCTCAACTTTACTAGACCTTGTACACACATCATTCAGTTGACTGCACAGAGGTTCCCATTTGCTTTTGGAAAGTCTTTGCCAGACTTAGGCCCAGATTAAAGCCAGAACTGGTGAGCTGGTGAATGAATGGAAGTTGATAATGTAAAAGCAAAGAAAGATGAGTCTTTCAGAAGGTGTTGAAAGGAAAGGCAGACACAAGGCAGAAGTTTGGGAGATAAGGAAAGTCCAAAGTTGTTTTTCCATTTTCAAAGTAGAAAATATTCAAATAAAACAAATTTAAATAAGGTGGCATTTTATTTGTTCAAGCCATTGGCTTTCTAAATCTATACAGTAGAATCTGGGGAGCTATAGATGCTGGGTATTCAATGTTTGATCTCAGCATTAGCATTTTCTGAGAGTTGGTTAAAGTTTCTGACCCAACCTTATCCCAGAATTTGTACTCTAACAAAAATTTGCAGTAATTCAGATGCATTTTTAAGTTTGAAACTTATGAATCTATATTTTACTCTAAATAATCTAAGGAAAGATCTTATCCATTAAAATGTATTTTTAAATTGTTTAAGTTTGCTTTGTATTCACACCAGAGTCACATCTAATTTATTTGTAAATGTCATCATTGCTCTGTTTCAAACTCAATAATTAAGTAGTTTCAAGTTATAAAATAAAATTATACTTACATTAAAATATATAATAATTTCTGCTTAAGTTTTCCCCAAATTTATAATATTTTCTATAAAGCAAGTAAAACATGCCCATCTTCTGAGTTGTTCTTAATTTGTAAAGCACAAAGTGTTTTAGTGTATCAGATAAAGATATTAATTGGTTCTTCTTAGAGATTATCAAATTACAATGTGAAACCTAATTCCTAAAAAAGGTAGAAAACAATTATATATATATGTTATATATATATAAATATATATAGATATATAGATATATATATATATGCGCTAAGGTTAAAAGAATGCTATGACCTTAGAACAAAACTGTTCCTTGACCATTGATTGCTTTCCATTCAAAATTCCTGTTTATTTTGCAGTTTCTCTATTATTAAGACATTATCTTTGGCAGTTTCCCAATGGCTTTCCTTCCATAACCTAGTTACTATTAGAAAGCCTTGCATCTAGCTAAGACATATAACTGGTTCTCAGCAATTGATTATGATAGAAAGTTGACTTTATCCTTTCAGGTCAAGATTGTTAAGAAGCCAGTGTAGCTTCTCCACTCTTTCCTCTTCTGGCAGCTGGAAGCAGGACTGTGGAGCAAGGCAGTCACAAGATGAAAAAGTTGGACCTTTTCCACACAAAGAAGGTTTCCTGACAAATGGGAACACCCATATTAGAGCATAAGGGAACAAGAAATATCCATTTAGCTCTGAAATGTACGGGTTTGTGTGCTACTAGATCTAGTGGTTCCTATGTAAAATTATTATTTACTAGGTATTATAAGACATAATTCTTAATCCAGTGCCATATAATCGAACTTTCTGTAATGATGGACATGTTTCTGCACTGTTCATTATGGCAAACACAAAGGGTATATAGCTATTGAAGTGATGAAATCTTTATTGATTTAACTTTAATTAATTTAAATCTAAATTTCAATGACCATGTGTGGCTAGCAATGACCAACATGGAAAGATGAGTTCTCATCTTTAGAAATAACACCACAACTTTCAACAGTATACAAAATTATTTTCAGGCTCTAGCTGTTGTTACTCAGTGGTTAGAGCATTGGCCTCCACACTGTAGGGTTGTGGGTAATAGCACGTATCTCTGGTATCTGGGTTGCAAGTTCTATCCCCGCCAGTGTCAGGAAGCAAATATTGATGTGTCTCCATTTTCTCTCTCTCTCTCTCTCTCTCTCTCTCTCTCTCTCTCTCTCTCTCTCTCTCTCTCTCTCTCTCTCTCTCTCTCTCTCTCTCTCTC
This sequence comes from Pipistrellus hanaki, assembly GCF_964339955.1. Lineage (NCBI taxonomy): Eukaryota > Metazoa > Chordata > Mammalia > Chiroptera > Vespertilionidae > Pipistrellus > Pipistrellus hanaki. The sequence continues at coordinate 130,240,084 of NC_140504.1, read as the reverse complement.
TCTCTCTCTCTCTCTCTTTTTCCCATCCAAGTACTAACCAGGCCCAACTCTGCTTAGCTTCCGAGATCAGATGCTCTCTTTCTCTCTCTCTCCCCACTCTCCATCCCCCAACTCCCTCCTCACCTCTCTCCCTGTCTTCTACTCTCTCTAAAAATCAATGGAAAAAAATATCCTCAGGTGAGGATTAACAACAACAACAACAACAACAAATTTGTTTTCAGCATAATTTTCTACCTACTGATAGCCAGTGGTCCTGACTTTTGAAAAGTTTGACAAAAGTAAGTGTAAATTTGAGTTAATTAAATTTGATTTTCTAAAAAGAAGGAGGATAGTTAACAACTACATCTTTTATTTCTAAAAGACATTTTATTTTTCCTTCAGAAGCACATTTTAAGGTAACTTTCACTGATGATTACCATAAGGGCAGAGGGCAGGGAGTTTATCAGTCAAATCCAGAAAATTGTATTTTTCTGCTACTCAGGGTCCACTGCCACCCATTGGATAAATACTAAAACCTATATTCTCTTCCATTCCCTCAGCTCATCAGTAAAATTTCTGGAGCCATCAAGTTATCCAGAGCTACCTGAGCATAGATTTTTATGTCAATTAACATAGGTGGATATATGAGTACAAGGAGCCATAAAAAATGCATTTGTCTTCCTTCACTTTTTTATCGTATTTCCACACTTGGAGTATCTATACAATCTTGAGGTAGAAACTTGGGGTATCCCCAGTTTCTATAAACCTCCCTTAGTGAACACTGATGAAGGTGGTACTTCATGTAATTCACTCTTGATTCTCCCTCACTGTTGGCTTGACCACAATTTTGCCTCACTCCCACCCATGATCCATGGTCCAGTGAAATAGTGAGCATCAACTGCATCTGGTTGAGCGATAGGACACGAAACAGCTTTCATATTCTGGCAAAGACTATTACTATAGAGAGAAAACTAGAGTAGAGCAAATAAACTTTCTCTAGAGACAGTATAAACTATCAGTTTTTAAATTATAAGAGCAATGTAATCAGTAAATTCTATTTATTTTAATGTTTGCAACTATTTACTATTTTTTCCTTGGCAACTATAATAGATGTGAAAAAATTACTCTAAGAACATAGTTTTTATCACTATTTATAAAACTACAGAACAAAATATCTAATCAAGATACTATACAAAAAGGAAAAAACACACAGATGAGACCCTTGTCAATTTTTAATTGGCAAAGCAAAGAGCATCACACTAATAAAACTTAATTAAATCATTAAATATTTAAAGTGAATTTCTAACTCTAGCTTATTGAATGAATTCCCTTTTATGCATATGAAACCTATTATGAAGTCTATATATAAAGCAAAATCAAATGTAAAACCAAACAATTTAATGTATTCATCTCAAAAATTCCATTTCATTTCTCCTTGCAAAATCTAAATCACTTCAGAATACTACATCACAATTTATATTTCCCTCACATCAGGAAACACATAATAAAATACTATTACAAATACATTGCCCATAAAGTGGTCATACCTTATAAAATACAACTCATTCATTTTACATGTTTCATTTCATTTCAATAATAATGCATAATAACATTGTCCAATTTACAATGAATGTCAAATTTCTGGTAGAATATATAATGGATATTTACTAACTTTATTTTTTCTATCACTCACAACTGACTATACATACATATCTGTGTCTTCAACAGCTTTCTGACAAATATTTCTTGTGAAGAGTAGGCATTTACCTGGTAAGAAAGACAGTTAGATACATGATTGCTTGCTTTGATAAAATTGCAATTTATCAGCTTATTATCACATGGATTTGAATATACATATTGGGTAATGACATCTCTTATTCAAACATACCTTGTGTTATTATGCTTTGCTTTAATGCACTTCACAAATATTGCTTTTTTTTTTTTTTTAGAGATTGCAGGTAAGACCCTCCATCAACAAAAAAATTATGATTCTCTGAAGTCTCAAGTAATGGTGTTTTTAACATTAAAGTATGTTTTAATTAAGATGTGTATATTTTTTCAGACATACTATTACACACTCAGCAGACTACAGTATAGGGCAAATTATATATATATATATATATCCTAATAATAGACGAACATGTAAATTGAGTATACCTCCACTACGCCCATAGCCAATCAGAGTAAGTATGCAAATTAAAAGGCCAAAGATAGCGGCCGTCCAGCTACTCCAGGTGTGGAGTGGCCAGGTGGGGCAGGATGCCTGTTATGAGAGGGAGGACAGGGGGCAAAGGGATCTACAGGAGCAGAGTGCAGCAGCGAAGACAAGATTGCAGACTCCAGAGTCTGCAGTGAAGATGAAGATGGCAGATGGCAGACTCTGGCCAGAGTCTGCAGCAAAGCAGCAAAGACGAAGAAGGCAGACTCTGGCCGGAGTGAAGGCCTGGGTCCCGGGTGCTGGAGGAAAACTGGTGCTGGAAGCCAAGGCAAGGAAGGCTTATTGCATGAGTCTCTTTGTGTGTATACACACACACACACACACACACACACACACACACACACACACATAAATATATATATTAGATACATATATCTTACCTAATAATAGAGAAACATGTACAATAAATTGACCATACCTCTGCTATGCCCACGGCCAATCAGAGTGTGTAAATTAATCCAACAAAGATGGTGGTTAATTTGCATACATACCTAGGTCCTGGGAACTTCCTTAGCACCCAGGTCACTCCCAGCCAGCCATTGGGTGGAGGCTTTAGGCTTGGGAAAGGGCCAAGCCTGAGATCAGAGGGGCGGAGGGTGGTCCCCTTTCCACACCTAAAGCCTGGTGGGGGGAGCTTTAGGCTTGGTCAGGGGTAGAGCCTGTGATCAGAGGGAAGGGGAAAATATCAATGGAAACATATCCTCAGGTGAGGATAAAAATAAAAATAAAAAAAGAAATGTCATATCCTGTGAAAGACACATCTTGAAAATGCCTAAATGTCATTTTTTCATGGTGAAGGGACTGGAGACCATGTTGATGAAAATACCTTGGCGGCTACAGTGACTGGCAGTGGCTACAACAATGGGGTGATGGGGCTGATGCCTTCCCATGATCAGCCTGGTCACCTCCTGCAGAGGGAGGCCACACTGCAGAGGGAGGCCACACTCCTGTTGGGAGCGGGACTAGGCCATCCATAGGACATCCCCTGCGGGCTCCCAGTATGTGAAAGGGGGAAGGCTGGGCTGAGGGACCCCTCCCCAGTGCACTAATTTCATGCACCGAGCCGAGAGAGAGAGAGAGAGAGAGAGAGAGAGAGAGAGAGAGAGAGAGAGCGCACACACGTGCCACTGATTTCTTATTTCTGTTCCAGTATGTGAACTAGGGTCTATTTCACAATGGGTTCCAATGGGGCTTTGGCATTTCTGTGCTTTCTGTGTATCTGGCTGTGTGGGATGGCCAAGCTGGCACTCCAGTGGCTGCAGGTTCTCTGAGCCTGAGAAGACTGTGCAGTAAAATAGGGAGAAAAGATCACGTTTTAAGCAAGTTCAGGCTGCCCCATTTTATACTTAAGGAATCAACAGCACCCATCACATATGGTGTCCTCTCAATGGAAACACAGGGAGTACTGCCCGGAGCATGCACAGTGCTGGCTCGCTGGGGCCAAAAGACCAGCAGTGATGGCCACTTGTGAGTGATGTGAAGTCATGATGCTGAGGTGAAGTCAGGAGTGAGTCCAGCTGCCAAGGCCACATTCTGGACCACATCTGGGCCTACACCTCACAGTGAAGCCTGCTGTCAGGCACTTACAGAACTGACATACTCATGTCAGTACCACCAGTTTCTCTATGCACATTTAAACCATCTGTGTTCTTCTGTAAAGAAGGGCTTTTTCTCCCACTCTGAACAGCCACATTCCCCAGGTGGCGCTCAAGGACCTAGGGCCTACCTGGCACCCCAGCCTTGCTGACCCCATGGGCCACTGCCCTAACAGCTTCATACCTGCAGTCCTCCATGCAGCCTGCCAGTGCCATGCAGCGTGATCTGTCCAACTGCATGGTCCCCAAGGCTGCCCAGCCACACATGCTCAGATGCTCTCGGCAGGACTCTGCTTTCCCACACCTGGTCATGACTGCCCTAGTCTATTATTAATGTGTGTGTGTGTGTGTGTGTGTGTGTGTGTGTGTGTGTGTATTTTAAAAATATATTTTATTGATTTTTTTACAGAGAGGAAGTGAGAGGAATAGAGAGTAAGAAATATTGATGAGAAAGAAACATTGATCAGCTGCCTCCTGCACACCCCCTATTGGGTATGTGCCCGCAACCAAGGTATATGCTCTTGACCGGAATTGAGCCTGAGACCCTTGAGTCTGACGCTCTATCCACTGAACCAAACCTGTTAGAACCTTTTTTTTTTTTTCAGAGAAGAAAGGAGAAAGAGAGAGAGAGAGAGAGAGAGAGAGAGAGAAACATAAATGATGAGAGAGAATCACTGATCAGCTGCCTCCTACATGCCCCCTACTGGGGATTGAGCCCACAACCCAGGCATGTAGCCTTGACCCTTTAGTCTGCAGGCCAACACTCTATCCACTGAGTGAAACCGTCCAGGGCCAAACATACTTTGAAGCACTGGGAAACCAAAGACTTCTTGTGAGTCACTTTATTGTGATGTTTCTCTTATTGGAGAGGTCTGAAAACAAACCTTCAATATTTCCAAGATATACCTGTATAATGGTGCATACATTAAAAGATTAACATGATGAAGTTAGGCTACCAAAGCAATAAATACCAATAAATATCCAAATACATTACAAAAAGCACAGGTAGGCTCCCTGGCACCCCAGCCTTGTTTTACTCCAGCCAAGGAAGGGTGGCAGTGAGCGTTCACTCATTTGTTTAGGGGTACACTAAAACTCAGAATGAGGAGCATTAGCAGGAAGCAGAAGTTACAACCCTTGCTGGACCCATATTTTGATAAGGGTGGAGACCTTTTCTCCTTTTGAAACTTTCAAACTCCCTTCTAATAGCAAACTTGCTTTAACTTCTTAGTCTGATAACAGAAATATAATACTCACTTGCTTTGATCTGGCTAGAGTTCTCTTACCATACAGTTTGTTGCCCAAATAAAAAGCTAGAATAATTTTTTTCTCCTTCTCCCTTTCAATCATCAACATTTTCCAATTCTACCAAATCATCTTTCAACCCTTCCACTTCATCTGCTTTTGGTGGCTTCCATAGTCCAGCCTCCATGACTCTCCTCACCGCCCCTCCTCCTCCCCCACTTCACCTCCCCATGCTTGCACTGCGAGCAACCTCCTGCTCTCTCCCTGGGTTTGCTTTTCTCCAGGATGCATTACATGTATGTGTGTGTATGTGTTTTCAATTACAACCTTCCTTCAATATTATTTTGGATTAGTTTCAGGTGTATAGCATAGTGAGTAGACAATCATATATGTACTTTGCAAATTGGTCTCCCTCTATTTCAACCTGGCAACACACATAGTTATTACAATATTATTGACTATATTCCTATGCTGTACTTCACATCCCTGCAACTATTTTGTGATTGCCAATTTGTACCTCTTAATTCCTTCACTTTTTTCACTCAGTGCTGTAATCTTCCATCCCTCTGACAGTCTGATCTATATCTATGAGTCTATCTCTATTTTGCTTGTTAGTTCTTTATAAGATTTAGTTCTTATTTTCTTTATAAGATTCCTCATAGAAGTGAAATCATATGGTATTTGTCTTTCTCTGATGGGCTTATTTCATTTAGCATAATGCTCTCCAGGTCCATCCATGCTGTCCAAAGGATAAGATTTCCTTCTTTTATATGGCTGAGCAGTATTCCATTGTGTAAATGTACTATAACTTTTTTATCCACTCATTTACTGATGGGCACTTGGATTGCTTCCAAATCTTGGCTATGGCAAACAATGCTGCAATGAACATAGGGGTGCATATATTCTTTCAAATTAGTATTTGGGTTTCATCAGATTAAACACCCAGAAGTGGAATCACTGGATCATAAGGCAGTCCATTTATTTATTTATTTATTTATTTATTTATTTATTTATTTATTTTTAGAAACTGCTACACTGTTTTCCATAGTGGCATTTACCTGTACCAGCCTGCACTTACATCAACAATGCACAAGGACTCCTTCTTCTCCACATCCTTGCCAACACTTGTTGATTTATTGATGGTAGTTTGCATTGTTTTAAACCTACTAAAGACCTGGTTTTAAACCTGCCTTTCTGAATCTTTTCAATACTCTCTTGGATTCTCAGACAGTAAAGAAATGAACATCTTTGTGAGGAGGAAGATTGTCTAAAGATGTAGAAATCTGCTTCAGTGTAATCACCCTACAAATGAACCACTTAAAGCAGCTGCTTCACCTTTAAAATGAACAATTAAAAGACCCCCCAAAACACCAGCTTCTTTCTTCTTTCTTATGCACAGCTTTCTCTTCTTATTCTTAGCAGGCCCTGTACTTCCACCTAAGCAATGGTAGTTTAGATGTCTGATTTACAACTGAAAAAAAAAGTCATAGTCTGTAGTAGTTAATATGTTAGATTGTGTTTGCCTGTCAGATATATTAGGGGAAAAAATCTTTTGCTTTTTATATTCTTCTTAAAAACGTCTCTGACTTCACACTTCCTTCCAAGTTCACCATTCCTTAAGAAACAATCCAAATTAATCAACATGTCACACAATCTGACCCTAAGTTATTTTATACACCCCACCCACCTACCCAAAGCTCCAGGCAGAATGGACGATTAGAAACATCAATGTACAGCTGCTCTATGGACAAGTTTGCCCACTCATCTATGCTCCTGACATGCTATTCTTACTAATTCTGAAACTGCTCAGCTATTCAGGCATTTCTCAGATTTCACTTTCAGGAAATAAGGAGATATGCTTGAGGCCCTGCAGTTATATTTCAAAATCACACAGACCTGTAAAACAAAGAAGTATTGTCAGGTAAATAGAAAAAGACCAAAAAGGAAAGTTATGAAATAATGAAAGATCCAAGGGTTAAAAACATTAAGGGCACTTTGTATCCTCCAATTTTATAAAATGAAAACATTGATTTTAAAGGTACATTATTATGTTTGCCTTTCAAACATCTAGACTGAGTTTTATAAAGAAATAATGACCTTATTAATTCATATCTACTACTGTAAATAATGGCTTACGTGTTTTGTTTTTCTTAAATCTTTTTTTTCCTATATCTAATAAGGAATTTCTACCATGGCAAGAAGCAAACCTGATTTGTGACATTGTATAAGTTTATTGCCATTTCAAGAAATAACCATTATACGTTTATTATCTACAAATACTATTTTAATAAAATACATTATCTAACTGTATATGGGTAGTTTTCTTTTCTCTGGTCTTTTAACTGTAAATTGGCACAAACTATTAATTTTTTTTTACAGAAATATGTTGTTGTTGTTGTTTTTTTTGTTTGTTTTTTTTTTTTAATAAAAATCCACTTGTTCTACTCCTTTATAATATGGAAGATGAGGCTTGACCCTGACTACCCAGTTATCTCTCTAAGGGAAAACAATCCATCTCAGTATGATACTCAATAGGGGGTTAGTTTGGCTGGCTTACTAAAGAATAATGCTTTAAAAAAAAAGTACTGGAAAAAAGGGTTCATACCATTTCTTATTGCTATTTCATATTCCAGTAAACAAAATTGGGGACCAGAATCACTGACAAAATTATTTTTATAATTCATTTCAGAGTTAAAAATAGCCAATATTTAGCTAAAAACTATGGAATCTACTTTATATTTGTCAGACTTTGTGGGCATATTTTATACTATACGACTAGGAATATTAGATGTATGTTTGATGTATCAGGAACCTAGTCCATGCTACACGGTCCAACTTTGGGTATGGTATTTAAAAATCTCTGTACCTCAGTGTCTTCACATGTAAAGTTAATATTTTTGTATGTATCTTACCATACTTATATCAATGTCAGTGTGTTACAATTAATAATGTGTATGCGTTTTTCACATTTAATAGTAAACTCTCAGAGAGTTAAGGTTATGTCTGATTCATCTTTTTCTTCCCCGAGGACATAGCTTTAACACTGATATTTTACAGATAATATAGATTATAAAGAACTGAAAATTATACTTCAGAATTATAAATCAGATAAGATTTTTGAATCCAAAAATATTGTGAAACACTGAATAAAACTAACTTGAGGTGTTTTCTGAAGAAGTTATCAGAACATTAACTATGTGTACATTTATATTATCCCAGAGGTCTAGAGTCGGTGGTAGAATCCCTCTTAAACAAAGTGATCAGGGCTAGTAGTTTCTTGGTTAATTGGAAAAGTCCTTCAAACCACAAATGATAAATAAAAGCTTCTCTTCATATGTGGCAATAAACTCTAATTTGTCCAGTAAGTGAAGTTTTCAATATACTGCCCTTTAAAAAAATTGTGTTCTCCCTGATGGTGTAGTTCAGTTGTTGAACATCAACTTGTGAACCAGGAGGTCGAAGTTTGATTCCCAGTCAGGGATATGCCCATGTTGCAGGCTCAATCCCCAATATGAGGCATGCAGGAAGCACCTGATTAATGGTTCTCTCTCATCATGGATGTTTCTTTCTCTCCCTCCCTCCTTCTCCCTGCCTCTCTGAAATCAATAAAAATATATTTTTAAAATCTTGTGCTTATTACCCAATAATTATTGTCAATAACTTTAATTTCTCTAAAGTAAAATAATATAATGAGACTGGAAAATAAATTTGAGTACAGACTCCTAAATTTTAGTTTTTTTAAATTGTTTACATTTGGTAGATCATTTCTTCTTCTTCTTCTTCTTCTTCTTCTTCTTCTTCTTCTTCTTCTTCTTCTTCTTCTTCTTCTTCTTCTTCTTCTTCTTCTTCTTCTTCTTCTTCTTCTTCTTCTTCTTCTTCTTCTTCTTCTTCTTCTTCTTCTTCTTCTTCTTCTTCTTCTTCTTCTTCTTCTTCTTCTTTCCTCTTCTTCTTCCCCCCACCCCCCCCAGGAGATCATTTCTAATTTAAAAGTGATGCTTTTTGACTCAAGGGTTTTATGAAAGTATTTAACTGTCATTTTGAAAAAGCCTACTTATCACCTTCATATGTCATTGATTTACAAAATATTTCATTACATTGTATAATTATAGTAGTTAGCACTGTGGGCATTAGCCAGTATGAGCACAAGCACAACTGTCTCTCAGTGAGCATTAATTCAACTGCAGGGAACTGTGATGGCCTAGCTGCAGAGGCCAGCACCCTCTGAGGTGACTATTCAATGATCTGGGGACAATAGGTTTGTTTTAGAGGAGAACAGAGGGCATCCTACAGCTGGAGAATTAATTAAATGGGGTGGGGTCACTTGTGTAATGTTTATCAGTGTCACTGTTCCATAAAAGACATTGCAGACAACCTTGATCTGAGAGGTCATAAAGCCACTTTCAAATCTAGCATCAACTGTGCTCATGTTACCGGAAACGGGACCTGGCCCTGAACGGGTTTGCCTGAGGCTAGTTGGTATTGAGTGGGTTTTTGATTTCCTGCAGGAAACGTTTCACAACACCAGTTCACTGGATTTTGAGAGTGTGCTTATTAAAGCTGGGGAAAGTGAAACAAGGGTGGGTCTAGGCTAGAAGAAGCAACAGAAGAGAACCCAGGTGAGGCTGCCTTGGCCTACTGAGAAGTCAGAGAAAAGGGGTCCTTGGAGACAGGTTCAGAGATCCCGGACAAGCTGCTGCTGCCATTGCTCTCCTGGTGCAAGTCTTGTGCAGTTCCTTAGAGCTTAGAATAGGGGTGTCGAACTCAATCAGAGAAGGGGCCAAAATCTAAAATCCAGCCTAAATCGCGGGCCGAATGGTTTACTGAACAGTCATAAACTGACAATGTCATAAACTGATAGCGGAGTGCAGTGATGACAGCGCGGTGCGGGCCACATTGCAAGGCCTGGAGGGCTGGATTTGGCCCGCGGGCCTTGTGTTTGACACATGTGGCTTAGAAGATGCACCCCTGTGATGGAAGAAGAGAGGAAAGTGCAAGGCACAGTTGTGCTCCCTATAGGGAGACACAAGCTGGGTCCTTTGTTTTGAGAGTTTTTAAAGGTTGATAATTTAAGGGAGGTCTTAGGGAAGATCTCAATAAAATATTGATTAGCTTTTCCAGGAGTGTCCTTTCAAGGTCATAGTCTCCACTGATTGGTCATCACCAAGGCAGGCGGTCAGTTAGTCATTGTGGTTTGTCTTGGTGTCATCCACCTGGATCTGTTGCTTTTCTGGGCCTAGAGCTGAAATACAATTGAGGCCTAGATATTATCTCTCGAGAGGTGACCTTCTGTATCCTGTTGCTCACTCAGTTTGTTCAGCTGCCTCAGTTTCCCCATTCTAGTTGCCAAGGAATTTTCCTAGCTTCTTGCTATCCTTCCTCAACCATAAAGAAGATATTCTGTGAAGCTTTTCTCTCATGGTAAGTCCTGTTTTCTCAAGATGACTATAGAGCCCATTAAGGTAGAAGGTGTGCTTTTTTACTTATTTGTATCTCGTGGAGTAAATGTAGAAAGGATGCATCAAGGAAGGGTGTTTGCAATATATATTTAGAAGCAATAAATTAATTAATGAATAAATTAAAGTATTCAGCAAGAGTGATGCTAAAAATGTCTTCACTATAAAATGATCCTGGCCAGTATACTATGTTCTGGCTGTCTGAGTCATCCAAAGGCTGGCCTTAGCGATCCCAAATTGAGTTTGCTTTTTACCAATCTATAGTAATAAAAGCATAATATTCTAATTAGACCGGGCAGCCTAACGACCTTCTAGATGTCCTTCGACTTTCTGGGTGAAGCTGCAGCTGTGAGGGCTGAGCCCCTTGCACCAATTCCATGCATCAGGCCTCTAGTTAGGATGTAATGGAATTCTGGGAGAAAGTGTAAGTCACTGTCCCATTTAATATGACATGTTAGCTGATCATTACGATTTGACAATAGCATTGCTTGTGATTTCATAAAGGGCCCCTCTGACCTGTCACCCTATAGCATTTGGGCAGGAATGAATAACATATTGATAAAGCATCTATCTTGGATTCAAAATAAATTTGTAACCCATGCAGCATTTACAAAACTATGGCAGAAAGCATGCTATCTAATTAGAATCTAAATAATGATCAGGAACCCACTGGTGACTTTTCTTACCACTCCAGCCCAAGAACCAGCTTCTTTGTTTCCAATGGCAGGGGTAAGAAATACGAAGTTGTCCTGGACGGAGTAGCACCACATTTTTAACTTAGAAACAGCAGGAGAGTAAACTGAGAAAAGCTGTCCATTGCAGCTGTCATAAAAGAGAAATGTATAACTTCATTGCTCCCATTATCCTTTTATCCGTCACCTCACACCCACCGTGCCTTCTGCCTCTTCATTGTTAGGTTTCCACAAACGGCAGACCTGGTTCAACAACAAAGGTCTCTACTGACGGTAGAAACTTATTTATTTATTGCTATGGGTAAAAGCATTTTCAAATGAGCAAATTAATAATGTTAAGAATCTCCATACTGTAGATACACAATGGAAGGTTTATTCCAGACAATTAGGATTCACAACTTAGAATTTTCATTTTGCTTCACCAAAAAGTAGTTTCAGTTTTTGAGAACTGATGTGAAATATACCAAGAGTCTCCAGCAAAGAGCAGTGCATGCAACATTTCATTCATTTGAAAACAAAGAGTAACTTTTTTTGTTGTTAATCTTTACCAGAGGATATTTTTCCATTGCTTTTTCAGAGAGTGGGAAGAAAGGAGGGAGGGGGAGAGAAAGAAGCATCATTGTGAGAGAGACACATTGATGGATTGCCTCTTGCACTCACCCCCAATAGAGCAAGCATAGAACCTGCAACCCAAGTACATGTCCTTGACCAGGAATCAAACCCATGCACAGGATGATGCTCTAACTGCTGAGCGACACCAGCTAGGGCACAGTGACTCTTGAGCACATAGTGGAGATGTCACTCCCAGAGTTTTTATTCTCTAATGAGTATTCCTTGTAGTTCTAAAATCACAAAAGACACAAATTAGTAAAAGAAACCAATGTTACAAAATTATTTTTGCCTGAGAGAATCTCAAAAGTAGCTGGGAAGTTCAATATTTCATTGCTAATTTTCAAAACTAGTTCATCTTTCAAGTTAACTATAACAGAAAATTGTCTTCCACATTCGTGAGTTATTTGAAACATGACTGTATTTCCCAAAGGCTTCGTTCTGCAGCCATTGCCTAAGAAACCTTTCAGGGAGAAATTGGACGCAGCTCCAAGCTCATGCATGTTTACAAATTAAACTCAACCATAACTGGTCAGTTTTATAAACAAACAAAGAGGAGTGGCATGGGTGAGCTGAATATTTTTAACTCTGGAAGTTAAATAAACAAACAAGCCTTCAAATATTGTCACTTTCTGTTACACAAGAGATACTGAAAATGCTACATCACAGCTGTGTAATTTAATTCGGAAACCATGGGAATGTCCATGGAGTGTTACAAAATGGATGCAGGTAACGGGAGCAATAAAAATAAATTCCCATTAATAGTCCAAATATATTAGAAAGCAAAGGTCTCCACAGCTTCTGTTTTTTAAACTTTCGCCAGGTATGTTGGATTCCAGAAAGCCTCTGTTCCAAAACTCCCCTCCAGGGTTGAACTGGCACCAGTTAGAAGCAGGGCGGCACATACCAACAATCAATTACTTCTCCAAACTTACAACAAACTCACATGCTTACTTTCCCACCACTAGCCAGCCGTAAATGCTTATTTATATGTTTTTAGTTACTCTCATCGCACTAGAAATGCCTGGAAAACTAAGGTTTTATAAAGAGGGATAAAGATTGGTTCTACATCCCTCATTATATTGGGTTTGAGACAACCTATAATCTTTGTAAATTGCTAACAACCAAAGAGGTGCTTCTAAATATCAGTAGAAATAAGCTAAACAAAGCCAGGGCCAACATTTGCACTTCTCTTCCTCACTGCTGTTTAGACTGGGAATTAATAAACTTCACAGATTCACTAACTACGTACGGACCAACATAAACCTGATTCACTTTCCACATGCCAACCGCTTGCCAACAAATTAATTTCTCCTCTTTTCTTTATTGATATGAGCAAACGTTTACAGGGCAGTGGCTTACCTTTCTGTTTTTAGTACTGCACATGCAAAAGTAAACACTCAAGTAATACTGTGATTTAAAAGCAATCTTTTAGGGAAAACTTTACTTAAGAAAGATTAGGAAATGAGAAAAATTACTTTAAATCTTAACATGAAATTCAAGATAAAAATTAGAGGTAGTTTATGATGATTTTCACAGAAGGGTTATATATTATATAACTTTTCTAGAGCATGCACATATATCACTAAGCCAGTGGTCGGCAAATTCATTAGTCAACAGAGCCAAATATCAACAGTACAATGATTGAAATTTCTTTTGAGAGTCGAAAACCGACTTCTGCGCATGGGCCACGAAGTTTCAATCGCACTGTACCTGTGCACCTGCACGTGGTATTTTGTAAAAGAGCCACACTCAAGGGACCAAATAGCCGCATGTGGTTCACGAGCCGCACTTTGCCGACCACTGCACTAAGCAATTAGAGTTTTCAAAAACACTACTTTTAAAATATGTTCTATTATCGTGAAGAACTGAGAACTTTTCAATGTTTAATACTAATTCCAAAATAGTGTTGCTAAGAAAGAAAATAGGAAAACAATATAAATGAACCTTCCAGGCCACACAGGCCCTTCCGCTGGGCAGCAATGGGATGGAGGGAAAGCTGGGCTCCATCCTCAAACACACACGGGTCTGGTCCAGGTGCAGGCAGGTGACTTAAGCTCTCGGGTTTTCTGTTTTCTTTAAAACTTTTATACATTCAACAACTGTTTATGGAAAGCTTACTCTGAGCCAGATTCTGCATTACAAGATGAAAATACAAGACAGGTAAGGTTATTGATTTCATGAAGATTATCTTCTAGAGGAAAAGACAGATGTTTGAACAAGTAATTGCAATCCTGAAGAACATTTGGAAAGGAGAAGGATGGGCACTGTGGGAGCATCTGACAAGGACACTTAGGCTAAAGGTTAAGAGTCACTGCCTGAGGAACTGACAAGTAAACTAAACATTGAAGGGATCTGTGGGAGAAAGCTGAGGTGCTTATAAGAAAACACATTCTAGGCAAAGGCAAATAAGAGAGGGCAAGACACTGGAGGGTCGTGGTGTGCTCTAGGAACTGGTAAAGGCCAGTGTGGCTGGACTGGAGAGAGAAGGGACAGGGCAGGGCAAGAGTGAGGCTGTCTCCTAGGGCAAGGATAAAGGCCATAGACCATGTTACAGGACCATGGACTTCATTCTAAGCACAAGGGGAAGCCATCCAAGGGTTTAAGAAGTGGAAACACAATTTGATTTGTAATTTTAAAGGGTAAGTCCAGCTGCAAAACATGTAGTGGAGGAAGCAAATGTGGATACAGGGATACTACTTAGGGAACTGTTTATTATCCAGGCGAGGAACGGGTCAGCTTGTGGTGGAAGATCTGGAAAAAAGTTGATGAATCCCTGAGAGATTTAGGAAAATGCAGTTATAATGCAGAACAAATTACCATATATGGAAGATATAAGGAAAGCAAGACAGAAAGAGATTCCCCAGATGAAAAATAATATGAATTTCTGCCATGTATTGTCATGTGAATAAAACTGTAAATGTGACAATGTATAAAAATAACCCCCATGGTGCCTAGGCAATAACAGGAACTCAAAAAAAGAAAGGGGAAAAAAAGAGAAATAAAATGGCTATTTTGAGGGTGAAATAAAATTTTATCTTTCTCACAAGTGACACAAGTTTATTTTTTTCTGGGTCAAATCCCAGATTTTTGAACACTTCCATTGTGTGCAGAGATTGCAGCTTCCCAAAGCGCTTGGAAACCAATGAGGCAAGAGTTACAGTGTTCTGCCACTATGCAGAAATAGCCTATAGTAAGCCCTGGGGTTACGAATGATCTGCCTTTATGTGTTGGCAGGTATTCCTTGGACAGCCAATAAAACTGCTATATGAGAGTATACCTCAATCAGTTTGCTAAGATTTCCAATTTATGTTTTTGAAGACAATGAAGGTCATATTTGCATTCTTTACCAGGAAGTCTGTTTCTATTACAATGGATTAAACCTCTCATGATGGAATCCCTCGAGGCTGAGTAAAATGTTAAGGCACTGCCCATTTTGCACCCCACTGGAGGGGTTCTGGGGATCTGTAGAACTGAAATTAGGGTCATGCTCAAGATTCAGCCAGACTGACTAGGCAGTTCTGCCATTGGCCACATGTTGACCTCCCTGGAGGGAAGGGCATGGGGCGGGAGGGGGGGGGTGCGGGTTGGGGTGAGGGGGAACAATTCCCAGTCAGGATTTTCAAGTCCTATTTCTTGAACTAGAGAAATAGACCATCTCTACCACCAAGGAGGAATGTGGTCTTACTACACCACATACTAATACACATACATTTATACATCATATTTATACGGACAGCTCTAATAAGAAATAGGAATTCAACAGGCATTTTCTAAATTTGTAGGACTGTAGATTATTATGCAAAATTGTTATTTTTCCCCTGAGTATTTTATTGTACCATGCAGTGGAGTCGTATCTTAGTCAGCAATTAAGGCAATGGGAGAAAAATTGTATAGAGAAAAAGTTATTCTTGAACAGTCTTTAAACCACCCACCAGAACAGTATACATGGTTCTGTGTACATATTTTACCATCTTGCAATAAGCCTCATGTGGTCAGCTCTTCTTCAGCATTGAAACAAAATGATGTTTCTTTAGTTGAGAAATCAGATGAAACACCACGCCTGCATTTGGTAGCTATTTTGTAAAAATATATTTTTGTCTATTTCCTGCTTTTCCCCCCATGTGTACCTAGTGGTGTAAGTAGAGCCATACGAAAGAAAATTACCTTTTTATCTATTTTCAAAATTGACACTCAGATAAAGTCCCACTCTAATTGTTGAAAGAAACTTTCTAGAATAATTTCAACAAGTACATTATCTAATTTAACTAGTCCTTTATTTCCATGTCATTAAAATCAATAAAAAAGCATTGACCAAATTATTTGCGTTGTCAACATACTGAAATGTTAAATGCACATAAAATATTTAAGATTTTCTTCCTCTTTTCTCACTCACATTTGTACATTAATCCCAATTGATCTCATTCTACTTCTAGCTCTAGATTCCATTCTGGTTCATTCATCCATTCTCATTTAATTTTAGCACTAGAAGACAAGTTCAAGATTATCTGCCAGGCTAAGCACTTTCTATTTGTCCCTCCAGATCCACGCTCCACCCTGTTCTCTGCCTCAATGGGATGAGCTCTATGGATTACCTCAACAGGCCCCCTTTCCTTCAGTCTTTCTGTTGGGAAGCCCTGGCAGGAGAAGAATCGAAGGAAGGACAATAAGGCCAATACACTTCTTCCCTTGGCTTCCTCTGTTAAGTTTTCCCAAATACAAGTCAGGTTTTCTTCAAGGTATTCTCTAAGACTCTCTCTATTCAGGTGTTAGATATGCCCCCTCCTCTCATCTCTTCGGACCATAGGTGGTGCCAGGTTAGCAAATACTAACCAGTCCCTATACCTTTATAAATAATCACTCCTTGAAATATTCTAGTGTCTAGTGTGGCATTTTCTTTCTGTTTGAAGTCTTCAGAATACAATTTAATTTCACAGATGAAGAAACTCAATCTGAGAAAAGTTAAATGGCAAGCCCAAGGTTGAATGACTACTTAGCCAGTCAATGAATGTTGGAGTAGGAGTAAACCAGAACACTCAGTTGCCTGTAACAGAAACTTCTCTGAAATGAATAAAATAAAAAGGAGGAGATGTTTGTTGGATCATGTAGCTGGGAAGGTCAGTGAAAGTGACTCTGAACATGCATAGATGCAGGAGCTTAACCTTTGTCATCAGTCATGCGTCTCTTTTCTCCATCTTGACTTTGTTCTTAGGGAGAATGTTCCCAATGATAGAAAACACCTCTACTGGAAGATGCAAGACTACTCCCCCAAGAATTTCTAGCAAAAGCCTCATAGGTCATATAGATAAGCTGACATTATTCACATACTCACCCATGAAGTGATCATAGTGAATTCTGATTAGTCAGATTAATACACTTAGCCATCCTTGGAGTCTAATAGTAGAGTCAACCCCACCCAAAAAGCATGGAATCAAGTGCATAATAGATGATTCATGAATGAAAAAAAGAGGAACTTTTCCCAGAAGTAGGATAAAGATTGCTGCTCAGGCAAAACCAACAGATATCTGGTGTACAGAAGCAAGAATGAAATAAATTACTTTGAACCCCATTCAAATTATGTTTCACTATGACACACATTTAAATCAAAGAACACTAATCTGAACCTTATTTTGCGGAATCAAAAGAAACTTACTGAACTACAAATAACAATGACTAACATTAGTACAGCAGTTACAAGGTTCAGACCATTTTTACATACATTATCTCATTTTATTCAGTTTTTCCAGATTAGGAATTCCAAATTCATTGTCTACAATGTTTTTCAAGGTCAGACAAATGTTTGTGAATTTTGAGACTCCAAAGTTTGTTTCTAAATGATTCAATTATAATCACATGTTGTTAAGAAACTACAGTGTAAACATTTGAGAAAAAATAGTTGTCAATTTTATTGTGCTAAGAATCACTATGGAAATTCGGCCAGAGACCCATCAAGATATATTTCTGGGCCAAAGGCCAAAGTTCCTGGGTTGGTCATGTCAACTTTTCTGCAATCTGCATTTTCCCAAGGACCCAAGGGTCACTCTAATACTAAAAATACAGTTTCTCCACTCCCTTTGAAAACAACTTGACCAAGACTTTTACCATAATATTGCAGAAAAACAGGAATATGTGTGCTCATTTACCCAGAAATATGTGGTTAGTATAAAAATCTCAAACAAATGATCAAGAGGTCAAGGCTGGCAAACTCTTGTGATGGTTTTTAAGCAAACTGTGGGTTTTCTCTGGTGAAACTTTGTGGTCAGAAAATACAAAAAGAAGACCCTATAATGAAGTGTTTAATAACACAGGGAATGGTAACAAACTTCACTAAATTTAGAGTAAAAATTAGAACTTGATCCATAGATTGGGAGAAAAGACCAAACAAACTAAGCAAATTCAATTTGTCCTTTCTTGTTGAAATTAAAAGTACTTAACAAAAATAAAACATTGCAAAGATTATTCGTATTAATACTTTTTATTTTTTATCAAGAAAGGGAAAAAAGAAGTCTTACTTTTTTTCAGAGATTTTCTTAATAAGTACAAGAGAAGAATTCTGAGAGATTACCAAACTTAGCAATGGAGAGTCACATCAAGTGATGTTTTAAAACAGACCATTCTGGGGGGAAAAAAAAATGACAACCATTGATCATACCCAATCGGCAGTCATAAGGTCAGTAATCCCCAGGAGAGAGTTTATTTGGTACTGCAAGTTAGAAAAATTGAATTGATATGTCTGTCAAATCTCAAAAACATTTTCATAGTCTTTGACATGAGAGTCAAATAAAAATACCTGTTCACTGGAGGAAATGTCTGAGAGAACTGGGGACAAATAAATGTGACAATAAAAAGGGAGTGGAATCCTGAGCTTCTACTTGTGTCTTTACTCAACAACACTTAAAGTCCACTTTTCTTTTCTACTAATTGCATAATAATAGAAAAGAAAGAAATTTATGCCTATCTGCTTTTTTCAACTAATTACTGAGCAGCATGATTAGAAAGCATTTTAAGGGATGCAATTACATTCTGCAGAGTTGGTAGGCACACCCTAGTCTATGTAAGGTGCATCTGAGGGAATTATCTAAAACTGGATTCAAAGGAAACTGATCCAAATATGTGATGCATTTTCAGAGTTGAAGTTGAAGAGAAACACAGTTCTGCTAACCAAGGTTCAGTCACAAATGAGTCAGGTTCAGAATCAGTTGAGACAAATATTTGAGTGTATCATTTCTAATAGTATCATTTAAAATCCACAATTCAAATAGTTTTCATCTCAGTCTGTCATGTAAACTTTGACATGTTCACACTGTGTTGGAATAAAGATTATAAACAAGTAGATTTATCAGAGACTGAGCAGCAAAATAAGAGCTATTGTTTTGGAAGAAATATTATGGCCTTGTCTTACTTCTGACATGACATCCAATAGGTTAAGTAAAAATTAAGAAACAGATCATATCCTAAGGTTGAATCCCTGGGCCTCTCCGTTTGAGCAACACATCCTGAACAGACTTCCATCACATTATAGTTCACTATTACCATTTAAGGAAAGACAAAGAGAAAAATGAAGAGTTGGCAAGAAAGTTTATTTTATATCCTCCTTCTATTTAATATGATAAGTATTTAGTTTTTAGCAAATCAGATACTATATACATGATATAGGTATCAAGTAAGTATTGATATAATACACTAAATAGTGTTCATGCTTAAATGTGCATGTAAGACTACATGTTCTAATGCAATCATGAAGCAATTCACCATGTAAAAAAAGTATTATCTATAAAGTTTGTATAATATAAAATATAAAGATAATTATATAATTAGGGATCTAATTATACTGTATCCCTGGGAGTGGCAGACAGCCATACAAAGGGTCCTCAACAAATATTGCAACAACTATGGAAAATAACCAATCAACATAAACCAATTTTTAATATATCAAACAATCTAAAGAGCTACTCCACACTATCTCTGTGTTTCTCATTTTCTATTCTTCCCTGAAATGCTACTCCTACAATAAAGTGGAAATGATTTGCATTCCCAAATTGTGGGATGGAAAAAAGTTTGCCACTCTTGTAACCTAAGTGTACAAGATTATCACAGGTGCAGGCAATTAATAAGCAGATTGCCCTACATCCAGAGTCCTTGGGGACCAGTGGAAAAGCAGTACAGAGACATTTGAGATCTCAGCTCAGTTACAAATAGAATTAAGCAGAGAAAACGTATGCACCCTGTTCTCATTTTCTCCCTTTTCTTTTGAAATTGAGAACACACAGAGGAGTCACTTTGAAGTTAGGGCTGCCTGAATATGATATTATTGATTTCCATAACATGTTTTTGCTCTGCAATGCGGATGTGCATTTTTCAAACATATTAAGCAAGGCTTTGATCTGATTTGTTCCACCAGAACACTGTATAGAGGCTGAAACCCATGTCTATATAAGGGTTTGAGGGCTGAGGGGAAGATTGCTCTAGCTTGAAAGAGGTTGGAAATATCCCATCTGAAAGCTCTTTTCAGTCCCCCTCAGCCTAAACATTTTACTGAGAAGGGTCAAGGGTCACCAACTGTCAAAACAAAACCAAAATTATACAGTGCTCTTACAAGGAAGCTAAGCAGAGTAGAAATTCAGAGTTCACCAATGGGACTTCTTCATGTAGCATGTAACAAACAGTAAAAATGCCCTTAAAAAGTAACAGTAGGATTCTTTTAAATCCTACTGATTTTTACAAGTTGTCGGATAAGTTTAAAACATCACCTCTTCGGTATTAATGTAGAAACTGAATCGAACTATTCTATAAAGGGGAGTGTGAGGCGGGGGTGAGGGGTGAGTCCAAACTTTGAACTGTCAAAGTCACCAGCCTGCACACTCCAAAGCACCAGATGGTTTCATAAACCTGAAGGTTCATAAATCTTCCTTTAAAGTTTCCAATTTCAAAAAGAGGTGGTTTTCTTTGTGGGATTGTGGAGTAGGGAAAAATTTTGCCATTGGGTATCTGACCCACAAAAGTCTAATAGCCTTTTAAGTTTCCTTGCTCTTCAGCTGGAGACAACCAGGGCAGAGACAAAAAGAACAAGCCAGTGCAGGCCCCTGCCGCCAGCCAGCTCGCTGCAGAGGGGAGCCCTGAGCTCCGACTTCTCACCCTGCCTGTCACGTCACAGCTCAAGAAAGTCCTGAGTTTAAACATTCAGAGACAGAGTTATCTTCTCATCCTTCAGCCAGGAGCTTTACAAATGATTTTGATTTTTAAAATGCAACACACAGTTTCCAGAGTTTATTTTATTTTTTTGCAATTTTTTAATTTTTCAATTATAGTTGATATTCAATATTATATTAGTTTCAGGTGTACAACATGGTGATTAGACATTTATATAACTTACAAAGCGATCTCTTTGAGAAGCCTAGTACCTGTCTGACACCCTTCACAATTATGACCACATTACTGACAATTCCCTATGCTGTAATTTAGATCCCTGTGACTTCTTATAACTGGCAGTTTGTACTTTTTAATCCCCTCTCCTTTTCCAACCATCCTTTCACTCCCCTTCCCATCTAGCAACCATCCAAATGTTCTCTGTATTTATGAGTTTGTTTCTGTTTTGGTTGTTCATTTATTTTGTTTTTTGTATTACACATATATGTGAAGTCATATGGTACTGGTTTTTTTCTCTGACTTATTTCACTTAGCACAATACCTTCTATTCTACCCATGTAGCAGATGGCAAGATTTCATTTTTTTAGGACTGAGTCATATTCCATTGTATCTGTGTACCATTTCTTCTTTACCCATTCATCTATCAATGAATACTTAGGTTACTTCCATATCTTGACTATTATAAATAATGCAGCAATAAACATAGGAATTCATATGTCTTTTTGAATTAGTGTTTTGGGTTCTTTTTTTCTCATAATAAAACCTTACTTCTTGATTTATTTTTGCTCCTATTTTTTAAATTGAATTTATTGGGGTGACACCAGTTAACGAAATTACACAGTTTCAGGTACACAATTTTATAACACATCGTCTGTACACTGTATCGTGTATTCATCACCCAAGTGAAGTCTCTGTCCATCATCATTTATACACCCTATATCCTTCTCTACCTCCCCCACTAACACTCCTCTAATAATCATCACACTGTTGTCCATGTCATGAGTTTTGTCTTTTTTGCTCAATCCCTCCACCAGTCTCCCACCCAGGCCCTGTACATACCCCTTACAGATACCAGCCTACTCTCTATCTATGCATCTATCTCTGTTTTGCTTAGTATTTCATTTTGTTCATTAGATTCCACATATGAGTGAAATCATATGGTGCTGTCTTTTTCTTAGTGAGTCATTTCACTTAGTATAATGCCCTCCAGGTCCACCCATGCTGTCACAAAGGATAAGATGGACATCTTTTATGTGGCTGAGTAGTATTCTATTGTGTAAATGTGACAAGCCTTTTTATCCACTCACCTCCTGGTGGACACTTGGGCTGCTTCCAAATCTTGGCTATTGTAAATAATGCTGCAATGAACAATAGGAGTGCATATATCCTTTCAAATTAGTGTTTTGGGTTTCTTCAGAGAAATTTCCAGAAGTAAAATCACTGGGTCACAAGGCAGTTCCATTTTTAATTTTTTGAGGTACCTCCATACCGCTTTTCACAGTGGCTACACCAATCTGCATTTCCACTAACACATAAGAGTTCCCTTTTCTTCACATATTCCCCAACACTTACTACTTGTTGATTTAGTGTTGAGTGGTGACATCTCACTATGGTTTAATTTGCATTTCTCTGATGATTAGTGAGGTTGAGAATCTTTTCATATGTCTGTTGGCCATCTTTGTGTCCTCTTTGCAGAAGTGTCTATTTAAGTCCTTTGCCTGTTTCTTAATTGAATTGTTTGTTATTTTTGGTTTTGAGTTTTTTAAGTTCTTTATTCATTTTGGATATTAACCCCTTATCAGATGTATCATTGGCAAATATGTTCTCCCATTCAGTGAACTTTCTTTACATTTTGTTGACTGTTTCCTTTGCTGGCAAAAACTTTTTAGTTTGATATGCCTTACCTGTTTATATTTTCTTTTGTTTCACTTGCCCAAGGAGATATATCAGAAAAAAATATTGCTATGAGAAGTGACCAGTATTTTACTGGGAATGCTTTCTTCTAAGGTTTTGAAAGTTTCAAGTCTAACATTTAAGTGCTTAATCCATTTTGAGTTTGTTCTTGTGTATGGTGTAAGAAGATGATATAGTTTCTTTCTTTGTTTTTGCACTGTCAAATTTTCCCAGCATCATTTATTGAATAGGCTATCTTTACCTCATTGTTAATTTTTGCCTCTGTTGTTAAATATTAATTCTTTTTTCTCATAGTTCATTATTGGTCTATAAAAATGCAATTAATTTCTGAATATTTATCTTGTATCCTACTACTTTTCTGTCTTCATTTATAAGTTCTAGCAGTTATTCAGTGGAATCTTAAGGGTTCTCTATATACAGTATCACGACATCTGCAAATAATGACAGCTTTACTTCCTCCTTTCCAATTTGAATGCCTTTTATTTCTTCTTCTTGTCTAATTGCTGTGGCTAGGACTTATAATACTATGTTGAATAAGAGTGGTAAAAGCAGATATTTTTGTCTTGTTGCTGATCTTAAGGGAAACACTTTTAGTTGTTGCCTATTGAATATGATGTTGACAGTGGGTTTGTCACATATACCTTTTATACATTGAGATATGTTCCCTCTATTCCCACTATGCTAAGAGTTTTTTTTTTTGTTAATTATAAATGAGGTATGTTCCCTCTATTCCCACTATGCTAAGAGTTTTTATCATAAATGGATTTTATCAAATGCTTTTTCTAAATATATTTAGATGATCATATGGTTTTTATTCTTCATTTTGGATATGTGGTGTAATACATTTGTTTATTTGCAGATATTGTAACACACTTCCATCCCTAGAATAAATTCTACTACATCATGGTGTATGATTTTTTTTTTTTAATACTCATCAAAGGATATTTTTTTCTATTGATTTAGAAAGAGGAAGGGAGAGAGAGAAGCAGTGATCTATTGTCTTCAGTTCACATCCTGACCAGGGATCAAACCCATAACTTAGCTATGACCGGAAATTGAACTTGTAACCATTTGTTGTATGGGATGGAATGATGCACCAACCAACCAAGCCATGTAGTCAGGGTTATGATTTTTTTAATGTATTGCTAGATCTGGTTTGATAATATTTTATTGAGGATTTTAGCATTTATATTCATCAGAGATATTGGCCTATAATTTTTTCCTTCATTGTGTCTTTATCTGATTTGGAATTAGGATACTGTTGGACTCATAAAATAAGGTTGGGAGGCTTTCTTCCCCATGAATTTTCTGGAGTTATTTGAGAAGGATAGTAATTAATTCTTTGCATGTTTGGTAAAATTTACCTGTAGAGCCATCCAGTCCAAGACTTTTTGTTGTTATTGGGAGCTTTTTATTACTCCTTCAATTCCACTCATTGTAATCTGTCTACTCAGATTTTTTAATTATTCTTGATTACATTTTGGAAGAATGTATGTTTCTAGGAATTTATCCATTTCATTCAGATTGTCAGATTTGTTGATAGATGGTTGTTCTTAATAGTTCTTTATACATTTTGGATATTAACCCCTTATCAGATATATCATTGCCAAATATGTCCTCCCATTCAGTTGGTAGCCTTTTATTTATTTATTTATTTGTTTATTTATTTATTTATTTATGTATTTATTATTGAAATTATTACATATGTCCCCTTTTCGCCCTGTCATCCTCTCCCATCCTGCTCCCACATCTAGCCCCAGCCTTCATCCCCTCCTATTGCCTGTATCCATTGGTTATGCCTATATGCATACAAAGTTCATTGGTTGATCTCTTCCCTTCCCAACTCCCCCACCTGCCTACCCACCTACCTTCTCCCACCTTTCCTGAGATTTGACAGTCCGTTTGGTGCTTCTGTGTCTCTGGATCTATTTTTGTTCATCAGTTTATGTTGTACATTATATTCCACAAATGAGTGAGAGCATGTGATACTTATCTTTCTCCAACTGCTTATTTTGCTTAGCATAATGCTTTCCAGATCCATCCATGCTGTTGTAAATGATAAGAGTACTTTCTTTTTCCAGGAGCATAGTATTTTCTTGTGTAGATGTACCACAGTTTTTTAATTCACTCATCTATTGATGGTACTTAGGCTATTTCCAGATCTTAGCTATTGTAAATTGTGCTGCTATGAACATAGGGGTGCATATGTTCTTTCTGATTTCTTGGAATATATTCCTAGGAGTGGGATTACTGGGTCAAATGGGAATTCCAAGTGGGTTCCCTTTTCATTTTGTTGTTTCTTTTGCTCGTCAAAAACTTTTTAGTTTGTTTATTTTTTCCTTTGTTTCCCTTGCTCCAGGAGATATATTGGTAAAAAATATTGCTACAAGAGATGTCTGAAATTTTACTGTCTATGTTTTCTTCTAAGATTTTTATGGTTTATGACTTATATTAAGTCATTTATCCATTTTGATTTTACAGCTGTACCGGTAAATGATGAGGATTTTTTTCAATAGGTGGAGTTACACAT
Organism: Pipistrellus hanaki; assembly: GCF_964339955.1. NCBI lineage: Eukaryota > Metazoa > Chordata > Mammalia > Chiroptera > Vespertilionidae > Pipistrellus > Pipistrellus hanaki. The sequence continues at coordinate 130,214,702 of NC_140504.1, read as the reverse complement.
ATGTTGATATATATGCTATTTGATATGTATGCTATTTTGTTGTATTGACAGCAAGCTTTAAAACTTAATGTGTCAAATTTGCTGAAGGTGTTAACATCATAAATATTTTTACACTTAAAAATTTCGTGCCACCGAAATCAGTTTGGCTCAGTGGTAGAGCGTCGGTCTGCGGACTGAAAGGTCCAGGGTTCGATTCCGGTCAAGGGCATGTACATTGGTTGCAGGCACATCCCAGCAGGGGGTGTGCAGGAAGCAGCTGGTCAATGTTTCTCTCTCATCGACTTTTCTAGCTCTCTATCTCTCTCCCTTCCTCTCTGTGGAAAATCAATAAAACATATATAAAAAAATTTTGTGCCAAAAAAAGCATTTTGGGGAAGTTTTAATTCATTACATTTTTTTTAAACAAAAGTGATACTGAAAACTTCAGGAAGCTTATGGTGAACATGCTTCATCTCAAGATACTTGTGAACGCTGATTTAAATTCTTTAAAAGTAATGATTTTGATGTGAAAGACATAGAATGTTGAGGTCAACTGAAAAAATTTGAAGACCGACCATTACAAGCATTATTGGATGAAGATGCCTGTCAAACTCAAAAACAACTTGCAGAAAGATTAAACGTTCCTCAGCAAATAATTTCTGATCATTTACAAGCAATGAAAAAGATTTTAAAGGAAGGAAAATGTGTGCCACATCAACTGAACAAATGACAAATGGAAAAACAAAAAATCATCAGTAAAATGTTGCTTCAACTGTACGAAAAAAAGGCTTTTTTGCATTGAATTGTACTGGTGAAGAAAAGTGGATTTATTTTGAGAATCCCAAAATGAACAAAATTATGACCTAGGTCAACCATGAACTTCGACTGCAAGGCTCAATCTCTTTGGAAAGAAGACAACGTTCTGCGTTTGGTGGGATCAGGAAGGTGTGGTGTTTTATGAGCTTCTAAAAACAGGTGAAACCATTAATACTAATCACTACTGACAACAAATAATCAATTTGAACCACATTTTGATCTTGAAATAATTGGAATGTGCCAGAGACATGGCAAAGTAATTTTGCTTCATGATGATGCACCATCACACACTTCAAAACCAGTTAAAGACATGTTAAAAGATTTTGCCTGGGAAGTATTAACCCACCCGCTGTATTCACCAGACCTTTGTCCTTCAGATTACCACTTGTGCTGATCGATGGCACATGAAATTTCTGAGCAGCACTTCAAAACATATGAAGAAGTAAAAAATTGGGTCTCTAAATGGTTTGCCTCAAAACAAGGAAAATTCTATTGGGAAGGTATCCACAAATTACCTGAAAGATGGGGAAAATGTGTAGCTAGCTATGGACATTACTTTGAATAAAGCACTTTTGATGTTTTTCTTCAAATTATCATAGTTTCTTTGATTACAAAATCCGAATTATTAACCAATACACCTATTATTATTATCATGTATGGTGTAAATTGGTGTCCAGTTTTATTTTTTTGCATTTCCTCTCCAATTTTCACAACACCATTTATTGAACAGACTATGTTTACTTCATTGTATGCTCTTACTTTCTTTCTCAAATATTAATTGACTATAAAGGTATGGGTTTATTTCTGGGCTCTCTGTTCTGTTCCATTGGTCCAGCCTGTTCTTATGCCAGTACCAGGCTCTTTTGATGACAATGATCTTACAGTACAGTTTGATATTAGGTATTGTGATACTTCCAACTTTGTTACTCTTTCTGTGACTATTTGGGGTATTTTGGGGGTCTCATAAACTTTTGAAATATTTGTTCTAATTCTGTGAAATATGCCATTAGTATTTCAATAAGAATTGCATTGATTCTATAGATTGCTTTGAATAGTATACATATCTTAATGATGCTAGTTTTTCCTATCCAAGAACATGGCATATGCTTTCACTTATTTGTATTTTCCTCAATTTCTTTTCTTTTCTTTTTTTAAATATTTGATTGTTTTTTACAGAGAGGAAGGGAGAGGAATAGAGAGCTAGAAACATCATTGAGAGAGAAACATTGATCAGCTGTCTCCTGCGCACCCCCGACTGAAGATGTTCCCACAACCAAGGTACATGCCTTTGACCGGAATCGAACCTGGGACCTTCTAGTCCACAGGCTGACACTCTATCCACTGAGGCAAACCAGTTTTGGCATTCCTCAATTTCTTTCTTCAGTATTCTATAATTTTCCAAGTACAGGTCCTTTTCCTTCTTTGTTATATTTATTCCTATAAACCTTTCTTTATGTTGTTCCAATAGTAAATGGGGTCGTTTTATCAATTTCTCTTTCTGATTGTTCATTATCAGCATGTAAAAATGCTACAGATTCCTGAAAATTAATTTTGTACCCTACTACATTGCTCAATTTGTTTATTTGATTTAGTAGCTTTTTGGTGGTGTCTTTAGGGTTTTCTAATTACTATATTAAGTCATCTGTGAATAATGGTTGTTTTACTTCCTCCTTTCCAATTTGCATGCCATTTATTTATTTTTTTGTCTGATTGCTATGGCTAAAACTTCTAGTACTATTCTATCTAATAAAGAGGGAATATGCAAATTGACCATCATGCTGTAACAAGATGGCTGTGCCCACAGAGTGGGCTGTTTCAAGCCTTAAGGAGCAATCAGCAGGGACCTGACTGAGGCTTTCAGGTGCTGGGTGGAGGCAGGGGTCCTCAGGCCATGAACCCTGCCCACCAGGGTTTGACAGGGGACCTCAGGCTGCACCCCCCAACCCCAGCACCGGGCCAGGGAACCTGAGGCCACGCCCCCCACCTGGTGGGGCTTGACAGGGAACCTGAAGCCTTGTCCCCTGCATGGCAGGGCTTGATGAGGGACCTCAGGTCACACCCCCTGCCCTATTGCCAGGCTGGGGAACCTCAGGCTGTGCCCCCAACCCCAGCACCAGGCCAGGTGACCTGAGGCCATGCAAGTTCAGGTGTTTATTTATGCTTCCATCTTGGTTTTCCTTATCTTGTGTCTTAACATATAGTCTATCTTTGAGAATTTTTCATGTACATTTGAGAAGAATGTATATTCTGTTGATTTGGGAGATAAGATTCTGAAAACGTCCATTAAATTAATCTGATCTAGTATATCATTTAAGGTCACTGTTGCCTTGTTGATTTTTTATCTGGAAATCTATCCATTCATGATAATGGGGTGTTAAAATTCTCTATTATGACTATATTTCTGTCAATCTCTCCCTTAATGTCTATCAAGATTTTCTTTATATATTTAGCTGCTCTTACGTTGGTTCATATATGTTTACAAGGGCTATATTATTTAGTATTATAGTAATCTTCTTCATCTCTTGTTATGGCCTTCGTTTTGAAGTCTATTTTGTCAGATATAAGCACTGCTATCAGCTTTTTTGTTTGTTTATTTCCATTTGCATGGAATATTTTCTTCCATCCATTCACTTTCAGTCTGTGTTTATTTTTTGCTCTAAGGTGGGTCACTGGGCTTCGAGCTGGCAACCTGGGCATGTGTCCTGACCAGGAATTGAACCTTGACCTCCTGGTTCATAGGTAGACATTCAACCACTGAGCCATGTTGATCAAATTCTCTATTTTATTTTTTAATTCTTCTTCTTCTTCTTCTTCTTCTTCTTCTTCTTCTTCTTCTTCTTCTTCTTCTTCTTTTTCTTCTTCTTCTTCTTCATTTATTGCAATACTGGTTTTACTGGTTTTGTGGTAATGAACTCTTTCTGTTTGTTTCTGAAGTTTTTCTGTTTGTTTGTTTGTTTTGTTTTTATCTGGGAAGCTCATTATTTAATCTTCAATTTTAAATGATAGCCTTGACAGATGAAGTAGTATTGTTTTCAGATCCTTGCTTTTCATGAATTTGAATATTTTATGCCAATCCCTTTGACCTAAAGTGTTTCTTTGAGAAATCAGCTGACAACTTTATTGGAGTGCCTTTGTAGATAACTAACTGCTTCTCTCTTGATGCTTTGAAGGTGATTGTTGGTACTCTTGAAGTTGTCTCAGAAGTCCCTAAAAATTTCCTCACATTTTTTTTTGGATTCTTTTTCCTTTTTGTTGGTCTGTTATATGTTTTTTTTTTTTTTTTTAATTACTTTGTCTTCCAAATTGCTGATTCAATTCTCTGCTTCAGCTAATTTACTAATAATTTCCTCTAACATATTTCTCATTTCAGTTATTGTATTCTGCACTTGTTTCTTTTTTGTTTTCTATCTCCTTTTTTATTGTTTACTATCTCGTTTTAAAAGTTCTCACTTACTTTATTGAGCATTCTTATGAGTGTTTTCAACTCTTCATGTGTTAGATAACTTGTCTTCATTTTGTTTAGTCCCTTACTCCTAGAATTTTGTCCTTTTTTTTTTTACTTGGGGCATGTTTCTTTGTCTCCTCATTTTGACTAACACTCTGTGTTTGTTTTTATATATTAGGTAGAGCTGCTAAGTCTTCTAGTCTTTGTAGAGTGGACTTAGGTAATCAGTGTCCTATGGGGAACAGTAGCAAGTCTCCTTTTTCATCTGAGCCAAGTGCTTCATGAATTTCCCCTGTGTGGATTGTGTCTGCCCTCCTCTTATATATGTTGCTAGCACATTAATGGCAGGGATGGACCCTCACGCTCATAGTCTATGAAAATTGGCTATGACTATAGCAAAGGATCTATTGTGCAAGGGCTGAGCCCAAGGATCAGGATTTGTTTTAGTGAAGCTCTGGTGCCTGCTGAGTCTGCACTGGGGTCGGTTGTTTGTGGAACAGGTTAGGTGGTACTCTCATGTGGTCTGAAGCTGGCCATTGGGTGTGTTGGATCTGTGACCTTTGGGGATAAACTCTGATGCAGGTCAGGTTCAGCCACTGCCTTTGCTCTGCCCTGGGCCACCTGGTATGAGCTGCAAAGTGATATATAGATGGTTGCCACTTATTCTGGGCTTGGTTGTACCTGGGAGAAGTTAAGCTGTGAACTGACACTGGCTGCCCCTAATGCCAGGCTTGAGGTACAACCTGAGGCACACTGAATCCACATTTTTCGGGTTTGTGAACCTTAGAGTTATTTAAGGAAAGTCTGCAGCATAAGCCAGGACAGGCCCTTTGGAAAAATCACTGGACATGGCTTGGATGGGCCCACAAGTTGAGTGGCGTGGAGTCTCAGGAAATCGCCAACGCGGAGCTAACAGTGTTAACCAGGTTGATGGAAACTCAGATATGGCACCTGCCTGTGCATGCAGAGGGAGGGCTCAGCAAAGAAATAAAAGCTTCTGCCAGTCCTTCCATCTCATAGAAAGCTGCCCTCCAGTCCTCATGGAGAAGCCAGACAATTCAGCTCTTCCCCAAATGTCCCTCACAAGTTTCAAGCTGCTGTTCCAACACTGGTGGTCAGAGCGAGTGAATCTGTCAGCAAGTAAGTCCATGTATGGCTCTTTAAGAAGAATACCTGGATCTTTAGAAGTTCTATGTTTTAGCTGCAATTCCTGCTGATTTTTACAGTCAGAAGTTATGGGAAATTCTCTTTCTGGCATTGGAACCCTGAGCTGGGGAGCCCAGTGTGGAACTGGGATCCTTCATTCCTCAGGGGTGATCTCTGCAGCTAAAATATCCTTCTTCATTTTTAACGCCCTCACCTGGGTGTGGACCAGCCTGTTCCACGTCTCTTTCCCTCTTACCTATTTTCATGAGGATTCTTCTTTATATCATTGGTTGTAGGACTTCTGTTCAGCTAGACTTCAGCTCATTTTTAATGATGGTTGTCCCATAGTTTAGTTGTAATTTTGATGCGGTCATGGGAAAAGGAGAGCACAGCATTTACCTTTCCTGCATTTTGACAGGAAAACTCCTTCAGCAGTGCTCGCTGGAGATATAAAATGGGAAAATGTTTTCTCTGAGATCTACCTGAGTATAAGTAATTTCTACTTTATCCCTAAGCTCTTAATATAGATATGTGTTTCAGCTCTCTCCACTGCTTACCCAGTGGGAGATGGAGCAGTCAGCAGGAAGAACACAGGATATTAGAGGCAAAGAGGGTAAGACCTAAGAATGATTGATACCCAGTATGTAAATACAGGCTTGTTTTCACTCATGAAAGTCTGTGTGCACCCTCAGTGCTTGATCATCGTGTGATTTGGTAACCATCTGACTAGGCAAGAGTCACAAACAATTAAGGGGTTTTGGTTTTGATATAAAAAAATTAGCAAATCAGAAAAGGGAAACTGTTCTGGACAGATACATCTGCTATATTGCTTGGAAACTGAAATATATATACATTGCATTCTCTTATGCCCTCATATTCATCTCCTATTCTGTTGGACCCTTCAGTTCACATAACTTCATCCTCCTCCCAAATTTCTTCCTTCTTGATCTAAATGTATGAAGATCTCATCTTCCTGTTTATCACAACATTCTTGGAAGGACCAAATAAAAGTGCTTTGTAAACTGTGGAGCTTTATAATTTCAATTATCATTATTAATTCATATCCTGAAATATACCAAAGATAGAGTGTAAAGTAAAATATATAAGAAAATGTTAAATACTTAAGATAGCTTACATTAAAAAATTAGGTCTAACATCATTTAATAACTATGGGAAATATATTAGAGATTACTAGACTAAGAAGATTTTTAAATAGTGAGAAAAAAGAGGGGAAAAAGCTTTTTGGAGTGATTTCAAACTTCAAGGTATGTTTCATCAGAAATTCCAACAGTTTGAGTTCAGTCTTGAAATGGATGAATCATTAAAGAGTCTGTGGTCTGACTTCCCAGGGATTGTGTAAATTGCAGAATGGTCACCGTCTGATGTAGTTAACACTTTGTAAGTAAGAAAAAAGAAAATAAAGAGAGATTAGGTCACCTCAAAAATGGCCAAAGTATTTTTTTCTTTTCTTTCTTTCTTTCTTTCTTTCTTTCTTTCTTTCTTTCTTTCTTTCTTTCTTTCTTTTTCTTTCTTTTTTTTTTTTTTTGAAATAAGCTCTTTTAATAAATTTAAGATAAATACAAAACTATAGAAGTGACATGAAAGTTTCTTTTCCTTGTGGTGTTGTAGATGATATTCTTTCTCCTTCCTACACATTGCTCTTCCCTCCCCTTTATTGTTGAAGGTATTGCACATGTCCCCTTTGTTTGTTTGTTTGTTTGTTTGTTTTTGCACTGACACCCTTCACCTCAAACCCACCCTTCACAGCCCTTCACCACTTGAATGTCTGTGTCTATGTATGCATATAAGGTTCCCAGCCAATCACTCCCCATCCTCCCATTCACTCCTATATTTCCTTTGATTTCTTTGGGTAGTGTGGACATTTTAATGATGTTGGTTCTACTAATCAATTAACATGGTGTGTTCTTCCACTTATTCATATCTTCTCTATCTTTTTTTCTTTTTTTAACATCCTGTAGTTTGCTGAATACAAGTCTTTTACTTCCTTGGTTAAGTTTATTCCTAAGTAGCTTATTTTTTCTTGTTGTTGCAATGGTAAATATGATTGTTTTCTTTGTTTCTCTTTATGAGTGTTCATCATTGGTGTATAACAATGCCATCACCTTCTGGATATTAATTTTGTATCCTATGTTGCCAAATTCTTTTTATTAAATCTAGTAGTTTTTTGGTGGAGTCTTTAGGGTTTTCTATGTACAATATCATGTCATCTGTGAATAATGAGATTCTTTTTTAAAAAAATATATTTTATTGATTTTTACAGAGAAGAAGGGAGAGAGACAGAGAGCTAGAAACGTCGATGAGAGAGAAACATCGACCAGTTGCCTCTTGCACACCCCCTACTGGGGATGTGCCCGCAACCAACATACATGCCCTTGCCCGGAATCGAATCCCGGACCTTTCAGTCCGCAGACCGTTGCTCCACCACCGAGCCAAACTGGTTTTGGCAATAATGAGATTCTTAACATCCTCCAATCCAATTTGTATGCCTTTTATTTATTTTTTCTTATGTGATTGCTATGACTGGAACTATGTTGAATAAGAGTGATGAAAGTAGTCATCCCTGTGCTGTTCCTTTTCTTAGGGGAAATGGTTTTAGTTTTGTTTTTTGTTCTTTAATATATTTTATTGATTTTCTTTTTTTACAAAGGAAGAGAGAGGGATAGAGAGTTAGAAACATCCATGAGAGAGAATCATGGATCAACTGCCTCTTGCACACCCCCTACTGGGGATGTGCCTGCAAACAAGGTACATGCCCTCTCTCTTCCTCTCTGTAAAAAATCAATACAATATATTTAAAAATAAATAAATAAAGCAGCTGAAACTGGTTTGGCTCAGTGGATAGAGTGTAGCCTGCAGGCTGAAAGGTCCCGGGTTCGATTCTGGTCAAGGGCATGTACCTTGGTTGCAGGCACATCTCCAGTGGAGGGTGTGCAAGAGGCAGCTGATCGATGATTCTCTCTCATTGATGTTTCTAACTCTCTATCCCTCTCTCTTCCTCTCTGTAAAATATCAATAAAATATATATTTTTTAAAATGAAAATAAGTAAATAAATAAAGCAGATAGAGAAGATAAATTTTAAAAGAAAATATTTTTAAAAAGAAAAGAGAATGCCGAAACCAGTTTGGCTCAGTGGAGAGAGCGTTGGCCTGTGGACTGAAGGGTCCCAGGTTCGATTCCGGTCAAGGGCATGTACTTTGGTTGCGGGCACATCCCCAGTGGGGTGTGTGCAGGAAGCAGCTGGTCGATGTCTCTCTCTCATCGATGTTTCGAGCTCTCTATCCCTCTCCCTTCCTCTCTGTAAAAAATCAATAAAAAATATTTTAAAAAAAACAAAAAAACAAAAGAGAAGAAAAAAGGGAAGAGAAAAGAAAAAGTGAAGTGGCCGAGTTTAGTGCCCCATGGGAGTTCGCTTTGGATCCTACTCTGTTCTGTCTGACAAATGTGGGCTTCCTAGGAGGTTCTTAGGTTCTAACCACTGTCAGGAACTGTCCTATTTTGGCTTTTAGTAGCCTGCCTGAACCTCCAAGTGACCTACTGATCCATTGTTTGTGCCTATCTTCACAGGCTGTGGCTGCAAGCAGGAGGGCCAATCTGCCCTCTAAAGTTTGTTAGCAGCATGATGCCCAGGGCTGGGTGAGCAAGCTTCCCCTGGTTCCCTAGGCTTCAGTCTTCCTGCCTTTGCCTGCTAGTCAGCTGTCAGTCTTACTCAAAAGACTGTTTCTGAAAGGGCTTTAGGTGGGGAGGTGCTGTTTAGCTTTCATGGTATGTGGAGGATGTGTTTCCCTGTCCCAAAGGAACTCCTCTGTGAGAGGCCAAAATATTGCTCTGCTCTCAGCTGGACAGAGATCCTTGTATGAAGACCAGTGGGGTCAGCTGGAAACTTGGAGTTTTTATCAGTTCTTCTGAGTGGGGAAAGCACCAGTCTGGTTCGCAGGACAGTGTGGCGGATGGCCCTTCCCCCAATCCAGTCACTTGATGCTCCTGAGATTGTTCAAACCCTTAGGCTTGGTCTCTGCTTTCTGTTTCCTCTAAAAAGGTCAAAATGCAGGGTGTGGCATGCAGGGCTCCTGAGGTGGCACAGCCTGTATCACACACCCAGGTCAAGATTTTTTCTTTTCCTGCCCTGTGGCTACTGGGAGCAGCTAGCTCCTCAGGAAAAATGGCCACTTGGGTTTGCAGGTTCTGTGACCTAATACTCCTGGCTGCTGGTTTTCCACATCTCTCTGCCACGCTTCCCTCTCCTTAGGCACCTCAAGTACTTGTCTCCCTCCCTGCATCAAACCCTCCGGTGAGTAGCTGCAAATAAACTTCTGTGCTCTGGGTTTAAACACACACACAAACGCCGCACAAACACAAGCAAAAAAAAAAAAAAAAAAAGTCAAATAACAACAACAACAAAAATGTAACTGAGGCTTTCCCTCCAACCGGCTCTGGTCTATCAGCTCTAACCTCTACCCTGCTGGATGTTATGTGGGCCACTGGTCTTGACTCTGGTGCATGGGGGGCTCTGGAGCCTAGTCTGGGCTTCAGGTCTCTGTCTTCTCAGGGAAATACCCTCCCTTAGCTCAGCTCCCCAGCCACTCTCAGCCTGCAGTCCTGCAGCCCTTGGCAGCTGGGTCAGCTCCCCTCATGACCTTGCCCTTTCTCCTAGTCTCCAAGTGTTTCTGTTCTTCCTTGATGTGTCTCCACCTCAGCTGGACCTCGGTTGGTAATTCCAGGTGAATTTTTTGTTTTATTTGTATTTCCAGTCTGGCCCTAGGATGACATGCCTGACAGGTCTGCCTATTAAACCACTATTTTCTCCCCTGGTCAAATTATTATTATTAAAAAAAAAATTATGCAAAGTCTCTATGACTTTAATATGAACAGTAAAAAAATAAAATCTAACAAATGAAAAATCAGTTTAAATTCCATCTGTAATGCTGATAATACAAATATTTTAAAAATAAAATATGTACTATCTAAGAGATGGAAACTTTAACAGCAAGCCATTTCAGATGAGACTTCTGATCAAGGGATTTAAGTTTGCATCACAGAGGTGGTAATGACAAAATAAGAGCAAGTTTCCCTGTTTGTATTTGTATCTTCACCTTTAGAGCCTGAGGTGTCCAGGAAAACAATAATACTGACAAGTCAAAAACTTTCATCCTTCAGTGACTAGTCATCATGAAAACTCTCATAGCTTTTCTAGACAAAAGCTAATGCACTGCTGCACTTGATGTAAAGGGATAAGTATGTTTTATGTATTTCTTTAGCTAATCTAATAAAAGGGTAATATGCAAATTAACCATCACTCCGTCACAAAGCTAGTAGTGCCCATAGCATCTCCCACCCAGGCCATGGAGGGAGGGAGAGCGTCAGTGCATGAATTTTGTGCACTGTGTCTCTAGTATTTATATATGTTTTTAAGAAAATGAAGGGGGGATATTAAAATTCTCTCCTGATTTCAAGGTTTTAAGCTGTAGTATTTCACTTCTCTTATCCAGAATTTATGCTGAAAATACAAGAATTAATATAGCAAGAAGTTTAAATTTGTGATCTTCATACAGTGGAAAGTGGGATTCTACCTTTCAGTTCCATGTCAATAACTTTATTATGGCATGGTGTGTGTGTGTGTATGTGTGTGTGTGTGCGTGTGTGTGTGTGAATGTGCTCTCACATGCGTGCACATGTATGGCGTACATACACATGCCTGCAAATTTTACCATTGCTCAAGCACTCTGAACATTTTTATATATTATCTATTCAATCCTAACAGGAGGAATCCAGCATGGGAAACAGAATTCTTTTCTTAGCATTAGCCCAGTCTTTTTAAAACACAGTGCAAGTGGGGTAGCATTTTTTTCCACATAAGCTTTTTCAAATGATAAGGGGCTTTAGCACCTCTAGGAACCAGGCACCCATTTATATCAGTGACCATTTTTATGGAGGCTGGCCTGTTGATTAATTCAAAAAGAGGTGGCAACCACAAAGGTATTAGAAAAACAAAATAAAGGGTCCACTTAAAACTGAAACAGTTTCAAAGGGACATTGCATCTACTATTAACTACTTAGATATTAACACTTTTGCTTTAAAGGCTACTCTGCTTAAACCAACTGTTAACTTCTTGGTTCTGCTCCATTCAAAAGATGCTCCTCAAAACAAGTTTATTTTTCTTACATAGATAACCATGTAAATATATTAAATATCTCAAATAGTGAATAATAGGAAGAGTAAAAGTTTTTATTGTTGTATAGTTGACAAATAAAATTGTAAGATATTTACAATGAATAATATGATGATTTGATATATGTATCATTGTGAAGGAATGCTCCCTTTCCATCTAGTTACTTAACATATTCATCACTTCACTTACTTGTTTGGTTATTTGTGGGTGGTTGGTTTGCTTTTGGTGACAACATTTAAGTTCCAGTCTCTTAGAAAATCAATTAGAAAATACAATCTTATCAATTTTAGTCACCATATTATACATTAGACCCTCAGACTATATTCATCTTATAACTAAAAATTTTTATTCTTTTTCAAATGTCTCCCTATTTCTTCCACTCTCAAATTCCCTGTACTTAACAATCACATTTCAACTTTGTTTGTGAGTTCAACTTTTTACTTTTTAGACTCCAAATATAAATGATATCATGAAATATTTGTCTTTCTCTGTCTGGCTTATTTCACTAAGACTAATGGCCTCAAACTTCATTCATGTTGCCACAGTTGGCAGAATTTTCTTCTTTTTTATGGCTAAATAATATTCCAGTTATATATATATATATATATATATATATATATATATATATATATATATATATATATATATATATATATCTGGGATATTATTATATTATATATCAGAATTTCTATAACTATTCATCTGTCCAGAGAAATCCAGCTTGTCTTGACTATTGTAAATAATGCTGTAATGGATATAGTACTACACATATCTCTTTGAGATAATAGTTTTGTTTTCTTTGGATATGTAGCCAGATGTGGAATTGCTGGGTCTTATAGTAGTTCTATTTTAATTTGAGGAATCTCCAAATGGTTTTCCATAGTTATTGCACCAATTCACATTCCCACCAATGATGCACAAGAACTTCCTTTTCTTCACATTCTCACCAACACATTTCTTTTTTAAATAATAGCCACTCTAACAGGTGTGAGGTGTTATCTCATTGTAATTTTAATTTGCATTTCCCTGATAATTAATGATGTTGAGCATCTTTTCATCTACCTGTTTCTTATTTATATGTCTTATTTGGGAAAATGTCTATTCAGTAAAATTTCAGGATACAAAATAAATATATAAATGCCAATTGTATTTCTATACACCACCAACAAATCATTAGAAAAAGAAATAAAGAAACAATTATATTTACAATATCATAAAAAAAGAATAAAAAACTTAGGAATAAATTTAACCAAAGAAGTAAAAAATCTGAACACTGAAAACTGTAAGACATTGTGAAATGAATAATAAAATACACAAATAAAAAGAGAGATATTCTATGCTCATGGATTGAAATAGTAATAGTTACTATGTCCTTACTACCTAAAGAAATCTACATACTTAATATAATTCCTATCAAATTCTAATGCCATTTTTCACAGTAATAGAAAAACCAACCCTAAATTTTTTATAGAACCACAAAAGTTACTAAATAGCTAAAGGAATCTTGAAAAAGAAAAGCAAACCTGGAGACATAATTCTTCTTGATTTCAAACTATATTACAAAGCTATAGTAAATCAAAACAGTATGTTATTAGCATAAACACAGACACATGAATCAACAGGACAGAATAGAGAGACCAGAAATAAATGCATGTGTATGTAGTAACTAGTTTACAACAAAGAAGCCAAGACTATCCAGTGGAGAAAGGACAGATCTTCATTAAATGGTATTGAGAAAACTGGATGGTCATATGCAAAAGATTGAAACTGGACTTCCATCTTAAATACTACACAAAAAAACAACTAAAAAAAATGATTAAAAACTTGAAGATAAGACATGACACCATTAAATACCTGAAATAAAATAGGGAATAATCTCCTTAACAGTGATCTTTGCAGAATTTTTGGATTTGACACCAAATGCAAAGGCAACAAGAGCAAAATAAACAAGTGGGACTACATCAAAGTAAAAATAACAGTAATGCAAGCCATCAGCAAAACAAAAAGGCAACCTATGGAATAGGAGAAAATATTTGCAAACCACATATCTGATAAGGAGTTAACATCCAAAATACACAAGGAACACATACAACTAAATGGCAAAAACAAAACAAAACAAAAACAAACAACAAGAAAAAAATCACACACAACAAAAACAATACAACAACCATCCACAAATAACTCAATTTTTATAACAGGGAAAGGAAGAGAGAGATGTAATAAATCTGAAGATTAGATTACAGATGATAGTCACAACAACAAAGGCCTTCCCTAGCTCCCTGGCATCATTACTTTCTTTTATCTCCACCTATTTTTTTTTATTATTAGTATTATTTTTTTTTTTTTGGTTATTCTCAGTCTATGATGTACATCCTTCATTCATGAGCAATTGTCCCACAGTGAGCTATAACATAGGCCCCAGAATAGCCCCAATGACCAAAAACTAATATTTACATTCGTATTAATGAAGCATATGAAAAGCAAGGTAAGTGCTACTGTCTGATGACCCATAATTCTTTAAATTCAATTTTAAAAATGAACTACATTGAAAAGCAAGGTAAGTGTTACTGTTTGATGACCCATTATTTTTTAAATTCAATTTAAAAAATGAACCACATTGGCCTAAAAAATGAGCTAGGGGATCTCAATAATATGGAATAGAAAATCATTTTTATAAAGGTAGCATTAATGGATTTAGGGGAATTTTATTATTAACTAGAGGCCCAGTGAATGAAATCGTGCATGGGTGCAGTCCCTAGGCCTATCTGTCAATTAGGGCCAATCAGATTCCCCACCTCTCTGCTTCTCACCTCCCCACCTCCCCGTCTCCTCTTTCCCTCACTGTCTGTACTGCCACCACACAGTTCTCTACTTCTCTGCTTCCCCAACCCTCCTTCCCTCATTGCTCTGGTCTGTCACTACCCACCCCCAGTTCCCCATCCCAGCCTGGGCCCAGCCCCAATCAGGTAATCAGGGAAGGGGCTAACTGCCACTGTGGTGGGTGGGTGGCAGGCTGATTGGGGCCTGCACATTGGGGGGAGTCACAGAGGGGAGGGACCTGGGAAGTTGGCTTCTGGCCCTGAGGAGGGAGCTGACCTCATCCCCCCTGGAAAAGGGGCCACAACCACCTCCACCCACCCTCAGTTCCCTGTCCCAGCCTGGGTACTGGGCCCCAATCAGGCGATCGGGGCCGCCACCCAAGGAGAGTCTGGGAGATTGGCCTGCGGGCTCCATCTGCAATCAGGGCCGGCAGGCTGGGTCTGGGGAGCAGCTCCTGTGTTGAGCATATGCCCCTGGTATAACAGTAATGCAAGCCATCAGCAAAACAAAAAGGCAACCTATGGAATAGGAGAAATTCCATAGTGTGCATCATAGCAATTGGTGTGCATCATAGCAACTGGTCATTCTTGTTCCAGCCATTACATTTTAAAGGTCGCTTAGGCTTTTATACATAAAAATTTTTATTGATTTAAGAGAGGAAGGAAAGGGGAGAGATAGAAGTATTCTAATATATAAAAACCCTGGGTCCATCACATCCACAATGACTGGAGGCTTCACCAACCAGAAGTCAATCTTGCAGTCAGTGCTGGGTTGCCATGGTGACCCAGCACTGACTGCTATGGCTGCAGGTGCAGTGACCCAGCATTGACTGCTGATGGGGCTATGAATCAGGCCTGAAGAGAGGCCTAAAGAGAGAAGCTGGGTCTGATCCATAGCCTCTGTGGCTGCTTCTGATCAACACTTGCTTCTCTCTTTCTTTCCAGGCCTGGCCAGCAGCCACACCTCCATTTCTCTCCAGGCCTCCACCAGGGCTGCTTGATCAGCCCCACCTTTCTAATCAGGCCCCGTTGATAGGCCCAGAGATGCTGACTGGCATAGAAACCAACCCATCAGAACCAAACCTGGGTGAAGTATGAGGAGCAAATGGCTGCCTAGGAGGTGGAGCTTTTGACACTGACTGGCATAGAAACTGACCAATCAGAACCAAATTAGCCAGCAGAGGAAGGCAGTTGTGGGCAAAATCAGGCCAGCAGGGGAGGGCAGTTGGGAACAATTGGGTTGGCAGGCAGAAGTGGTTAGGGGCAATTAGGTGTTAATCAGGCCAGCAGGGGACTAGATAGGGGGTGATCAGGCTGGCAGGCAGAAGTGGTTAGGGGCAATCAGGCAGGCTAGTGGTGAGGAGCCAGCAGTCCCAGATTGTGAGAGGAATGTCTAACTGCTGGTTTAGGTCCAATCCCCTAAACCACATGTGTCAAACACAAGGCCTGCGGGCCAAATCCAGCCCGCCAGGCCTTGCAATGTGGCCCGCACCGCGCTGTCATCACTGCACTCCGCTGTCAGTTTATGACATTGTCAGTTTATGACTGTTCAGTAAACCATTCGGCCCGCGATTTAGGCTGGATTTTAGATTTTGGCCCCTTCTCTGATTGAGTTTGACACCGCTACCCTAAACTATCAGTCAGACATCCCCCAAGGGATCCCAGATTGGAGAGGGTGGAGGTTGGGCTAAGGGATACCCCCCAACATAGTGCATGAATTTTGTGCACTGGGCCTCTATCAATGAAAAGAGAGATTCAGTGATCAGCTGCTCCAGCATGCCCCCTATTGGGGTTGAGTATGCTTCCTGGGTATGTGCCCTGACCACAAATCTAACAGTGCCTTGACCAGAATCCAACCATGACCTCGTGGTTCATAAATTGATGCTCAACCACTATACCGCACCAGCCAGGAATAAAGTAATATTTTGATGAACAAAATTATATATTTACTTATCTACAAATAAATGATTACACTAGGATTTAGGATATTTTGCTATATTTATTGAAACATATAAAACATAATTTAGATGAGGTCACAAATACTATGTAGGGATTATATATGTTGCTGGGAGATATAGGCACATTTTTTTTTTAAAAAGTCATTCCTCCCTTTTGAAAACCATTTATTCCATTTTCATCACCAAAACATAAATAACAATATTTTTAGATACCATGCCCATCTCCAATGGACTAAAAATGCAGGAAACCTAGTAAGTGCCCATAACTCTCTCTTAATTTAATTACAACTCTTTTGATAAAGTGGAAAAACAATCATGTTCAGATCTCATTTAGGATGATAAAATCTCTCATTTATCAGTTTTTGCCCAGGCTAAATTCTTGTTCACTTTAGTCTTGAATTCTGCTCTTTTTCAAAGGTCACTAGCTACATTATATTTCTACTCTAAAATAAGGTTCTTAATATTTTCTTTCTCAGTTTCATGGGCCAAAAGTTTATCAAGGTTAATTAAAATTCGATGACAGCATGAAAATTAGAGCAGCTTGAGTACTGCAGATTTTGAAGACATATTTTTTAATATTCTCTTCTCAAAATCATTCTTATAATTAGATATTAAAAATATGAATATTTAAAAATAATAATATAAATATATTTTAGATAAAAAGGACATTTGCTTGTCCTCTGATATCTTTTTCATGAAAATAAAACTGAGTAAATATTTTTTAAATGCTATTGGAAATTATTTTTATCTAATGAAAATAACATTATTATACATTATATAAAATGGATTATGGTAATCTTATAACCATGGGAATGTTTATATTTTTTAGTGTCCAATAGCAAAAGATTTGTGTTTTGTTGGATTTTAAAGGTGGATTTATTATTCTCAAATTTACTTGTATTTGAATCCCCTACTATGCCTATCCTGCTGATGACAATTATGAATTCTAGGGTAAAAGAAAGAAAGAAAAAAGAGAGGAAGCAAAAAGTAGAGATATGGACAGGAAGAGAGAGAGAGAGAGAGA
This sequence comes from Pipistrellus hanaki, assembly GCF_964339955.1. Taxonomy (NCBI): domain Eukaryota; kingdom Metazoa; phylum Chordata; class Mammalia; order Chiroptera; family Vespertilionidae; genus Pipistrellus; species Pipistrellus hanaki. The sequence goes on along the minus strand of NC_140504.1, from coordinate 130,197,326 downwards.
GAGAGAGAGAGAGAGAGAGAGAGAGAGAGAGGAAGGAAAAAATAAGGAAGGAAGGAAAGAAGGAAGGAAGGAAGGAAGGAAGGAAGGAAGGAAGGAAGGAAGGAAGGAAGGCAGGCAAGCAGGAAAGAAAAAAAAATACTTGAACATATTGGAGAGTAACACTAAATGTAGGGAACTTGTAGAGGACAGTCAATATTCAGAAGAAAGGAATAACAAGGATGATCTTGCAATATTGCATGGCTTGTGGCATGCAGGAAAAGTGCAATAATGCTCATTTGAGTGTCTAAAACTTTCAAAGAAACCCTACTCTTATTCTGGCCCATTGTGGCCACTGGAAAGTAAGGGGAGGATTTCAAAAAGGAAGACCCAACAAAGAGAAGCACCAAATTCTGTGTATATTTCTGTCTGATGTGTGTGGCTGGCTCCAAGCGACACAGCTGAGGATGAAAGAACTGAAATAAGATTTGAATTGCCGCCCAAGAGATGGAGTTTGAAATTTGAGTATTGTTAATTGCCAGCTAAAACAAACAAAAAAGTAATACTCTTCAATAAACTAGAACACAATCCAAACACAAGGTATCGTTAAAATGACAAGAGTGCAATACACAATTACTTGAGATGTAGAAAAAAAAAACAACAACAGGAAACTCACTCATTATCAAAAGAAAAGACAATTAGCAGAGTTTAAACTGGAGATGACTGAGGTATTTAAGTAAAATAAGATTAAAACAATAACTATAACAATGATCAATGATTTAAAGATAAATATGCTGATAATGAATGAAAAGTTAGGAATCCCAGTAGAGAAATTAAATGAAAAAGAACAAAATAAAAATTCCAGAGAAGTATAATATCTATTTCTTTTTATTTTATTGAAGAGTGGAAATGATGAAGAGTCAATAAACTTAAGGGTAGAACAATAAAAATTATCTAGTCTGAAAAACAAAGTAAACAATTAAGAAAAAATGAACAGAACCGCAAGGACCTATATTACGTAATAAAAGAATAATATGCAAATTGACCATACCTCTGCTACATCCACAAGCCATGCCCACCAGGCAATCAGGAGCAAGTATGCAAATTAACCCAACTAAGATGGCTATGGCCACGGAGAGAACAGAAGGCTTGTGTTTTCCTGGCAATGGAGGAAGCCAAGCTTTCCATCTTTCCTGGCCAGCCCAGGCCTCCACTCAAGACTACAAATTTTCAATTATAGAAGTTAGATAAATCCCAACAAAAATGGCTGTAGCCATGGAGTGAGCAGGAAGCGTGGTTCCTCTTAAGGCTACAAAGTTTCAATTATAGAAGATAAATAAATCCCAGATACCAAGGCCTCTGCTTGGGTCACCAGGGGAGTGAGGCCAGCCTGCAAACCACCACAGGCCCCTCACCCAGGCCACCCCATGCTCCAGGGGAACTCCCACCCTTATCCAGGACACTCTTCAGGACAAATCAGCTGGCCCCCACACTTGCACCAGGCCTCTATCGTATCTAATCTTACCTAATGAAAGAATAATATGCAAATTGACTATCACTCCAACACACAAGATGGCTGCCCCCATATGGTCAAAGATGACTGCTCTCATGTGGACACAAGATGGCCACCATAAAATGGCCAGCAGGGGAGGGCAGTTGGAAGGGACCAGGCCTGCAAGGGAGTGCAGTTGGGAAGAATCAAGCATGCAGGGAAGGACAATTAGGAGTCACCAGGTCAGTAGAGGAGGGAAGTTAGGCATGACCAGGCCTGCAGGGAAGGGCAGTTGGAGGGAGGCCAGGCCTTCAGGGGAGGGTAATTAGGGTCAAAAAGGCTGGCAGGAGAGTAGTTTGGCATCAATCAGGCTGGCAGGGGAGTGGTTAAGGGGTGATCAGACTGGCAGGCAGAAGTGGTTAGGGGCAATCAGGAAGGCAGGCAGGCAAGCAGTTGTAATATGCACCTATTACTGGGATCAGGCCTAAACAGGCAGTCAGAGATCCCTCCAGGGGTTCCAGATTGGAGAGGGTTAAGGCTGGGCTGAGGGACACACACCCCCATGCATGAATTTCATGCACCAAGCCTCTAGTGGAAAAATAAAAAGGTACAATTTACATTTAATTGTCATATTAGAAGGAAAGGAGAATTTGGGTCAAAATATAAGAATTAATAATAGCCAGTATGTTATCAAATTAGTAAAAATTAAAAAAACAAAAGATATAAGAATTTTAATGTCACCTTAGTATTACAAACTCAAAGAATATCATGCCTAAGAACATTATAGTCAAATTATTTAAAATTAACAAGTAGGAAGATCTCTGAAAGCAACAAGAAGAATATGATATAACACATTAAATACAGAGGAGAAATAATAATTTACTGACTTCTCATCTAAAACTATGGACTCTGGACGACATTGGAATTACATATTCAAAGTACTAAAGAGAAAAAAAATATGAACTAAGAATTTTATATTGAGCAAAGTAATCTCTCAAAAGTAAAAGCAAAAGAGGAGACATTTTAGATTTTTTAAATGAGAGAATTGTCATAAAGCAAACCAGTTATATGGGAAACGCTAACGGAAATTTTTCAGTATAATGGGAAATAATATCTGAGATAAACTTGAATCTCTGGGGAGCAATAGAGAACATTAGAAATGGTAAATTTATAGATAAATATGTAATACTATACAGTGGTGCCTCACACAACGAACTTAATTCGTTCTAGGAGCAAGTTTGTTATGCGAAAAGTTCGTTATGTGAAACGCGTTTTCCCATAACAATACATGTTAAAAAAAATAATTCGTTCTGTAGCATAAAATATGCTAAGATGACATAAAAAAAGATAAATTTTTTGTTATTATTTTATTTAGATACATCTAAAAACATAATTTAAAAAAAAAAAAAACACACATTTTTTTAATTTTAAGACAGACTAAGTAGAGTCTACCGAATCTTGCACATCTTCATCCATTTTCTGCTTTTTGGCCGATGGTTTCATGAAAAACCTGTCCAAAGTCGTTTGTTTTTCTCTTTTCTCCAACATCTGCCGGAAATAACGGACAAGAGTATCGGAGTAAAGATCGTTGATCCTGTTTGCTTCAGCTGAATCCGGATAGTGGGCATTGGTAAACTCCTGAACTGCTTTCCATTTGACCAGGATGTTCTTGATGTCAGCAGTTGGGATTGGTTGATTGTTTGATTGTTGCTCCTCGTTATCCAATATGCAATACATCGGCAGCGATCGTGGAAGCTCGGGCGAAGCAGTCGTGGAAGCTCGGGCAAAGCGGTCGTGGAAACTCGGGCGACTTCGTTGTGTGAAACGAAGTTCGTTGTATGAATCATGAAATGAAGTTCGTTGTGTGTAGCGTTCGCTGTGCGAGGCATTCTTTATGCGAGGCACCACTGTATTATCTCTTAACTAGAGGCCCAGTGCACAAAATTCATGCATGGTAGGTTCCCTAGGCCTGGCTGGAAATCAGGGCCAATCTTTGGGGTTACCAGAGGGACAATTGGGGGGCCCCCACTGGCACCCGCCTTGGTTGGTCTAGTGTCACCAATTCGGTAGCCCTGCCCCCACTTCCCGGTCACCTCTCTCTGCAACGGGGCCCCTGCTGGCACCTGCCTTCGCTGCCCTGGGGCCTTCAGGCGGGGGCAGCTCCTGTGTTGAGCATATGCCCCCTTGTGGTCAGTGCACATTATAGCCACCGATTGTTCCACCAGTCATTCTGCAGTTCGGTCGATTTGCAAATTAGGCTTTTATTATATAGATTCTGTATTGCATATATAACGGTCTAAAGCAAAAACTGTAACATTATTTTGAGTTGTATAGTGTGAGTATATGTACCATATATGATACCTATAGCATAAAGGATGAAGAGGGTAATCAATGGACCTATCAAGGTTCTACTGTTTATGTACAAAAGAACATTACATTATTAATACTAACTAGCCTATGAAAAGTTATGAGTGTATATTGTCATCTGTAGAGCAACTACTAAAATATTTTTAAAAACTGAACTGTCATAAAAACTCATTGTCAAGACAGTGACTGTCACCTCAATCAAATCTAAGGAAGTGAGTAAATTTAGTTCCAGTAGAATAATCATTGGCATTATACTCTTAGTGAAACTCTTTTTGCATTGTATCTTTTTAATATTTAGTGTGTTATTCTTGTACAAAGTTATAACACTTCAAAGGGACCTATAAAGCATTGATTTAGTCACAATAGTAACTAGATTACTAATTCTAACTCAATTGTTAAGAGAATTTTCATTGCTATTTCTCATAAAGCCTGGTACACAAATATTGATCACAGTAGTATTTACAGTGGGAGGAGGATTAGATGCCATCTGGAGGAGTGGAATAGTAAAATGCAGATGCTTTCAATGACATACTGAAAGAGTTATAAACAACAGACTAGATGTACACATAGTAATATAAATACATCTTTTAAGTATAAATGATTGAAGAAAAAACAAAACAAAGTTCAGATCAAAATCTCTAAGACCATATCTTTGTGGTAAGTTAAAAACGCATGCTTGTACAATATGCATCTTACAGGAACACATACAAAGTAATTAATATAGATATGTTAGAATAGTTGTTTTGGGGGAAAGGAAGGTAAAGAGTGCAGAAGAGATTAGATGATGATGATGATGATGATAGATAGATAGATAGATAGATAGATAAGAAATAATGAGAGTATCTATGCATTAAAGATAATGATAATGTATCATGAAATGAAGAGAATTAATAACACTTCCTCTGTACCTAAGGATTATCTTAAAAAGTAAAGAAAAATGAAAAGGAATTGGATTTTCTGAACATTGTTTTTTCCTTTATTTTTTCCTCTGGATATATAGGACTTATGTCCACAATAGTTTTATAACCTAAAATAATTGGTAGGTTTTATGAAAGATTCACCAAGCCAGGCTGCAGTAATTGTCAGTAATTAAAACTGAAATCCTTAAGCAAAATATGTTCAATGATCATAAATAACACAAAGAGTCAGATTTGTGTTATCTATACACCCATACAACCAAATGAAAAGTGACTCATGGGCTTGAAAATGTTGGTTTGTACTGCTGTCTCATGATCTAGGCCAGAGATTAACAAACTGTAGTTTACAAGCCAACTCCTACTGAACGAACTGTTTTTGTACAGCTCATGAGCTAAGAATATTATTTACATTTTAAAGTAGTTTTATAAGTATTTACATAATATCTTTATTTGACCTCTTTACTAGCAAAGCCTAAAATATTTACTATCTGAATATTCAAGAAAAAGTTTACTGACCAGTGAAAAAAATTATTATTTCTGATATTCTTTCCTTTACATGACTTTCTGCCCAGGTTTCAAAACAAAGTTTTAGATATAGGATTTTAGGGGGCCAAAAGAAGACTCTGACACTGTCTGGCAACCCCTAAAGAGAATGAGCAAATGGACTTCTGGTTAAATAAAAATTTTAAAAAATATTAATTATATTGTAGATATCTAAGGTCATTTGCAGGATAATTTAAGGAATAAACACTATCAGCACTATAGTATAATTATTATTGCAAATTGTATTCCTTTTTTTTTTTTTTACAATGGCATACTCTTCCCATTGATAGATGGGTCTATCTATCTCCAGGAATTTGGGGATGTTGGTGACCATGTAGAAAGTGTTGCTATGTAACTTACAAGGTTTGTGTTGGTCCTCTTGGATCCCAGCTTCCATGATGTGAGGAAGCTCAGAGCACATGAAGAGGCTAAGATCAGTGGAGATCCCAGATGGCAGTCAACATCACCTACTGGACATCTGAAGCTTTCAAGATGCCTATAGTCCTAGCCACCACCCAACTGCATGAAAGACCCCAAGCAGGAACCACAAGAGAGAACAGTAAATTGATTGTTGTTTTTCTAAGCCACTAAATTTTGGAACAATTTTTTTTTGTGTGTAGCAATAGGTTATCTGAATATCTGTTTATAGTTTTTTTATGAAAGACTCAAAGAATATTCTTTTTAAAGATATATATATATATATATATATATATATATATATATATATATATATATATATATAAATTTATTTCAGAGAGGAAGGAAGAGGGAGAAGTGGGAACATCCACAATGAGAGAGAATGATGGATCAGCTGCCTCCTGCAAGTCCCCTACTGGGGACTGAGCCCACAACCTGGGCATGTGCCCCTGACCAGAATCAAACCTGGGACCTCTCAGTTCGCAGGTCAATGCTCTATCCACTGAGCAAAACCAGACAGGGCTCAAATAATATTCTTAACATTATTCAATATATCATCAAGTCAGTCCTATTCAGTTATTTGGCCTATCTGATTTCATGATATCTTGGCAGGATTAGACATAACTGGAAGTTTCTGGCTGTTACTAGTTTATAAGGTTTCATGAGCAGAAGGGAACATGCAGGAATCAGAAACTTACATGAACCATGACAAATCATATTCATCAAACTTGGAAATAAATTGACTATTTCGTCACAATCATGTAGGAACAGCCTCAGTAAATAAAAAGTTACATCAACAGTATAATTCAAAGCTCCCTTTTCTTATTTAATTATTTATGCATAAATATATATAATTTCTTAACAAACAGTGGTATACGCTTTTTTGCAAGGAAAAAGCATATTTTTTTCATTCCAAATTTTGGGGTTTACTCTCACATAACCCTTTCAAAAATGATAAGGCTTAGGATATAAACCTATTTTTTTTTTGGTTTATTTTGTTTTTAGATTCCACATATAGGGAAAATCATGGTATTTTTCCTTTTTTGTGTGACTTACTTCACTTAGTAATAACACCCTTTGGATCAAAACATGTTGTCAAATATGGTAAGATTTCATTATTTTTCATGGCCAATGAATATTAAATTGTATATATCTACACACTCTTCTTTATCTATTCATCCATAAATGGGCACTTTGATTGCTCTCATTATCTTGGCTATTGCAAATAATGCCACTATGAACATGAGGTTCATGCATGTTTCTTTTCAAATAATGTTCTGGGTTTCTTTGGATAAATACACAGAAATGAAATTGCTAGGTCATATGTGTGTTTTTTTAAATCCTCACCCCAGGGTATTTTCCCACTTATTTTTAGAGTTTGGATGAGAGAGGGAAAGACAGAAGAAATATCAAGTAAGATAAACACATCAATTGGTTGCCTGGACCTGGACTGGGGAGGAGCCTACAACTGAGGTACTTGCCCTTGACCAGAATCAAACCCTGGACCCTTTGGTTCATAGGTTCACACTGAGCAAAACTGGCTAGGACTAGTAGTTCTATTTTTTTTTAAATGAATTACGTTTTTATTGATTTTAGAGAGAGAGGGAGAGAATCATTGATGTACTGCCTCCTGCATGCCCCCTTTTGGGGTTGGGGCAGAACACCCAGGCATGTGCCCTGACCAAGAATCCAACTGCCTATCTTTTTTTTTTTTTTTTTTAAATATATTTTATTGATTTTGTACAGAGAGGAAGGGAGAGAGATAGAGAGCTAGAAACATCGATGAGAGAGAGTCATCGATCAGCTGCCTCTTGCACATCCCCTACTGGGGATATGCCCGCAACCAAGGTACATGCCCTTGACCGGAATCGAACCCGGGACCCTTCAGTCCCCAAGCCGACGCTCTATCCATTGAGCCAAACCAGTCCCGGCCAACTGCCTATCTTTTGATGCATAGGATGACACTCAACCAACTGAGTCACAGCAGCCAGGGCTATAGTAGTTCTATTTTTAATTTTTTGAGGACCCTCTGTAATGTTTTCCATAGTTTGCATCAATTTGGAATCCAAAATAGTACACAAGGGTTACCTTTTCTCCACATTCTTGCCAATCCTTTCTGTTTGTTGATTTTTTTTTTTTTTTATGATAGCCATTCCGAAAGGTGTGAGGTGATATCTCATTGTAGCCTTAATTTGCATTTCTCTGATGATTGGTGATGTTGGGCTTTTTTCATGTATCTATGTCATCTTTTGGGCAATGCCTAGCCAGGTCCTCTGTCCAATTTTTAATAGGATTGCTTTTCTCTTTGCTGTTAAGTTGTATGAGTTTCTTGTACATTTTGGATATCAACCCCATATTGAATGCATCATTGGTAAATATCTTTTTTCCATTCAGTAGGTTGTCTTTTTGATTTGTGGATGATTTTCTTTGCTGTGGAAAAACTTTAGCTTTATGCAGTGCCATTTTGTTTATTTTTCCTCCTTTGTTTCCCTTGCCCGAGGAGACCTATTAAATATATATATTACTAAGAGCAATGTAACAGAGTTTACTGCCTATGTTTTCTTCAATGAATTTTGTAGTTTGGGGTCTTTAATCCATTTTGAAGTTATTCTTGTGCATGGTGAAATAAAGTGGTTTAGTTTTATAAATAAACAAAACAGAAAGAACTCATAGATACAGAAAATAAACCTAGGGTTGCCAGAGGGGAGGAGTGGTGGGGGCTGGGTAAAAAAGCTAAATGTACTAAGGAGTGCAAATTGGCAGCTACAAAATGGTCATGGGATGTAAAATGCAGCAGAGAGAATGTAGTCAATTATATTGTATGAACTGAATTAACTGTATGGTATTGGGGGGCATCAGATTTATCAGGGGAATCACTTCATAAGTTACATAAATGTCTAATCACTATGCTGTACATCTAAAACTAATATAATATTGAATTTTAACTGTAAATTAAAAAAATAAAAATACATATATAAACTTTCACTTTGGGGTTGTAATAAAAGTAAAACAGTTTTAATGTCATTTTTTATGATCTGTGCTAAAATATGTCAGTTGAAAGGAAAAAATATATATATATAAATTTTCCATAATATTATAAAATAATATTTTGGATTTTATGTTTAAGATATAAAATTTTCTTTACTCAAAATGACATTGAAGTAAACTATAAGGAAAGACTTCCGATATTTTTTTTTGACAAGGACAAACTCTTGACATTTTCACAAAGTGTTTGGTCTTAACCTTGGAAATCTGGCTGCTTAGGATAAAGGCAAAGAAAATGAGCAGGAAAGCTCTAAAGGTGGGCTACTAATATTAGATGCAAATATATTCATTAAAATTGGCCAAACAGGAAGGTATATTGCACTTTTAATGAGTTTTTTAAAACACACAAATATTCTACAGATGTGTGTTTATAATTTAATTAACCTTTAAAGGAAGCAGTGGTTGTCAGTGGAAATGGGCCTGGGTGATAAGATGCTATCAAGACTTAAGTTTTTCACCTTTAATTTTATATACAGTACATGTAATATAAAAACTGTAAACCCATCAAAAGCTGCCTTATTTCCACTTTCATATCCTTGGCTTTCCTGCAGAACCACTGAGAGCTCCGACGGCATCATTTTTATGGGATTATTATTTTGCATTGTATTGCAAGAAATACCTGAAATAATGGAAATGCTATGTGTAATTTTTTTTAAAATCCTGATGTGGAATTCAAATACATTTTGCATATAGTATGTTTTCATGATATACAATGAGACTGTAACATGTATTAGTATAATTCAGAACAGACACACATACACATTAACTTCTCCCCAGACACAGTGTGTCAAAGTGAATTACAGATTGATAAAGTTAGAATATTCAAGTAATACTGTACACATCAGTGGGAATGTTATATGATATTCTGATTAGAGTACTAAAAGAAATGTTTCACTATATTAATCATCTTTTTTTGTCATTAAGGTATTTGAAAAGTAAAAATTATTAATGATTTCACTAGTAACTACTTAGAGTCTACAATGCCTAGCAAACTATTTGAGACACTGTTCTGAATTACTGATTTTTTTCACATATAAACAAAAATGTAAAAGGTTCTGGACAAACATAAGATACAGATTTATACAAGCAAATGCAATGAATACTTGTCGAAATAACTTGAAAAAATAACGGGAGAAAATCTTCTGTCTTGACATTTGAGATTCAAGTTCTCTTTAGATTGAATTATCTGAATAGTACTTTACTTTAAACTTAATTTAGGTAGACAAGAGTTTGGAAGATATAGTTATTTCACATACTTATCTTCCAAAAATGTGCTTAAGTCATAAATGTGTTCCTATATAATAGATGTGGCTTTAATGCGAAAGCTTTCTATAAATCTTGAAAATATCTCAGAATTTCTTTGCTGTTTCCTATATGTGTTCATGATTTTCATTTATCCAAATTATCTCTATTCTCATATATGACTCAAAGTAAAGTCTTTCTCTGATTAACAGAAACTTATAGCTTATATTTATTCTCTTACTTTCTCTATAAAATTAATGCCCTTTCTGGAAGAAATACCTGATTCCTCACCTATTAAGTTAATCTTATAAAGTATGAGTACAAAATGACCTGTAGAAGAAAGAACATTCAAATGCCACATTGCCTATAAAGATAATAATATTGCTTCTATCAAGTGGTTGACAGATAACCTTTTATTTCATATAATCTACACGAATTCTCTGACTTTCATGCTACTAATGATGTAGAAGTGTCAAGTGAAATGAAGAGTATATGACATATGCAAGACTCACCTTACTAAAATAATTCTTAGTAACCAAAATGGCAGATAAACCAAAGACTGATTTGAAAAAATAAAAGTAATAGTTTTTCATTCCTTTCCTATATAACTCATTTAGAAATATTCTAACAAATGCATTATCTTTTTATCATAATTTAAAATTACATTCTTTGCAAGTGGCAATGATTCCTGTAAGTCTCCTAAGTTTTTAAAACATTCTGTTTTTCTTTCTTCTTTCTTTGGAAACTCAATTACCTTGGCATTTTGTCCCGAAGTAACATGTTTTTCAATATGTCTTCAAAGTCACATCTGTATCTTTTCACCAAGACTTAGCCATGAGCAGAATAAGAAACTCAGTGGGGATAAATATAATAAAGAAGGCATTAAAAAAAGTACCTTTTTGGTAGGCAAAAGATCTGGAGTGCTAGTGCCAGTTCTATCAATAATTAAATATATTTACTTCATTGTCTTCACCTGAAAAATGAAATAATTTGTTATATTTACTCAGTGGTTCCTCTGATCTTAAATACAATGACTTAAACAAATTAGAGATTGTTCAGAAGTTGCCATTCCTGATGATTAATCTCCAACTTAGATGAATAAAAAGGTTAAAATTGAAATGGACATAAGCAGGAGAAGATGAAAGAGAAGTGATTATAAATATTCAAATCAAAATGACCTGGACACAGGAAGAAAAAAAAGTTTATGGAGGCTAAAGAGGCCAGATAATTGCAACATACCAACTGGTTGAGTGTAAATGAAGGGAGACAAAAGAAAATATAAAAAAACATATCTCTGAGAGTTAAGTGTGGGCAACTGAGAAGATAGATTTTAAAAAAAGCTCAATGTCAGAACTTCTTTTAATAACTTGGCATTTTCTGATCAAAGATGTATAGGTTGAAATATATAGCAAGGATAGCAGGTTGATGGCAGCTTAGAAGTCAAGAAAAGAAAAGCAGAATTGGGATCATCCTCATGGACATGACAGGTAAAGTCATGACAGAGAAGATGACTGCCAATTAGGAGAATACAGGGTAGAATGTCCAAAAAATGTTGAGATAGCTAAGGACTCAAGGAATTATTTAGATTTGACAGTCAGATAATTATTGATGACTATTAAGAGGCAATAAAATAAACTGAACTACATATGTGCTCTTATTGTTATGTCTTCTAATTTTTATAAAATGGTTACATTTTCATTATGGCCAAGTATAATGCCATTTATTATAGGTGTTTCAGAGTTGTTTGAAATACATACACACCTATCTTGCATGTTGGTTATTCACCTCACATTATCTATATTAATAAAAGAGAAAGATGCAAATAGACCATACCTTCATGACACCCGCCAGCCAATCAGCAGTGAGTATGCAAATCAACCCAACAAAGCTGACAGGCTAATTTGCATACACAGGCACACAGGCGCCCAGCAGCCAGAGACCAGAGATGGGAAGTTTGCATCATCACCATGGCCACAATGCAGGGATTTCACACTGCCCCAGCTGCTCTGGGCCTCTGGGCAGCTTGGGAAGGCAGGGTGATTCCAGACCAGAACAAAAGCTGTGCTCATTTTATTAGGATCAAGGAGAACCAAAATTCTGCAATCTCCTTGTCTTAGTAATCATCATCATCATCCCGTATCTTTGTTTTCCTCCATAGTTTACAATATATACTTTTATCTACCTAACTACATATCTAGATCTTTATATAGTTTTGATAAATAGAGCATTCCATCAAGAAATTAATTCTTATTTATATTGCACTCCCAAATCATAAAGAGCATTTTTAAACAATTGTCAATTTGGTTAATCCCTAAATATCAAAATATATGTTACACTAGTAAGAAAAGTTGCATTTAATGAATGATAAAAAAGATGAAGAACATGTCACAGCTACGATATTTTTTAAAATTTTAATAGAAAATGGATTGAAGGGTGATGTTTGTATATAAACTGGACGAGCAGATATTATTTCCTGTGAAAAACCTGCTTCTCAATCCGACTTCTTTCAATGCTTGAAAATGATTAACAGTGGAAGAAAGTCAGTACATGTATGGCCTTATGAGTTGTTAGAATATTAAAATAATTATCTTCAGATTCATACAGATTTGCTGCTCTGGCATACCAGATTCCTCCTGACTGCATAGCCCCTCAAGTAGGATCCCCAGAGTCTCACCACCATTGAACAATTAAAGAGTGAATGCATTTCATTCAGGGAACCTTAGGGATGCGGGTCTATTTCTATTGATTTCTGTTGTTTGGTGGTACTTGTGCTAATTATAAGGTTAAAATTGTCCCTGGAAATTGGTAGTTTGTATGACTCAGAGTACACTTCCTATTTGATAATGACTCTCTAGATTGATAGATGATAGATAGATGATAGATAGATAGATAGATAGATGATAGATAGATGATAGATTCCTGGAAGTGAACATGTTTCAGATCCATTTCCCATTAGGCAAGGAACACACATACACACACACACACACACACACACACACACAGACACACACGTAATCTTGATGTACGAGGAATCTTTCACAAAGAAATTTATTACCTGTACCACTTAGCATTAGCATACAGCAAAATATTTGATGTGGTTACTTGAAAAAAATGTAATCTCAGAGAGTGAATCAGTGAAGTCTCTAGACACGTGATTCTTAGGTTTGGCATTGTTTTAAAGTAGGCATTAAAGAGACAGATGGTTTAGAACAAGCATATAACAAGAAAGCCATAGGATAAGTCAGTACAACGAACTCATAAAGCTAGGTCAGAGAATATGAATATCATAATAGTGAAAACAAGAAATAAAGAGAAAAAGAAACCCCATTGGAAATTTCCAGATGCTTCCACTGTGGCTTTTTCACTTAAGGAACAAATGCTCTCAAGACACTGCCAACAGATTAAGAACTTGGGTTCTGGAGTTCCTTAGGAAAACTGATGATGTGTAAAGCCCTAGTAAGAGATAAGGATTGAACACAGGCACTTAAGGGGAAAAAATGTGTGTTTTAATATGCATGAAGTTAATGTAAATAGTAGGAAGCAATTAAATCATTACTTTGCTTATCCTGACAACAGTGCAATTCAAGAAATCATCACTGTGATTGATTGTTTCTTCAATGTTCCTTTTACATTTTTTGATATCTTATAGGGAAAACAACATATATCCTATCTTTTAGTTCAAGTTTTAGATGATGGCTATTTGAAATTTTAAAATTAATAAACAATACACATTTAATCATTTGCAAATTTCATAATAATAAAATTCATTATTAATATAGATTGAAACATTCTGATGATTTTTAAACCTCTTAATTTTTGCTCTTTAACATTCCCCTCTGTATCTTGCAGTAGACACCTTTCAAGTTATGTAAAGCATTTTAAATATTTTTGCATCATCAATGACAGAAGAAAAAAAAATATCATCCCAAATCTAAAAATAGTTAAGAAAAAAAAATAAAAACTAAGTATAAGCTCCATCCCTAATTCAGAATAAAAAACCAAGCTGATGTTGCTTAATGTTAAAAATTGGAGTCAGTTAGAAAAGGTGGGAAAATTGTTTATTAGCTTCAAATGCTAAAACATTCATGGCTCTTTAACATCATTTGAGCTATTTATTTAGCTACTTGACAGAAATTAATCACCAGCTCTAAGTTTAATCCTAAACCTTTAGGCCAAAAATGGCAAACAAATGAACTTTTGTAAATAGAAACAGACAAGTCCAATCTTAGTAAACTTCTCAATTGTTCTAAATTAAGGTCAGGGTTTGAGAAAGGAAAGATCTGCAATAGAGTAGATTCAAAATTAAGGTGAAAAGTGGATGACATAATTAGCTGAAAAACTAGGACAACTATGACTTCTTGCATAGAATATGCCTTTTACATTATTTAGATATTGCTATATCCCATTAACGGGAATGTGGGGCTGTGAAGCAGCAAGGAAACAGATAAGAAATTTCACAGAGAAAACATCACTGTGGAGGTAAATACGGTAAATCAATTGGCCTCAACTGAATAAACATAACTCAGGTTTCCTTAGATTACTCTTTTCCTAGCTATCTACAAAAGTAGCAACACTTTCACCTTTTAAGATTAAGTTGTCAGTTCTTATGACAGATTTCTGTACTCTTAAGTTTGTAGGAGAGGGGGTGGAGAGATATAGGGCAGCATTAATTTCTCTACCAGAGGGTGCTGCTCTCTTAATAATTGAGATGTCCATTGTCCAGGGGAAAAAGTGGATACCTAGTCTGAGTGCATGAAATCCTGACCCAGTTCAGATTGTTAGAAACTAAATCATCACACCTGATATGTATGATTCAAAATCTGATGTTGCTTAAGCTAAGGCAATTAGGAAGATAGTTTTTTTTTCTTTATTGATTAAGGTATTACATATATGTCCTTATCCCCTCATTGCCTCTCCCCACCCCTGCTCATGCCCTCACTCTCTTGGTGTCTGTGTCCATTGGTTATGCTTATACGCATGCATACAAGTCCTTTGGTTGATCTCTCCCCCTAACTCCCACTCTCCCCTGCCTTCCTTCTGAGGTCTGATCAATGCTTCTCTGTCTCTGGATCCATGCTTCTCTGTCTTGTTTATGTTGTTCATTATATTCCACAAATAAGTGAGATCATGTGATATTTATCTTTCTCCAACTGACTTATAATGCTCTTCAAGTCCATCCATGCTGTTGCAAATGGTTAAGAGTTCCTTCCTTTTTACAGCAGCATAGTATCCCATTATGTAAATGTGCTAGTTTTTTAATGCACTCATCTGCTGATGGGCACTTAGGCTATTTCCAAATTTTAGCTCTTGTAAATTGTGCTGCTTTGAACATAGGTGTGCATATATCCTTTCTGATTGTTGTTTCTAGTTTCTTGGGATATATTCCTAGAAGTGTAATCAGTGGGTCAAATGGGAGTTCCATTTTTAGTTTCTTGAGGAAACTTCATACTGTTCTCCACAAGTGGCTGCACCAGTCTGCATTCCCACCAGCAGTGCAAAAGGGTTCCTTTTTCTCCAAATCCTCTTCAGCACTTGTCGTTTGTTGATTTGTTGATGATAAGCATTCTGACAGGTGTGAAATGGTACTGCATTGTCGTTTTGATTTGCATCTCTTGGATGATTAGTGACTTTGAGCATGTTTCATATGTCGCTTGGCCTTCTATATGTCCTCTTTCCAAAAGTGTCTATTTAGGTCCGTTGGCCATTTTTTGGTTGGGCTGCTTGTATTCCTTTTGTTAATTTGTGTGAGTCCCCTGTAAATGTTGGAGAGTAAACCCTTATCAGAGATAACATTGGCAAATATGTTCTCCCATGCAATGGACTTTCTTGTTTTGCTGATGTTTCTTTATTTCTATGTAGTCCCTTTTGTTCATTTTCTCTTTAGTTTCTTTTGGCCTAAGAGATGTGTTGATAAAGATATTGCTTGGACATATGTCTGAGATTTTGCTGCCTGTGGATTCCCCTAAGATTTTTATGGATTCCCATCTTACGTTTAAGTCCTTTATCCATTTTGAGTTTATTTTTGTGTATGGTGTAAGTTGGTGGTTTAGTTTCATTTTTTGCATATATCTGTCCATTTTTCCCAACCCAGAACATACCATGTTCGTGGATTAGTAGAATCGACATAATTAAAATATCCATATTGCCCAAAGCAGTCTATAGATTTAATGCAGTCTCCATTAAAATACCAATGACATATTTCACAGACCTAGATCAAACTCTCCAAAAATTCATCTGGAATAAGAAAATACCCCAAATAGCTACAGCAATCCTGAGAAAGAAGAACAAAGTAGGAGGGGATCTCAATACCAGATATCAAGCTGTATTACAAAGCCACTGATCTCAAAACTGCCTGGTACTGGCACAAAAACAGACATATAGACCAGTGGAATAGAATAGAGAACTCAGAAGTCGACCCAAACCACTATGCTTAGTTAATAAGAAAGATAGTTTTTAAGTGATGTTAGTCTTGATTAAGATTTCTAAGCCCCCATAAGAGCACTTAGTCTGACAATTGCTAAAGGATAAATAAGGCAGTAGCAACCATAGTAAAAGTAAATGCTATAGGGAATATTTTTTTAAATTACCTCATCTGTCAATTTACCATAAGAGACATATGGTAAAACTGAAACTAAAGGTCACAGGCTGTTTTAGATGCATGGACTTAATTTAGAGAAAGTCGTCAACAACTTAGTTTATATTCATTATAATCATTTCATTTAGGAAATCTCTAAAAGGCAAATGGAACTTTTGAGCCAATGAAAGATTAAATTTTGTCACTTTAGCCCTAGAGTGGCTCAAGGTCAGAGAAATAAAATGATCATATGTTAATAGAGGTTTATCAACCCCTGTCTTTGAGGAACATGGAATGATTGCTTAAAATTTGTTTTACTACGTCAGATATAGGATGTGCGTATGTAAGTGTGTGCTTGTGTTTACCCTTGAAAACCATTATGTCACTTCCCAAAATAAATTTCCCAAGGTCAGGAATGATTTCCTGATCATCTTTAATATGGGTACACAGCAATGTTTGTTAAATGATTCATTTTCCAGCCTTCTTACAACCCTCCGGATTCTTCTTGAAGTAATAATCCTTTTAACATCTACCTTGACTAATTACTTCTTTTGAATTATTGACATTTAATCTCTCCAAACCTCAGTTTTCTAATCTGTAAACTGGAGATGATAATATAAGTTTATATATATGGTAAAATCTAAAGAGATAAGCAAATAAAATGCACATTTAAAAACAAAGTGCCAAAGAACAAAATAATGTGTAAAAACAAGAAAAAAGTAAGATTATAAGGAGAATATAACAAGGAACTGAAAATTTGAGTTTTTCAATCTTTATTTCCTGGTATTTAGTATGTCAGTTTTGAAATCTTGGCCGCCTAGCAAATTTGAATGACAAAAAGAATACCCTTTGGTAATACATGAAACACCTAAGTGTATAAAGGCACAATAGAATAGAACAGTGGTTCTCAATGCTACATTGAAGAAACTGCAGAGAAATAAAGGTAATATTCAAAGGAAATGACTTATAGAGTTTTAAAGGTCCTCTAACCCAAACTAGTTTCCAAATCTCACCTTCATTATTTTTCTCATTTCCTTTTGGTCTAATTAATCAAAATCCCTTTCGAAATTTCTGACCAGTATGTTTTCCTACATATGAATAAGAAATAAAATACCATTTGATGTTTGAAATTATGGGGGTAATCTCATTGACGAAAATAGATGACGTGTAAAAGGGAAGGAAATACTTATTAAAAACATTCATAAAGATGTCAAAGGTTTATAAAGCCAATATCTGGGAAAGAGAAAGCTGTGGGACTATCAAATCTTCTTTGGTAGTTCTGGGACTACCAGATCTTCTAAGGGTGTTTCCCGAAGTTATCACCACCATGGACAACAAAGGTATGTACAGCAACTCACTGAATTGTTGGCTTTATCAACACTTCTTTGAGGGTATGAATCTGAAATTTTAGCTAATATTCTCTTAACAATATGTTTCAGGTTTACAGAGTTTAGAAAAGTAATCTAATCACTGATCTATAAAGCAATTGTATAAAGGCACAATAGAACAGAACAGCAGTTCTCAAATGGATGAATCCTTCTTCTAGAGATACATCTTAATGTCTGCATATGTTTTTTGGTTGTCTTCATTGGCAGGTGGTGTTACTGTTGCCTAGTGGGTAGAGGTCAGAGATGCTGCTAAACAAACTACAGAGCACAGGAGAACCTCTAGAACCTATAGACTGGGTCACTTCCAAATAACAGAAACTTAGTTCTCACAGTTCTAGAGGTTGGAGCACAAGGAATTATCCCATTCAAAATGCCACAGTTGAGAAACCCAGGACTGGAATAAAACCAAAGTATCTTTAGGTCCAATTTATTACAAATCCAGAAGGCAGAGATTAACATTTTCTGGTTCTCAGGCCTCTTACATGATTTTGTCAAGATGAGTCAATGTGTTGAAATTTGAATTCTGAAGCCATAATGTAGATAATACCTGTAGGTAAAATATCCAGTTACATTTCATGAATACAATGTACAGAAAATGAACTTTTTGGAAACATGTCTTTTAAAAAAAATAAAAGTCTGTTATATTAATCAACCCACAACATGAATATTTTTATTGTGCAACTAAAAGTTATTTAGTTAACATATTCTTAGATATTTTTAAGTATTTTGGTTTAAATATTTTTCCACATGAAATCTTTAGCACTTTCCTAGTTTCATCTCATACATATCCACCTACATTTATTGAATATTTCTTAAAATTTTAATTTTCTGATCAACACATTTTAATACCAGATATTCTTTTGGAGTCTTTGCTATTAAAAATACAATAGATTTAAATATATTGTTTCTTACCTTTTGAAAGTGTAAATTATTGATATGTTATAGGTTCACATCTATCCATCTATGAGAGGACAAATTGATGACTAAATCATCTCAAATAATTGTCAAATATTTTTAAGTAGGTGTTTTATAAACGGAGCAGGAAAAATGGGTAAAACAAACTTTCTAGGGCCATATCATACAATCAAAGGTCAAGCATTGTTCTTTACATGTAATGGCAATGGCCTCTTGGCTGAGCCATCATGGCTACTGATTGTGTGTGATGGGTGTGACATGAGGAAGTGACAAGATGACAGTATGGGCATCCTCCACCTGCTCATAATGGGACTTAGGGAGAATCTTTTAAACTCGCTAAGCCTTCTGTTTCATCAGATAATTGGATGATAATAATGAAGGCTCAGGCTATCTCGCTGGGCTATTGTGAAACAATTTTTTTTAATGTTAAAATTTTTGACAAAGTGGCAAGCAGATGCATGGAGTTTTTAAAGTGCGTTAGCAGATCTAGGCTACAGCATCATTTGTGATGTTAGAATTCTCTTCATATTCAACATTAGCAACCAGTCAGGCATGTGCTTATTATTATCAGTCAAGAAGGTGAAACAAACAGATCAACAGCCATCTCAGTGTCTAAAATGCAAGTATTAGTCAATACAGTGTTAAAAAAATTTACAGGCGACATTTCTCCCCTCCCCACTTGGGAGTCTATATTTGTTCCTCAATAAATCTCTGCCTTTGCTATACCAAAAAATAAAATAAAATAATTACAAACTCCAAGAGAGCCAGGCTGCTGAAAATCTGCAGAAACTCCCTTTAGGCATTAAACTATCTTACGAGAATGACCTAAACACTCTGGCTCAGAATTAATTTAAGCTCCAAATGCTTACAAGTTTTGGAGGCATTTCTAGGAGCAGTGCAAACTCGCTGGGAATAACCTACTTTTATGACTATATATCTGTGCAAATATAATTATATATCTGAATTTACACAGTGGAAAGTGTTGATTCTTCTCCACCCCAGCTATTAAAGTACCAAATCATGCTGAGGGCAATGTGGAGAGATAAGGCTGTCCTCCACAAGATGACATTTGATAACCTCGCTGACCAGATCATCTGAGAACGGCTCCCATTTCTATTTAAGGAGGGCCGTTCCTGCTGGTGCTGGTGCTGGTGTCAAGCCTGCTCCTGTGCAACAATGTGGCCTCCATGCCCACCTGTCCCAGCGGGCCATTCACCTGCAGAGTGCCTCTCGGAGACCTGTTTGACCGTGCAGTCATCCTATCTGACTACATCCATAATCTCTCCGCCGAAATGTTCAATGAGTTTGTAAGTATCGCGCTTCTTGGTTCTTCCCAGAAGGAACCTTCCTGTAAATGACTGAGCTATATCACACTTTAAACAAGAAAGCCACGCTAGCCAAATTTCAAATAATGCACCTTATGGGTCAAAGAAGGCATCGGTAAATGCAATGTGGAATAAGAAGAAAGGGACAGTTTCAGGAAATCCCAATGGCTTTTAAAGAGTGTATTAAAAAAAATTCCTTTAATTTATTTTGTTTTTAAGAATTTCCAAAAATTGTTAAGCATCCATACTAGTCATCTGGGGATGCCATACAAAATACATACAGCTGAAATAATGGAAATGTGTTTTCTTATATTTGTGGAGGCTGGGACATCAAGGTGCCTGAAAGCATGTTGATTTCTTGTCCTTGCATGTAGGGTATATTTCTCCCATGGCATTCTGCATTGCAGATATATAATAAATGAGAATTGCACTGCAATGAAGTGGGTGTGTTGAGCAAAGTTAAACTAAACTGAATACATGATAAAAAATAAACAAGTAATAATAGCTAGCTTTTCTAAAACTCAAAAATGCTATGAATTATTGTTCTAAGATTTCCAGGTTTAGAAATACAATAGGAGGATTAGTTTAGAACTGGAAACAATTATTTTCTTTCTGATTAAGGTACTTTGGAAGTCATATGTTAACTCTTTTAGGTCAATCAAAGATCAAGCGATGGATTAGAACCTCAGTAAATCAAAGAATCCCCATGAAGAATGTGGTTTAATGTTTATAATAAACATATATTTATATAGTTATTTTTCACACTAATTGTTCTTTTGTACATTTTTGACTGGCCATCTTTTGTCTTCCAAATACTTATAGTAATCTCTTTGAATTTCCACTATGTTTGCTAATGGTTGGTTTTTCTCTGTCAATGTGTTAGCATAGATTTTTCTGTTCTTATTCTCAGCCCATTGCTTAATATTTTGATTTATCAGTTCACCATGATCAACAAATTGTACTCTGCATCTATGATGAAGATGGTATATAGTTGTATAGATTTAGAGATTAGTCAAATAAAAGTTTCAATTTTATAATACCTATTAAAGGAGTGTATCCATTTGGTCCTACATAATCAAGAAATTAAAATGGCTAAATATAAGCTCATATGCACTACCATATTTGATTCAAGTGTTAAAGAAAAAGATACTTAATAAACATTTAATATTTTATATTCTTTATATTTTTAGTGTTTGCTTTCCATATAGTAATGTATAAAAAGAATAAAATTAAGGAAATAGCAAAAAAGGAAGGATTTGGAATTTAGAAAAGTTAAATGAAAAAGAACTGTTTATAGAGATAATGGAAAGGATAGGAAAAATGGCAACTTTCTTATTTCTTTAGTTTTGATTTTTATGTGGCTACAATTTTTTAAAAATTATACAACTATCAAAGGTGTCAACATTTTGAAATTAGGTTTATTGATTTAATACCCAAACAACCCTCACTGAATTTGCTTTATCACTTTCAGGATAGACGGTACACCCATGGCAGGGGGTTCATTACCAAGGCCATCAATGGCTGCCACACTTCTTTACTTCCTACCCCTGAAGACAAGGAGCAAGCCCAAAAGATCCATGTAAGTTTTAATCCAGGATTCTCACAAAAAACAATGGAGGCAGTACACTGATACTTCCATGCTATAGATTATTAGAGGCATTAGAATTGGCAATGGTAATTGCACTTGCCAGGCAAGGAGGAAGAAGAGTAAGCAATCAAAGAAAAAGGACATTGTATAGGTAGTAAATTGTCAGTAATATCAAATGCTGGCAAAATATTGTAGTAGCAAAACAAATAACAGCCCAGCCAGTGTGGCTAAATGGTGGAATGTCAAGGCATGCACCAAGAGATGGGCAGTTCAATTTCTGATCAGGGCACATTTCTGATCAGGGCCTGGGTTGTGGGCTTGATCCCTGGTGATGGGGCATACAGAAGGCAGCCAATTGATGTTCTCTCTCAGCAATTTTTCTATTTCTCTCTCCCTTTTTCTCCATCTCTTTCTAAAAGAACAATAAAAATACACTTAAAAATAAACAAACAAACAAACAAACAAACAAATAAATAAAAACAGATCTATAAATTGGCTATGCAGACATGATGGTAACCAACGCTGAGACCCAGGACTGCAAATATTATTCTATGTGAAAGCATTAGCTGTATTGGATTTCCATGTGTAAAATGTAAGGTTTAAAAAAAAACTAAAAAAACCCCACATGGATATGTAAGAAACACAAATCAGTTTTATTTATGAGAGGGGCTCCTACAGGGACAGCATTTCACATTTCTGACCACTGCACCATCTGAGTCATCTCTTCTGGACTTTCAAGGCTCTCCTTCTGATCCTCCTACTTCTCTGACACCTTCTTCCTTCTTTTCTTCATTCTTCACTCACTCCTCTGCCAACTCTTACTTCTTAATAATAAGTCTCACCTGAAAGCAGACCTTGTAAAATATTGTTTTGCTTCTTATGACTATGGACTCTGTTCTGATGACAGAAATATCTGCATATCAAGCCCCAGTCATTTATCCCAGCTCAAATTTATTATTATTATCATCTCCCTTCTGATTTCCTGCCATAACCAGTTAACATGATTTAAAAGAAACATCTTCATATATATAGCTCTGTAAATTCAATGTGTTCTTTCCTTACAACTTTGTTATTGGTACTGGCATTCTTTCTGTCCGCTAAGCCTATTAATAAGTAATTATAATGATGATAATGATAATAATAATAAAATAAAGAAAGGTGAAAATAGGGAGGAGGAAGAAGAGGAGTTAAATTTATTAATAGCTACTACATTAGTGGACACCTTACAAAGCACTTTATGTGCATTACTATATTTAATCCTCATATAAAATCCTCTCAAACAAGGTGCTATTATTACACAGACTGATATAAGGAAACTATGACTTGGAGAGCTGATGGAATTTACACCAGTTACATGGGTAGTAAACAATGAATCTGGGCTTCATCCAATTCAAAATTCTTTTTATTGTTATGCTACAGTACATCTACTGTGGATTCTTTTAATGCCGTTATTAATGATAGATAGCATTGTGCCATTTTATTCACCAGAACATGTCACTAAATACAGTGCTCTGAGTTGTACATACAGGGGTTGGTATGGACTAAGAAGCACATGTTTCTATATACTGTATCTTCTTCAAAAAGAGTGCATAAAATAAAACCACAAGTCACAAAACAATGCATTAATAAATAATTTGATTCATTGATAAGAATGAATCTTTAAATGAAATTATTTGAGCTCTTTGTCATTTGACAATGGTGGACTCTATGTTTCCTGAGTGGCGCTTATGGAGTTCCAACAAAATTGTTTTTTCTCCATGAAAAAGCAAAGCAGTCAAATTGGAGAGAATTCTCTATGTGGGCAAATGGTAGAATTTCAGAAGAAAAACAAAAGTCTTCCTGTCATAAATTAGAACTATCATTAAAAAAAGAAGTTACGTAAGCCAGATTTTTAAAAATTTATCAAAGTATAAACCAATAGCTTAAATTTTATATTTTTACAACTTGTACCTTCCTACAAACTACATACACGTAGGAATAACAAAGATATATTTAAGTCAGCCTCTCTGAGCAAAAATCACATGTGACCCATTGTACTGTGCTTGTATTTTAATGGTTGCTTAGTACGAAGACCTTCTGAACCTGGTCCTTAAGGTGCTGCGCTCCTGGAATGAGCCTTTGTATAATCTAGTCACGGAAGTGCGTGGCTGGCAAGAAACCCCTGGCACCCAAGAATCCCTTGGTACACCTGAAACCCTTGGTACGCAACAAGCCCCAGATGACATCCTAACCAAAGCCATAGAGATCGAGGAACGTAACAAACAACTTGCAGAAGGCATGGAGAAGATCATCGAACAGGTGAGTAGCCTCCTGACACTTCTTTGTTTTTCCCATTAAAGAATGAAGTGAACCCTGTGAAGAGGAATACATTTCAAAATGCCTCACTTTGTAAGAACAAAGTTTAGGCATTTTATATTCTACATTGCTATTAAATAAACCAATAGTAATTGATAGTGATAGGGTCTGCTGTAAGTGAATCTTAGCGTTCCACTATCATATTTGACAGGTGCAGACTTCCCTACACTGCACACAAATCCATCCAAGCCCTGGCCCTTCATGGGGACAAGCAGTTAAATAGTTTCAATGGAAAGAAACTTGAAAATATAATTTGCAAGAGAAATGTTTTCCTCAAAGTATTCTAGGACACCTATTATTATCATTCTGCTCATAGTCTTCCTCTTTTCTCCCCACACCAAAGCATGAGAGAGAAAATGGAGAAACTAGAAAATAAAAATCACATTGGATGGTGTTTATCTCCCTCTCCCCTCTGGTAGACATTCTTGCTTGGGAAGGAAGGAGATAGAAAAGATGAGACAATGGCATTGATACTGCTCACCAACCACTATAATTTCAATGGGTTACAAAAGAAAGGGGTATATCTTTTCTAAAATGTTTTTTATTTTCTAATTTATAGAGTTGCATCATTCTAAATCTTATTTGGGGAGCTTCAAAAATGAAATTGACACATTGCATTTGATCTCCCCAAATAATTTGTCATATTTAGATTGAGGTAATATTTGCAATATAAATCTCCATTTAGATGGGATCATCGCAATATGAGTGAGGTAATATCTAAATAGCCTTCTGAAGTTCTCAGAAATAATTTATCATCATCGAAAGAAAAATATATGATCATGGAAATAACAGGAGCAAATTTATATTTTTCTTATTGTATAAAAAGTACTTGTTAACGTGTCATTGGTCATTTTCATAGGAGAAGAATATATCAAATACAAAGTACATTTTATCCTTGGGACATAAGTAGTAAACACATAGATTTTTCAAATGATTTTCTTCATTACTGTGGGCCTACTTTCTGAGGTCACTAATTTGTTCCATAATACTTCAGTTTTAGTTGGGTTTTTTTAAGAGCGACATACATATTTATTTATTCTTATTCATATCATTGTCCCTGGCATAGTATATTTTGACATAGGGATCAAACACCAAAACAAAATAAAACAAAACAAAACAGCAAGCCAACATATACTGACACACACACACACACACACACACACACACACACATGCTTGGGATTCCACTAGTTTTAAAATATTCTGACTGTACAAAGAAAGTTAGTTTAGCAATCAGAATCTACAGTCACCCCACATTTGTATCTCCTAGCTCTCCAAACTAGCTTACAGCCTTAGTTAACAAGCGGATACTAGGTCTCCCAAGTCCCCAGGGACTCCCAGCACACAATGGCTGAAGAGCGCTGAGTGGCATGTGCTCCTCTTTCATGATGTTCAGTGGCCTTTTGTTATCACAGTTGTGCTCCCACCCACCACCCATCCTCACTACTGATGGGTGGCTGCCAACACCTCCTTTCTCATAGTCACGTTTCCCAGGATCTTCCACTCAATATAGATACCTTAAAATAAAGCAGCTATTCTTCAAAAAAAACTTGGGGGTTATCTATCCTAGCAGATTGCAAAGGTCTCTCTGACTCCTTCAGCAACTCACCTTAGTCTTAGCCTTAAAACATCAAGTACAGTCCTCATCATATCCTTCTCTGGTACATATACTATATGGAGAATATAATCTGTTCAAAACAGGAAAAGATCAATGTGACGTGTCTCATTGTGACTTGTCAGAAGAAATAAAGTCCATAGTGCACACCAGAGGCAAAGTCATAAAATGAAGAAGTTCCTCAAGTGAGAGAACAGAGGCCAGCTCCTCATTGTCCCTTTGTCACATTCATGTCTACATTCAAATAGCAACTTTCTGGTTCTCCATCTAGCACCGGCTTACTTCATCTACCGTCACATACCTATGAGAAGACTTACACTTGAGTTCTGCTTTTAGTTTTTAGACTATAAATAGATCTCTGATACATTGGCTCAATAATCCATGACTCTGTCTAGAGAGTTTTACATTCATAGCTCTTCCACAAATCTTAATTCAACAATTAGAGCCGAAACCGGTTTGGCTCAGTGGTAGAGCGTCGGTCTGTGGACTGAAAGGTCCCGGGTTCGATTCCAGTCAGGGGCATGTACATTGGTTGCGGGCACATCCCCAGTAGGGGGTGTGCAGGAGGCAGCTCATCGATGTTTCTCTCTCATCGACGTTTCTGGCTCTCTATCTCTCTCCCTCCCTCTCTGTAAAAATCAATAAAATATATATTTTTAAAAACAATTAGAAAGAGCAATGATAAGCAAATAATACGTATAATGTCATTATCTTTTTTGTCATTAGGTGCAAACTGGAGACAGAAGAAATGAGCCCTACCCTACCTGGTTGGGATTTCCATCTCTGCAGGTGGACGATGAAGACACCCGCCTTTCTGCTTTCTATAACCTGCTCCATTGCCTACGCAGGGATTCTCATAAGATTGACAACTATCTCAAGCTCCTGAAGTGCCAAATCATCTATGATAGCAACTGCTAAGCTCACATTCATTCCATCTATTTCTGGAATGGTTCTTAATGATCCACCCCATAGCAAGCTTCTTTTAGTTTTATAGCTTTTTAATGCATGCTTGGTGTAATGGGTCTTATCTTCAAAAATAAAAGCTGACATCTTAGAGATATCAAAATCTGCAAGAGCAATTTGTCAAAGTTTCTTATCTTCACTTAATAGAAAATCAAAAGAAAATTAATCACTATCATTGCGAAGCTCCTATTAAAATTTGTCACAAATAGTGGAAACTAGCATTACAAATAAGACAATTAACAGCTTACTTTAGAATCACAGTAAATCATTGCGAGTTGAGTTATTAGAATCAAAGAAATTGATAATTATTAATCATGCTGGTCATGCTAACAAGAAGATTGAATTCTTAGGATTCTTTCTAAAAGGCAGCCATGTCCTATCAGCTAACTTTCACAGTATTATGACAGACAATTTAAATACTATGAAATTGTAATGCACCCACGTAGCATGAGGTTTACTAAACACTCTCAAATTGTCAGGATGCTGTCTTAGTCTGTTCGGGCTAACACCACAGACTGGGTCACTTATAAACGACATAAATTTAGCTCTCACAGTTCTGGAGGTTGGAATACAAGGTCAGGGTGCCATCGTGGTTGGGTGAGGACCCTCATCTGGGTCCCAGACTTTTCATTGTATCCTCACATGGCATAAAATGCCAGCGAGCTTTGTGGTTCTCTTATATAAGAGCACTAATTCCATTCACAGGGGCTAAACCTCATCCTAAAGGCCCCACTCACTAGTCCCATCACCCTTGGGGATTTGGGCAACAACTTATGAATTGTGGGTTAACATAAACACATAAACATTCATACTATGGCAG
This sequence comes from Pipistrellus hanaki, assembly GCF_964339955.1. NCBI lineage: Eukaryota > Metazoa > Chordata > Mammalia > Chiroptera > Vespertilionidae > Pipistrellus > Pipistrellus hanaki. The sequence continues at coordinate 130,169,785 of NC_140504.1, read as the reverse complement.
ATACAAAGATAAAATGACCGTATCCTTCTCCAGTGGTTATCTTCAACCATGCTCTACAGAGTTCCCATCTGCTTAGTATAATCTTGTGCACATTCCATATATGTTAATAACTCTGAGTCTAACAAGTATCATCCAGACACATTTCAACTCCATCCCATATGTAATCTCTTTTTAAAAAATTATATATATATATATATATATATATATATATATATATATATATATATATTTGATTTTTTACAGAGAAGAAGGGAGAGAGGGTTAGAGAGCCAGAAACATCGATGAGAGAGAAACATAAATAAGTTGCCTCCTGCACAGCTCCTGCTGGGGATGTGCCTGCAACCAAGGTACATGCCCTTGACCGGAATCGAACCTGGGACCCTTCAGTCTGCAGGCCAATGCTCTATCCACTGGGCCAAACCAGCTAGGGCCATATGAAACCTCTTTAATGTTTTTCTCTCCCCTATTATGGCTCAGGAACCTAATGGGGAAAGCAGATGTGGTCTATTTCTGCAGGCTTTTTTCTCACTCCCTCTTCTGGATCTCCTTTCCTCTGGCTATGCTGGATGGGATGGAAGATGAGGAAAGATGAAAAGGTTTTGACATCATGATCTTATGTGGTGCTTTTGTGACCTTATCATTGCTGACAGGGACTAACCTTAAATTCTCTCTGAGTAGCAAGTGTCTCTCTTGTGATTTTCCAGGACATTTACAAATGGGGACATCCCACTCCAGAGTCTATCAGGGTAAATGCTCTGGCTCAATTCTTCTCTCCACACCACAGCTCTGACATTTGCAGTATTCTCCACAGCCTCTTCTGATGTTCCCTGGTCCCACAAGCACCCCACTGTAGAAAACTGGCTCAAGTCACCTGTCTACCAACACTTTCACAGGAAGCTCGGGCCTCATAATCACTCTAAACAACTGAGTGCTGGTAATACTAGATTGCTTCTGACCCCTTCCTTCCCCAGGGTCTCTTCACAATTCTCTTCTCTACCTCTTTGCGTAGACACAGATGGGTCAGAAAACTGGATGCATAAGCAGATATTTACCTGAGGAATTAAATGCCATTCTCTCTTTCTTTGAGATCCAATGAGTAATTATCTCTGTTAATAAGTATCTTAGAGAGTTGGCCTTACAAATATTCCCTACCCAAACACTGAATTACAGCATCCTTCGCATACACTTAATCTCCTATTGATGAGACTCAAGAGGGGTGACCAGATTAGGGCAACTCAGCTTGTTCAACGGCCTCTAGACAACCTAGGATGATGGCCCATTTCTTGCTCGCTCACCTTAGAAAGCAATAGCATTGCCAGGCTGCTTTGCAGCAGCTTTTTAGGATTTTAGCAGGATTTCCTAGACAATAGACAATAAGAAATATTCCACCCAACATCCTGATAGAGATGAAATAAAAAGGTAGATAGAAAAGAAAATAAAGTGGGAAAAAGGAAGAAGAACATAAAGGAAAGGAAAAGCATGAAGAGAAAAAGTGAGTAGAAGACATAGTTTGTGAAGGATGAGCTGCTATTAGAATGCTCTATTTGGTAAAGATGTAAATTTTTCTACCCTAAGAGCAAATATCTCATATTTTCCTTTTATCTCCCTTTCCTCTTCTTTCATCCTTTTCCAAAATGTCCCTGTGTATTAGGGAGTATTCTTTGCTCTTAATAATTGATTTTCAGCCCTGACAGGTTTGGCTCAGTGGATAGAGCATTAGCCTGCGAACTTAAGAGTCCCAGGTTCAATTCTGCTCAAGAGCATGCACCTTGGTTATGAGCACATCCCCAGTAGGAGATGGGCAATAGGCAGCTGATCGATGTTTCTAATTCTATATCTCCATCCCTTCCTCTCCATAAAAAATCAATTATATATATATATATATATATATATATATATATATATATATATATATATTGATTTGCAATAGCTCTAGAGATGAGCAGAAGGTGACACCTCCTCAGATCAGAATTCAAGGCATTTTTCTTCTGCCATGCAAAGAACCCTTCCTCCCATACACAGAAACATTGTCTACCAAACCCAATCTCTTCCCTCATAGCCAAGGCTATTTTTGTCTGAGTCCTCCTGCCTCTAGCTAAGATAACCCAAACCTTTCAGAATACAACAGAAATACTGTGTCCCACATCAATCTAGCAATCTTTCCTTTTGATCCTGCATGCATGCAAAATGCCAGCTTTCTCATATTTCAGCTCTTTTCTTTTAAAAGGCATAAGAGTCATTTATTGCTGAAAACATCTAACTACAATATTATGTGACCCACCTCACTTCCTTTTCTTTAATATCTAGGTATTTTCAGCAGAGAGGATAGCATTTATTGGGGTGAAATTTGTCAATAAGAGGACAATGCAATTGTGTAACACATAACTTCACCACTGGCCCACTTGCATCTTCAATGTATTTTTCTCTTAAAAGTTTATTCCAAGCACAGGTTTCAGTCTTCAGATAAAACACTGAGTGGCGGTATTAAAAGACCTCTCCCTGCTTGACCATGACATGTGAACTGTATACTGTAGCTTTCAGACCAGATTGAGCAGAGCCATGGGTATTCTGTAGAGTCAGCAAGGGGTAGCTAGAAAGAGGATATTTGGGGGAAATGTACCAATCACTCCCCTGCCAGCCAGAGTGAGTCTCTCCCCTGCCCTCTCTTTTTACAGACTTCCATGTAAAATTACATTTGAAAAACGGGCTTGCTCTAGCAAGAATAACAGCAGTGGTTACAAAAAAGAAACAAGCATATGAAAAACCCTTGAAATTAACTGATCACATAGATCACTAAATCAGGTGTCATGGGTACTACAAGGACTGAGAGGCAAGAAAATTATCTTACCGGAGTTTGTTCTCAAGTTGTAGAGAAAAAGAGTGCTACATAGACATGCAAATTACTATAATAAAATAGAGAAAAAGATAGTATAAAGGGCAATGCTAAACAGTGCTAGAGTATATTAAAGAGCAGTTAGGAGACATCTGGACATAAGAACAAGGAAGTTTTTTGGAGTGACACAATTGTGATGGCTTTCTGATGGAGTTTTAAAGGGTTCTAGTCTGCAGAAGCAAGATTTTTTTCAAGGAAAGAAATGGGGTGAAAATAGATACAGAAGCAAAGAAACATTGAACAGACTGTCAAACGACAGTGGGAAGGCAGGGGAGGTTGGGGGGAGGGGGCTGTAAGAGATCATCTGAAGGACTTGCACGCATGCATATAAACATAACCAATGGATAGACACTGGGGGGGGGGCAGGTGAAAGGATGTACTGGGGGATGGGGGAAGCTAGGGAGAGGTCAATGGGGGGGGGAAAGGAGGCATATGTACTACTATTTGTAATACTTCAAACAAACAAACAAAATAATAAAAAATATAAAGGGTTGATGGAATATTGATAAGCAAAAATAGGTAAAAAGCATATCTGTCAATTCACTTAGAATCATTTTATGAAATAAGTATCTCCTACATCCTGAACAAAAGGAACTGAGATATATTATTATAAGGTACCAGTAGCTCTGTGCATGAATCTGTGCACCAGTAGCTCACCAATAGCTCCCTGCCACCTCTCCAGTAGCTCTCTACCCACTACCCCACCCTCCTGTAGTTCCCCCTAGCCCCTTTCTCTGGGTCCCCATGCATAGCTTGCTGCTCTGCTTCCTCCTGGAGCTCTCCACTGCCCACTTGTAACTGGCTGCCCCAACCATCCTGCTGATCTGTGATCCAGTTGTTTTGCAGTTGGTCATTATGATTCACAGCGTGATGACCATTTGCATATTATATCTTTATTATATAGGATTATTAAACAGTCAACTTTAACCAAAACACAAGATATGTTTGTTGTTTTAACATGTAATCTCTCTCATGTTTATGCTCCCATGCCAAGTTATATACATTTCCTTAGGGTAATCTGGGGAAACCTCTTTTAAGAAGTGTTAATGGATTGTGGAGGATCATTTATGACAATTTGAAGTTTATACTTATTCTAGAAGGCAAGAGGAAACCAATAAATTTTAGGGCAAGAGAGAAATATGTCCAGAATTAGAAAACAGAACATGAATCTGGTTTGGAGGGTTGTGAAAGTGTGGAATTACTAGAGAAAAAAACTGCTCCAGAAAGAAATAAGTTGGAATATTTCTATGACACTCTAAAAGAAAATAAAAAAAGTGTTCTGCCTGGAGAAAAGAAGAAAGAAGCAAAAGATGTGAGAGATCTAGGAACAGCAATAGAATTCTAATATATAGAGGCAATGGTGCAAAAATGAGTAAAAAATCCATCCAAGAAAATGAGTAAATAAGTGATGGTAAAGAGAGAGAGAGAGAGAGAGAGAGAGAGAGAGAGAGAGAGAGAGAGAGAGAGAGAAAGAGAGAGAGAGGAAAAGATAAATTAAGGTTTTGTCCAAATGCATTTGAACATTTGTATTTCAGTTTTAAAATGTATTTTATTGTATTTCATTTTTTAAAAATGTAACTTTAGCAAGTCACAGAGCTGAGTCCACTTATGCACTTTCTCTAAGAGTTCCCATTCCTTTATCTTAATTTCCCCCGTTTACTGTTCCTTCATTGTATTCTTACTCTCAGAGATGGCCAGTTAATCACTAATCCAATAAAGGATTAAAACTGTTGTCTCCTAAGATAATATTATATCAAAGTACTCTTGAAAGAAAAGCTTTCTAATCCCCTAAAAATAAAATTCTAATAGTGGAGTGACTGTTCCTCAGAAGCATTTTTCCTAAATGCCCAGTCAGCAGCAATCATATAGGACTCTGCTACTTAGAAATCTGTGGCAACAATTATAATCTTTCGGATGGTAAATATAGAAAAGACAAATGAAGCAACAAAAGACACTTAAAAATCAATGCATGCCCAAGTGGAAAAGATAACATGTTTTAAAGCAAGTCCATGCTTGCATGCTATACCAGTACGATAGGAGCTTTGTGAGCCTAACCAGGGGTAGCTTCTCCAATGAAGGTTCTCTGGGATGGGCCCTGAGAAATCTTATTCAACTAAAATCTTTAAGCAGGATTCTTTGACTCTAAGACTTAGAACCCACTTTAATTGCACAAAGTAAAAAAAAAAAAAAAAAAAAAAATGTATGTATTGCATATTTTAAAGGTGCTAAGAGAATAGATCTTAAAAGTTCTCATTAAAAGAAAAAAATTGGCCGAGACCGGTTTGGCTCAGTGGATAGAGCGTCAGCCTGCAGACTGAAAGGTCCCGGGTTTGGTTCCGGTCAAGGGCATGTACCTTGGTTGCGGGGAACATCCCCAGAAGGGGGTGTGCAAGAGGCAGCTGGTCGTTTCTCTCTTATCGACGTTTCTAACTCTCTATCTCTCTCAATTCCTCTCTGTGTAAAATCAATAAAATATATATATAAAAAGAAAAAAGAAAAGAATTGTAGCTATGTATGGTGAACAATGCTAACTAGACATATTGTGTTGATTATTTTCCTATATATACAAACATCAAATCATTAAGCTATACACCTGAAACTAATATGTATATGTCACTTATATGTCAATAAAACAAATAATAAAAATTGAAAAATAAATTTTAAACATTTTTAAGGAATATATTTTTTGGATAAAAGAAGCAAATCAACTAATGCTTTTTCGTTTTTTTAAAGGTACATTCTTGCTAGCATATTTGGTCTAAAATCTCTCCAACTGCAGTTTATGTTTATACTGAGAAAGAGAACAGAAGAGTGGCCTAACCTTGTAACATTAACTGCAGAAGACTTCGGCTACAATAGCCAATTAAAAAAAGTCCTAACACTTGTAGGCTTACCCAGTACTCTGCTATTGTTTATTAAACAAATATTTAGTTAAGTTGCTCGTCACCCAGGCATCACGGCCCAGTTGTGCTGCCTGATTCACATCAATGAGCAAAGCAGGCCAACTCTTTCCCTCATGAAACTTCCATTCTGTAGCTGGGGGAAGACAGACAACCCACAATAAACATGAGTACAAGTACACTGCATACATGCTTCCCCACCGCCTGAGAGTAGAGTGTTCCTATGATACCTGTCATAAGTAAAGACACGATTACCGCTACTTTATATGGAAATGTTTTGAGCATTCCCAGCCCAAAATATAATGTGCACGCACAATGCCTTTATTTCATTCACCATTATCAAACCACTCAATTATGTCTAGTTTTATGCTGAGTGTAACACCCTTAAGAGCTTTCTTGGGCTTTTCTTGTACCTTGGAAAACATCTTGCTAACGAATGCACAGAACAAATGGAGATAAAGCACAGATGCTCAGAGACACGGGTCAAAGCTGTGAGAGGCTGAGTGTAGCTCCTGAGCAAGGAGCTTGGCAGGGCAGCTGCTTGGGTGTGAATGCTGCCTCTGTAACTGCTGGTGCAAAGCAAACATCAAATCTTACTTTTGCTCTTCACTTTTTTTCCTAAAAGCAAAAGTTCTCTTTGGATTTCCTTTTCAGCAAAAACAGGTGCTAATGTAAGGACTTTCCTATATGCCAAGTGACTATTAACTCAACTTTTGGAAAGCAGGGATACCTATAGTATGTAGGTGACCTATGCTATGGAAAAGGGTAATAGTGAAGCAGAATAAGGAGCTTAGGGTGAAAGGTGGCAAAATGGGAGGGATTTTTAAAGCAGGTTAGAACCCACTGAGAGCAACAACCCCTGACCTCCTCTGGTAAGTCATATAAACATGTGCTCTTTGCATTCCAGGTTCAAATTTTGTCTTGTCCAGCATGATTTCTTTCTGTTGTGCATAACTTCAAAAAGGTTTCTTTCTCTGAGGTTTTAAGACAGTTGAATGTTTTTCAAACTCATGCAAACTTAAGTATTCTGAACATTCTGCATCTCTTCAGTTATAGTGAAGATTTTGTAAATTATTTTGGGTTAAACTCCCCATATTAAGTAACTTTTTATGCAGCAAATTGTGACAATTTCCTCTTTTTTGATTGCTAATCTCCAAACTATTTTTACTTTATAGCAGCCTATCAGTGCCTCAAATTACATAATTTTAAAATGTTATACATTTATTACTACTTTAATATATTGTGTTATTAAAAATATAAATTCAAGGACAATGATATAAACATAAATAGAAATAGAAACGCTGATATTTTCTTTCCAAAGGGATGAGGGCACTCATATGTAAGGCCAATGGGCTAATGGACTCTGTACCCACACACATAATTACTCCACAGTTGTTTCTGTCATAAAATAATTTATTTTACATATAATTTAAATCAAAGCTGTTAGCGTGCCGCAAGGGGGCAGAGAAATAAAATTATATGTGAATAGCTCTCTTTATATGCATGCATAAAATTTTGTAATCTCAATTAAATAATCACCATTAGCCATTTTATACCATCAATTCATCTACTTCTAAATACTAATCAAAATTTTACAATAGATTTCATTTCTTCTAGGGTTTAAATCTCAAAGCATGCCAGAAGCAGAGTAATGGCCTACAAGAATAAAAAAAAAATGTAGATGGTTAAGATTATATATATATGTATACTATATGCATACTGTATATATCCATTTATATAGAGAATTAATAAAGAAATACAAAAGACTTAAAATTGGATGAAAACTAAAATGTACTTCCCTCAGAGACAGATGTGCTTATTGTATGGCACACTTTAGTCTTCACTGACATAGATAGGTTCTTGGAACTATGGCAAAATGATATATCATAAAACCAATTATATCAAAGGCTAATTGCTATAAATAAGAGATATGTCCTTCATTAATGTTATAAAGAAAAGGCAATGAAGGTGCATATAAGTATAACCCATGGGCACAGAGAGTAGGGGGATGAGAGCATGTGCTGGGCAGGGGGGGGGGGGTAGGGGGAGAGACAACCAGGGAGAGACGGGGGAGGAGATACATATGTAATACTTTAAAGAATAAAGAATTTTTTTTAAAAGGTAATGAAGGAAATGTTATTCAAAGGCCTCCTGTACTTCCCTGCTTCCCATGGCTTCCAAAGAAAGAGGGCTCCACAACTTCTTTCTCCTTCTGCCTGGTGTGGAGTCTTTCCTTCACAACTTCCTTCTTTAGCAAGAGAAGACTCCCTAGCTATAAAACAGATCTGAACTTCAGCTCCAGACAAAATGGTATAGATCTGTTTATGCCCTGTCCTCATCCTGTGGAACCAAATCCCACAAACTAAGTCAGGACCTGCATGCAAATCTGAACATTGTGACTTTCTGCTAAAACAAGATTTACGTAAGATCCCAGAGTCTTTGAACATAAGACAAAATGTTCAAGCAACAACTGAAAATGATTGTTATAACAAGAACCAAGAAAATTAAAACTGGAATGAGAAAAGACAACCAACCATGCCAACACTGAAATGATTCAGATGTAATTATTATATCTGACAAGGGTTTTTAAGCAGCCACCATAAAAACAGTTCAAGATACATTACAAAGTCTATGTAATTTACCTGTGTAAATTGAACAACACATTTCTAAATGATACCTAGGTCAAAAAGAAAATTTCAATATAATTTAAAAGTAAATAGAACCCTAACCAGTTTAACTCAGTGGATAGAGCATCGGCCTGGGGACTCAAAAGTCCCAGGTTCAATTCCATTCAAGAGCATGTACCATGGTTTTGGGCACATACCCCATGGGGAGTGTGAAGGAGGAACCTGATCGATATTTTTCTCTCATTGATGTTTCTAACTCTCTATCCCTCTCCCTTCCTCTCTGTAAAAAAATCAATAAAAATATATTTTTAAAAATTAAAAATAAATTCATAAAAATCAGTTTAAAAAATGAAAGTACTACATATTGAAATATGTAAGATGTAGCTAAAGCAGTACTGAGAGGGAAATTGATAGTACTAATGGGTTATATTAGAAATAATAAAAGATCTGAGGTAAATTATAAAATTTCATACTTCAAAAACTATAAAACGACAGGTAAAGTAAAGCCAACACATGCAGGAGGAAGGTAATATAAGTAATGGTAGAAATCAATGAAACTAAAAATAAGGAAACAATAAAATTATTATTGAGACAAAAAACTATGGTTCTTTGAGAAAAATAAATAAAATTAATAAATTCCTAGCAAGACTAACAAAATAAAGTGAAAGAAGACACAAATCACCCATATTAAGAATAATATAGGGATATCACAGATCATATATTTTTTAAAGTTAAAAGAATACTACAAATAATTTTAAACATATGAAGCTGACAATTTAGAAGAAATGACCAGTTCCCCTCAAAATTTACAAATTACCACAATTCAACCAAGAATTATAATAGATCATCTTACTAGACTTATAACCTTTAATGGTATTGAAATTATAATATAAAAGCTGTTGAAAAAATAAATCTTCAGTTCCAGATGGGTACACTAGATAATTCTAACAAAAAATTAAAGAAAACTTAACAACAATTTTACACATCTTTGAGAAAATAGAAGAGAAGGAAACCCTTCCCAACTAATTTGATGAGACCAATATTGCCCTATTCCAAAAACAGACAAAGGTAATACCAAAAAGACCTCCAAAGCTACAGAACACTATCTATCTTTCTATCTATTTTTTGTATAATACCATACCTCACAAATTTAGATTTAAAAGTCCTCACTCTCATAAGTACAAATCAGTAAACTAAATCCAACAATGTATAAAATCAGATCTTAAACTGTTTCTGGTCCTCTCCTAATTCTTGTTGTACTACCTATCTCTCTAAAGTATTTAAATAAGTTAGTAATACCGTCATTTGGGGCCCTACTAAAATATATATATATATATTTTTATAATATATATATTTTTTATTTTATAATATAATATAATATATATATTATATTATATTATATTACTTAAAATATAATAATATATATTATTATATTTTATAATAATATATATATATATTATTACAACAATATGGTCAAAGATAGTCAAGTCTAGATCAAATCAGAAATTGACTTTTCCAATCAAAGTTAATCATGCCAATATTCATTCCAAATGTCTATCGATAATACATACAGTTACTTTTTTATAAAATGAAGAAGATATTTCTATAGCATAAAATAGGGATATACAAAATATTCTCTTGATCTTTTTCAATAACTTATGGGCCTTTGAAGGCTGACCTGACTAGACTGCATTCCTCTGGCTTCTACTCAGGTTTCACCAGTGGTAGACCCTAGCAAGAGATTGGAGAGCCAGAGGAGAAAGAGATTAGTGTCCAGGTTTTCCCAACTGAATCCCAGAGCTCTGGTCAGACGTACTCTCTTACAATTACAACTACCTACAAATCTCTACAGATTCCAATGTCCACTCTCTCCCTTTATTCCTGCAGGCTTAAGTTGTTGGTGTCTTCCTACCCTTGCCTGTCCCCCAAATTTTTGCCATACCTTTTAGGTTACTCTTAACTCTACTGCAATTTCTAAGTATCCCCTCAAGCTCATTAAACTCTCCTGATTTTTTGTCATTTGAGAATACCAGCTTGTCTTCTGACAATGACATAGATAGAGTTGCTACATGAAAATAATCCCTTTGGGACCAGTCACTAATTTCCCCATAGTAGATGGGTACCATCTTTATTCCTGAATCCAAAATCATAAATATAGAAATAGCTACAAGTGCCACAACATCAGGTAAAAATAATTGTAAGAAATCAGTTATTCAGATAGTTTCTCTTAACTTTTTATATAATTTTATAGATATTTCAGCCAATACTCTTGACATAAAAAAGGGTTTTCTTATTTAGATAATTACCCAGTGGAATACTAGAAGAGAAATGAAACTTGGATTCAACTAGACAACCATCCCATGTTTGAGATCTATAAATAAATCCAAGAATAAGTCACTTATCTAAACTCATAAAACTAGATGGAAAAAAAATAGGAATAGAAACTACATTTCCTAATTTCAATTTAATGTGCTGATAATAAGAAGTTCCATCTCTTCAAAACTCCTTTTGAAGCATATACAGGTTTGAGCATGCACTGCTAAAAATATTTCTCACATAAATCTGTGTGTCTTATAACTTTAAATACCCTATAAATATATGTGACATATGCTTTAGAGTCGAAATGGCAATGAACCGATGAATGCCATACCCTAAGTAGCCTGAGAACAAGAATTCAACTCCAGGTATTGACCAAGGTCACACTTTGCTATAATGACCAGGGCCCCAGAAAACAACATATTTTGAAGATTATAAAAACAAAAATAGTTTAGCTACTAACAACTTTTTAAAAATATATATATATTTCTTTATTGATTTCAGAGAGCAAGGGAGGAGAGAGAGAGAGAAACATCAATAATGGGAGAGAATCATTGATGAGAGAGAATCATTGATTGGCTGCCTCCTGCATGCCCCTTACTGGGGATCGAACCCACAACCTGGGCATGTGTCGTTGGCTGGAATGGAACCTGGAACCATTTAGTCTGCAGGCTGATGCTTTATCCACTGAGCCAAGACAGTTAGGGTGCTACTAACTTTTAAACTCTCCTTAATTTTATTTATATTTGGTATTAGTTACATACCTGTGATTTCATCAGCAAGTAAATTCTTCTACATGACCATTATATTCTCATAGATCCCTGAATGTCTGTGCTTCTGACAATCAGTCTCTTCATAGGTTATACAATTACTATACCAGCAAAGCTCCTTCAGACAGGCTCATATGTCATCTATGAACTCAGCCAAATATCACATACCATATGTCAATATTTCTGTTCATACGTCCAAAATATATTTCTGAACAATTTTTATTTGGAAGCTAAAGTGACTATCAGACAACATTTTGAAAATATCTCTTTTTCTCTAGGCTTTATGCCTGTGTTTATGGATGTCCCTCCATAATTGAACATAGAGGGGAAAATGTACTTTTTATGGCAGTCATTTTTTTCTCTCTTTCCCCCCATTTATTCAGCTGGAAAGAGGAAATGAAAAAATATGAGCAATGGAGTTGAACATACTATAAAGTACCTTTATTTTTGGCAAGCAGCAGACCTATGGACTGTCTTTGCAGTGGTATGGGGCAAATTTAACTGCTTCCATTTGTTTTTGCTTAGGCTAGGATTTCACATAGTATATTTCTCTAAAGTAACAGCAAAGTACACAAAGACAATTTAGAGAATAAAGAAGATGCTAAAAGCAGGGTGAACCCAAACTAACTGGATAACGTTACTATAATTTTTCAGCCTTTGTTTACAAGACTAAGCTTGCCTTGAGTGAAATCTCATAGCTTTTCAAATCCCACCATCTCAAATATGCAATCTCAAAGTGAGAAACAAGAATAATTCATGAACATTTAAGGCCAGTCAGCAATAGCTCTGACTGAGCAAAGGGTATAAAGGGAGGTAATACTGATAAAATAATTTTTGGATGCTAAAAACAGATAATTGAACAAAAGTTCAAAGAAACCATTCCTATAGTATGGAATGCCTACTTGGAATTATTATCCTGAAAATAAAATATTTGTATTGTATATTCAATGATCAACTTTGGTATTATTCCCATAAGACAGAATATAGCATAAAGGACACATTGTCTTTATTGTGGGGAAAAAACAAACAAACAGAGAAAATAAACTCCTGGTGAGCTAAAAAGAGGAAGGAGCTGTGCAGAGGCAGGGGTGCAGAAAGGAAGACAGGAGGGTGTAAAAGGAAAATCTCATCAGCTTTGAAGGGTGAACTTGGTCCAATTCTGAGTCAGAGAAGGAGAATAATGCTTGTCCTCTATTTACTCCTTCCAAATCAAATTAGGTCAGAATTCAGGGGAATACCATAAATACAACACTTCAGATTTAAAATTAGCAGAATAAATTGCCATGAACCAACATTTAAACCTAACCACCAGACTAAGCACTACTACTACGGCAAGTGAGTTCAAAATGGCTTACAAATGAACTTTTGAAACAAAACTATTCCTAGGTCAGAGATTTCCTGTAAAGAGGCAAACACAAAAAAGATTATTCCACCAACCTATTTTCATATGTCTTAAAAAAAACAATAATGTAGAAAGAGACAAGTAAATATTTAAAACTAGAGGCCCAGTGCATGAAATCCATGCATGGCGGGAGGGGTGTCCCTGAGCCTGGCCTGCACCCTCTCCAATCTGGGATCCCTCTCAAAATCCAGAACCACTGTTTCCTAAGTGCTCACCTACCTGCCTGCCTGATTCTTCTAACTGTTCTCCTGCCTGCCTGATGCCCCTAACTGCTCTCCTGCTGGCCTGATCCCCGTAACTGCCTAAGTATTCTTCCCGTCAGCCTGATCCCACTAACTGGTCTCCCCTCCTTATCTGATCCCCCTAACTGCCTATCTGCTCTCCTCTCCTGGCCTAAACCCCTAACTGCCCTCTGCTCTCCCTTCCACACCTGGTGCAAGAGTGCTGAGAGCTCTCTGCTGAGACCCCACCCCTGTCCTGATGCCTCCCTCTGGGCCCAGTGGTGCAGTGGGCCTGCACGTGCCTCCACCATGGCGGGGGGGGGGGGAGACTGTGGCCCATTCTGACACCCCCTCCAGGCTGGGCAGTGCAGTAGGCCTGTGCATGCCTCCGTCAGGAACAGCCTCCATCTCCGAGGCAGCATGACATTAGCATCGGGCAGACCTGCACACACCTCTGCTGTGGGCAGAAGTCCCTGCCCCCATCCCTGCCCACCAGCTCCTGTGTGCATGCAGCCTGTTGACCAATCATGACTGGGACACTGTTAGGAACAATTAGCATATTACCTTTTTTTTATATACACTAGAGACCTGGTGCATGAAAGTTCATGCACTAGAGGGAAGGTCCCTCAGCCCAGCCTGCCCCGTCTCAGAGTCTGGGAGCCCTCAGGGGCAGGAGGTGACCTGGCGATCAGGGGAAGGCAATGGCCCATAAGACTTTTTCTGCTGTCACTGCCGGCAGCACAAGCCTCAGCCGGCCCTAGTTACCTGAGCCTCAGGCAGCCCTGAGGCTCAGAGTGGCTGGAGAGGTAAGGGGACTGGGAAATTCCAGATGAAGACACTTAGAGTGGCCAGGCCCGCCTGGGGGTAGGCCTGGCCTTGCTGCGCACCTGCTGCCCTGGTGGGGCTGAGGGGACTGGGTGCTGCCATCTTGTGGCTATGGGAGCCAATATCTTTGAGGGAGGGGCAGTCAGTTAGCATATTTCCTTCTTATTGGCTGTGGGTGCCACCATCTTTGTGACAGAATGAGGGTCAATTAGCATATTCCCTCTTGATTCGATAGGATTACTCTTAACCACAAATAATACATATTTTGGGTAAAATAATTTTAGACTTATATAATAAATTTAACCAAGTCTTTTTGCCATGTATTAACCACTACTCTTCAATAATATCATGTGCATAATTGCATTTGAATTTGTTACTCAATCATTTGTTTATGGTAGGTAATGAGTCTAGGGAACTGAGGCTTGAAAGATAAATTATTTAAATGAGTTAATTATTTAAAGTGTGATTGGCTTTTCCAGTTTTACTGATAACATTCTTATCTATCATAATGACAATCATCTCAGTGATTACCTAATTATCCAATTTTAAAATATTTGGGGGATGAGTGAAATTACCTTTTTTTAGTTATTTATTCCTTTAATTATGTGTTTATATTCTGCTTACCCTGAATAGAATATAAATTCCATGAGGACTGAAACTTCATATTGCTCATCCCTATATCTCTAGTACCTAGAATAGTTGTAGGGCACAGAGGAGTTGTTAGAGAAATGAATGAATGAATGATATAACAAATTATGAAATTCATATATCCATCTTATTTAAAAATATAAATGTTAAAGCTACTAATGGGATATTTGAATCTGTGGTTGAGCTTAGTTAAAATAGAATAATCTTACATTCTAATTACTTCCACATATCTTTTAGTTAACAGTAAATAAATCATTAGCTTATAAATCCACTACCAATATGGTAACCATCTTAGTCTCTACAAAAAATTTCAGATTCAATAGTGCTGTTCTAAATATAATCCTACAAGGCAAATGCTAAGGAAAATAATTCTAAGCCACGAAAGGCCAACACCATCTAATAGTAGAAAGCTCTCGGCTTGAGAATCAAGAGACCGGATCCTAGTCCAAACATTTACTCACTAGTTGTGGGAACTTGTGTAGGCCATTTGACCTCTCTGAGCTAAACCCTCATCTGTAAAATGTCAGGATTGAATATCATTTCCAAGACCTATTTTAGCTATAAAATTCTATCAAGGCAATAAATTGTTAGCTGGGAGGAAACTGTACCATGCAAATATACATAACAATAGCAGATAGCACATGCAGTTTATACTAACGGCAGACATTCTTATAAGTACATAACACTGATTAATATGCAACATCTTCACAAACAAGACTACTAGATAGCTTTCATCTTCTGCGTTTTACGGGAGGGAAACTGAGGCCAAGACATATTAAGCGGCTTTCTCAAAGTCCCAACAGATAGACATGCACAACTAAAGACCCAAGCGGTCTGCCCTCTGCCTGACCCTTATCATCCTGGCTTACCTCTTTTGACATCTTTGCACTCAAACCATGCTGGGCTTTTCTTGGATCCTGAGCACACAGACTTAATCCCATCAGAGATCCTTTGCACTAGTTCTTTGCTTAGATAATTCTTTCCCAAGATCTTTGCATGACTGGTTCCCTTTCTTGGTTTTGTGTTTCATATCAAAGATTTTTGGCCTAATTTCTCTAACCAAACTCATCACTACACATGGCTACTTATTTTGCTTCTTAGCACCCACAGCCATCTGAAATTATCTCTCTTAGTTGTTTGTTAATTCACTATGTGTTTATTATTTGCCTTCCCTAACTAGGATATAAGTTCCACTAGGATGGGAATTTTAACTTTTCATCACTGTACTTTCAGTATGTAAAGTAGTATATGGACAGAGTAGTTAATGACTGCAGAATGAGGGAATGAATGATAACCTGACAAAATGATTTTCCTTTATTCATCTTAGTTTTTCAAAAGTGTAAATGCTAAAGCCATTCACAGAATATATTAAATCTCTGCTATGCCATTTTAGTAAAGGAGTATTTTCAGACAAAAAAGAAATGAATTTATTGACAATACTTAGTACCAGCACATCTCAGAATTTTTGCTTTACTGTTACCTCCTATCAAAATAATTACATAAACATTTCATTTTTTATTAAAAAAGTATTTTTAATTCAGAGAAGAATTCAGATCTTTTACTAAATCACCCAAGAAACTGAGTGACAATATGAGTCATCAAAAACATTAAGCTCACAGAATCTAATACTTCCCAGAAGCTTTACATTTTATACTAAAATTCATATGCTTAAAGAGCATAGCACAAGTGATGTGCAGAAACAGAAGCTACAGCCACCTTGTTTCATGTCTTCCCTGAGAAAGTGGTGAAATTTTATCAGCAGAGAAAAACCTATAGCAGGAACAGCAGGCAAATCTTGAGTGTAATGTGATTGCATATGGAAGCAGCTTAAAGAAATCAGGATGGATTTCTTTCAAAACCTTCACTGTTCTGAAAACTCTCATGCTTGCTTCCATAATTTATTTAAAGGTAACTTTCAAAATCCATACTAAAAATGTCACAATTAAAAACTAAAAGGACAAAAGGAGAAAATTACAATAGAACAAATTAGTTAAAGCCAAGACTCAAGTGAACACACAAGATGCCTGCGGATCCAGACCCTTGTAAAAGAAGGTCAAATATTGATCCTACATTTTCTGGCCTTCTGTGCAAGGAGGGCCTTGAGGGACAGAGTCAGGAAGGACAGAATTCCACTGTGACCCAATTGGTACATTGTTCATAGCATGGATGAATGGGGAAGTGTGGCCCAGAACAGGCATTAATGCTTTTGAAATCTAAGAGAATCTTCCTCCATGGCTCCTCATAAGAATGGGGCTGGCGGTGAAGAAAACCAATAGCATTCTTAGACTAAATGCATCAACATGTTTCATGTGACTGTTTCTCATAAAATTACTCACTGTGGGCTGGGCCATTGCACTATAAAGGCAATTCAATAAAAGCAATTATATGAGGGGCCAACAGCAAATAAGCAGTCAGTTAATGCAGACTACAATCCTTCCAGTGGTGGTGGTTGGGGTGGGGGGCGGGGGGAAGGGAGAGAGAGAGAGAGAGAGAGAGAGAGAGAGAGAGAGAGAGAGAGAGAATAAACATGCTTTTGTTTAAGAGAGATTTTCACAGAATTGGAGCAGCAGGACCTTAAGATAATATTCATTAACAGTTACCTGGAGTGTGGAGTGCAGCTGTTCTGTGTTCTGCCTTAGTTTTGAAACTTTGTGCCTGCATTTGGATGGACTAACACCCTCTTAGGAAAATTGAGGTGCCTTCCCAACAGAACATATCGGCAATAGAAAACCTCTCAGTCCCTGAAGGGGAGGCAAGAAGTTCCTCTGGTTGTAAGTTTGGATATAAACTGAGTGGCCAGATTACTATGATCTCTGAATGCATAATAATCTGGCCACTCAGTGTATATCCTATATAATAAAAGGCTAATATGCAAATTGTCCCTTTGACCAGGAATTTGACCAGCAGGCAGGCCAGCCAACCACCCATGTCTCCCTCTCCTGGCCAGGCTGGCCGGACCCCACCCATGCACAAATTCATGCACCAAACATGAATATATATATCCTATCTAATAAAGAGGGAATATGCTAATTGACCATCACTCCATCACAAAAATTGCTGTACCCACAGCTGAGGCCAAGTTCCCATAAGGATCCTTAAGGAGCAATCAGCAGGGACCTGAGGCTATGTCCTCCCCTGCCCCGATGGGGCTTGACAGGAGACCTCAGGCCACGACTCCCTACCCAGAAGGACTTGACAGGGGATCTCAGGCTGTGTCCCCTATCTGGCGGGGCTTTGGAGGACCTCAAGGCACATTCTCCACCCTGGTCTGGGCCCCCGATCCTGGCCCCAGACCAGGGGACCTGAGGCTATGCCCCCTGCCCAGCAGGGCTTGACAAGTGTGGGACTGGCCAGGTCTGGATATAGCCCCATGGGGGGTGCCAGCTGGGTCTGGGTCTCACATAATTTTGAGGTGCATGTGGGTGGGCGGGGACTTGACTCTGGGTCCTGTGGTGTGCACCAGACTCTCACAGGAGGAAGGTTTCCATGTACATTTTATTAATTTTCTTTCATCTCTGACACTTTTATTATAGAGAAAGGGCAAATAGCAATATTAAATTATTTCCTCTAATTAATCCCCTTTTGATGTGCACCGGGTCACTAGTGTAGTATATATACTGAGTGGCCAGATTATTATGTGCTCAGAGATCATAATAATCTGCCCTCTCAGTGTATAGAAGAAGGGACTAATAGGTTTCCAAAGTTCTTCAGCAGATCTGCAGGTGGTATATGGCTGAAAAAAAAATTTAGCCTGAATCTTGTACATGGAGAGAAACCAATCATGTGTTCGCTTTGGCCTTTTTTTTCTTTTTTTAAAGAAAGCCTCAGAAAGACACCTTTGGATGGTTAATTTTAGTTAGCAGGACATTCTGTGTATAGAAAGGAGAATAAGTACATAGGATGTAAATGAGTTAACCTACTCCATAAGATCATGCATTACAAGCCAGTTGTATGTTACAAAATGATGATATATTTCAGTGGGGTATACCTGAGCCTCTGTGTGGCAACACATGACTTAGCCAGATGTATATTAAAACCATTGCTGGATCATGGTACTTACACAGAATACTCCATAAAAAGTAAGGTTACCTCACTATTCTCTGCTTTGTTTTAATACACTAAAAGGTATCTTAATAATTATGTTACTTTACACAGAACATATAAATATACTAGTATGTATCACATTATAATAATTAATTAGTGAATATTTAATATATAGTGTTTTAAAAATAGACCCTCTAAACCAGTGGTTCTCAACCTTCCTAATGTCGCGACCCTTTAATACAGTTCCTCATGTTGTGGTGACCCCCAATCATAAAATTATTTCTGTTGCTACTTCATAACTGTAATTTTGCTACTGTTATGAATCATAATGTAAATATCAGTGTTTTCCAATGGTCTTAGGCGACCCTGCAAGCACTTCTCAACCTGTTCTCTAAGATTCTCAGAGAAAAGACTAACTGAAATAAAATGAAATTAAAAATTTAGTACAAATATAAATTAAATAAGTATATTATGGTATTTTAAAAATAATTTTTATAAAATTTGGATCTTTTGTGCAAGTATTTGTTCTTAATATCTTAATTTTTACCCCCTTTGTAATGTAAAAACCATTTTCTTCAACTACAATATCTCAAAATGCCCCTCAATAGATTTATCGTAATATTGCTATGTCTTTTTTTGTAGCCACTAGAACACAGCAGAATAACTTTAACTAGAATATGTATATGGTAAAATTTTTATAAGACTTATAATGTTTGATAACTCACAGTGCTTTAGTTTGCTCAGAGTTTGAACAGGTATAGGAATAGTTTAAACAGGAATATTTAAATAAGCTTAATAAAAGTAATTTAAATAAAATTGTTTAAATAATTTTCTTAAATTTCCATCTTCAAATTTCCAATGTGGCAATATTTTTTTAATATTTTATTGATTTTTACAGAGAGGAAGGGAGAGGGATAGAGAGTTAAAAACATTGATGAGAGAGAAACATTGATCAGCTGCCTCCTGCACACTCCTCACTGGGGATGTGCCCACAACCAAGGTATATGCCCTTGTCTGCAATCGAACCTGGGACCTTTCAATCTGCAGGCCAACACTCTATCCACTTAGCCAAACCAGTTAGGGCTGTGGCAATATTTTTTAAGTGCTTAATTGTAGCATCAATTTTCTATTTCAACATATTTTCATACCAAATATGTGAAAACATGAGATGATTTTGCTTCTACTAAGTATTATCTGGTATAACACTGTCCTTACTTTCAAATCCAGTTTCCCTATATGTAGAAAGTGCTTTGTGTAGAATTTCCCTTTAAATTAAAACACACACACACACACACACACACACACACACAAAGGGAGAGAAATAAGGAGCCAAAGGCCCACCAGGTAGAGAGAGAAAGCAGCAGAGGGCATGTTAGGAATTAGCAGTTTTACAAGGAAGGGACACCATGAGTGTCATGTCAGATCCAGGCACTCTGCATATATAGCTTAAAAGCACTGTATAAATGAAAAGTATTGCTATATTTTATTGTAATCACTGACAGCAAAATCAACAAGTGATGTTAAATATAATGAACTTGCCCCAGTGCCATGAATATAACTTTGGATATAAATAGTAATTGAAGTTTCTTATCACTAAAAAAAACTGTGTATCTTTGCTTAGTTCTTGAACTACTTACTTTAAAATACTTAGATATAGTATATATTTTATTTACCTTCAGCAAAAAACTATGCAACAACTTAAGAACTATTTCTAAACTTAAACACAGGATTGAAAGATAAACATGTATATGAAAAAGAAAAAATAATCTTCTTTATCTTTTATTTTTAAACTGATATTGAATTTATTGGGGTGACAGTGGTTAATAAATTATATAGGTTTCAAGTGTATAATTCTATAATACATCATATGTATTTTGATATTGTGTATTTACCATGCCAAGTAAAGTCTCCTTCTGTCACCATTTATGTCACCTTTATCCTCTTCTACCTCCACCCACCTTCCTTTCTTTCTGGTAATTACTATGCTCTTGTCTGTGTCTATGAGGTTTTGGGTTGTTTTACTTTTTATAGTGTGTTTTTTTTTTTTAACCCTTCACCCTTTCACCCAGCCTCTGCAACCACATTCCCCTTGGACAGCTGTTAGTCTGTTCTCTGTACTTTTGAGTCAGTTTCTATTTTTTAGTTCATTTTTATTAGAGTCCACATATAAGTGAAGTCATATGGTATTTGTCATTCTCTGGCTGGTTTATTTCACTTAGCATAATACTATCCAGGTTTATCCATGCTGTTGCAAAAGGTAAGATTTCCTTCTTGTTTACAATCGCATAGTATGCCATTGTGTAAATGTACCACAGCTCTTTTATCGACAGATCTATGATGGGCACTTGGGCTGCTTACAGATCTTGGCTATTGTAAATGAACATAGAGTGCATAAATTCTTTCAAATTAGTGTTTTGGGTTTCTTCAGACATAAGAAGTGGAATCGCTGTTTCATAAGGCAGTTCTATTTTTAATTTTTTAAGAAAGTGCCATACTATTTTCCACAATGGCTTCCCCAGTCTTCATTCCCATCAATAGTGCATGAGGGTGCCCTTTTCTCCACTAGAATCTGCTTTCAAATGAGAGCAAAATGGAAAATCAAATAAACTTGTGTGTGTATTTTTTCACTAACATAATCTCATAATTCCAATTATTTCCATAGTTCCAACTGTCTAATTTTATAATATCAGAAACATTTTTTTTAATTTTGTTAGTTTTTTTCTCATTTTCTATGACTCTAGGAGATTCAAGAAGAGTCTAGAGATAGAAAAATGTTAGTTGCAATAATGTTGTCCACAAAGAGATGATATTTGAGATCTAGATGCTCCCCAAGGAAGGAAGAAAAGAGCAGATGTTCTGCTCTTTTCACATTTATATAGAAAAGTGAGAAACAATGGTAGTGAGATAAGGGGTAGTCCAGACAATAGAAAGACAACCAGAATCAATGCCACAAAACCCAAGTGTTTCAAAATGCAGGGTAAGATAAAAAAAAAAAATCTACAGAGATATTAAACAGAATGAATAACACTGAACGAAGGCCATTAAATATGGTTAAAAAATGCTCTAATAACTGTCTAGAACACAGCCTCCATGAAGACATATACACATGAGATATTGACCATTATAAAATTGTGATAGTAAAAGAAACCAAAATTTTAGAGCAGAGCTACACTCAGATGAAAATATAACATTGTGTGATATTATTCACATCCCTCTCAATTTTGGTTACTCTTTGCTGAATATTTATTGGCTATTTATTTTGATTGACTTTTTCATTGAATTACTATTTCAAGTATAATATTTTGTGTTACTTAAAATTATACAAAGAGATTCATTTGTCTAGATATAGCATGAAATCCAAAAACAGTGGGACATTTTTATTTTAAAAAGCACTTGAACTACTTTCATTTAAAGCCAATTAAACAACTATCATTACCACAAAGTAAAAGCTTACCAAAGGTACATGCTATTTAAATATTCTTCACAATTAATCCTATGATGCTTTATAAAATAGTATACTTTTCATTCTATTTTTAAAATTCAACACCAGTTACATATAATTCTATTGAATTATCATAATAAATTAAAAATGCAATTGAAAACATTACACTACAAATAAAATCTAAACACTGTTAAAATTGTACTTAGAAAGAATTGTGCAGCATAGTACATAACGTCTATGCTACACTTAAAAATAAGGGTAATAAGAGATAGTCCTAAAATATCTCTAAGGGCCCCTCTAACATGCTTATTATATAACTCCTTGTTTTCTAATCTTGTAGAAGCTTTAATTTTAAAAGAATCTAAAATTTGGGTGAGTGGCAATTTAATAACTTCTAAAAATTAATAGACACATTATTGCGGTAAGTATATCCTATATAATAAAAGGCTAATATGCAATCTGACGGAATAGCGGAATGACCAGTTGCTATGATGCGCACTGACCATCAGGGGTCAGACACACAATGCAGGAGCTGGCTCCTAATGATCAGTGCATTCTCACAGGGGGGTCGCAGCTCAGCCAGCAGCCCGGATCATGGCTGGAGAGTGCAGCAGGAGCCTCTCCCACCTCTGCGGCAGTCTGACATCCCCCAAGGGCTCCCGGACTGCAAGAAGGCACAGGCCAGGCTGAGGGACCCCTCCCCCACAAGTGCACAAACTAGTAATGATATAAAACACTATAAGTCAAATACACTTTATTCTATATTTGATTATTATGGAGGAATGGGGAGAACAACATGACCAGTAGCTAGAAATCATTGGGGGGGGGGGGGGAAGGTAAACTATCGGTTATTACAAAGAAAGGTAAATTATAGTCACCCATGACATTTGTTGGTAATTACAACAATCATCTTCCTAGACAAGAGGGTGATAATGATAATCAAAAGCAAGTATTCACAATTTCCTCCCAGGGCTCCACAGCCCCATCTATTCAGCTTCTGTGTCCTTTCCAAGCAAGAATTAGATTGTTCTTTCTTGAATTAGTTCTAAATCATTCTGTAACACTTTTTCTTTTTATTCCTCACATGAGGATATTTTTTTCCATTGCTTTTTAGAGAGAGTAGAAGGGAGAGAGAGGAAAGAAGAGGGAGAGGGAGGGAGGTTGGGAGGGGGAGAGAGACAGAGAGAGAGAAAGAGAGAGAGAGAGAGAGAGAGAGAGAGAGAGAGAGAGAGAGAGAGAGAGAGATGTAAGAGAGACACATTGATTGGTTGCCTCCTACATGTGACCTGGCCTGGAGCCAGGATTGAATCTGCAACCCAGGTACATGTCCTTGACCAGGAAACAAACCTGAGACCCTTTGATGTGTCGGCCAATGCTCTAACCTCTGAGAATACCAGTAGGGCTCTTTATTTTTCTAGCTCATTTTCAAAATGCTCTATGTCTTGGAATTGAGCAACCTGTTTTAAAAAAATAAAATAATGTAAGAAGAAAAGGAATCTATTCAAACTATAAACATACACATGAATAATAGGAGAGTACAATGTCAGAAAATAATACTTTTGCCACATAAATAAATAATATAGGATATTAGCATAGTTATTATTTTGCTTATGCTGTGTTGAATAATCATTAAGGTGTATTACACAAGAGAATTGCTAAATTTAGTCTTGAAACTAAAATATGTCTAGGGCTACCAATTTCAATGTTAAACTTTTAAATAAAATAAAATTAATAACCTGAAAACAAAATTATTGAAGACTGCACAAATCATACTCTAACATTGTCCTCAATTTCCCTGTATGGTTTTCATATACTTTTTTATGTACATGAAATAGGTACTCAACATATATACTTAATTTTCTTATACTTAGTAATAGTAAAAGCAATTATTTAAGCATATAAGTTAATACAAATTAATCAGATATTTGTATAAAGTTTTAAATATCATCCTATCTAATAAAATAGTAATATTAATAAGTAAATAAAATAAACTAAGTAAAATTAACCATCACTCCGCTACATCCACAAGCCATGCCCACCAGCCAATCAGGAGCAAATAAGCAAATAAACCCAACCTAGATGGTTACCACTACAGAGAGCAAGAGGGAGGCTTGGGTATTCCCAGCAATGGAGGAAGCCAAGCTTTCCACCTGCCCTTGCTGGCCTAGGACTCTACAAAACTTCAATGATAGAAGATACATAAGTCCAAACAGAAATGGCAGCAGCCTCGGAGCTGTAGAGAGCAGAAGGGATGTTTAGGTTGCCCTCAGCAATGGAGGAAGCCAAGCTTTCCCCACATCCTGGCTGGCCCAAGCCTCCACTTAAGGCTACAAAGTTTCAATTATAGAAGATACATAAATCCCAATAGAAATGGCCGCTGCCATGGAGCAAGCAGAAGGCTTGGCTCCACTCCAGGCTACAAAGTTTCAATTGTAGAAGATAAATAAACCCAGGTACCAGGGCCTCCGTTTGGGTCACCAGGGGGCGTGGTTAGCCTGCAAACCATCACTGGCCCCTTGCTCAGGTCGCCCCATGTCCCAAGGGAACCTCCACCCTGATCCAGCACATCCTTCAGGGCAAACCGGCTAGCCCCCACCCATGCACCAGGCTTCTATCCTATCTAACAAAAGAGTAATATGCAGATTAACCATCATTCCAACACACAAGATGGCTGCCCCCATGTGGTCAAAGATCCTGTCCCCATGTGGACACAAGATGGTCACCACAAGATGGCCAGCAGGGGAGTGCGGTTGGGAGGGAACAGGCCTGCAAGAGAGGGCAGTTGGGGGTGATCAAGCCTACAGAGGAGGGCAGTTTGGGGCGACCAGCTGGTAGAGAAGGGAAGTGGGGGCGACCAGGCCTGCAAGGAAGGGCAGTTGGGAGGGACCCAGGCCTGCAGGGTAGAGCAGTTGGTGGGGATGGACAGGCCTACAAGGAGAGCAGTTAGGGTTTACCACGCCTGCAGGGGAGGGCAGTTAGAGCCAAATAAACTGGCAGGGGAGCAGTTAGGCATCAATCAGGCTGGCAGGGGAGTGGTTAGGGGTTGATTAGGCTGGAAGGCAGAAGCGGTTAAGGGCAATCAGGAAGGTAGGCAGGCAGGCGAGCAGTTGGGAGACAGCAGTCCTGGATTGTGAGAGGGATGTCCAACTGCCTGGGATTGGGCCTAAATGGACAGTTGGACATCCCTTGAGGAGTCCCAGATTGGAGAGGGTGCAGGCTGGGCTGAGGGACACCCCCTCCTGTGCATGAATTTTGTGTACTGGGCCTCTAGTAGTGTATAATACCATAAATGTATAAACTAGGAAAAAGTTTTATCCTCTGCTAAAACAGAGTTTTCACAAACATTGACCACACAAAAAAAGTATATGGAAAATGCTGACCAGAAGTTCTCAATGTACAGTGAGGAAAGTTTAAGTTGAAGTAAGTTTAAATTGCAGTAGGTACAATTATAAAAAACTATGAAGAAGAAATCTTAATAGTCAGAGAAATATACACCAGGAGTTAATGGATTTAGCTTTTTCTATAGAAATAAAAGAAACAGTCAGTAGTCATCACAGCCATCACTATCACTGTCATCAGTATTTTCAAAATCCCTGCATATTTGGATTGAAAAGCAATATCATTTATGGGCAATTCATTCAGTGGGACATGTCCAAGGAAAAGGATGCTTAGAAGTAGGAGCAGATTCAGGTTGTGTGGAACTCAAAGCTTATGCATTTCAGGAAGGGGCCCACTTTATGAAAAAAAAAAAATACAAATTTGCAGATTCAAAATTAAGTACAACAAAACATTTATTTGGGATGGAAAATAAACTGCAACAGATTTTAAAATGTAAAAGCTGAAAAAGACCACAAACTTTATAAACTTAAGGAAAATAGACATTCCTATTAATAACCTTACAGACTCAGCTAACTCAGCTCTACAATAAGGTTTGCCTTTTTTTTTTTTTTTTTTTTTTTCAACCTCTTCATCTCTTTTATAAAGATACTGGATACCTAATTTAGTCTCTCACTCATGGCTAATCAAAATTTATTTTCTTTTTAATCCTCATAGTTTAAAAATGATTATTTTAACTTTTGATGCATTATTAGGAGTTTAAGAAAAAGTTTTGTTGATTACTTGAGAAAATCTCTAGTGAGTCTTTGTACATGTGATTATAGAATTTAGAACAATTTTTTACAGACAAGGTCCTGGATATCTCTCTCTCTCTCTCTCTCTCTCTCTCTCTTTCTCTCTCTCTCTCTCTCCTTCACCCCATATATATACCCATATATATGATTAAAACAATGTGTTAATGACCTTATTTATTTATTTATTTATATTTATTTATTATTTACTTTTTCTCCATTAGCCACATAGGCCATGATCAGTACCATAGGACATGTTTATGTGAACCAATCCTTCCTATCAAGAGTCTGGTGAGAGCAGTAGGCAATAGAAATATTCTCAGAAGCCCTTCCTAAACCAGGATGACCAGCAGTGATTTCACTATATCTGAGAGTGTCTGTGGATCCCATAAGCTGATCCCACTGAACCCAGACCATGCATATCCATAGCTCAACTTCTCTGTGCTTGGTATGTGATCCAGAAGTGCCATTGGTCATAAAGAAATGTTTACAGGTAATAAATATATTGACTATCTTGATATATATTATGGGTATATACATATGTACAAGACATATTTAATTGTGTGCTTTAAATATGTGCAGTTTATTATATGTGGATTACAAAGTTATTTTCCTAAGTAATGTGTCAGTTAGAATATAATCAGGGTACCAATGACACATAAACTGAGAGGGTTAGATATGCAAATAATTAAGATTCTGAGCTCTTCTCCCTGAAGCACTGATGGGTCACTGTGTTCTATATGAATGCACACCGTGATACAACTAATTAGGAGACTTTTGTGAAAAAAAAAAAAAAGTTTGCATTCACTATAAAAATAATTCATTGTAATGAAGGCTAATGAAAAAGATGTAAAGAAACCCCCACCAAAAAACAGTAAGTTTGAGGGTGAGCTCTCACAGAGAAACAAAACTGGAAGGGGGTGCCCCCCTCAAGGCTGAATCAAGACGTACTGGGCTGGCGGGGGGGGGGGGGGGGGGAGGGAGGAGGGGGAATAAAAAAAAAAGAAGAAGAAATAAAAGGCCTACTGGAGAAGTTGGTCTTCTAGTGCACCACAAGGTAGAGAAGTTTGCTGTTATTGCCTAAGCTGCAGCTGGTCCACAGGTGTTGGACAAGCAGGGAAAAGTAAATAAATAAATTAAAAACCTCTCCTGGCTGAAGTGAAACAACGTTGGTGAATGAAAGCACAAACGGAGGCGAGGTGTCTGGAGCACACTAACTGGAAGGGTAATATGCAGCCAGGGGTGTGCAATGTCAGTGTCTGGGGGATTGTGGGTAAGAACCCTGTGAGGTACAAACAGGTCAAGGCTAGTGAGATATAGTGCAGAGGAGGGGCAGCCTGTTCACCAACAGGGCAGAGCACCCCCTGGAGCATGTGGCGGCCATGCCAGCGCAGCCACAGTGAGCACAGTGACCAGGGCTGTGAGCTCACTGAGACTCTGAGGACTCTGGATGTGTTGCTGGGCAGTGCACTGCTGACAGCCATGCAGCTGGACAAAGTGGCAAAAGTGCAGCAAACTGGAACTAGACTAAATCTGTGGGCATTCTAAGATGTTACTAGATCTATACTTGATATATATTATGGGTGTATACATATGTACAAGACTTATTTAATTGTGTGCTTTAAATATGTGCAGTTTATTATAAGTAGATTACAAAGTTTATTATATGTAACAAAGCCTGCTACAGTTATACTTGTGTGTATGTATGTGTGCTTATGTACATGTATATATATGTATATATATATATATGTGTGTGTGTGTGTGTGTGTATACACATGTGTATACACATGTGTATATATATCTAAGCATGCAGTATATGTGTGTACATGTAAAATCTCTTGTTCAAGGAACAGACCTTTTACATACATTGCAGCTTGAGTCACCCATTGAGTGTGGCTCAGTGGTTGAACGTCAACTTGTGAACTAGGAGGTCACAGTTCGATTCTCTTTCCAGACACATGCCTGGTTACAGGCTTAATCCCCAAAAGGAGGTGTGCAGGAGGCAACCGATCAATGATTCTCTCTCATCATTGATGTTTGTATCTCTCTCTCCCTCTCTCTGTCTCCCATATTCTCTGAAATTAATCATATATATACATACACACACATATATATAAGCGCAGCTTGTGTCCACGCCTCATGTCTCAGTTCTCCCATGGGGTGATGCAGTGGAGCATCTCTTTCCACATCATATCACTATTTCGATGTGCAAATCATTCCAAAAGAAACACTCTGTGATGTGGTGGAACACATGTATCCTGTGCATAAAAATGAGCTTCGCGCCACAGGAAAAGGAACTCCAAAATTATGAAACCTGAGGTTTCTATAGGGCTGCTGGCACCCCTGCCATCCTCCCCTTGAGAGAGACCTTTGCCCCAGAATATAAACAAATCCTCTCTGGGGATGTTCTCCACTCCACTCTATATCACCACTCTGGGACATAAGCAAATATAAACAAATGGTTCAGTGAGATAAAGCTGCATGTCTCTCCAGATGTCTCTATCTTTACGGTTCTATTCAATCATTCTTTAACCCAGGAGCCCTTGCTCTTTGCTCAAAACCCTGTCTGCAAAAAATGTGAAAATATACATAGAGCACTGACTCCCAATAGAAACCAAAAAGAAAAGTCCCACCTGCATAGTATCATCCAGGGCCTCCTATTGACAAAGCTTACTATTATGCTCGTGGCAAAGGACAAATGTTTGAAGTTCCATTACCACAGCAGATAAAGAAGAGTGGGTTTTGAGAGACAATAAACTGATAATTAAAATAGTTAGTAAAGGAATATTATAAACTTCATGCCTATAAATCTGATAACTAGATGAAAGGGACAAATTCCTTAGAAGACACAAACTATTAAAGCTCACTCAAGAGGAAATATATCATTTGTATAGCACTAGAACTATTAAGAAGTTGAATTTCTAATTTAAAATCTTCCCATAAAGAAAACTCCATGACTAGATGGTACTATTAAACATTGAAGGAAGAAATAAAACAAATTATACATAAATTCTTCTAGAAATTTTAAAGAGAAGGTGGTACTTACCAACCCATTACAAGGTAATAGCATTACTTTGAATTTCATATTATAAGAAAAGTAACACAGATGCAGTTTTTTTTTTTAACTTTTAGCAAATCAAATCCAACAAAATATATTTTTAAAAAAAATGATGAATCATAACCAAGTGGGATTTATCCTGGGAATATTAGTCTTCTTTTAACACTAAAAATCATTGTATTCACCATATTAGCTAACACACACACACACACACACACACACACACACACACACTACAGAAAAACATTTGGCAAAATCCAAATTCATTCCTGATTTTAAAAAACTATCAGGACAGTAGCACTAGAAGGAAACTTCTTCAATATGATGATGGAAAACTACAAAAAATGTACAGATAACACCATACTTAATGGTGACCTGCTGAGTGTATTTCCTCTAAAATTTGGAACAAGGAAATAGTTTATGCTTTCACCTCATCTATCATCTTTTTTGGAGTTTTAAGCCAGTGTAATAAGACAAGAAAAAAGAGATAATAGTTATTCAGATTGGAAAGGAAAAAGTTAAATTAGCATTATTCAGAAATCACATGATCATCTTATATAGGAAATTCTATGACCTCTATCTACCTACAAAATCTACTAGAATTAAAAATTGATCTTAACGAGGTTATAAGATCTAAGATAATACTAAAAAATTAATTGTATTTAATAGATTAGTAATGAATATTCAAAACTAGAATTGAGAAAATCAACACCATTTACAAGTATCAAAATTATAAAATATTTAAGTATAAATATGATAAAAGATATGCAAGACATATACACTAAAAATACAGAAACTTCACAGAGGGAAATTAAAGAAGACTTAATAAATGAAGAGATATAATGTACTCATGAATCAGAAAATGCAATACCATTGAGGTATGAATTCTTCCCAAATTGATTTAGAGATTCAATGCAGTCTCCAAAGATATCTCAGCAAGCTTTGTCATAGAAATCAACAAGCTGATTCTAAAATTCACATAATAAAGATTTAAAATTAAAAAAAAAATTCACTTGAAAATTCCAAAGACATAAAGTATCCAAAACTACTTTGTGAAAAATAAAATAAAAACCACATTTGGAGCATTAATACAATCTAATTCCAATTCTATCTAATAAAAGAGTAATATGCAAATTGACCATCACTCCAAGATACAAGATGGCCACCCTCATGTGGTTAAAAATGGCTGTCCCTATGTGGACACAAGATGGCCACTACAAGATAGCCTGCAGGGGAGGACAGTTGTGGGCAGTTAGAGGTGACCAGGCCAGCAGGGGAGGGCAGTTAGGTGCAATCAGGTCAGCTGGGGAGTAGTTTAGGTATTGATCAGGATGGCAGGGGGGTGGTTAGGGGATGATCAGGCTGGCAGGCAGAAGCAGTTAGGGGCAATCAGGCAGAGGTAGGTGAGCAGTTGGGAGCCAGCAGTCCTGGATTGTGAGAGGGATGACCGACTGCCCATTTAAGCTCAATCCTGGTGGGATCAGGCCTAAACAGGTGGTCAAACATCCCTCAAGAGGTCCCAGATTTGGGAAAGTGCAGGCGGGGCTGAGAGACATCCCTCTCTCCCATGCATGAATTTCGTGCATAGGGCCTCTAGTACTTATGATAAAATGACATTAATTAAGACAATATGCCAGTGGCAGACAGAGAGATAAATACATCTGGGAAATAATAGTTATTTAAAAAATAATCCCATCCATATGTGGGCAATTAATTTTTAACAAAGTTGCAAGGGAGAGAAAGGACTGGAATTTACAGTGGCTGGAATAATGGGCTATCCACAGTCTTCCTCCCCCCCAAAAAACTTTGATTTATACTTTGACCATGAGTTTGCAAGGGACTTACAAAGGGAAACAATAAAACTTTGGGTGATGATGTCATGGATGTTAATTTGGTTCTGAGGAGGGTTAATGTATATTCAAATATCAAAAGTTAGTAAATTGTACACTTAAAATATGCACATTTTCATATCAATATAGTTCAATAAAAATGCTTTAAAATCTAATACATTTATCTATTCTTATCAATACTTAAGATTTTAAAATACCTACACTCATATACAAGTGCATGTTAGATATATTTGACAGATACTTCTGTTCATACTATTATCACCACTTGCTAGTTCTCATATAAATTTACACTGTTACTTTGCAAAAGATGAAACATATCTTTTTTTAAAAAAATCTTTATTGTTGAAAGCATTAGAATATGTCTCCTTTTTCCCCCCATTGACCTCTTCAAGCCTGCTCCCACCCGCAACTCCAGACCTTCACCACTATATTGTCTATGTCCATGAGATGAAATATTTCACATCTATAATAATAAAAAGGTAATATGCTAATTAGACTGGACGTCTTTTGGACACCTTCCTGACTAAGCTGGAGCTGGAGGGAAGTCAGCCAGGTCTGGGTGCCTGTGAGTGCCCTGGGGGAAGCCACCCAGGGTCCCGGGTTCTGCCACCAGCCAGAAGAGGAGGGAAGCCCTGGTCCTCAGTGCCAGAGGGAAGCTGGTGCCAGCAGTTGAGGGAAATGAGGCCTACTGTTGCACAAATTTTCGTGCATCAGACCTCTAGTGTGGAAATAATGTCCCAAGTAAAGAGGCACTGTTTGGTGGAAATCTAAAAAGGTTTTGTGTGCTTGGGCCTACTTACTCAACTGCTTGGCTTCATTTAGCTGGAGAGAATAACAGATCTGACTGAGCACCAAGAATGCCTATCATCACTACAGATGCCCAAACAGTTGTTTTTATTGAGGATCAGCCAGGACCTTGACCCAAGTTTCAGAAATGTAAGCTCCCATAATTTGATCTGTTCTCTGAGAACATGAAACAGTAGAATACTAGTAAATCAAACTTTCAACTATAAGGGATTTTAGATAGCATCTAATCAAACTGTTTCTATTCTAAGGGAAGAAACCACTGGCAAGAGAGATTAAGTGACTTACTCAAGTCCAGTAATGGCAGAGTGCAACCTAGAATCCCAGGTTACTTGTGACCAAATTTAGCACCATCCTTTGAGTATTTTTCTCCCCAAATACCCATGAATCATATACCTATATAAAAGTATCTTCTTTCATTCTGCTTTATTTAATACATTTTTGTTAAACTATAATGAAAAGTATCTCTGCAATCTTTTCTTTTCTCTAACCCATCTGCAGACTCCAGATTTGACCTTTTGGAAAATTAGCTATTTAATTTATACACACTCAGGACAATATCCCTGATTTTGTTCCTTTCTCCTTGTAGCTCATTTTTCATTATCCATGGTGAACACAATAGTCTCTGTCCGTCTGGAATAATTATTTTGAAATTCTCTTTAAAACAGAAGTAGCAGGTGAAGAGTAGTTTTTGTAACAATACTCTTTAAATACAAGAAAAACATGCAAAATCCCAAGGACCTCTTAATCATATTACTGCAATCCAGATAGAATTAAATCAGTTTAATTTTATATTTACTTTTTTCTCTCTCTGCTTTCAAAGCACTTAATGTTCACTAAAGGAATTAGAAAACAGAGAAAAAACTTTTAAAAAAGATAAATCATCCATAAAGTCATAACCAGGTATATCCACAATTAATATTTAGCATCTTTAAATTTTATAAATGGATAAAAGCACACATAACTAAAGATATTCAATTAATTAAGGAACTATATACAAAGTTATAAAGATAGGATCATATCATACATAAATTTTGTATCTTTTTTCAATTAACATGTAATAATCCTTTTTCCATCACAAAAATTATTTGTGATACCATTCTTAAAAAATGTAAATTATTCAGTCATATTGCTATACCATTATTTAATCTTTCCTCCACTGTTGGACATATATGTAGTTTTTAAGCTTTCTATTATAAACAATGTAAGACCAATTATATTTGTGTCAATCTTTACAATATTGCTGATTTTTTCATAGGATGTAGTCCTTAAGAGGTAACATTAAGTTTAAAAGTTTAAAATTTAACAATAATAGATGATCATATAAATTCTTTTAAAAACTTGTGTGCCAACTGTACTTGGAAAGCAAGAATGGAATGCATATAAAATAGCTTTTTTTATGTATAAGCAGCTAGCCAGAATAGCAGCTAATTTTAAAGAATTTGCTTTATTTCCTTTTATAGTAATAGTGGAATAATATTTGCACACAAATTCCCAGTATCTGGACATTATAGTGGATTTGCAACTGAAAAACTGTCATTGCCTAAAAGACTAGTTCCTAGAAGATCTATTTAAGATAAATTTTTAATAAAGGCATAAGCACATGGTGTCACCATGGTGATAAAAGAAAGCTGGGAATACTGACTGATGGAATATAGGCTGAATAAAAAAACATCAGTTGGTAATGGAGTAGAAGAGGTTCTGCAGAAGGAAAGAGCAGAAGCAAAAGCAGAGATTCTCTAATGAAGGAAGAATTAAAAATCACAGGTGTATTAATTTCCAGTTAAATCATGGAAATGGCACACTTAGTGTTCTTTGCAGTTTGTGTCCACTCATCAAATCCTCAGGCTAACTAATCAGTCCATAGTACATATTACTAGCAATCAGTGGGCAAATCTCAAATACAAGAGAGACAAAACCGTCCTTTCTAAGAATGTTTCTTACAATGCTTCTTACCATGTGGCTTTGTCACTGCTGAGGCTAATTCTGTCAGGGTAAAAGGATGGAAATGGGTGAGCCTGATTCTTCACCTCAAGCTGTTGGCTACACTCAGGCATTCTCAAGGTATAATGAGACCGCTGCCTAAGAAGACAGAACAAAAGAGGGCTTTAAAGAAAAGCAATGCTTCTCCCCCAACCCTCATTCCTGGGGCTGGGAATCTGTGTGGGCATTGTTTAGATATAATTAGCTCGGAGAAAACGTTCATTATTGTTTCTTCTCTCTTTAGAAGGAAAGGCAGAACAGTAGGATGGAAAGTACATGGGCCTGAGCGCTGGGTTTCTCACTTTTTTAGAAATGTACTTAATTTTTTCGTGTCTCAGCTTCTTCATTTGTCAAGTGAAGTCAATACAATTTTGTGGGGAATTAAAGTACCTAATAGGGCACTTAGTGCAGAATAAACACCTGATAACTTATTTATTATTATTTGGACTACTTGGGAAGAAACAATTATATTTCTAAAGTATCATTAATTTATTTATATTCATATGGTACAAAGTGAGCCAAAATTTAAAATGTTATGATTATTGCTAGGAAAAATATTTTTAAATGAATCAATGCTTTTTATTTTTCTTAAATATTTCCATTAACCTTGTTTAACTACATTGGCCAGTATATGCATGAATTTGCAGACTGAAAATTCTGCAAGGATTGCATTTCAAACATTGAAATTGTGCAATCTTAGCCAGATCTCGGTTCAAAATGATAGACTAAACCAGCACTTCCCACACATTATTTTTCATATAAAGTCATTGGGGATCCTTTTTAAAACCATTAATCAGGTCTTGAGATTCTGCATTTCTAACAGGCTTACAGGTGATGCTACTGTGCTGGCCTACACCACACTTTGAGACAAGGTACTAAACCAGTAGTCTGCAAATGGGGAAAACTTTGCACTTCAGGAGACATTTTTTTATTATCACAACTCTGGGGAGGTGATGCTGGCATCTAGTGGGTAGAGGTCAGGGATGCTGATAAATATCCTGCAGCATACACAACAGCCACCACCACAGAGAATTACTGGGCCCAAAATACCAATCATGCTCAAAATATCTATAGTGTGCCAATGTTGAAAAACCCTGGACTAAACAAGTCTAAGAATATTTTCCACTAAATGTAAACACGCTGTGCCCTAGTAGGTTGCTCAATGGTTAGAGCATTGGCCTGTGGAATGAAGGGTCACGGGTTTGATTTCTTGCAAGGGCATGCCCCTACCAGCCCGGGTAGGAGCATGTGTGGAAGACAACCAATTGATGTGTCTCTCTCACATCAATGTTTGTCTCTACCACCACCACTCCCCCCATCCCTTATACTCTCTCTAGAAATCAATGGAAAAAAGTTTTTGGAGGGAGCCATACTTTGTTATTTTTTACTTAAGATAACAATATTTTTAAATAGCCTCAAACAAAAAGAAAGAACAGCCCTAACTGGTTTGGCTCAGTCCACAGAGCAAGGGACTGAAGGGCCTCGGGTTTGATTCCAGTCAGAGGCATGTACCCTAGTTGTGGGCACATCCCCAGTAGGGTGTGTGCAGAAGGCAGCTGATCGATGTTTCTCTCTCATCAATGTTTCTGGCTCTCTGTCCCTCTCCCTTCCTCTCTGTAAAAAAATCAATAAAATATATTTTTAAAAAAACACAAAAAGAAAGAACATCAATGAAATTCAGAAATAAGGAGACTAATGTTGTGTTTGTGTGTGTGTGTGTGTGTGTGTGTGTGTGTGTGTGTACTTGATCCAGAATTGGAAGATTCTATCTCTACATAGATTAACTTCAATAAGATCCAGAAAATATGAAAATGTTATCTCCTCATATGCTCTGACCTTTCTCCAATCTCCAAGCCAGTTAATCAGTGTTATTAAGCACATATTATATTGCATAATAGCACCAGGTCCAAAACCACATGTTATGATGAGAAAAGACCTGAATTCCTTTTAAATGACACAGAATGCAGGTCCTGGGAGTGAATCATCTGTGATGATTTTTTTTTAATTTGCTGAGAGAAGGGAGTGAAAAGACCTCAGGGAATCTGTGTCACTTCACATTGCCTAGTGTTTTGTAATGGGAATATAGAGATAGCTTTATTTTTAAATGTTTTATGAACCTACCCCCATTGGTTAATAATTGTGAGCAGTCTCTGAAATTTAGCCAAACCTCACAACAGAGGAAATGAAAAGTAAAAGTCTCTACACTATTAAAAGTAAATGTGCCTCTCTTGTCACACATAACACTGTTTTATCTTCAAAGAATTGCTCAACTTCAGATCCAAACACAGAGTTTTAAGATTGTTAGAAACCTCCCAATAGAGGCAGAAACACTTCTTTAAAGAGAGAGACTCTCTCAAGCCCCTATTAAATCTGCCTTTATATCTATCCATCCATATCTAGCTCTCCTATAATGAAACCAAGAGACTTTAGAATTAGGCTAAGGCTATCTACAAATTCTAAATGGATTCCTTAAGTGGTCTTTGTTGGAGAATGTGGGCCTCTTAAAAGGAAGAATTATAGTGAGGTGGCCTCATCATATTTACAAGCTGGGAGCAAAAGCAGGGTTACAGCTGTGTGTCAACACCAAACATTGTTCCTATTAGGGTACAATTTTCATGATATTTTCCAAGGATGTAAAATAAGGTTAGTTGGAACATGCATTCTAATCCCGTTCAGTGCTTATCACTCTCCAAACATTCAATAGCCACCCTTAAGACCATTACCTCTGGGACAACATTTGAGCAGGCCCCTGCAATCTAACAAGAGAATGGAGAGAAAGACTGTGGTTTAAAAGCCTGGTTAAAGATTAACACAAACAGTAATAAGAAGGTTCTTAGGGAAGAATCAGGACAGCTGCAGCTGCATCCCAGCTACCTGCTGAGGGTTGCTAAGCAACTTGGGCTTCTACTGCCCCAAGGGTGTTTTACTTTACAATTAGGATTTTTGAAGGGGAAAAGGGGGGTGGGAGGGTTGGTTCCCAGTGAAACTGATGGAGAGCCATATATGTAGTTACATGTGTTATTTTTTTAAAATAGGGAAATGGTGTCAGTCCTTTCGAAGGTAAAATGCTCACTACAAAGCAGATTTCTTTTGTATGTAACTGACAAAAATCTAGCAATAACACAGAGTTTTTAAAGTGACATTTTGACTCTAAGGGAGGAATTATTTGCAATTTGTTTTGAACAGAAGCTTAGTTCATGTCAGATGTGAACCTCCAGACAATCATTAGTTTAAACTGCCTGCTATGTGTTTAAAAATTTCAGTCAATTTGGAGCTGATCTGAATTGCAAATGCGATGGTAATAAGCCATTAGGGAACTGCATATCTTTTTTTTGCACTTACAACCCTCTGCTTTAAGGAGCTCCAACTACATTGAAATATGAAAATATCATTTTAATCATGTGCATTGTCGACAAACACAGAAATGCTGGAGACTCAGAAGTAGAAAAGTGGCTTTCAGAGGCTAAGAACTAGAAGCTGTGACAAGAATGAAGAAATACATATAACCTTTACTTTAAATTATATACAGTAGTAAGATTTTCCAAAAACAAATATCCTGTTTTGTTTGTAAGGCAACACGAATTGCCAAGCCCAACATCTGGATAAGATTTATTTTCTTTGGATTTCAGAATTAGAGAAAGTTAGCCCAAACCCTTTTATAAGGTCACTTGGGAAATCAAGAGTATTGCTTTTATGGTCAGATTTCAGCTTGCAATACAAATAACAAGTTTTGAAGGTTGCTTATCAATAAAAACTCTTCTTTAAACAGCCTAGTTCAATCTTCAAAAATATGATGTGTTTTAGTAATCTCAAAACCATCAATGCCCAAAGGTGTTTTATCCTCTCAAAGGTGCTTCAGTTCAGAAGCTTAGACATCAGCACACAAATTAGATGATGCAAAATTTCAGTCAATCCTTAGATTTATCCAGTGGCAGCTAAAAGATTACTTAAACAGAGAATGGAATTAGAAAAAATAGAATTGAGCTCCTCAAAATTTCAGTGGATAAGATACATTTTCTTGATTTCTAGATGTTTATCTCTTACACCATTTGATTTAAAAGCTAAGCACATCTTTGCAAAAGAAGGGCTGGTGACTGATCAACTGACCATATGAAATCATGTAGCATATTTCTGTTAGCCTCTGTACAACCTCCATTTTCTATCACTTTTAAATTCATTGAAGTTTAACATTTGGCTTTATTTCATTTGTCTTAAATAGAACCCCAGAAGTTCCATCTCAGCCCCTTGCCAGAATCTTTGGGAAATATGGAAACTTATGAGTAATGCATTCATTACATGTTTTCTCTCAACAAATTAAATATTTGCTAAGAGAAAGATAAAGTGTAACATCATTGGTAAATATAGCACAAAATGATATAATTTGAGTCCCAGGAGGAAAATCTTAGTTAGAATTTAACTCCAGGGGTCCTTAGTCACCCACAAGGTCAGGGCTTTGGCCAAAACCAATGTTTGTTTATATCCTTGAGAATGAAAGATAAGAACATAAACTCTTGTGATATCAGTTACGTGGGGGGAAAGGGAACCTCCCAAGTATCAGCTTTTAGTCCACATCTATACTAAACAAAATAAAATAATAAAATAAATTTCAAAAAGAAAAAAAAATGTCTGAAAAATAGCAGCCCTTCATTTTCACACTGCACTGCTTCACATGCTTTTAAATGATGCATCTTGAAGCCATAATTAAAATAGGAAGAGGCTCCAGCTATGTCTAAGCCAGAAATGTGTAAGAGAAATGGAGCCAATCATGCATATGAATAAGGAAGGTGAACCCAAGTAGGAGAAAGGGTTTTTCTTGTGCCTCAGACTTCTATCCTTTCTTTATTCAGCCATTTACTTGCTCAACATATACTCTCTGAGCCTCTGTGTGAATAACAAGAATGAATTAGGGGATAGATCCTGAACCCTGGAAATTACTAAGAGAAGCAAAGCTTTATATGAATAAATACGATAAAATATGGAGGTGAAGAGTGTCAAAAGGAGTATAGATAACGTGTGAGGTGGGCCAATTTATTGGCAGTGTTAAGAACTGTGGCTATGGAATCAGAAAGTTTCAAGGCCCAATTATTCTCTAGGTTTGAGAGATACTGAGCA
This sequence comes from Pipistrellus hanaki, assembly GCF_964339955.1. Taxonomy (NCBI): domain Eukaryota; kingdom Metazoa; phylum Chordata; class Mammalia; order Chiroptera; family Vespertilionidae; genus Pipistrellus; species Pipistrellus hanaki. Next base: position 130,130,763 of record NC_140504.1, on the reverse strand, counting down.
ACTTGTATAACCTCTCTATGTCTTAGTTTCCACAAATAAAAAATAAGAATTGCTCAACAAACTTTGTTTCCCTAGTCAGCTTTCTGTCTTCTCCACAGAGCTGTTGTAAATCTTCTCAATTCTCTTGAAACCTCTAACTTAATACTCTTCCCTTCCCTTCCTGTAGATGACCTCAATTCCCATCCTGCAGAAATGATGAAATACATCAGCTGGAAACCCACTCAACTTCCTGCCACCAGCCTACACACCTAACAGTATCCAAAACCATCACCTCCCTCTTTTCTTTCAATACAATTAGGGTCTCATATATTCTGAAAGACCAGCGCATCTGTCTCTGTTTTAAATCCCATCAACTTACTGCCTCTCTCTCAGAGACTTGCTGAGGAACTTCCTGCTTCTTTCCTGCAATTTCAAATACTCCTCTTTGCTGCCTAATGCTCATCAGGATTTAAAATTATACAAGTCGCCAGCTCTTTCTTGGGGACAGAAGTGCAATCAGACACCATTTTTCCTTTGCTGAGGGCTCCCTCCACCCACCCGGCGGGTGCAGGTGGGCACCAAATCTGAGCTATTCACTTGGTGCACAATGTTCATCCAGACCTGCTGATTCTCTGAGAATCAACCAACTCAAGCTCCTTACCAAAACTTCTTCCAGTGACTTTTCAACACAAATGGCATGTCTCAGCTCATGCTGTGGACTTTCCTAAAATCTGTCAAAGGTTCAAAAACCCGAAACAAGCAGTGGCTGTTCTTGGCATACCCCATACCTCTTGCTAAGCAGCCCCAAGCCTAGAACTAATGGCAGCCAGCCTCAGCTCACAGCTTAGATTTTCCAAGGAGCTTCCAGACCCATAACAGGTGACAATCTATTGAAGATCACTTTGTAGCTTGTACCAAGTTGCCCAATTGGGCACAGCCAGTGGCTGACATTGGCCTATACCAAAGCCCCTCCTAAGAGGTCCCAGATCCAATAAACCCAGTGGCCTACTTCAAACTATACCAGGGCACAACCTAGCCTGCTCAACGAACCACACATCCAAAAGGCAGACTTGGCAAGCTCCAGAGCCCCATGAAAGTGAATCGCACTCTGTGGAGTCAGCCCCCATACAACAGCTCATCCGCCATAATCATGGCCATTCTCATAGCCAGTCAGCCTGAAGAGTTAATCCCACACACTGATGTCCTAATAGCAATCAAGCTTTACTGCAACATAAGGGTACATACAACACACAAGGGACACCTCTATAGCATCAGGATCTGGTAACCTGGGAGATTGCACCACTGGGCACCTCAAGATACCTACCACATAAAGCCACTCTGCAATGACCAGGAGATGTATCAGTGCTACTTAATACATAGAAACAAACACTAGAAGTCAATCAGAATGAGGAGACAAAGAAACATGCCTCAAATGAAAGAACAGAACAAGAACCCTACCCTCCCTCTCCCTACCATAACTAAACAAAATGGAGACAAGCAATCTACCAGATATAGAGTTCAAAACACTGGTTATAAAGATGCTCAGTGTGAAGTTCAATAAAAAGATTTTAAACATAAAAATGGAGATAGAAAATATAGAATAGAACTATTCAGAAATTTAAAAATGCAATATCTAAACTAACAAATATATAAGAAGGAATCAGCAGGTTAGGTGAAGTATAGGATCAGATTGGCTATCTGAAAGATAAAGAAACAGAAAATACCCACTCAGAGAAGAGAAAAAAAAAGTTTAATGAAGAACATTTAAGGAACCTCTGGAGCTATATTGTATGTCAACATTTTCATCTTAGAGGTATCAGAAGGTGAGAAGAGAGAGCAAGGGATTGAAACCTATTTGAAGAAATGATGGAAAACTTCCCTATCCTGGCAAAATAAGTAGACATACAAGTACAGGAAGCACAGAGTCCCAAATAAGATGAACCCAAGAGGCCCACATCAAGATACATCATAATTAAAATTCCAAGGGTTAAAGACAAAGAGAGAATCTTGAAAATAACAAGAGAAAAGCAGTTAGTTATATATAAGGAAACTCCCATAAGACTGTTATCTGATTTCTGAACAAAAACTTTTCATTCTAGAAGAGATAGGCACAAAATATTCAAAGTGATGAAAAGGAAGGGCCTACAAACAAGATTGCTCTACCTGTAAAGATTGTTTAGAATTGAGGAGATAAAGAGATTTCTAGACAAGAGATAAAACTAAAGGACATTATTACCATCAAAACATTATTGCAAGAAATGTTAAAGGAACTGCTTTTAAGAAGAAAAGATAAAAAATATGAATAAGAAAAAAAATTCTAACTGACAAAGCAAACATATAATAAAAGCAGCGGATCAACCAAATGTAATGTTAGTGCAAAGTTTAAAGGACAAAAGTAAGAAAATCATGTGTATTGAAACAATAAATTATGAAGTACATGGAAAAGAAGTAACAAATAATGACATAAATATGAAAGAGGCATATAAAAATGGTAGAGATTTTGGAATGCTTTTAATTTAAACTACCATCAACTTAAAATAGACAGCTACAAATATAGCTTGATATATAGAAAACACATTGGTGACCACAGACTGAAATCGACAAGATAAATAAGAAATAAAGAGGAAGGAACCCAAACACAACACTTTAGAAGATTATTAATATACTAGAGGCTCAGTGCATGAAAATTTATGCACTTGGGGAATCTCTCAACCCAGCCTGTACTCTCTCACAATCTGGGTCCCCACTGGTAGGGTCCAGTCCCATCTCAGCATGGTTCTGGTTCTTCGGAGCCTGCAGGCTGGGGGAGGGACAAGATGGCAAGTTCAATGGCAGCATGGCTCTGGTTTCACAGCTCCCTCCATCCGCTATTCCATGGGCAGTCAGGACCCAGGACTGACTCCCACTGCAGGTGGCTGGGACTCAGGACTGTCTTCCACCACGAGTGGCTGGGATCCAGGACTGACTCCTGCCACACCACCAGGACCCAGGATTGACTTCTGTTGTGCTGGCCGGGACCCTAGCCTGGTGTTCGGACAGTGGACTGGACATTTAGGTCGTGATGGACTGTAGCTCTTTATATATTAGGATAAGAGAATAAAAAAGAACCAAAAAGAGGTACAAAACAATAAGAAAACAATTAATACAATGGTAATAATGACATACCTATCAATACTTACTTTAAATGTAAGGGAACTAAATGCTCCAATAAAAAATAAAAATAAATAAAAACAAAGGATAGCTGAAAGAGATTATAAAACAAAACCCAAACATATGCTACCTACAAGAGGCCCCCTTCACATCAAAAGACATACACAGATTGAAAGTAAAGGAAAAAGAGATATCATACAAATATAAACCAAAAATAAAGTGGGGTTAATAACACTTGCATCAGAGAAAACACAACTTTAAAACAAGTCCTAAAGCAAGAGACAAAAAAAAGGACATTTTATAATGACAAAGGGATTATTTCAACAAGAAGATATAATGCTTATAAACATCTACTCACCCAATGTAGGAGCAACTGAATGTATAGAGCAAATACTGATAGACATAAAGGAAGAGATTGACAGTAATACAGTCATAATAGAGGTCTTTAGCACGTTACTTTATATATTAGGATATATATATAATAGGTATATTAGTGGATTGATCATCCAGACAGAAAATCAATAAGGAAACAATGGCCTTAAGTGACACATTAGGCCAGATAAATTTAATTGATATTTTTCAGGCATTTCACCCAAGAGCAGCACAATATACATTATTCTCAAGTGCGCAGGAAACATTTTCCAGGATAGATCACATGTTAGGACACAAAACAAGTCTCAATAAATTTATGAAGGTTGGAATCAAATTAAGCATCTTTTCCAATTACAATGGTATGAAACTAAAGATCAATTACAGAAAGGGACCGAAGAGCGTAAAAATATGTGGAGGCTAAATTACATGCCACTAAACAATGAATGGGTTAGGAATGAAACAAATGAAAACATCAAAAGATACTTTGAGAAAAATAAAATTAAAACATCTAAAAATTAAAGACCTAAAAATCTATGGAACACACAGCCAAAGCAGTTGTAAGAGGAAAATTTATAGCAAGACAGTCCTACCTCAAGAAACAAGAAAAATTCCAAATAAATAACCTAACCTCACACCTAAGGGAACTATATAAAAAAGAACAAACAGAGCTCAAAATGAGTAGGGAGAAAGGACATAATAAAGGTCGTTACAGAAATAAATGAAAGAAGAGATCAATGAAACCAAGAGCTTGTTCTTTGAAAAGATAAACAAAATTTATAAATAAATACTCATCAAAAGAGAGAGAAAGAGTTGGGGGAAAGGGGTGGTGGGCAAATGGGCAAATGCATAAAATTAGAAACAAAAGAGAAGTGACAACTGACAACACAGAAATATAATGGATTACAAGTAAATACTACAAGCAATTATATACCAACAAATTGGACAGAAATGAATAAATATCTAGAAAAATACAATTTCCATTACGGAAATCAGAAGAAACAGAAAGCCCAAATAGACTAATAACTACTAAGAACATCAAATCAGTAATAAAAAAAAATCTCCTAACAAACAAAAGCCCTGGACCAGATGGCTTGTCTGGTAAATTTTACCAAGCATTCATAGAATTAATACTTATCATTCTCAAACTATTTCAAAATATTGAAGAGGAGAGAAGGCTCCCAAACTCATTTACAAGGCCAGCATTTCCCTTATACAAAAACCAGACAAAGACACTATAAAGAAAGAATATTATAGGCTAATATCCCTGATAAACATAGATACAAAAATCATCAACAAAATATTAGCAAACTGAATTCAACAATACATTAAAAATATCACACACCATGATCAATTGGGATTTATTTCTGGGATGCAAGATTGATACAGTATTCACAAATCAACTAATGTGATACACCATGTAAATAAAATGAAGAATAAAAATCATATGATCATATTAATAGATGCAAAAAAAATTTACAAAATCCAATATTCATTTATGATAACTCAGTAAAGTGCAGTTAAAGGGACATACCTGAACATAATAAGGCTATATATAACAAACCCACAGCTAACATCATACCCAATAGTATAATTGCTTTTTTTTAAGGTCAGGAGCAAGACAGGGACATCCACTTTCACCTCTTTTATCAATATGGTATTGGAAGACCTAGCCATAGCAATTATACCAAAATGGAGAAAGAGAATGAGAAGGAGGAGGAGGAGGAGGAGAAGAAGAAGAAGAAGAAGAAGAAGAAGAAGAAGAAGAAGAAGAAGAAGAAGAAGAAGAAGAAGAAGGAGAAGAAGAAGAAGAAGAAGAAGGAGAAAGAAAGAAAGAAAAGGAGGAAGGAAGGAAAGAAAGAAGGAAGGAAAGAAGGAAGGAAGGAAGGAAGGAAGGAAGGAAGGAAGGAAGGAAGGGGAAAGAAAAGAGTGGGCATCTAAGTTAAAAAGGAAGAAGTGTAATTGTCATTTGCAGGTGACAACATTCTATATAGAGAATCCTAAAATATCCACCAGAAAACTATTAGAATTAATAAATGAATTCAATAAAGTTGAAGTATACAAATTAATATTCAGAAATCAGTTGCATTATTATACACCATAACAAACTATTGGAAAGAGAAATTAAGAAAAAAATCTCATTTACAATTGCATCAAAAAGAATAAAATACCTAGAAATAAATTTAACCAAGTTGGAAAAAGGCCTGTACTCAGAAAACTGTAAGACACTGTAGAAAGAAATTTTAAAAGATACCAAAAAAGTAAAGGATACACAGTGCTCATGGAAAGGAAAAACTAACATTGTTAAAATGTCTATATGATCCAAAGCAATCTAAAAGTCCAATGCAATGCCTATCAAAATATCAATGTCATTTTTCACAGAGGTAGAACAAATAATCCAATATTTATATGGAACCACAAAAGACCCTGAATGGCCACAACAAACGTGAGGAAGAAGAACAAAGTAGGAGGTACCATGTCACCTGATATCAACTATAATACAAGGCTACAGTTATCAAAACTGCATAGTCTGGCATAAAACAGACAGATACATAAACAGAAAATAAATAGGAAACTCATGTCTAAGTAGTTAATTAATCTCTGATAAAGGAGGCAATAATATACAGTGGGATAAAGACATTCTTTTCAAAGATGGTGTTGGGGAAAATAAATACACACTTGCAAGAGAATGAACCTGGATAGTTTCTTATACTACATACAGGAATAAACTCAAAGTAGATTAAAGACTTAAATATAAGACCCAAAACCATAAAACTCCTAGAAGAAAACACAGGCGGTAAACTCTTTGACATCACTTTCAGTAATATTTTTTGAATGTGTCCCTCAGGTAAGGGAAATAAAAGAAAAAGTAAACAAATGGGAGTACATAAAACTGTAGATATACAGATAGACGGAGTCAGAGAAAGTTCTAAGTGCATGCTTGGCACTGAGCTAAGCAATTTTTATGAGTTGCTTCACACAGTCCTCACAACAACCATTAGAGATACCACTGTAGTCACCATTTACAGATGTAAAATCTGGAGCTTCAAGTGATTAAATAATTTGTTCAAGATTACACAAATAAGAACAGAAGCTTTCAAATTTGCTAAGACTGGACTATTACTCTGCCTGACATTCAAAGAGCATAGTTTTTGTGGATCATGATGTTTCAGATCCACAATATGTTTTTGGTTCTGAGTAGTTACAATTATCATTTACTGAGAATATACCATCTTTTAGATGTCCTTTTGTCTTTTGAATGCTTGATACAATACTTACAACTTCCCTATATGATAATAATATTATTTTCATTTATAAGATAAAGGTGCTCAGGTTTTGTAAAGTTAAGTAACTGAATCACATAACTAGTAAGAGGAAGAGTGGAATCTCAATTTGTTGAAATCCAAAGTATTTTTCAAAAAATCAGACTTTTCTCAATTGCCCAACATTTAGCGGACACATAAGCAACTTAGTTTTCTATTATTCTTAAATTTGGCCTGGGCCACAAGTATCCTTTTCTATATTAACAAGTCTTGTTCTTTTTACATGAAATATGTATGTTTTAAAAAACCATTTTTCCGAGAAAATATTTTTATCAGTTATCTTATCAGTATAATAATGAACTCTCAGTTATGACATGTTTTAAACCTATAATTTTATTATACAACTTCATTAAGATGAGAAGACTCCTCAGAAAGACAGTACTAAATTGAGCATAATTCAGAGAGGCAATAAGTTTCCTTATAACTTAAATGTCTAACTACAGCCTAATACTTCTTGCCTTAGAAGTTCAGCCTCTTAAGAATTATTTTTCACATAACATACTCATGACAGCATTTATTATTAATGATTATCTATGAGTTATGAAGGATAAACTCATGTGAATGGAATCTCAACGTCAAACAACAGTCTCTCAGAAGCAACTGAACCTCATCCAACTGAGGCATAACTTTGGGAATGAGCTAAGGAGTAATGCTGAAGAAAATGCTTTGGTTGAGCTAGTGATTTAACCTCTAAGAAGTGCCACCAGAAATGTAAATGAAGAAAAAACGGACGCAGTGCTGAGAAGCCTCCATGGTCAATCTCACAATAGGTCAACTGTATGTGTAACCCTGAACTCTAAATCAGATGAATTCTGGAGGCTTGGAAGCAGAGAAATTTCTTCATCTAACATTTCCTGGCTCCTTAGTTTTGGCAAACTAAGTCAGGGTTGTGAGAGGTCAAATGTGTTGAGCTCCTGTTGAATTTTCCAGGGTGGGTAAAAGTCAGTGATTTTAATCTTAATCCAGAGGCCACAGTGTGTTCAAGTTGGAAATCTCCTCCATATGTTCATGATATTATTTCACAGAAGCCCTTAAAAGGTTTCTTTATGAGAACTCTGAAGTTTCCAAATATCTTTGGACTCTTAGGTTTGGTTGTTTTAACCATGAAAAATTATAAGTAATATCATTAGTAATTTAAAAACAGAGCAGTGACTCATTTGAGAATGTAGTTCATGCAGGTACTTCTGCATGCATTATGCCATTTAAATTCTCACAATCAGCGGCCAATTGATGACACTGTCCCAGTTTTCAAATACCGAAGTACAGATGAATGCATGACTTCCTCTAATGTATCCAGCTGGAATAGGAACTCAGGTATATCTGACTCCAAAACGCAAATCCTTTTATAATAACACTTAGCTTCTAAACCGGCTTCTTTTTAGATCGACGAAATGATATAACAGGTATTCTGTTCAAAGCATGCCCCTGTTTAGAAAGAAATGAAGTCCATGGACATGTTTTCTGCATCCTAGCTGCATCCCAGCAGGCCTTGCCAGCCGCAGTAATGTCATAATGGTGTTATCCTCCATAAAATGTGTTCTTTACATGGGTGCTTTAAAACTGCAAGCTAGTCATTCTGAGAAAACGCAAGCAGCTTGAATTCATGCCAGCAAGGGTTGGCCTTTTTTATGCCCATTACTTATGCTCCTTTCTCTTTAAACTGAACTTGTCAAACTGTTTGCAAATATTCAGAATGTTGCAATCCGATTAGTCCTTTCTAGGATATAAATTCTGAGCTGTTTTCTATGGAGCTCCAAAATGCTTATCTTGACAACATTTGAAAATTTTTAAATTAAAATGGAAGGTGATCCTAAATCATCAAAAAGGCCAAAGAAAATCAGCAGTTAAGATGACTTATCCCAACCCACCAGCTTCACAGTTATATTCTCACTCGTTTCTTTGTTATCTTAAGAAAATGTACATTTGACTCACTGTTAGAAGATACTAACAAAGTCAGTTTTAAACCTCTACATAATAAAATGCAATTCAACCAATGAATTTTAAAGTAGAAGAATTAAAAATAAGAAAATAAAGACACTAAAAGAAGCAAAACATTATGTTGCTTCTTTTTTCTACTAAATATCCTGCCAGGTGTTTTCATATAGCATCTCTTTCTCTATATAAGTTAACGAAGGGAATTTTATTCTTATTTTATAGATGTAGCATCTGAGGCCATAGCAAGGTCAAATGTTATTGCCCAAGGTCACAAAAGAAATGAATGGAAAACCTGCAATTAGAATTAAGCTCTAATTCCAAAACCTATTCCTATTAAACTGCCACCTTTAATTTTAAAATACATGTGGAAGTAGTTACTTAACTATATTTCCATCTCCTAATAGCCATTGTGGGGAATACTTACAGAGTAATTCATACAGCAGGAGAACTTGCCAAGTAAACACATTTTTAATGGCCATGACCAAAACATACTCATGCAGTCATTTAAACAGGTGAGGTGATAATTATGTTTCTTTGCTATTTAAACAAGGTTTCATTTATTTAAGAAATATAATGTGGCAGGTTGCATGTTAGGAAGAGATAAGACATGCCTCTGAGCCCACATCTGAGGGGGTGAAGGCAAAGACCCATGATGTGAGGGGAAAGACAGTGATGCAAATGTATTTTATCTCAAAGAAGCATATGCCTTGAGGTCCTTTCATTGAAAGCATTAAACTTCAAAAAATAAACTACAGAGTCCCCTTACTTTGCTCATCAACATGAAATGATTTGTCTTACTAGCTTTATACCCTAAATAAAAAATATTAATAAAATAATTGGATAAATATTTATTCCAAATAAGTTACTAAAATATTATCTATTTAATTGCCACGATGTCATAAATATTGAAATGAATAACATCACAGATCACTTAAATCACTTAGCATTTAAGTAAAATACCCAAACTTTTTACATGATTTTGCATTTTTCCTTCAGTAAGAAAGAAGCATTGAAAAAAACTGGCCACAGTAAGAAAGTAGGATGCTCCTAAGTCTTTGTGAAACTCTTAGGCTCACACTCCTGCCCGCGTGGGAGCTCCAGCTCCACCATTCCGTGGCTGTTTCTTTTCCCACTTGATGCGAAAACCCATCATAAAGCCATTATCACAGGGAATTGGCACATGGAGAAAAGATCCGGTGGCCTCTTGATTCTCACTTTCCCTTAGAATGGGTTGTTTCCAGGAAGCTTGCAGGTTCTTTGTGTAAGCAATCTCTTAACCAGGACTCCCATCCTTACCTCATTCCAGGTTTGCCAAACCTCCCCAAAACTGAAAGTAGGTGAGCTCAAGCTGATCTCCCCTCAGTACAAATCCAAGGCTCTTTTTTAGTGAGTCAACCCTTTTCTTCTTACCTATCCCTTACCTAGGAAGATTTTGTAGTTGTTAATTCTCAGCTGCAAATATTTTTCCATTGATTTTTAAGGAGAGTGAAAGGGAGAGGGAGAAGAGGGAGAGATAGAGAGAAACATTGATGTGAGAAAGACACATCAATTGTTTGCCTCCTGCATGCACCCCAACCAGGGGTTGGGAACCTGCAATCAAGGTACATGCCCTTGACTGGAATTGAACACAGGACCCTTCAGTCTGCAGGTTGATACTCTATCCACTGAAGCAAAGCAGCTAGGGCAGAAGATTTATTTTATTCCTCTTAATCAAAGTTCACTCTTCTTCCACCAGAGCGTTGGCTGACTCTAAGATAGCTCTTCTGTCCAACTGGATTTTTGTCACTCAACTCACCATGATGTACAGCAGATGGCTTTGGCTGTCCTGGTTCCTCCCAGCAGAATTGCGTTACAAGAAGCATTACTTTAAAGCCTGTCAGTGAGCAATACTTCAGACTATCATAAGGAAACCCCAATCATTTGATTTAATGAGGTTGTTTTCTAAATGGCACTGCTATAACTGCCTGGAAAACTCAGGACTAATGTCTGTGGCATGTCATAGTCTAGGACTTACACAGTCATATTCCTCTTGACTTGACTTTGTCCTAGCATTGGAGTGTCAAGTTCTATTCATTGACATTCCACAGAACATGCTAAATTCCTTTAAGTGGATTTAATTTGGAAAATTCCTTCATATAAATTTAATTTGAAACAATGCCAAATCATATTTGTTTTTCTAAATATGCTTTTAAAAATATATATTTTATTGATTTTTTACAAAGAGGAAGAGAGAGGGATAGAGAGCTCGAAACATCAATGAGAGAGAAATATCTATCAGCTGCCTCCTGCACACCCCCTACTGGGGATGTGCCCGCAACTAAGGTACATGCCCTTGACCGGAATTGAACCTATGACCTTTCAGTCCACAGGCCAACGCTCTATTCATTGAGCCAAACAAGTTTCGGCTCTAAATATGCTTTTAATATCATATGTCAACCTAGAACCTGACAAATCTATCGCATAGATAGTTGATGATTGAAAAACAAATGTTGAAAAATTTTGTATCATCTAACAATTTATAGTTTTTCTCAGCATTAGGTATGTATCAGAACCCTTATAGAGCTTTTTAAAATTGTAGGTGCCTTTGTCTTTTGTTGCCCATGCACCCTCCCAATAGATCAGGCTGCTATTTATTCCCCCCCTACCACTATGGTTCTGATGTAATGATATTGGGAGGCTAATTTCGAGATTCTTGTAGGAATGTAGAAAATTTAAAAATAAGATTGATCATATTTATTGATCTAATAAGTGAAAAAATATATAATCTTAAAGTAGCTATGAAATGCATTTTTATTTCAACCAGTATGCTCTTCCCACTAATGCCTACTGTGAGAATTCTTGATGGTAAATAGTTAAATTAGATAAATATCCAAGTAAATATTAAGAAGATTGCTAGTAGGATCTGTCCTTATCCTATATATTTTTGTGACAATCTGATTAAATTATTTGCCTTTTTGATAAGTGTTGTAACCCTAAAGGTTATTGCCTGTGTGATGCTAGACTCTTTCAAATTGCAAGACCCAGAACTATGCCCATACTATCTCAAACGATGGATATATATTATAAGGCCACATGGAAAGGGAAAGAAACTCCAAAAACTATCTATGCAGTGCACACGAAAGGCTGAAAACAAAATGCTATTCATAATTTTTTTAAGGATAGAATTGATGATGCAATGACAATTCTAGAATTCATCTCCTTAGGCAAGGATAGAAACATAGTCCAGTCATAATTACAGAAATGACTCTATGTATTTCAAGTAAATGGAATTTAGCAGATGAATCAATTTCACAAATGATGAAAGAGGTGAAAAGCCCAATAAGGGATGATGGAACCCTTTAAAAACAGCAATAACCTGCCATTACTCTGATTGCTGGTGAGACAAAGAGAGGTGTTACTAGAATCCACAAAGCATGGTCATGTGGAGAAAAATGGAACCATGGTGGGCCTGCCTGGTAGGAACTGGGACTATTGAAGGACGTCCTTTAGGCAGAGCTTGAATCTTGAAGATAATATAACCTCTGCCTGAGACACCAAAACAGGAAAAATAGAGAAAATACCGTTTCTTTCTTTTTTGTTGCAGTCAAATCTCTTCCTAGTGTCTTCCATTGGCTTAGCATAACCGGAAGTTAGTTATGCAGGTGGAGGCAGGGGAAGTGTAGGAAGGCACAGAGGCAAATTTTAGCACAGAAGGCATTTATGGCTCCCAGCTCGATCACTATGTCACTCCTATGAACCAGCATCTCTGTTTCTGCTTTACCTTCTTTTTCTTTATTCTGTTTTTTTGTATGTAATAATTTCAGACCCATCAAAAGACAAGGTACTGGGGATTGATTTTCCCTGCTCAATTGAAAGCAATGCTGTTAGGGCAAGATCTAACAGCAGGCCAGCTTCTTCATCATTCCTTTTGATTCAGGCCCTGTTCATTAGCTGTGGATTTATTGGTAAAATTACTTGGCAAAAAGCAAGATAACTACTACAAAAGGAAACATCTGCAGCTCATTTTCTCAGGAGAGGAACATATTGCATCTAGAAAGCACCTTGAATTTTTTTCAGAATGGTTCAGTGTTTGGGCTGAATTATTTCCCTTAAAATTCTTATGTTGAAGTTCTAACCCCTTTACCTTCAAATGTGACTGTATTTAGAGATAGGGTCTTTAATAAGTAATTACCTTAACATGAGATCATTAATGTGGGCCCAAATCTAACATGCCTGGTGTCCTTATAAGAAGAGGAAAATTAGACATAGATATATGCAGAGGGAAGACCAGGTACACACACAGGGAGAAGATGGCCATCTGCAAGCCAAGGAGAGGGGCCTCAGAAGAAACTAATCCTGCTGACACCTTGATCTTTAACTTCTAGTCTCAAGAATTATATGGTAATAAATTCCTGTGGTTTTTTTTTTTAAGCCACCCAATCTGTGGAACTTCGTTATGACAGCCCTAGAAAATTAATACAGTTAGCATAATGGATTAAAATATAAGTAGGATCAGCTATATTCTGATGTTCAATTGTGTGTTCAATATACTCAATGATAATTGTTTCCATCATTAGTACTGTTTAACGTTGCTCTTTGTGATAGTTAGCTAAGGTTACCATTACAAATACCACAGACTGTGTGGTATAAACAACAGAAATTTATTTTTTTCTCACAGTTCTGGAGACTAGAATTTCAAGATCAAGGTGTCAGCAGGACTGGTTTCTCTAGAGGCCTCTGTCTTTGGCTTGTACAGTGCTACATTCTTGCTGTGTCCTCACGTGATCTTTTATCTGTGTGTGCATACCTGCTGTCTTTTCCTCTTATGAGGATGCCAGTTATAGTAGATCAAAAAGTCTACTTTTATTATTTCACTTAATCTTAATTACCCCTTTAAAAGCCCTATTGACAAACATCTCACTGAGGGTTAGGACTACACACATAAATTTTACAGGGGCGCAATTCTGTCCACAACACTCTTCAAACTTATTTAACCTTTTTAACTTATAGTTGTAGTAACTGAGAACATTTTCATTTTTGCAGTAAAGATCTAGTCTGGAGACTTAGCTGGGACACCTCTGCTGACTGTCATTAAATTGATCAAAAACACTTGGATTATTAGTCTTTGATTCTCTAAAACCCAAATCCTTATGGTAATTATGGAAATTTAATTAGACTGTTGGTACCTGTATGTAATGAATGGCGGAGTGTTATTATCAACATCCTCATTATTATCAGTGCACCCCTAATTCTTACCTGTGTCAGAACCACATCTATCTGAAAAGTCATCTTTCAGACTAGCACCAGGTCCTGCCTATTCATTCCCCATGGACGCATTATTTGGATTGCATTTTCCAAGGCACCTGGATTTTGCTGGCCCTCACTTTCTACATTATTTCTGTTATGGCCATTCATAGATCCCTCATCTGTAAAATGGGGATAATAATATTATGTACCTCACAGGGGCATGTGAGGATTAAATGAATCAAAAGCTGTGAAACACTCAAAACTATGTCTGACATACTAGTATATTAAGCACTCTATAATTGTTTGCTATTATTAACATCATTGTCATTATTATTAGAATTACAGGTAATTATTTTTTGTATGTGAGATGCACCCACTGCCCAGCTGCTGCAGTTGTTGGTTGCCAAAGTTTCATACCTACAATCTTCTCCAGAAGATTGCCTTTAGCTGATGGGAACTGACTCCACTGAAAATGTCCAAGGTGTTATGCCACGTTTCCTTGGAGGCCACCCACAGCCAATGACTAACTAGTATAAAGGATCAAATAGCCCTTCTCTGTGTAGGCTGAACTTTGTTCATGGTTTACTCACCAGGGTTACACAATGAGAACAATCAGAAGCTACATGTTTTATGTTCTTCTCTGCCCTATCCCAGTTCCCTCCCTTGTAGCATTCTCCTAAAAACATTCCCTCAACCACTCACTTGCACAGGAAACTCAAATCTAGGAGAACCAACCTAAGAAACTCACCTAAGTGGTTTTTAGACTTTGTTTATGCCTTATGTATTTTTTTTCTGCTATAATATCTAACTTAATATTTGTCTCATGTTTAAACAAAAGTCCTCACATTAATTGGCTAAAATATCTATAATCAAAAATCTATAGGAGTAAAGATTACTAATTTCAGTTTTAAATAATTAGAAACTAATAATGTAGATGTAAAATACAGAAACAATGAAAAAAAATTCTGTTCATCTGTCCTAACAGTTATAATACCTATCACTATTCTCAACTAACTGTGATTAAATAAATCACAGTTAGTTGAGAATAGTGATTGGTATTAAATGTGAGCACTGCCAAATGATACAATCAAGTGTGTCATCTGGAAACTACATGTGCACCCAGAGAGAATGTGAAAAGTATGTCACTGAATACTGTCATATGCTTTGTAGATGAATAGTGTCATCCCAGTGACAGCACATCCTGCAGAAAGGGCCTCTGAGAACGTCAAAGGATAGGTCTTTATCTCTTCAGTCCTCACTAGATTTCAGAGGCAAGTTTCAATTAAAGCCAATAAAAGAATGGAGCATCTTGCACTACTGTGGACAATTAAAAGTTTATACTTTATTTCACATTATGATATTTCATATCACAATAAAAGAAAAACTAAATATGATCCAAAGATCTAGAGAGCCATATGCATCTACAATAGAATGAGCCTTACCCTTCCTCTCACAGCTTTATTGTTATGATCACATGAAGTAACATATGAAAGCACTTTATAAGCAGCAATGAACTAAATGATCGTGTGCTCCTAAATGATTATTACTGGTAAGTTAATAAAAACACATTCCTCATAGGCACACTTAGGTCTTTAAGGTATATTGGTCAGGATTCATTCAGTGCCAAGTGGTAGAACTCTAACTTAAATTAGTTTTGGCAGAAAAGGACTCAGTCAGTAGGTAGGTAGAGTCCAGACGCTTCTGGCACAAGATGGAGGTCCCATGGTTAAATTCACAATAATGGTGAACTGGGATGGTACCCACTATAAGGGAATTACTAGCAGATAAGATGTATCAGGTGTTTGAGAGGTACTGAGACTTTATAACTAAAAGGACAATGTTATGCAATGGCTATTACTAAGTGATATGGATATTCTAAGACTGTAGTTCTCAACTTTTACCACAAATCAAAATGACCAGGAGGGTTTGCTAAACACAGATTTCTGGCTCCAACTCAATTTTTTTTTATTAAAGAGATCTGAACTGGGGTCAAAGAATTTATATTTTAACAAGTTCCAAGGTGTTGTGGATGCTGCTGATCCTAGGACCTCCTTTGAAAACAACTCTACTAGAAAAAATATTTAGAAAAGGTGCAGGTGATTAACAGACAATGAAAACGAAGTGTGAAGCCAAAGGGCCTCTGTGGTCCTTCACAAAGAGTCTCCATTTCCTACAACAGAAGAAATTAAAGACTGGAGTAGGCCTGGTTTAATAGAAAGAATAAACTCCAGAAAAGAAAAATACTCAACCAGGACAGGCTGGTAGATAAAGATCAGAAGCTGATTGAGACAGTGGGACGTTTTCATGTGGGATGGGATCATCTGGTCAAAGGACCCTCAAAATTTTGAACTCCAAAGTGTTGTGCAACTTTGGAGGCTGCAGAAGTGGCCCACACATTCCTATTAAGGGATTGCATCCCTCCCTTCATTGAAGACATTGCAGAGACGTCTCCTCTGCAAGATAATATATGCTCTTCCCAACTACAATCCATGGGCATTGATTGCTATAACTATACAGTATGCTAAACCTCCTCTCAACGTCTTCTTATGAAGAACCTAGTAGTAACGGTAGGCCTCTGGCTGACAATACTAGAACTGGAAGTTCCAAAAAATAAAAAAAAATCATCCTTTTTATCTGCCTATCAGCTTAATTCTCTCCCACTGAAGATGGACTTTTCAGCACTGTGTGTGAATATCAGAGCCACAGACACATCAGACACATATGACAGCAATTTTGTCGTCCAAGAATCTAAGATGCATTTCTTCTGGTTCAATAGTTTAAAATTCAGGGAAAGGCCCTCATTTGTGTGCCTTGGGCTGTATGCTCACTCCTTGGACTAATCACTGTGCTCAGAGCCATAAAGAACACCATTGTAGCATCCTGGGTCAAGTCCTTATTCCTGCAGTTAGGGAGCCAAGGACAATTACTGAAAAAAGAAAGAAAAGGCACAGAATGGATAAGAACGAAAGTAAGCCATTTTTTAATGGAATGGATACTAATTCCTTCCAGAATCCTTCCATGTGTTCTCAATTATTATTAAAAACCTAAAAAGGCATAGGGGTAAAAAAAATGGCTATCTAATCCACCCCAAATTTTTATGTCTGACTAGGCATGAAATTAAAAGTCAGTAATTATCTTGGTTGCAACAGACAAATTCAAACTAACTTAAGCAAAAACTGAAATTTATTGGAAGACTTATTAACTGCAGGAAGTAGAGTGATTTTGCTGACCATAGTCCCAAACACCACCAAGGACATCTGTTTCATCTCTTGCCTTGGCTTCTCATTGTGTCACATCATGCTCTTAGACCAACTTTCTCCATGCAGCAAAGAACAATAGAACGTGAAGCCACCTGCTTCCTCTTTCCCAACGTCACCACAAGTGAGGAAATGCCTCACCCCACCCTTATCTCCAATTTTAACAAATATAGAAAAAAAATTTTTATTCACTTTGGTCACATGCCTGACTCTGGGAACAATCATTCATGATAAGAAGAGACAGTCTCTTAGGGTTGGAGCAACTTGATTTCATAATCATGATGAAGGAGGAGAGAAAATATTTAAGAACATGGAAGAATCAAAATAAGTACATGGGTGGGGAAGGAGCTGGAGCATTTTACAAAAGAAGGGATGCATATCATAATAAAATCAAAAGGTTACTGGAAAGGAGAAAAAAACAGACTCCAGAAAAACATGAAAGTGGGTTTACTTTCTGCTACAAGTAGGTGAAGTCACATGCACAACCTGAAAAGTTTATAAATAACATAAAAAAGGACAACATAAGTTTTCATTCAATCTTTCCCATCTTTATAAAGATACAGAGAACCTTAGATAAACAAATTTATAATCTCTCCTCATTTTTTAGAGTTTTAACCCAAAGAAAGGAGCATATCTGTGTCAAACTATTTTCTACACAATTCCTGAGTTAATGCTGCATGCTTTAGTTTCTTCTTTCCTTTCGGTATTGTAAGAATATTAAAGTAAATGTTTGCAATCTTTCTTTGGATATTTGTACTTTTAAATAGTATCTTTTAAGTAGCAGTGTGGGACAAGGCTTGCAATGTGTTGTCTAATTGTTGTCTAATTGTTCCATTGTCACCTTGTGTGCATTTATCATTCTTCTAAATCTAACTTTGCACAAGTAACCCATGTAAGAATTGTAGATTTTTCAAAACTTATAAATAAAAATAACCTTAAAATAAATTTTAAAAAAAATAGAGAGGAAAGCAGGTCAAAGGATGTGAGTAACTGAAAGGGCCATTAGAAACTAGTAAATTCAATCTGATTGTTTTTTGTTGCTGTTTGCTTGTTGTTGTTTTTTTGTTTCTTTAGACAAGGAAGCTAAAGCCAGAGAGAAGTGATTCATTCACACACACTACTTGGTGGCAGGTACCAAGATTTCTAATTTAGTGTTCTTCTCACTGTGTTGCAAGAGCCCAATCCAAACTGGGTTAGTACAAATACCTTCAAATTTCTGGATCATTATTGACCATATTTCTTGATTTTCAGGGCTGTTATAGTTGTAAATGATTTTTCTCTACTCACAAATTTTTTCAATGGGAAGTCAATAAATAAAGTTGAAAATATCATTGCAGAGCAATAACCAACACAAATTTTTCAGGAGCTCAAGTTTTAAGCCTAACCTATACCTGACCCAAATTACTCAAACTACTGACCCAATTACTTTACACTCTTTGTCTGCATTCCCTTATAGCTATGGGGAAATTTTGGCTAAAAGAAAAAAAAAATGAGGACCATATCTATGTTTGGACAAGGAAATGAAAAGATCTTTAGCATATAAAATACCATCAGACAAAGTTAACTTGATCCTAGTCTCTGATGGAAGAAATGAAACAAGTTCACCTAAATTCAATCTTAAGACTTTTGGAATTAATTATGAGTATAATCCATCTCTCCTATATTTCATAGTATTCAAATGCCTGAAAAACTCCAGTAACATTACTGACATATTTTAAGGACTCACTTTATAGCTTGTATGGCAAAAGTTGTTTTACCACACTTCAATTTATAGAATGAAAATCAAAAATAAAATTCAATAGCACTTTGTGTTCTTTACATTGAGTTTTTCAGAATAGTGACTCTACTCTAGAATTTGAATATCAAGTCTGGGGTGGAGACATATTTGGGAGTAGTCAGTACATATATTATTTAAAGACTAGGGACTCAGGACAGATAAAAGAAGATAAAAGACATAAACACTAAGCCCCATGCCATGCCAATATGCCACAGGATACAGAGGTGAGAAGCAAGGGAAACTATGAAGGAAAAAACAGTGAGGTAGAAGGAACCAAAAAAGAGAAATATTGTATCTTTCAATCCAAGTGAAGAAAATATTTTAATATGGATGAAGCAATGTTACATGAACTGATGAAAATGAAAATGAGAATTGTTTTCTGGAGTTGGTAATATAGAAGTTGAAAACCTTAATAAGAACTAATTCATTGGAGTGGCATTTATATATCTTTAACTGGAGGGAACTCAGGAGGAACTGGGAGGGGAGAGTATATGGACAACCCATTATGTGAGTTGAGCTATAAAGGGGAACAGAGAAATAGTAATATTCTATCTTCTTTCTTAGGAGCTAGCAGAGCATGTTTTTATACTGATGGGATGACTTCTTAGAAAGGGAGTATTTATAATGCAGGAAAAAAAGAGAGATAATTGCAGCATGAATAACCTCGAGTAGGTATAGAGAACAGGATCCAGGGCACAAATAATGATGTTGTCCTTAGATAGGAGCAAGGACAGTTCATCCGAAGAGGCAGTAGGGGATAACAGCATAGATGGATAAAGAAGCAAGCAGGTTGGTAGATTAAAAATGTTTGGAAGTGCTTTTCAGATTGTTCATATTTTCTCAATGAAATAAGAAGCAAACTCATCAGCTAAGTATGAAAAGAAGGAAAATTTGGTGGTATATTAGAGACAGAGAGAAGATATAAAAGGCTTATCTAAGATAGTGTGGGAGTAAAGGAACTTGGAAAATATAATACAAATAATTAGATAATTAGAATCCAGTCAGGATTTCATGTTTCTCTCCAACTATATCCACACAATTATTCACACAAATTGAGCAGGTTTCAAGAAAGTCACATTCACACCAGGTTGCAGTTCTGCTAAGGGAGAGAGGGCAAAGTAGTTAAGGGTATGTGCGCAGTTATGGCTGTACTAAGGGAGGAAATGAATGGATTGAGAAATAGAAAAAACTAGGGACTTGAAGAATGATTGAATTTGGGATACCAGCAGAAGTAAGCTTTAAATATAGGGGTTAGTACTTGGAGATTAGGATACTTAAGATTTAGTTTATGGGAAGGATGCACTTATTGGTGTCAAGCAAGGTAAAAATTAAGGAAATTAATGGCTGAGGTCAAATGAAAGTCAAGATTATTAGAAAAAAAAAGGTCAAGGAATTTAGAGTCCAGGGTATTGAAATTATCAACTACATGTTCAGTAGCATAATGTTGTACTGCAGTAATAATCCAAAAATTCTATTAGTAACACACTCCCACATCTCTTATACATGCAAAGTTGTATCTTAGGTACTCTCTAAAATGTTCTTTCCGTGGAGTGACTTAGAAAGTCAAACATCGTTCCATTTTTGGCTCTGCATCTCCACATGTGGCAGCTGTAGTCACTGAAAGGTCTTTTTCCTTCTCCGCCTAAAGAGAAGCAAGAAAATAGATGTAGTGCATTGGCTCTTAAATGCCTCAGCTCAGAAATGATACTCACCATTTCCACTCACCATTTTATCAGCTAGAACCGATCATACAGCCCCACTACCTGCACCAAGCATAAGTAAACACATGGAATATTAAGTCAACTCTTCTGGTTGCCACAAAATGGATATTTCACTAGTAAGAATTATCAAGGAGGTAACATTTGAGAGAGAGGTAGTAAACCACGTGCTAAATTCTTTAAATAATGAGAGGAATTGACCTACAAAGCTGTAGGTGTCAAAGACGGAAGCAAAAGAATCAGCATGTGCTAGAGACCGTTGGCATGAACGGCCAAGGAGCTGAGGAGCTCATGTTGCTCAAAATTACTGTCCTGCTATACTAAACTCTCTGAAATATGTGTACGTGATCTCTAACACTTAGATATGCAATGAAGTATTTGACCATCTGGGTCTCTCCCAAGGCAGTAAATTTCAAGCTATACAGGAATGGACTGTTGATGAATCTGATTAATATAAATTTAACTATATTTCCTATGTGGATTATCAGGTCTTGAAGAATGAAAATATGGGAACAATAAAATTTTACTGAACATAATTTATTCTTTCCTTGATGATTTAGAAGGCACCTTTCATTCCTGTAGTGACTTAGGGACATGCCTAGGAATATCAATTGTAATTGAACTATAGATGTACAAGGCTATAACTCACAGGGGCTCTCTGCACATTGGGAGCACACGCAGGGCAGCAGGAAGAGTAATGACAGCAAGGAGTGGAAGGATCTCAAACTGGGGAAACTAACCTGGGGGTGTGACTCGCCCCCAAGGGTAAAACCAGCAGTTGAAATAATAAAATTCAAGGAGGTGAGGGACCTTGGGTTTCAATCAGAGTCAATACATCCAGGAGGTACTGTCCAGGTGCTAGGAACAGGACCACAAATCTCAGTACTAACCACGCAGGCAGATCATATGTCTTCAATCTAGTAGGTTAATTGGTTAGAAGCAGATGTAGATTATCCAACTATTGGGATTTCTAAGACATGGCTCATCAACTTGGGACTGAGATTTCAAAGACAAGCTGCTAATTATTGAAATGTCAAGGACAGGGCGCTGATTCCCAGAAGCAATTGAAAAGCAAACCAGGAAACTAGCAACTTAAGCACAGGCTGACAGTGGGGGAAGGGCATCAACTTAATGAGCATTCCAGATATCAGGCTCAATTGAGTGTGTTTATTTCAGAACAGCAACATGGAGGAGAATAGGATCCTACCATCCTTTTTTTTTTTTTTTTTTTTTTTTTATAAATGCCAGCAAAAGACATGGAAGAAACTTAAACACATATACTAAGAAGCCAATCTGAAAAGATTACATACTATATGGTTCCAACTATATGACATTTTAGAAAAGGCAAAACTATGGAGTCACTAAAAATATCAGTGGTTACCAAGTGTTGCAGGAGGGAGGGATGAATAGGCAGAAAATAGAGGGTTTTTAGAGCAATGAAACTACCCTATGTGATACTATAATGATGGATATATGCCATTTATATATTTGTTCAAACCCATAGAATGTACATCAAGAGTGAACCATAATATAAACCATTGCCTTAGGGTGATAATGGTATGTCAAAATAGGTTTACCAATTGTAACAAATGTACAACTCTGGTGGGCAATGTAAATAAAGGGGTAGGCTGTGCATGTGTGGGGGTCGGCAAAGGGTATATGAGAGACCTCTGTCCGTTTTTCTCAAATTTTCTGTGAACCTAAAACTGCAGTAAAAATAGTCTTTAAAACAGGCTTAGTCAAGACATCATCTTCTTGAGAGGGAGGAACAAACCGGAGACTGCAGACACTGACTTGCAGAAATAAATGGTAAGGGAGAATTTTTATTTATTCTATTATTATAGAATGCCAGTAGGAATGCTCTATCTAGGGGCAACAGGATTATATACCATCCCATCTATTTCCCAAGGTCTGTATTTGCTCTCCCTTATTTGGAACTTAGGTCAATATCAAGGAAGGAAGGGGATTATTTTTGT
Organism: Pipistrellus hanaki; assembly: GCF_964339955.1. Lineage (NCBI taxonomy): Eukaryota > Metazoa > Chordata > Mammalia > Chiroptera > Vespertilionidae > Pipistrellus > Pipistrellus hanaki. The sequence continues at coordinate 130,108,053 of NC_140504.1, read as the reverse complement.
TATGCAATTCAATTCATTGAAAAAGTCAAAGAGCCCAGCTGGCATGGCTCAGTGGCTGAGTATTGAATGATGAACCAGGAGGCTGAGGTTTGATTCCTGGTCAGGGTACAGTCTGCCTGGATTGCAGACTGGATCCCCAGTGCAGGAGGCAGCCAATCAATGATTCTCATCATTAATGTTTCTAGGTCTCTCTCCCACTCCCTTCCTCTCTAAAATCTATAAAATTCTATTTAAAAAACAAAATTTTAAAAAAGAGTCAAAGAATAATTTTTTGTTTAATAAAGGATTTAATTAAATTTTTATTGTCTTGTAGACAGTTTGCCTTCCTTAAACATATTCTCTACCCCCATTGTATATAAATCTCCTACTCTCTCCACAATGTAAAACCAGATAAAAGTGAACCTGGACTGAAGGACGGAGGACAAAAGAAAGTAGGTTCCAGCATGGGATGTGGTGGGGAAAAGGAGGAAAGGTAAAGAGGTTAAAAGACAAAGGGGTCTTTGGAGTCTGTAAGGAGAAGGAGAAAGAGAGCAGGAGAGAGAGAGAAGAGGGAAATTAGATGATAGATGGATAGATAAATGATAGATAGATGACAGATTAGATAGATAGATGATAGATAGATAGATAGATAGATAGATAATAAATACATAAATAATCACCTGGGGGAGGCTTCCAGACAGACCAATAGGGGGTTACTCTGTAAAAAGACTCAGGGATTAACTACTAGTACAAAGCCTCACTCAAAATGAACTGGGTGCCTTGAGCAATGTAGATAGTCCCAGATGTCTACTGAAGGCAGAACAGCAATCAAAAGAGAAGCCTGCCATGCAGCAGAAAATAAGCATTTTTAAAGACATCTACCAGAGTTGAGTGAATTGTGTCAGTGTGTTCAGGTATAAGTTTTATTCAAGGGTCCCTTTTTACATTAAAAATAAATGCTATTTAGAGTGATATGCATTTTAAATTTATTTTTGTTTACTGCAGTAAAATATGGACATAGTTTGCTTTAAATTCAACTTGCAAATCTCATCTACTTATAAGTATAATAAATGTTATATAAAATATAGTAACTTTTGGAGGAAATTTTGATTAGTGTGTGATAGGCGCAAATTACACACACTAAATTTTCCTGAAAAGAATCAGTCAAATTTAGAACTTTATTTAATTAAGTTCCCTTTAAAAATTTAAACTTATAAATTAGAATAACCCACTTCATATGTCTAATTGAGTAAATTTATAATTTTAACAAGGAAATTTGTCCATGTTCTGAACAAATCTTTAAAGTTTAAATAAGTTAAACTTACAAATATAGCAAATTTCAATCTCTACTAAGCATTCCAATACTGGTTGCAAATGTACTGTTATGCATTTCAACAAGGAAAAAAAATTACAAGAACCAGTTACATGTTTAAAATTGAAATAAAAATTCTAAATACTTAGATCTCATTAGAATTCTTATTCAAAGAGTAGCCAGAGGAACAGAATCATGAGTACTACCAGTAGTCAATTTAAAATGCAGAATGTCTGGCCCTATCTAAGATGACTAAATCGGATACCTGGCCTAAGTGAGCAAGGCTGCCTTACGCTGAACCTAGCTAAGCCACCATGTGGTGGTCACACAGGACCAAGATCAGATAGTTGAAAAACACTCTTATTAGGGGCCTTACCTTGTACACTGCTGACACAACAGTGACATTGGAAAACAAAGCCCTTGTCTCTACCCCTCCATCAGTAGTGGAACCATGCAACCATGTTTGTCTCCACACTTACAGTGTGGAGAGACAAACCTTCTGCTATGGCTTGAGAAGGAAGAGAAAGGTGACAGAATCAGAACAGACCATCTTCCATGCATTGCAATATCTGGGGAAATAAAGAATTTGGGCAGATGGGGTCTGACTAAGCAGAGAAATATTTCCTGGGGCCAATACTAGACTGCTTCCACAGTGGCATCCTTATTCTCAGCATGGGTTTAAGGTGAGAGCAGCTATACAGTACAGGAAGCTGCTACTGTGAAGCAGGGATGCTATGCCTGGGCACTGGACAGCCTGAAGTTTTTGGGGAGAGTGGGACTATCCAATAGTCAGAGGGGAGGGACTCTGCCCTTCCAAAGGGAAGTTATCCAAGAACTTCGAGGTAAAGCCAAATGCTTAGTCTACTTTTTGCAACAGCTAGTGCTGTTTAGGACAAGGGTTACAAATGCACAGACACAATTCATGCTTAGTTGTACTGGGCAAAGTCCAAGAGACTAATTTCTGAAAAACCAAACCAAAATTCTATTCCTTCTCTGTTCTGTCATATTATGCTGCTGAAATGCATGCTGCATCCAACCTTTTTAGGTTTGGGCCCGGAGAGAATTGTTTGCAAACAAGACCCATATTTCTTCAGTACTCTTCAACTCCTAAAGGCAGCACTTCACCAGAGCTTCATTTACTAGTAAGCTCCTCTACAATTCCCAGAAATCTAGTGGCTCAATGTTCCTAAGAATTGTTTTTTATTTAATAGTTGTATGTAGACATTAACTCAAAAGGAACATTTTTTTCATTCCAGGTCCAGAGTCATATTATAGAGTAGGTATTTTCTGCAATGTCCACTAGTCAAGCCATATTCTTCCTCCTGTCTATTTCTCCCTTAATGCTGGACTGAGCAGATTTATCTTAATCTGTTGGAAGCCAAGGTTATGTCTGTAGTAAACAAAGTTGTTTTAATTTGAGCAATCACTATGCTTTTACACATCACTGTGATTACAAACCAATAATTTTGAGGCTAAAGAAATGAACTATTTTTAATCTGAAAGATCATTGGAATAATGGTGAAAATTTAGGGCACTTAAGTAATCATTTTCTATATAATGCTATATGAAAATAGTTTAAAGAAAATGTATGGGTTGACTTTAAAAGTAAGGTTTTATTTGTTTGTTTGTTTGTTTTGTTTTGTTTTGTTTTGGCTTATTTAACTGCTGGGAAATGTTTCCTCTATATATTTTCTGGCTACTAATTTAAAAATAATTTATTATTAGAAATACATTGAAATGGGCTATGGCATGTTTAAAATACCTTTTATGACAAAATTTTTCAACCAGCAAAAGATTGTTTTATTCTAAGGCCACTCCTGTGCTGAGCCAGTGGGACTTAAGCTGTTGCATTACTCAGAGAAGAAAGATTGCTCCCTTTTAATTTATGGTTTAGCTAATGTTGTAGAGATCAAGCTGAAAAATTAATTTCACATTGGTCCCAGAGGGATTGCTTTGGATGGTTCTGTTAATTCACTTTGGGAGGAACCTATTAAAGTTGATGAACATGCAAAGACCCACTAGCCCATTTCTAATCTAGATTTTGTTTGAAACAGACCTCATCCATCTAATTAGAGTTGTTAGAGCCCACTTTGATTTTATTAATAATAATTAACATTTATGGTACTTCAGTTTACAAAGTACTTCCTCATTATTGATTTTAAATCATTATAATAATCTAATGAAGTAGTTCATTAGGTTCTTATCGCTACTACAACAAATTTATTGGCTTAAAATAACACAAATTTGTTATAGAACATTTTTGGAGGTCTCATTAGGCTAAAATCAAGTTATTGACAGGGCTTCACTCCTTCTCAAGAGTCTATTTTCTTAACTTTTCTAGCTTTTAGAGGCTGCCTGTATTCCTTGGCTTGTGGCCCCTTCCATCTTCACACTCAGCAAGCAACGTACAGTCAAGTCCTTCTCATGCTGCATCACTGTTTCTTTTACTATTTTGGTTCCTGCCTCCCTCTTTCATTCATTCGGATTCTTATAATTACATGGCCTGCACTCCCAGCTAATCCAGGATAATATCTCTCACTTAAGATTCTAATTTTCATCACTTTTATTGAATTGAAATGATATGTTCATGAAATTTTTAGACTAAATTTTTAATGCAATGTTCATTGCCAACAGCATCCACCATGCTTTCAAGTTAACCATTTAACTAATAGTAAGGGGGACAAATTCTAATGGTGACAGCTTTGATACTATATACATCTACAGATTCTCTTAAAAATGAAAAAAAAAAATACTTTCGAGTGTCCATAGTACAATAGGAACTGCTTAAGTTTTAGTGTTTTCACAGAATCTGACATAATTGTATATATCAACAAGGGGGACAAATAAAATCATCCATACGTTACACCTAAAGCATACCAAAGCATCAGAGAATCACCTCTGTGGGACTTGGAGAACAAAGAGAACCATCAGTAAAATGGTGAAACACTATAATTATTATAACTATTGCAAGAATAATAAAGTCCTATGTTTCTGACTCAGGTGATTCATATCTCTGTCAATACCCACAAAACTGGCAGGCTATCTTTCAAGCTTATAAAGAGGGCATAGTCTCAGATATTTCACTGTGTCTGGCAGTTCTAACAGCAAAATTCTCAATAAATCTAAATAAACATCAAATATAAATAATGATATTAATAATAAGGACTAATTTATAAGAGGTACAAGCATATCTCATTTTATTGTACTTCGCTTTATTGTGTTTGACAGATGTTGCATTTTTTATAAATTTAAGGCAAGACCTTCCATCAGCAAAAAAGATTATTACTCACTTTGTAAAACTTTATTTCAGTGGCCTGAAACCCAAATCACAATATCTCTGAGGTGTGGCTGTATTTAAAAACCAGGGAGAGTAGATAAAATATGTTAATTACCAAACAAGATGGGCTAATTTGGAGTTAAAGTACCATAAGATGTTTATGTAGACAAAAATTTATACTAAAATTTTTCTTTGTTAGGCATGTGTTTTAAAGATTTAAGAAACCCACTAGGATAAATTAAATAGAATGAATAATATCTAAGTCAGTAGATGGAAAACTAGAAAATAAAACATCAATTTTCCAATGACAGGCAGAAATTAAAGTTAGGGGGGAAAAGAAGCAAAACAAAAAGCAAGTGGTAAATAGAAAACAAAAATAAGATGACAGAAGATAGATCAAATGATCAAAGGTAACAGTAATCACAATAAATATAAAGAATAAAACTCGCTTATTTAAAGGCAGGGACTTTCACACTAGATTTAAAAACCCCACTTTATTCTGTTTCAAAAGTTACACAATGAAACACACATATACCCACCCAAATTCACAATAGAAGAATGGAAAAAGGTTCTAATCAAATAAAGCTTGCATGATAATTTAATATGAAACCATATATTTAACATTTAATAAGTATATAAACAAATATTCAGCTTTCAATTAAAATATTGTTTCCCTGATGTAAGGTGTCAGAATACAATGCATTGTTTTAAGATTGTTAATTGTATCAAATTGTTAATGCAGCTAATATGGTATTGACCTTAACCTAAGCCCTTTTAGTGTAGCACTATGTTAACATCTCTTTCCTGTTTATTATAAAATGCTCTAAAATACTTCCTTCAGTCAGAACAATAATAGACATTTTTCAAAATCTGAGTCTCTCTGCTGGGAAGATTCAGAATAAACCAGTACCCAAGTGGCACTGCCTCATACTTCTTATAAAAGATAAATGCTAGATGATAGGTAAATTAGATAGATGATGATGATAGATAAATAGATAGATAGATAGATAGATAAATGATATAGATGATAAATAAAAGGTAGACAGAAATTTTAAAATATATTATCAAAAGGCTAAAGAACAACTCATTCACATAACTAGTTCCCTACTGTACCTTATTCTTCATATGCCAAATCGAATAATCTCCAACCCTAGTACTACCCTCACACTAGTGAATTAACTGTTTCTGGAATTTATTTCACTTGTTTTGCACTGGCTCAGTGTTCAGCTCAGAAGGGCAGCTCTCCCCACACATTAATCAGGAAGTTATGAATCACATTGTCAAATTACAGAGAGAAGGCTCAATTCCTCAACCAGACAGATTCATTTAAAAGGTCTCTTCACCCGTGGTTCCTAATGTGGAGTCCCCTGACTAGGAGCATCAGCGTCACCTGGGAACTTTTAGAAATGCACATTCTTGGGCTCCACCCAGATCTTCTGAATTAGAAACTCTGGAATTGAGGCCCAGGTAAGTTTGTTATTTAAGGGCTCTTAGATTCACTGAACAAGTTCAAGATTGGCTTCCAAATACAACAACATAATACACAAATAAGTAAAATTAAATGATAGACAGTAGTAGTAGTGGATTCTATGAGCTTTATTTTTCTATTGAAATGCCTGCAAGATTGAGATAAATGTTGCACTAGAATCAAAGTCCTAGGAAATACAGATAACTTCCATTCTTCTCACATGATTAACCCATTTACAACATGATATCCTTTATCAGTATAGTCATGTTATAATGTCCTGACCTACTTGTTACATAGAACAAAACAAATAAATAGGCTTCTTAATGTGCAAATTCTCTGACTTACATGATCACTAAATAGAGATCTAATAAATGGTGAGAGAAGAATTTAGCATTCATTTACAAGTTTGGGGTTGTTAAATAAAAATGTCTTCTAATAGTTTCATGATTAAAAGGACAGATAAGCTGACATTTTAAAGAACAATTGAAGTTAATATATTTGTTGTGTGTGTTATTTAAAGGAAATGACAAGAAGGTGGTTTGTTTAATGTTCACATCAGCTTTGGGATTTGACAAATACCAGTGTTAAACATAAACATGCAGGTATTTGTCTTGAGCCATGAAGCTAAATGTAAACAATTAATGTCCTACATGAGCACATAAATTTACCAAAGCAACCCAAAGGAAACCATCATTCACCTTTAATCCTTTTTCTAATCTTTGAGACGGTAGAGGATATTTGAGGCCAGGACTCCATAAAAACATTAGTGATGAACACTGATTACTCAGTAGAAACAGCAGAATATAGCCCTTTGTTAATAAAAAGAATTCAGGCCAGAGGTAAAGGCAAGAGTGAGGTTTTCTTTTCCTTTTTTAAAATATGTTTTATTGACTTTTAGAGCGAGAAAGGGAGCAGGATAGAGAGATAGAAACATCAATAAGAGAGAGAGAGATCATCAATTGGCTGCCTCTTGCACACCCCTGCTAGGGATCAAGTCTGCAACCCCAGCAGTGCCCTGACTAAGAATCTATCTGTGACCTGTTGGTTCATGGGTCAATACTCAATCAGTGAGCCACACCAGCTGGGCAGAAGCTAGATTCTTTTTCTGAGAAATCAAGTATTCTTTTATGTTCTGAGATATTTTAATTGAACAGAAAGCATTATTGCTTGCAAATTCAGCACAAATGTTCAAATATGTTATATTGTCAACAATTTTCATTCCATACTTAAGTGACAGTCCAAGAGTAATGTACCCAAGATGGTAAAAATATATAACCCCTGAAATATAAATAATTTCTGAATATAAGAGATAAACTTAATCACATGCTCTCACTCATATGTGGAATCTAATTAACAAAATAAACTGATGAATAGGGTGGAACCAGAGATATGGAAGCATGGAACAGAGTGCAAAATCTCGGAGGGAAGATGGAGGAGGGTGGTGGGAAGGAGGTAATCAACCAAAGACCTTGTATGCATATATGCAGAACCTATGGACACAGACACAGAAAGTGGTAACATTCCCACAATGTTAGAACAGGGGATCAATGGTATTCCCAGAATTTTTACATTACATGACAAAGAAAAGTGGAGAATAAAATACATTACAATGGGTAAGAACAGGAACCTTAACTTTGGGCATATTGTTTAACTATTTTGTTCTTTAATATTCTCATCTATAAGTTGGAAGAGAAATAGTTACATCTCAGGGATCTTGCTAGTTTTAAACAGATAAGGTCAGGAAAAGACCACTATTCCTGACACACAGTAATTGCTTAGTAAATACTAAATGTATATGTAACTAATACCCAAGTAATAAGAAATCTAATAATGAGTATCATAATAACTCAACTGCTATACAAAAGGTAAGCTTTGTGACACACTTATTTTAACTAGGAATTCTAATTTTCCCTTTGTCTGTTAGCCAGAAAATATTATATGCAAATGGGCCTCTCAGTGCATTAGTAAGTCATTCTACCAAATTGATCAATCTTCTTAGACACAATTGGCATTGGTAATTTTGGTATATTTTTGTCATTGATTATTTGCTCATCTCTTCGTTATAAAAGTATAATGCATTCCCATCCATTGCCATCTAACTTGCAGTGACATTTAAGTAGACTACACTTCCTTGGCTATGTGACCTGCTTTGGCAAAAGGCATAGAAAATGATATAATGTGAACCATATGCAAGCAGAAGCTTGAAGACACATTCGTTGTTTCTGGAAGTCCTGTTGTCTTTTTCATGTACTAGAATAAATGTATAAAGAAAGAGCATATATCATGGAGCTAAAATGCAGAGAGAAAATTTATTATGTTGTTCCTTCTGTGCACATCTCAGACTGTGAAGACATGTGAGGCTAGCTGCCAAATGTAATGAGAGCAAGAAACAAATGTTTGTTATTGTAAATTAATGGGGTTTTATGATTGTTGCTACTGAAGCAAATCTGAAAAACATAGAAATATGAACCAGGATAAAGGCATTGGCATCAGAAGTAGGATGATGACTTAACAATACATAAAATATGAGGCTCTATCCTTAGAGAAAAAGTGATGCGTGGTGAAGAAAATGTTATTTGAGGCTGAGAAAATTGATGACCTATGTCCCCAGTGGTGTGATATGGATTTAAAATGTTCTCTGAGTAAAAAAAAAATAATAAAATTCTATATAATAAAACCCTGGTGGTCAGTGCACTCCTCCTGTCAGAAGCCTGGCTCATGGCTGGCAAGCACAGTGGCGGTGGTGGGAACCTCTCCAGCCTCCATGATAGCACTAAGGATCCCTCAGGGGATGCCTACCTGCTGGGGAGCAGGCCTAAGCAGGCAGGCAGACATCCCCCCCCTGAGGGGTCCTGGACTGTGAGAGGGCACAGGCCGAACTGAGGAACCAGCCCCCGCCCGCAGTTCAAGAATGTCATGTACCGGGCCTCCAGTAAAATAATAAAAATAAAATGCCCTCTGTGATAGCTTGGAAGTCAAATAATATACATATAAACTTGTGACTTTAGGCAAATAGATTGCAAAGCAAGGTTTTTGCTATGGTGCCTGGATTGCTATTGTTAGCTGTCTTTGACAAGATGTTATAAGAGGAAAATAAGCTCAATGGAATTGGGATGAACATATAGCAAATCTGAGAGAATTCACAGATGATAGTATACAGATAAAATCCAGAAACTCCAATTCTAACAGAGTTGAAGGCAATGCAGTTATTTTTTCCAGGTACAACCAGAAAAAGAAATTATTGAGAAATATTTGAGCAACAAAACTGAGACTTGATCTCAAGGTAAAGACTGAATCTTGAATATGCATGGGTTTGTTGTTTTATTATCTTTTAATTGTTGTTTTATTTATCTAGTCTTCTTCTAGTTATTTTTTATTATGTGCCAGGCATTGTATTAAAAAAAGTGGAGAGATAATCTGAGCCTCTAGATGATATTTTTCTAAGTTTGGATTTAATTTGGCTTCTGGCAATAAATTTAGAAGCAGACCACTTTTTATTTTATCAGGTATTTTGCTAATTTGAATCTGAGTTTAAGTTATTTTCTATTTTCTAAGTTAAGACTGATTTTCTATTTTCTTTTCATGCTCTTCCTAGCATGCCATTTTTCTAAGATCTTAACCAAAAACCTGGAGTCTTTCCTAGGGCTTTCTGTACTGGGGGATTCTGAGCTTCAATTTTAGTGACCTCAGCTTTGTAAGCCAGCGAGTTCTGCACAGTTTGTCAAACCCTCACTTTTAACTTACAAATTAGGAAAAGCATAATCAAGTGTGGGGCATTTCTCTTTATGGTCCTCTAAATTATAATAGCTTGAGCTAATGCTGGCCCTCAAAAAATGAGAAATATCTTAGATTGAGGAGCCAGCATGTAAAAGGATTATTTTAATACATGGTACTAAAGGTGTTAAATGCATCATTTGGGAACAGAAGGGGAACTAGGGCATGTTATTGATGGATTCCTAAAGGAGGTAGAGCATAAAGTTTTAACTAGAAAAACAATCATTCATTCTATTTACCTAAGATAATTAGAATTTATGCCTGTGGTTCTGGAATAATAACTAACAATTTTCTATTTTTACTGTAAAAATGTCCCAGTTTAAGATTTATTTATTAAAATATAAATTATGTAAGCATACCTTGACCATAGTATTATTTAAGTCATAAAGAAAAATAGGTGAAGGCATCTAGGAGTGAAGATATTCCAGAAACCAAAAGTCCTGTTAAAGACACAGAGGAATGAAGCAGCACACTGTGGTGAGGCACCACAACTTGAACAGCAATACTGGAGATCACCATAAGAGCAATGAGTAGAAATGGGTCTGAAGACATAGTTAACAATGGAGCATGAGAGACACTACAAGTAGGTGATATTTCTGTTGGCAATTGAAAGCCATTGATAGGCAAACATATAGCCAATGGAGATTTTGGAGGAAATTATAATAACTCATATGAAAGATGATACTGAAATGAACAAAGACTCAGAGAATAAGAAAGGAGAGCAAACAGATTCCAGAAACATGTAGGAAGTAAAATCAAATCACATTTAGTGCTTGAGTTATGTGGAAGTACAGGGACAAGAATAAATCTTATTTATCCTCACTATGGCTAGAGAGAACAAGCATTTCTAAGAAATTTTTACTTAAAATTATATTAAATGTATAGTTTCTGCTATGCAATCTATCCTACTATTGTTAGGATTAAAAAAAAAATCCTAAGGGAGGGTGGAGGAAAGGGAGTCACAAAATAAAAACAATTTTTTCCTGTAACAATAGCAAAATGCATGCCTATTATTATGGATAAATTAACACCCTCAACATATGGGCATGTTTTCTTTTCTGGAAGGAGATTATATTAGTCAGCTCAGGCTACCATAACAAAATACTAGTGGTCTTTTGCGTGATTTAAAAAATAAAAATTTATTTCTCCTTGATCTGGGAGCTGGAAAACCCAAAATCAAGGTGCCAGCTGATTAGATTCCTGACAAGACCCCTTTCCTTGGCTCCTTCTCACCTTCCTTCTCACCTTCCTTCTGCGTCCTCTATTGTGTGGGGTGGGGGGATTGACAGGGGTTTTCTCTTTCCTTATAAGGCCACAGTCTTATTAGATTAGGGTCTCACTTTAGGAACTCATTTAACCTTACCTCTTTAAGACCCTAGCTTTAAATACATATAACTTTTGGGAAGATAGAACTCAGTCCATAGCAGACACATTACAGCACTTCTATGATCCTTCCAAGGTTGTGTCAGGTGTGTGCTTGGTTCAGCCAGTGAGTGCTGTTGGTAATCTAAAGGACCCAGAAGATATGAACAACCAAACCCTCAGTATCATATATTATAAAGAAGGAATATGCAAATTCACTATCACTCTGCCACAAAGATGGCGGCACCCACAGTGGAGGCAGGGGTTTCAGTAACACAAAATGGCTGCGCCTACAACAGAGACCACGTTCCCATAACAAGCCTTAAGGAGAAATCAGCAGGGACCTGAGGCTGTCACCCCTCCCCCTCCACTGCCCCCATGGGGCTTGAAGGGTGACCTCAGGCCATGTCCCCCACCTGGCAGGGCTTAATAAAGACGGGCCGGGTCTGGATCTAGCCCAATTGGGGGGTGGAACAACCAGGTCTGGGACTCTCACGATTTTAAGGCACACATGGGTAGGCGGGAATTTGACTCTGGGTCCCATGGTGCTCCCCAGACTCTGACAGGAGGAATATTTGCATATACATTTTACTAATTTTCTTTCATCTCTGACACTTCTATTTTAGAAAAAGGGTGCAAATAGCAATATTAAAATATTTTCTAATTAAACCCATTTTAATGTGCACAAATTTCATGCACTGGGCCACTAGGTAACTGCCTTATTAAAAAACTGAAAAATACAGATGTTATTAACTAAGGTGAAAAAAATTAAAAACCTAAATCAATATAATCGTACTAATGGCAGGGAACTGCAGCATCTCTGAAGTCTGTTGGTTCTGTATGAACATATGCCTGTCAGCGGTGATGGCTGAGCGACTGTCTCGGATATCATCTTAAAATGTGGACGTCAGATATGGCCCTGGCCACACACCTGCCTCACTCTGGATCCACTGTGCAGAGGACCCAGCAACCACACTGCTTTTCTCATTCTTATCATTCTATTCATTTTTTCCCCCAGTTTTATTAAGGTATATTTTATTTTATTTTTATTTATTTTTTAAAAATAAATCGTTATTGTTCATATTATTACAGATGTTCCTCTTCCCAACCCCCTCCATTGCTCTCCTCCACCAGGTCCCCACTCCACCCTCTGCCTTTTCCCCACCCCTCATTGTCCTCATCCATAGGTGCACAGTTTATGTTCAGTCTCTTCCCACACCCCCTCTCCCCTTTTCCCCGAGAATCATCAGCTCACTCTCCTTCCATACCTCTGATTCTATTATATTCAACAGTTAATATTGTTCATCAGATTTTTAAAAAAAAATTTTGGTTTTTAGATTCACTTGTTGATAGTTACATATTTGTTGTTCATAGTTTTTATCTTTATTTACTTTCTCTTCCAAAAGAACCCCCTTCAGCAATTCATATAATTCTGGTTTGTGGTGATGAACTCCTTTAGCTTTTTTTTATTGGTGAAGCTCTTTATCTGGCCTTCGATTCTGAGTGATAGCTTTGCTGGGTAGATTATTTTTGGCTGTAGGTTCTTACTATTCATCACCTTGAATATTTCTTGCCATTCCCGTCTGGCCTGCATGGTTTCTGTTGAGAAATCAACGGACAATCGTATAGGTGCTCCTTTATAGGTAACTATCTGCTTTGCTCTTGCTGCTTTTAATATTATATTCTCTCTTTGTCTTTTGCTCTTGGAATTTTAATTATGATTTGTCTTGGTGTGGTCTTCTTTGGATTCCTTTTGTTTGGAGTTCTGTGCACTTCTTGGACTTGTAAGTCTAATTCTTTCACCAGGTGGGGAAAGTTTTCTGTCACTATTTCTTTCAGTATGTTTTCGATATCTTGCTCTCTCTCATCTTCTGGGACCCCCATAATTCTGATATTGGTTCACTTGAAGTTGTCCCAGAGGTTTCTTACATTATCTTCAACTTTCTGGATTCTCTTGCCTTCTTGCTTCTGCGGAGGAGTATCTTCTGGCTCTTTATGTTCCAAATCTTTGACTTGATTCTTGCGATCTTCCATTCTGTTTTTAGGACTCTGTATAATATTTCTTATATCAGACAATGTATTCTTTAATTCTTGTTGATCTATTATTATTTCTTGTTGATCCCTTATTATTTCTTGTTGATCCCTTATTATTTCTAGTTGATCCCTTTTCATATCCTCATAGGTCTCGTTTATTTTATTGGCCTTTTCTAGGAGATTCTTGAACAACCTTGTAAGTGTGGTTTTGAACTCTATAGCCAGTCTCTTTTTGTCCTCCATTTCTTTTGTTTGTGATCTATTTCCTTGTCTCGGCATTTTCACAGCTTCCTTGAGTTGGTAGTCTTAAAAGTCTCTGTGTTCTGCCTGGATGGGGCAGAATTTCAGGGTGGAGCCTACAGCCTTGGCTTCCATCAGCCACGCCCTATGCGGCTCCTGTGTTTCTCAGGGTCCTTCAGTACTGGCTGCAAGCACCTCTGAAAGTGAAGTGCCCTCGAGTTTCACCTGCTACCAAACAGTCTAGTCTCTTCCACAATGAGCCCAGAACTGGGGTTCAGTTCAGTTGGAAGTGGGGTTCAGAGCAGTCTGGAGCTTTTGTCTCCTTCCTGCTAGGGCAATCTAGCATCAGAGTCAACAGTCCATCCTCTGCGCGCAATGTACGCCCCTCTGGGGGCTCTGCCTTTTGCCACTCCCGTGGGATTCCGCCTCACAGCCCAGGCTCCCTCTGTTTGAGCCTGGGTCCCCAGGATCTGGCCCAGAACTGGGGTTCAGCACAGTCTGGAGCTTTTATCTCCTTCCCTCTAGGGAACACCAGCCAGGCACTCAGCTGCCCCCCCCGCGCCCCCCCCCCGCGCCCCTCTTCCTCCCCCCCCCCCCCCCCACCTCTCCAGTTCTGTCCTCTCCGCGCGTGCAGCGTGTCTCCGTACCTTAGGCTTTTGCAGCTCCTCCACTCTTCCTTCTGGTTTTCTCCTTGCTTCTCATTGTAGAATTTCCAGTCAGTAGACTTTCCTGTAGTTCTGGGTAATGTCCATTTTATATTTTAGTTGTATTTTATTGAAATTGTTGTGTGTGGCTGTGATTAGGTGTTTACCTTTGCAACCATCTTGGATCCTCATTTAAGGTATATTTTAAATCTAACATAATTCACCCATTTTAAGTATATAATTAAATGAATTTTAGTATATTTACAGAACTGTACAACTCTCCCCAGTCTAATTTTAGAGCATTTTAATCACCTTAACAAGAAATACTAAGCCATTTATAGTCACTCTCCACTCCCTCTCCCAACCCTAGTTAACCATTTAATCTACTTTGTCTCTATAGCTATTCATTTTTTAGAAAACATTGAAACTATATAGCTTTCTTCCATTTAAATTACTTCTTTATGTATTTAGCCTTATAACACCCAAGGAAATAAATGGCTGATTTGAATTCAGCAGTATGGCCTTAAATATTGGTGTCTCTTTTTGCCAGTACAAATCTCTTCTGTGAATGGTGACAGAGTAAGAAATCAATGGAGTAAGTCATTGTTTAGGGTTTAATTCTGCCAAGACTCAAACATAGTGCTGAGGGGATGGGTGCCCCATACAAGGCCTGATTGCAAAGCCAGTCCAGTAATTCTGTTTATAAATACAAAAAAGAGGGGGTTTGCTAGCCTTCTGGTCCTGTTTGCCAAAATAAAAATCAGTGTACAGGAAGGAAGTTTGGGCAGCATGTCTGAGCGCTCTGACCCTGTGGCATGCACAACCTTCTTTGTACTTTCCTCTGGGGGTGCAAAATACAGTCTCATTTTTTAGTCTCACAACCATAAAACCATGTATGTCTGTAAGCACATTCTTGACAGTTCAACTTACTTGGTTGACCATAGTTTAGTGCCTGGTTAACTATGTAATTCTCCTATGTGTTGAATTTTTTAAATCTTATCCAGTTTTTCTACTATTATGCAAAGTAATAATTATTGAACACTTACAATATATTAGATATTAGGGGGAATGGGGAAGTGGTAGGCACAGCCTCCATCATCCAAGGTCAAAGATAAGATATTTAAATTAATGAACCTCAATAAGGACTGCTTGGGGAAATGTGGAGTAGAAAAAAGAATATTGAGAAAACCATGCATATTCTAAATGAGAATCCTATATAATAAAAAGCTAATGTGCAAATAGACCGAACTGTGGAACAACCAAATGTGTGCTGACTACCAGGGGGCGCTCGCAGAACATGGTGGGCATTGGCAGCAAAGCGATAGTGGAACAGGAGAGAGACCATAGGCAGGCACTGGTCGCTGTCATCAGGGTGAGCCTCTGATAGTTACTGAAAATCCTTTGCTCCCATGGGCTGCAGTCCCACCTGGTGCTCGCACCTGCTGCAAGTGCCAGCCCTGCTCTCACCCACTGCCAGCACCCGGCACCAGCCTAATTGCTCAGTGCTGTCAGCGGGTGTGAGCAGTGGCTGCTGGTCTGATCACCCCTTAGGGTTTCTACACCTCCCCTTGCTCCTGAAGGGTGATTGGGGCAGCAGTCACTGCTCACACCCTCTGCTGGCACCAGCCCCACTCACTTTGTGCCTTCAGCAGGTGTGAATGGAGTCAGCACCATCAGCACATGGGAGTGGCAGCAGCGGGAGTGGGGCTACAGGCAGACAGGAGACTGGGTGCCCAGCAGTAGGGTCTGGGTGGGGGCGCCAAGACCTGCCCCTGTGCCCACTACAGCCTTGGCGGCCCACAGTTCCTTTCAAGGTGCTCAAATTTGTGCAATGGACCCCTAGTACTCATTATATAATTTCTATGATCTGTTTTAAATCACAATATTTAGTACATATTGAAATTTCAAGAATCATTTAAGAAAAGGGTGAGATCTTTATATTCATCAAACACAGACACAAGTTGAAAAATTTATCACTCAAATAAAGGGCAGCATAAAATTCATGCTGTAATAGAGTTGCAAGCAGTAACTATGAAAGCCCAGAGGAGAAATAATTTCTGGAAATCTCAGAATGACTTCATGGAGGAGTTGGTAGCTGAGGTGGACAAATGAAGCTTGTGTTTTGTTGGATGGACAACCACACAGCACACATTGGGAAACCCAGAGTCTGTATTTGGAGCAGATGAATACAGAACCTTCATCTCAAATCAGACCATTCACATAGGCAAAGCTGCTTAACCCAAAAGGCAGGGGAATGGAATTGAGGTCTTAGGCATAGTTCATAGCAACTCTATGAAACAGCAACAACAATGAACACTGATCAATGCTTAGTGATTTTGCCAGTAGGAAACACAATGGGGAAGAGCAAAGGAGAAAGAAGAAAGATGTAAGAATAACACCAACGTTTCCAGAATCCATGAACAAGAGAAGTGGTGCATTAGCAAAAATAAGGACAGAGGCTAAAAAGCCGGTTTGGAAGATAATGTGACTGAAAGCCCAAGGGCTGACATTGATTGCAGAACAAAAGTTAGGTCAGAACACACTGCAAACCATAGGCTCCTTGGTTCTTTCTGTGGGAGGGTGAAGTGTGCCTGTGCTGATGCTGTCACAGGCCATTCCTCCCCGCTCCGCTCAACACACTTTGGGGTAAATCACATTCCCTCATGGAGCCCATTCAATCAGGCTGCTGGGCTCAATTCCAGCCTCTATACCCTGAGCAAGAACAGGAGCTGCTGACATGAAAGTCAGTTGAAATTGTTTTAGATTCACCCACCACAAAACCCATTTTCAATGGCCTATGTCTCCTCTATTATATATCCTTGTCATAGAGTAAGAATTAAGAGAAAAACTAGCTCTCTTATAAAAGGGACACAGTTTTAGTTTTAGGCCCAACAGGGCTGGAATGCCAGTTGCACTGTTGACCAGCTTGTCCATATTTCTCACCTGGAAATGGAACTAATAAAAGCTTGAATGTTACTGAGAGGATTATACATTTTAAAAATATATTTTTATTGATTTAAGAGAGGAAGGAAGAGGAAGGGAGAGATAGAAACATCAATAATGAGAGAGAATTATTGATGGGCTGCCTCCTGCATGTCCTCCACGGGGGATCAAGCCCATAACCTGGGCATGTGCCCTAACTGGGAATCAAACCATGACCTTCTGGTTCATAGGTAGACACTCAACCACTGAGCCATGCCAGTTGGGCAAGGATTAGACTTTTTAGAAGTATTTAAAATATCCAGCTTAGTTCTCAGAGAATAGTACTTATTTCCTTCTACTCAGAGCATGATGCATGGTTCTGAAAGTAGCAACCAACAATTTAATAATGTGTGAAGAAACTAAGGTTGGCAAAAGTCATTAAGGTAATGTAGAAACCTGGAATAGACAGTTTTTAAATGTTAATGATAGCAACTGTACTTATTACTAATTTGGGCACTTAGTGGTATGTTATTTGTTATTTGTGTGTATGTTTCCTCATGTTCTACACTACAGGGTAAGTAAGTCTTTAAGGGCAGATGCTGCAAATCAATTGGGTTCTTTGGCTCTCAAACAAGGCACATGTAAAATCATAGCGCTGAAAGGTGTTGCAATAGTTTGCTAGAGTTGTTATAAAAAATATCAGAGCCCTGGACAGTGTGGCTCAGTTGATTGGAGCATAGTCCCATACGCCAAAAAGTGGTGGGTTCAATTCATGGTCAGGGCACATACTCAGCTTGCTGGTTCAATCCTGGTCAGGCCGTGTGTGGGAGGCAACTGATTGGTGTTTCTATCTTTTCTCTCCCATCTTCTCTCTAAATCACCCTGTCTGTGATACTTTTAAAAAGCTTAAACAATAGAAATGTATTTCCTCACAATTCTGGCAGCTACAAGATCAAGGTGTCAGCAGGGTTGATTTCCTCTGCGGCCTCTCCTTGACTTGAGGATAGCTGCCTTCTCTCTACCTCTATGAATATCTATGTCCAAATGTCCTATCTTATAATGATTCCAGTTGTAATGGATTAGGGCCCACCCTCATGACAGCATTTTAACTTAATTATCTCCTTAAAAGTACAAATTTCCATTTATAAAATAAGTCATGGGGATATAAGGTACAGCATGGTGACTACAGGCAATACTCCATTGCGTACTTGAAAGTTGCAAAGAAAGTAGATCTTAACTGTTTTCACGACACAAAAAGATTTTTATGACTATGCATGGTGTTATGTTCATTAACATACTGTGATGATCATTTCACAATATGTACAAATATGGAATCGTTAAATGACATAGCTAAAAACTATATTACATTTCAATTATATCTCAATTTTTTTTAAATCACCCTATCTCTTAAACAGTCACATTCTGAAGTAGTGTGGGAATTAACATATGAATTGTAGGGGGATACAATTCAGTTTATAACAGGAATCTTCCCATAGAATACCTTTTTTACTAGTTTGCAAGAAACTAGTACATGCACCATCTCATTTGCCACTCAGCCCAGAATGGCAGATGGGATAGTCATCATATCTCCATTTAACAGGTTCATAGAATAGTCAAGCCAGGACTCAGACCCAGGACTTTTGAATCTAAATATAGTGATCTTTTCATCCTGTCACACTGCCTCTCTGCAATGAGCAGCTGGCGGTGATCAGAAACTTAATAGAAGTCACTAGTGACCTGTTAACTGTGTGTTGGGCAGGAAACCAACTGCTCTAAGTTTCTTTTCATCTCTGAGCTTCAATAGCTCTAATTTCGCCTTTACACCACTTGGGCACGCAGCACAGTGCCAGACACACAGTAGCTGTTCAGTATGTTTTGGATTTAATTGAAGCTAATTAAGCTTCAGCACTCAGACTATACACACTATTGAGTGCCCCTTAAAATATTATCAAAACTACCTGTCTCCTGCCTCTTAACTCTAGAGGCCTCACAGTGCTTTGCTTGCAAACCTTTAAAATAGGAATGTGAAGTAGGAAGATGAAATGTAATATACTGTCCTTTTAATGGGTACTCATTACCAAATAATGACATTCTCTCTCTCCCTCTCTTTCCTTCTCTCTCTGTCAAAACCTTAAATATCAAGAGCAATTCAATTTTATGGAGAGAGGTCAAGTGTTCTCATTCTCCCTATCCCCACATTTTAATGCCATTATTTATAGTGCCTAAGTAATTTCTACTAAACCAACTTGTGAAAATAAAAGTGTGAGTAATATGAATACAAATCCTTTGGGGCCGGAAATTCTGTGTGGATTTTCTTTACAAGTGAGTACTTTACAATATATACCTAAAATAGGGGGGGAATAAGAATCTTTTACTGTGTAGTTTTATGTCAGAAATATAAACTGAGTCAAACAGTTCGGACTGGCTGAGATAAAAAAAAAAAAAATGTGTGCATGCTCAGCTCTGAGAAAAATGCTAAATTAGAAATGTTTGTTTGCCAAAGAGTTTTCCATCTAATCTCTTAACTCTCCCCTGCATTGGGATTCTAGGAATCCTAAGATATCCTCCAGGAGCCTGAATTCCCTGTGTTTTCAAGATTCAGATCTTTCCTTTATCTTTTCTTACAACCCAGATTTGTCCACTGTGGTATGTATTTGGATTCAAAGTAAAACTGAACATAATTCTTGAAAATCAATCTACTTCTTTATATTTTAAATGAATAATAATGAAGGCAATTATTAAACACATAATTTCAGACCTATTGATAATTAGTGACAGTCAAAACTTGAACATGAAACTTCTAATTGCTAGTCAATACCCATTACTGTCATTCTATGAGTCCTGGCAATCAGTTGATAATAAAGTGATACAAGAAGTCCACTTAACTGCAATTCATTCTGGAACTTAAAAATGAGTTGGTGCTATCACCAAAGAAATGAGTCTAAGTTCTGGACAAATATTGCAATAGGCCAGGAAGATAGCCAATAAGAAGACCTCTCCAAACATGATGTTGGCTCATGATTCTACATAGGGACTCCTCTTCTGCTATTTGGAAAGCCAAGAGAGTTGACAGTAATGCAAAAGGTCATGTTTCAATTGCCTGTTTCTCCACCAATATAATATGACCCAAACTTTTATTTATGGTAGATAGTATAGCATTTGGAAATATTAGCTTGTACTCCTGGATACTTGCCTTATTTATCCAGTTTTAGCATTTTTTAAAAAATATTTTAATGATTTTTTTTACAAAGAGTAAGAGAGAGGGACAGAGAGTTAGAAACATTGATGAGAGAGAGAATCATCAATCAGCTGCCTCTTGTACATCCCCTACTGGGGATGTGCCCGCAACCAAGTTACATGCCCTTGACCGGAATCAAACCTGGGATCTTTCAGACAACAGGCCTATGCTCTATCTACTGAGCCAAACCAGTTTTGGCAAGTTTTAGCATTTTTTAATCTTCTCCTTTAAAGAGGGCATCACCCAGCAGAAGGCTAAAAGAAAAAGAAAAAAAAATAAAAGATAAAGGAAGTCAACCCTTTATAATATATACCTAAAATAGAAAAAAAATAGCCTAGACATCAGGAAGAAGAGGAACAATGTCCAATAATACTCAGTAGTCTTGATTGTACACTCAACAGGGAGATACAGGACATCTGACCCTCAAACCAAAGTTTCCACACAGGGCAGGCAAGGAGGGGAGATTGGAGTAGAGGCAAGAGTGTTGAAATTTTGTGAACTTCTGAGAAATATATGGTTAGATTTAGGTGTTTGGGATATCTAAGAGAAAAGAGGACTTATGTCCTTTCAGTCATGGGAAGGTGGCAACATAGCAGGAAAGAAATATCTGTGACCTGTGTGTGGGAAAATAAGGTCTGGAAGAGCCCCCATAGTATTCCCTAGATAAGAATGATATAGAAGATCTACCATTTGATTAAAAGAGGCCTCAAGATACCAAAGGAAGAGTCAGAACTAAAATACTATTGTAGAAAATAATGAGTGATCACATGCAAAAGAAGACATCTTAGTCTAACAGCCAGCATGGAAAAAACCACCCTGGCTGCTTGGTGTCACCAAAGAGTAAGCTTCTTCCCAAACCTTCTTCCTTGATGCCTTAGTAGCGCTATCATCCCTAAACTTAGGTGCACCCCATGGGAAAAGTAAAACATCCCTGAATTGAATTAAATGATGATTCAGGGAGCAGAGGTTTAAAAGCAAAAACGTAAGTTATCTTTCTTGCACACATAACTTGGTGTACAAAATTTATAATTATTAGACAACTAGATTCTCAGTGCATGAATTTGTGCACCACTGGGGTCCTTCGGCCTGGCCTGCAGGATTGGGCCAAAACTGACTCTTTGACATCTTCCAAGGGGTTTCAGATTATGAGAGGGTGGAGAACAGGCCCAGGGATCCCACTCGTGCATGATCTGGGTAGGGAGCAACACGTGATGTTTGTCAGCCAGGGAGGAACTGTGGAAAGGCTCCAGGGCATGTTCGGTCCATCTAACTCAATCCCAATAGGCCGGACCCCAGCAGCAAGCTAACCTACCGGTTGTAGCATCTGCCCCTTGGTGGTCAGTGCACATCATAGCGATTGGTCAACCAGTCTACTGTCTGCCTCCTTATGGTCAGTGAACGTCATAGTGAGTGGGTGAGTGGCCTTAGCATATTATTATCATATTATAGTTTGATTGGTTGAATGGACGACTGGACAACTGGACATTTAGCATATTAGGCTTTTATTATATAGGATTCTTACTATTTTGTTTTAATTTACTTTCAGTTTTTCACATTTGCCTTGTTTACAACTGTTATACACAGTATATACTATTGTACTTGAAGTTAAACTCTCAGGTGATATAATTAAAAAATAAAGCTAATAAATATTAAATGGAGACAAGTAAAACCAATTTATACTTTTTTCCACTAAGAATCCTTAGTCTTACAACAACATAAGTAAAGCTTGGTTGTTATGTTTTGTTTTGTTTTATTTTGTTTTGTTTTGTTTTTAATGGGCTGCTTTTCACATTCACAGCATTCCTTTAGTACAAATATATGTGAGGTCTCATTTTTCTCTTGGTCTACTGAGACCATTCCTTGTCTTTCTTTATTAAATCATAGTTTGTCATGGCATGGTTTTTTTCTTGTTAAAATATTTATTTTTGTTCTCAGGTTACTGAAGATAGTTGAATATTTATGCCTTAAAATACTAGGTTATACTTGAAGTGATGTAAAATGCCCAGAGATGAGCTCTAAGTTTTCAATAATTAAATAATTTTGTCATTATTATGCAAAAATGAGCAACACATAGGTCTACCATTGATCAACTCAACATGACAACAGGAATATTCTAGTCATAAGTACATATCACCCTCCACAAAAGGCAGGCAATTAAGATAATGTAAATAGAAATGATAGCCCTCCAGACCCGCACAAACACAACAGGTACAGAATTTGAAGTGTGGTCCCCTGTGAAGGTGCTTGAGGGTTACACAACTAGAAAATGCCACTGTCCTTTCGCCAGTTACATGATTACACATTCAACAAGGTCCTAAACATATAAATGATTCCATTACTATTGCAACAAATGACAGAGACCATCCATAAGCAAGTAATAAAAAAACGAAGGATTGCCTGACTAGCTTGAGAAACTAGAACCAATATCAATGAAAGAGAGAGGAAGGAATAAGAGAAAGCTGGTTCCATTTAATAGGTTTTATCTTTATTTTTATAATTTCATTGCTTGAAGTTTTTGAAACCCATAGCTTGAGACTTTTAAGTCAAAAAATGTAGACAATGCTAAAACAGCCTTTAAAGGCGTTAAAAGCTGACCAGGAATCATTTTTCTCATTTTAAAGGTTTTGGGTGATTGAATCACACAGAGGTCTTCTTTTAATTATCCCATTCTGTTATTATTATATCCCTTTCCTACCATTTCATCCCACACCTCTCGTCACCCTCCATAGTAAAGAGAAGCTCCTGACCCCCACACAGATAGTATTTGCTTTGGGAGAAAATTCACTTCCAACCTGAGAAGAGGGGCAGATGCTCCCGTACACATAAGGCATAAAATAGAGACTCTTTTCAACTACATGCCTCATGGGTAATTTTTAATTCAGTTCTTCTTAGTTGAGATAAATGACTTTGGAGACTTGTAACTTTAGGCGGGATTTTAACTGTGAGCGGAGACATGAGTTCAGCTGAAAAGAGAAGGGAATTCCAGGGCATTAAAATGTGCAATTCAGTAACATTAGGAACAGAGCCAAAGAATAAACAGTGAAAGAACAGTGGCATTCAAAAGGGAGCCTCAGGGATCATCTAGTCTTGACCATCATTATAAAGATGAAAAACAAAAATCCAAGAAGTTTGTTGCTGAGACTAAAGCACACACTCCCTGGAGGAGGGTTCAGCAAACTTTTTCTATCAAGGAGCAGATAGTATAGTAAATATTTGCCATGACTCAACCTTGTGGCCCGAAAGCAGCTATAGACAATATATAAATGATGACTATGGTTGCTCTCCTATAAAACTTGCAAAAACAGGCTGCAGACCAAATTTAGCCACCTGGCCACATTATAGCAGCCCCTGTAAGGCAGGACATGACCCAACATCTCAGCTCAGTGTTCCACTTATCACAAACTATGAAAAGCTAAAATAATTCTTGCAGTATGCCCAAATTAGCCTATAATGTTTCTCTAGAATGGTTTGAGATGATCCTTAAAGAAGGGAGATATATATTTGCAGGCCAGTCATCTTTGTCACTGTATACAAAGAGGGTGCCTGGGAATAAAGACAACATAGGTGAAATTTTTTCTGAATTTTCTTACTTCTGAGCTTGGGTCATGAACCATATCATAGATTCTCAGGTATGTGTGTCACTTACTTTAGTTGGGTTTCTGTCACTTGCAACCAGAAATCCTAAACCACCAACTAAATGAATTTGCACTTATCTGGGATTTACCACTTAGTGCACCATAATTTCTACATTTTGATTTGACTATTTGACTATTTTTATCCTTCACAAATGTGTTATATACTTCTCTGTGGCTTAATCAGAGATTATTTAACAAATTTAAATATTATTTAAAGAACAGTCAGCGTTTAAGAATGATGCCTTATATCTGTGTAGAACTTCAAAGTGGAAAATACATTTTTTATTATATAATTGTTCCTACTACAGTTGTATGAGGGGGCATCTATGTTATTATTGTCTCTGTTATAGATAAAGAAAGATAATCTAATTGTGGAACTCCCTCAAGGTTAATGGGTAACACTAGAACCTAGAACTTAAGAATCTTTGTCTAGTGCTCTTAACTATACTTCCTTCTTCTGTACTGTGGAATAAAGGGACTCCTACCATTTGCAATAACTTCATTATTGAAGTTATAGTAATAATTCATTGTTTCTTATATGAGGGATCAAGCATGTTGGGATATTAACAAACCTGGAGAGCATTATGCTAAGAGAAATAAGTAAGCCAGAGAAAGACCAATATCACATATTCTCACTCATTTGCAGAATATAATGAACAGCATAAACTGATGAACAAAAACAGATCCAGAGACAGAGAAGCATTGATCAGGCCATCAAACCTCAGAGAGAAGGTAGGAGAGGGTGGATGTAAGGGGGAGAGATCAACCAAAAGATTTGTATGTATGCATATAAGCATAACCAATTTTGTTGCAATGGCAAATGGGATTTTTTTTTTTTTTTTAGTTTCTCTTTCTGTGAGTTTATTATGGTGTATAAAAGTGCCATAGATTTCTGGGTGTTGATTTTGTATCCTGCTACATTGCCAAATTCACTTATTAAATATAGAAGTTTTTATGGAGTCTTTAGGGTTTTCTCTGTATAATATATCATCTGTAAATAATCACAGTTTTACTCTTCTCTTTCAATTTGGATGCCTTTTAATTATTCTTGTCTGATTGCTATGGCTAGCACTTCCAATATTATGACAAACAGGAGTGGTGAAAATGGGCATCCCTGTCTTATTCCTGTTCTTAGAGGAAATGGTTTTAGTATTTGTTTATGGAGTATAATGTTGGTATAGGTTTGTCATATAAGGCTTTTATTATATTAAGGCATAATCTTTTTGTTCCCACTTTGCTGAGAGTTTTTTTCTTTTTAATCAAAAAAAGGGTATTGGATTTTGTCAAATGTTTTTTCTGCATCAGTTGATATGATTATGTGGTTTTTGTCTTTCAATTGGTTTATGTGAAATATCACATTTATTGATTTGCAGATATTGTACCAACCTTCATCCCTGGAATAAATCTCACTTGGTCATCATATATGATCTTTTTAATGTATTGCTGGATGTGATGTGCTAATATTTTGTTGAGGATTTTAGCATCTATGATTATCAGGAATATTGGCCTGTAATTTTCTTTGTGATGTCCTTATCTGATTTTGGGATTAGGGTAATGCTGGCTTTATAGAAATAGCGTACAAGTGTTCCTTCCTCTTAAATTTTTTGGAATAGTCTGAAGAAGATCAGTATTAGCTCTTCTTTGAGTGTTTGGTAAAACTTCCCTGTGAAGCAGTCCAGACCAGGGCTTTTGTTTGCTGGAAGTTTTTTGATTACTGCTTCAATTTCATCGGTAGTTATCAGCCTATTCAGGTTTTCTGATTCTTCCAGATTGAGCTTTCTAAGATTGTGTTTTTATAGGAATATGTCAATTTCATCTAGGTTGTCCAGTTTGTTGGAATAGAGTTGTTCATAGTAATTTTTAAGCAATCCTTTGTAATTCTGTGGGGTCGATTGTTACTTCATCTCTTTCATTTCTGATTTTGTTTATTTGGGTCCTCTTTCTTTGCTTCTTGGTGAGCTTGGCTAGAGGTTCATCAATCTTGTTCCTTTCAAAGAAGCAGCTCTTAGTTCTATTGATCTTTTGTATTTTCTTTTTGTCTCTATGTCATTTATTTCCACTCTGATCTTTATTATTTTCTTTCTTCTACTTACTCTGGGCTTTCCTTATTGCTCTCTTTCTACTTCTTTAAGTTGTTGGGTTAAATAATTTATTTAAATTGTTGGGTTAAATGCCAGTTTTTCTTGTGTGTTTGTTGTTGTTTTGTTTTTTACTATAGGCCTGTAGTGCTATGAGCTTCCCTCTCAGGACTGCTTTCATCGTGTCACATAGCATTTGGATTGTTGTTGGAAATACTTTTTATACATACTTCGTGGTTGAAGTTGTATTGTGTAGGATGGAGTTAGTAAAACAACAGCCTATGGTTAACAGAGGCCACAAGAATACTATTGTAACACAAATGAAAATAGCCATACCATATGAATTCCCCCAAGTATAAGTGATGGCATGCTTTCAGCTCTAAACTTTTGGAAAACACGAGTAAACATCTACATAGAAGTACTAATTCAACACTGGGATTTAATTTTCCCTTGAAAATGGGATGAGGGATCAGTTACTAACAAAAACATCTTGGCACACTTACTATTATCTCTTCCAATTCCAGTTCAGTGAGTTGCTTCCAACTCTCCAATGTTGGGACAATTCAAGTTCCCTTTCTCATATCCCTTTCTCTTCTCTGAGTACTATAAGAAGACTGAATTTTTTTCAGTTTCATGAAAACAATTTAATTTTACTATCCCGGGGTCCCAAGTGTTGCATTACTTGGCAAAGTGCTTTTTATTTCACTATTGGCTAAAAGTAATATAATTTAAATTTACCTCTCAATTTAACTTGATTAGACCTGAGGGAAACAATTTTTTTGCACATGAATACCGAACATTCTTGTTCCCGAATTCCAGGTTATTGAGTAGATAGATGCCATATATTTTTTCATGTGGTCCTTTAGTCATTATTTACTTCATCCTTATCATCATCATCTTCATCATCATCATCAAAAATAAAATTAATGAATGCTTACTCTGCTCCAGGTATTTCCTAAGCAATTCATATGTTGTTGAGGTGTTTCCACCATCTAATTTTCTGACCTTATTCAAGTTGCACCCATTGTCAAAATAATACATCTAGTTCAGAATCACACATTGCAATGACTCGTCTTTCTGGATGGCTTCAGCCTGGAATAGTTACTCCATCTTTACTTGACTTTCATACCTTAGATATATCTTAATATGTTTTGAAAACAATCTTGAGTCATAAGTCACTGATGATGTTCACTTTGAACATTTGGCTAAGGTGGTTTTTGCCAGGTTTTTCCACTAAAAGTTGCTCATTTCCTTTTTGTCATTAGTAAGTATATTTTGTGGGGATATATTTGAAAGTATCTAAATATCCCATTCATCAAATTTTTAATTTACAAGCATACCTCATTTTATTGCCCTTTGCTTCACTGCATTTCACAGATGTACTTTTTACAAAGTGAAGCCAAGGCCCTCCACTAGCAAGAAGTATTGACTCACTTTATTGCAATACTCATTTTATTTTGGTGGTCTGGAACTGAACCCACAATATCTCTAAGGTATTCCTGTATTCACTTATTTACTGAGATCACTATGGACTTATTTTGTATTTAATAGGTTGTAATACATTACAATCTTTATTCAAATGCTAAAATTGTTCCCAGTTTGGCCTATGGGAGCCTTCTGTGTCCTTGTGACATGTTCTCATCATTCTCTGAGCACTTTCATATTTTCTGACATAAGGTGCTCAAGGCTCGTATTTTACTTTCTCTATTCATACTCTGAAATTAGCTATTTTTTCCAAGTGAAAACTAATCATTAGTAGGTAAGATATGCATGTTATATGTGCTTGCTATTGCATTGTTCTATTCTCAGGCCCCTTTAGTGGACAAAGCTAGGGAATACGTACATACACAAAAAGGTCGCACATTTACATATCCATTTACTACTTACTATACCTATATATGTTTATTTATATTTTTTCAATTACAGTTGACATTCAATATTATTTTATCTCAGTTTTAGATATATAGTATACTGATTAGAAATTTGTATAATTTACATAGTAACACCCTCAATAAGTCTAGTACCCACCTAGCACTATAGACGTTATTATAATATTATCGACTATATTCCCTATGCTCTACATACATGCTTGTGACTATTTTATAACTACAAATTATACTTTTTAATCCATTCACCTTTTTCATTCATCTCCTCCTCTTCTTCCCATCTGGCAAAAATTAGTTTGTACTCCATATCTAGGAGTTTGTATTTGTTTTGTTTTTAGACTTCACATATAAGTGAAATTACATGGTACTGGTCTTTCTCTGTTTGACTTATTTTACTTAGCCTGTCTGTGCTAATGGTAAGATTTCATTTTTTTTTTATTTCCATTGTATATATGTACCATCTCTTCTTTATCCAGTCATCTACTGATGGACTTTAGGTTGCTTCCATATCTTGACTATTGTAAATAATGCTGCATTGAACATAGGGATGAACTTATTTTTTAGAATCAGTGTTTTGAAGTTCTTTAAATTAATATCTAGTAGTGAAATTTCTGTTTTTATGTAGTTCTGAAAACAGATATACATAAAGTCCAGCTGGTGTGTCTCAGTGGTTGAGCATCAGACCGATGAACCAGGAGGTCACAGTTTGATTCCCAATCAGGAAACATGCCTGGGTTGTGGGCTCATTCCTGAGTAAACACAGCCAATCAATTATTCTCTCTCATCATTGATGCTTCTATCTCTTTCTTCCTTTCTGAAATCAACAAAAATATATTTTAAAGAAGACAGATCTACATAAGGTAGTTTTATTTTTAATTTTTTGAGGAAATTTCCTACTTTTTTTTCCATATGGCTGTACTAATTTGCAATCTCACCAACAGTTCACAAGAGTGCTTTTTCTTCACATCCTTGCCAACACTTGTTTGTTGATTTATTGATAATAGCCATTTTGAAAGGCATGAGGTGATATCTCATTGTGGTTTTAATTTGTGTTTCTCTGGAGATTAGTCACACTGAGTGTCTTTTCCTATATCTATTGGTCATTTGTATGTGGCCATCCTTTGGAGAGGACCTATTTAGGTCCTCTGACTGTTTTTTAATTGCATTATTTGGGATTTTGTGTGTTAAGTTGTAAAGTTTTACAAATTTTGAATATTAATCCTTTCTTGGATGTATCATTGACAAATATGTTTTCCCATTCAGTGGTTGTCTTTTAGTTTTGTTGATGGTTTTCTTTGCTGTGCAGAAACTTTTTAGTTACATATAGTCCCTTTTGGTTATTTTTTGTTTCTCTTGCCTAAGGATACTTAATCTATATATATTTAAAAGCAATTTAAGTGTTACTGCCTATGTTTTCTCATTTTTTAAATGTACCATTCAGGCCATTTATCTATATTTAATAAGCAATCATAGTTCAGACTAATACCTTCAATCCCAATATTTTCTCTTTTTTCATATTTTCAATTTCTCCAACAACCCAGTGTGGCTTTCATTACCCTCAATATATTTGCCCACTCATCAGTCCATCATAAATAACCAATCTCTCATGCCCCTTCTCTACCCTCCCCCATGCTCTCCTAACGTTTACAGGTTTTGATAACTCACATAGACACCATCCACAGGACATCCTTCTCTCTCCTCTTGCACTATGACTTCACAAGATGAACCATTCCATGACATGTTGTAGTGGGTTGAATAGTGGTCCACCAAGAGGTATGTCCACCCCAAACCTCAGACTGTGACCTTATTTAGAATAAGGGTTAGAGCTTTGCAGATGTAACTAAGGTCAGGATCTCAAGATGAGGCCATACTGGATTAAAGAAGGCCTTAAGTCCAAGGAAAGTGTTATTATAAAAGAAAAGGAGAGACAGAGACAAACAGGGGAGAGAGTTACATGTAGAGAAGAGACAGAGACTGGAGTGATGTACTAGTATCTACAAATCAACGAATCCTAAGGAATGCCAACAGCCACCAAGGTTAAGAGAGCTTTGGTACCACAAGTTAGGGCTTGGAGATTTATATCTGGGAACTACATTTTAACCACTACACATGTGGATAACCTGTTCACCTTTGTAGGGCTCCAAAACCTCACATCAGACTGTCCTACACATGGTCATTCTCCTCATCCTAATGAGGATCTAACACCCTTGACCGGTTGCCCTCTATCAATGTCTATTCATCATCCTGGGCCTGACACTGCTCTGTACCACCAAGACTCACTTCGATTCCTACCTTGCTCTCCCCCATGTTGTGGCTTTTGGACTGAATTTAGAGAAAAGAGTTTTGTTAACATCCCACTGCAATATAAATTAATTTGGATGATGAATAATTAATATTGCTTACCTTTTTGCTTCTTATAAGAAAAGCAGCCCACACTCTTTCTAAAATAAAATGAAAGGTAGCAAAATTATTCCCATTTCCTAGTGAAAGGAAAATACATATAATGTTCTTGGCAGAAATAGAAATTTAAAAAAAAATACAGTTATGCTTTATTTTTTATATAATCACTCTTCATTTGATCTAAGAAAATGTGACATTTTAAAACAATACATGTACTCATAAGTTCCATGTACTGAATTGAGTATAGTTTTCAGAGATAAATCACTTCATCAAGAAAAACAAAAAGCCAACGTGTCTAAAGATATTGCCCCTCCTTCTTTTAGCTTCTGGGATTTTTTTTGAAAGCTTCAAAAGAAACTTCAATACACAATGGTGATATGCCAACAGGATAAAACATAAGGTTGTTTTAAAACCATAAATAAAGCATAATTGTCATGAGAGAGCTTGGGTTTATGTTATGCTCTAACAATGAAGTCCTTAATTAAAACACCCTACAAGTTCAGGGTTATTAAGAGGCCATTCTGAAAGCCCAGAAACAAGGAAGAAAATGAAAAACAGAGCTTGCTCCATTCTCATTGGTTTCAACAGAACATTTGAGGAATGCTGAGTTTTAGCTAATCCTAGAGGGAAACAAAAGATTTTAAAGCTATTTCTTGAAGTTTATATTTTAAAGCAGAGGTTCCCAAACTTGTTTGTGCCGTAGACCCCTTGCCATGTTTTTCGGTTTTGGGTAGACCCCCTACTTACCTGATATTGATTTTTTTGTAAATTTCTAACTGTAGTGAAGTTTAGTTAAAATTTAATAAAAAATAATGTACCTACTTTTCTCCGGCATTCTCAAACAAAATAACACTGATTCACTATAATTTGTATGATAAACTACCAGTTTATATTTTTTAAAATATTTTCTCAGCACTTTCCTATTCAAGATTCAGGAAACGAATGAACGTATTTTTCTCACATTCATATTTATAGAGTGACGAATTGAACAAGTCGGTGCAAGTTCGCGAAGCTTTGAGACAAAAATTGGCAAGAATGTTTACTGCGCGTATGCTTGTAACAAGATGATACTGGTATATCATTATGTGCAGGTTTTTATCCTACAACTTACACAATTTTATAAACATATATAATAAATTTTTTACTTCATAGGTACTTTTATAAATAATTTATATGTTTTTATATTATAAGATAATATGATGTAAGTAAATAGGTACTATCAGTGTATGTTGAGATCCACTATCGTGGACCCCCATTTTCATTTCATGGACCCCCCAATTTTTTTTCGCTGACGTAGACCCCTTGCAGGTTGTCATAGACCCCTGGGGGTCGATATAGACCACTTTGGGAATCACTGTTTTAAAGGTTCTATCTGTCTGTCTTTATATATGCTGTGATTGGCATCCCTGTGGATAAGTCAGCATCCAACGCAAGGGTAGAGCAAAGGTTATTGGTCCCTCCTGCTATGTAGCCCTGAACTACATAGGAAATTTCATTGCACATTTGCTGCCTTCAGTATCCCCAGGTTGTTTAACAATTCTGTGCTTCAGTGACATTAAGGACAGGTCAGGAACCTGAGGCCACTCTTTTCAGCTCCAGATCGAACTTGACATTATGCACTGACAGCGTTTGGCAATTTGGCTTGTTCAATGAATGCTCTCAGACTGTGCAGCGACCAGGATGCATACTCAAAAAAAAAAAAAAAAGTCTTTGTGATGCAAAATTTGTAAAAGTGTAATTCCCATTATTCACTGGCAAGTTTTAATTAGAATTAGTAATGAATAACATTAATGAAAACTGTTTATAAAAGGATGCAAGAGGGACACAATTCGTTGGGGAATAACTCAATACCACACACTTTGCTATATTACATTGCAGAGAAAGTATCTGTGATGTGAAATCATGCCTCACTGGTCTTTTTGGACCTACAGGTTTGACACTTGCCAGTTTTGTAGTGCTAAAGAAAATTTAAAACTATAATGGTCAATACAATCATTTCTCAAATGGATCTATTCATCTCTCATCAAAAGGAAAAGACAAAATGAAAGGAGCATTTTCAGTGTTCGAATTACATTTAATACCATGGCAGATATAATGATACTGGAGCCTTAAAATCTATAAGGTTGCCTGCAGTGTTTGACAATACTAACTTTAGCCTATAGAACAAATTATAGTAAAAGCCTGTGTGCATTTGGTAGTCCATCAACCAGAAGTTCATCTTTACTAGCAATTTCAAGCTTTGCCAATACGGTAAAAATTTATATTCATGATAACGGCTGGCTAAAAGATTCTACTGCATTCTCAAACAAAGGTTACATTCTGTCAGGCAATTTTATTGTGTAGTTTTTATGCTCTAGAAACTGTATATGGTATATGTATTACAAACATAAGCCATCATATCATATTATACATTATTTTAAATTTTGTTTAATTTATTAAATAATATGCATCACAGAATTGTAAAATGTATTATATAGTAAATCAAATTTATAACATTTTTGCAATATAATATATATGGATTACTGAATCATGCATTTTAGTTTATACACTTAATATATTATCCCTCATTCTTTCAGCTTTTCTACTGCTTCTTTCTTTGCCTTTGCTGATGAATAAATCTCTAATTCTAGCCTCTTAGCTTTATTGTGTTCACATATTTTCAACAGTCTGATGAGTGCCTCTTTTTAGATATCCCAATATTTCCCCAGGTAAAATTGTAGTATATTTTGCATACACACACACACACACACACACACACACACACACACACACACACACCGTATTTTCTGGCGTATAAGACGACCCCCTACACTGTGTTCTAGTAAAAAGCCTGCTCAGATTGGCCAGAGTCAGAGAGGCTATTAAAAAAAAGAACTGGTGTTGCCTCGGAAGTGGGGGGTAGTCTTATACAGCGAATATAGCCCTAAACCTATGTTTTAACTGTAAAATTAGTGGGTCGTCTTATATGCCGGAAAATACGGTGTGTGTGTGTGTGTGTGTGTGTGTGTGTGTGTGTGTGTGTATTTATAAGTATATATATAAATATAAATATTAAAAAATATATATATTTATATTTATATTTATATTTATATTTATATTTATATTTATATTTATATTTATACTTATACTTATATTTATACTTATACTTATATTTATACTTATACTTATATTTATACTTATACTTATATTTATATTTATATTTATATTTATATTTATATTTATATTTATATTTATATTTATATTTATATTTATATTTATATTTATATATATAATATTTTCATGCCCAGGGCCTGGTGCAGGAAAATTCAGGCACTGGAGAGGGTTCCGGAAGCCCAGACTCCCCCCTCTCACAGTCTGGGAGCCCTCAGGGGTGGGAGGCGACACAGCAATCAGGGGAAGGTGACACCCCCATCACACCTCTGCTGCTGCCACTGCCAGCAGCACAAGCCTCAGCCAGCTGTGGTTACCTGAGCCCCAGGCCAGCACTGGGTGACTAGGCAGTTGCCATCTGAGGCTTGCCTGCACCTCAGGCGTCATCTGGGCAGCCAACACCTGAGGTTTGCCCATGCTTCAGGCTGGCCCTGGGTGGCTGGGGGGCTGAGGGCAGGTCTGGCCACACCATGGGCCTGCCGTGCTCCTGAGATGTGCTGAAAGAACTGGGAGATTCTTGCCGAAGCCAGTTTGGCTCAGTGGTAGAGCATCGGTCTTCAGACTGAAAGGTCCCAGGTTCAATTCCAGTCAAGGGCATGTACATTGGTTGAGGGCACATCCCCGATGGGGGGTGTGCAAGAGGTGGCTGGTCGATGTTTCTCTCTCATCGACGTTTCTGGCTCTCTATCTCTCTCCCTTCCTCTCTGTAAAAAATCAATAAAATATATTTAAAAAACAAACAAACAAACAAACAAAAAAACCTGGGAGATTCTGGCATGGCTGAAAGGACTGGGCCCTGCTATCTTGTGGTTATGGGCACTGCCATCTTTGCGATGGTGTGATGGTCAATTTGCATATTCCCTCTTTATTATATATATATATATATATATATATATATATATATATATATGAATGTACACATAATATACAAACATACCATCTATTTATATAGCAGCTAATTATATCCCAAGTGTAACTATAATCTATGCATGTCATATATGCATATTGCCTCATGTAATTATAACATTTAATGTACACTTACTTCAAAAAGCATTATATTAAAGTGAAGCATAAGGCTTTGTGACTTGCCAAAGGTCACACAGCTAAGTGATCGAGCCAAGGCTGAAAATGGGTCCCACCAGCATCTCAAATGCTATGCTTCCCATTACACCACATATCTCATCATACCTACCCATCTTCCAATTCTAGATCAAAAACCTACAGAGTAATAATCAACTTTATCTTCCTCATTCTTACATTGAATTGGTAATCAATCCATCACACTTTTTAAATTTAATTTCTACCCCTATTCCTTACCCCCATGCTTTCTTTAATCACTTTGAGGGGTTAGACTGTCACAAGAACCTTCTATCTTGCTAGTCTTTTTTGCCTTTTATCCCCATTCTGCATGTCAATACTGCATATCTTAAAACACTACTCACCAGGTTATTTTTTGGTACTCTGATAATCTAGGGTACTACATACTTTCTCAAAATTTATTTCTCAAAAAAAAAAAAAAACTTTCTTTTTCTAGGAAACACATTTCACATCAGGGCTTAATAAACATATTTGTGGGCCTCTACATATACTATCGATCCTCATTATTCACAGGTGCCACATTTGCAAATTCATGTACTTGCTAAAGTTGACTTCTAACCCTGAAATCAATACTCACAGCACTTTCGTAGTCATTCTCAGACATACAGGGTGATGAAAACTTTTTGTCTCCTGATGCATATCTTCCAGCTGAGGTTGAGCAAGACAATGCTCTGCCTTCTTGTCTCAGCTCTCATTCTGTGACAACTAGTCTTTTCATGGTTCATTTATTGCCACATTTTCTGCATTTTTATGTGTATTTTTTGTTGGTGGTGATATTGCTGTTTAAAATGGCCCTCAAGCATAGTGTTGAAGTGCTAACTATTCTTTCTAAGGCTGCGGTGTGTCTGATAAAGAAAATACATGTGCTACATAATCTTTTTCAGGCATGAGTTACACGCCAGAAAATACGGTGTCTCTGTGTGTTTGTGTGTGTGTACTTATATTTATATTTATATTTATATTTATATTTATACCTATACTTATACTTATACTTATACTTATACTTATACTTATACTTATACTTATACTTATACTTATACTTATACATATACATATACATATTTATATTTATGTTTATGTTTATGTTTATGTTTATGTTTATGTTTATGTTTATAAATATAATATTTTCATGCCCAGGGCCTGGTGCACAAAAATTCAGGCACTGGAGGGGGTTCTGGAAGCCCAGCCTCCCCCTCTCACAGTCTGGGAGCCCTCAGAATTCCATGAATTCCATGTTTATAAATCAATAAGGCCTCCACCCCCAACTGTGTGAAGCTCACTCCTCTCCAGGACTTTAGAATGATCTATTGCTCTCATGTGCCCCAGCACACTCACTGATAGTCATTCAGAGACATATAGAGTCATCTAAAATAATAAAAGCGTAATATGCTAATTAGACCAGATGTCCTTCTGGATAATCTTCCGGATTAAGCTGAGACTGTGAGGTTAAGCCTGGGTCCTGGGTGCCAGAAGGAAGCTGGTGCCAGCAGCCTGAGGAAGGAAGACCTACTCTTGCACAAACTTCATGCATCGGGCCTTTAGTCCTATATAATAAAAATCTAATACGTTAAGTGTCTGGTCTTCCATTCTACCAATCAAAGTGTAATATGTTAATGATATGCTAAGGCTGCTCAAACACTCACTATGATGTACACTTACCACCAGGGGGAAGATGCTCTGATCAGTTGATTAGCTTGCTGCTGGGATCCAGCTGATGAGGACTGAGCAAGACAGGCCGTACATGCCCTGGAGCCTTCTTGCAGTCCTTCCCCACTTGGCCAACTTCTTGCATCCCTCCCTGGCCCTGATCAAGCACCAGGTGGATCCCTCAGCCTGGCCTGTGACTTCTCACAATCTGGGCTGAGGGTACCTTCCTCCCCCGCTCCACCAGAGTACAGAATTTCATGCACCGGGCCTCTAGTTCTCCATATAAGAGGCAAGATATAGTATAGATGAGCACTGCCTAAAAGAAATATGAAGAAAGACACATATAAGTCTTAAATTTTCTAGAAACTACATAAAGAGGAAATTAATTTTAATAACATATTTTAATGCAAAGTATCATCATTAAACATTTATTCAACACCGTAATTGATGAGACATACATTGTGTATTCCTCTTATTGTACTAATTTTTTTCAAAATTTAGTGTGTGTTTTATCTCTATGTAACTTCTTAATTCATACTGGCCACATTTCAAATACTCAGTAGATATACAGCATTAGTGGCTACCATATTGGATAGTACACTATCCAATATTTTTTATATGCTCTTGCTATATGGTAATATTTTTTGTCTGATATTTCCCAGCTGTAAACACAGGTTAAGATAACCATATCTACAATTACATTCTAGAGATTAAAAATTAATAAAGCTGGTAAAATTTTCTTTCATGTGGCCACGGCAATGGCGCCCTATGATCCAGCTGTAACTGTATCACATCTTTACTTAGAAACATACTTCCTTTCATTCATGACAGAGACTATACACATGACTGACTAAAAAAATATTCTGGTCACTGTTCCAAAAATATAAGATCACTTTTAAAGGGGCACTAACAGACTGTTAGAGAAATAGAACTAGAGAAAACCTCAAACAAGTTTCCAAATTACACCCTCTCACTGTACTAAGCTGGTCTATAGAGAGAGATGAGTGATGCAGGGAAACTCATGCAGCCACCTAAGCCGATTCAGGTTGGGAATCCCCATTTCTAGTTTTGTAACGTTTTGTTACAATATGTTGAATGTCACCACATTCAAGCCTACTGTGTATGTATTTCTACTGCACAGTATCACATCATATCTCCCCATATGTATTCTATCTGAGTTCTTTTTTTATTATTATTATTATCTCTTACTACTCTTACTCACTCTACTTAAGCTATGCTGGTTTCCTCAATTTTTACTCAAGCAGGTCATGTACTCACATGTCTTATAGCCTCAGACTTCCTACACTTTCCTTATAAATTACTCCTCCCTTGATATATTCATGAACAAGTTCCTCACTACTCTTATGCCTTTGCTTTAATATTATTATTATTTATTAATATTTTTACAATATACAAAATAAATCTATTACCAGATTTTATATACAAAATAATTAGCCATTTACATGCAATGAACATTTATATTTCAAGAAAAGTGATTTTAAATATAATAATATTACCTGTACTAACATATTATAATATCACAAAAGTTGTAGAAAATCTGCAAATAACAGGATTACTTCTATTATGTTCTAAGATATCTTTTTCCTCTAGCTCTATTTTTGTTCATCAGTTTATGCTGTTTATTACATTCCACAAATAAGTGAGATCATGTGATATTTATCTTTCTCTGACAGGCTTATTTCACTTAGCATAATGTTCTCCAAGTTCATCCATGCTGTCCTGAATGGTAAGAGTTCCTTCTCTTTTAAAGCAACATAGTATTCCATTGTGCAGATGAACCACATTTTTTAATCCATTCATATGCTTATGGGCACTTAGGCTGTTCACAAATTTAGCTATTGTAAATTGTGCTGCTATGAACATAGGAATGTATATATCCTTTCTGATTGGTGTTTCTGATTTATTGGGATATATTCCTAGAAGTGGAACTATTGGGTCAAATGGAAGTTCCATTTTTAATTTTTTGAGGAAACTCCATACTATTTTTCCACAGTGGCTGTAGCAGTCTGCATTCCCACCATCAGTGCACTAGGATTCCTTTTCTCCACATCCTGGCCAGCACTTGTCATTTGTTGATTTGTTGATGATAGCCATCCTGACAGGTGTGAGATGGTACCTCATTGACATTTTGATTTGCATCTCTTGGATGATTAGTGGCTTTGAGCATGTTTTCATATATCTCTTGGCCTTCTGTATGTCCTCTTTTGAAAAGTGTCCCTTTAGGTCCTTTGCCCATTTTTTATTGGGTTGTTTATCTTCCAGTTGTTAATATTTATGAGTTCCTTATAAATTTTGGAGATTAAACTCTTATTTGAGATAATATTAGCAAATATTCTTCTCCCATGCAGTGGGTTTTCTTGTTATTTAAGATACCAATGGCATATTTCACAGACATATAACAAACTCTCCAAAAATTCATATGGAATTAATCCTGAGAAAGAGGAACAAAGCTGGAGGGATCATAATACCAGATGTTAAGCTGTATTACAAAACCACTGTACTCAAAATTGTCTGGTACTGACATAAAATAGACATACATACAAATGGAACCAAACTGAGAACCCAGAAATTGACCCAAGCCAGTATGCTCAATTAATATTTGACAAAGGAGTCAAGAGCATACAATGGAGTCAAGACAATCTCTCCAATAAATGCTGTTGGGGAAATTGGACAGATACATGTACAAAAATGAAAATAGACCACCAACTTATACCATACACAAAAATAAACTCAAAATGGATAAAGGACTTAAACATAAGACAGAAAACCATAAAAATATTAGAAGAATTAGGCTGCAAAATAGCAGACATATATCATAGCAATATCTTTATTGATACAGCTCCTAGGACAATGGAAACTAAGGAAAAAAATAAACAAATGTGACTACATCAAAATACAAAGCTTCTGCACAGAAAAAAAAACAAACCTTCTATCTGAGTTCTTATAATACAAAACTTAGACATGAACAAGCAAAATGACTTCTAAAATGTAGGAACTGTAGACGAGCTCTGAACTAGAGGAACGAGGCTAAAATACAGCTGGTTTGCAGATTATATACAACTTTGGAACCAAGGGAGGAAAATGAGCTATGATAAAAACTAGCTGCGTGACCTTGAGTAAATCTCTCAACCTCTCCATGACCCAAAGTTCTTATCCCCAAAATGACTGGCAGTGGGAGGATTAGATGATTTCTGAGGTCTCTTCCAGTTCTGAGACATTTATTCTAATACATGCTAGACAGATGATTTTATAATAATAGCCTTTCTAAGTTAGTCTTCTGCTTAGAAGAAAAAAAGAATGCTGCCACCTGTTCTCTTTTTGGGCACTCCTAAGGATTTATCAAATGATACTAAATAATTTATAAAGAAAAATAATTAAATTTAAAGCAATCACTACCACAAAAGTTTATCTCTAAGAACAAGCTTCCTATAACAGTAAGTAACAGACAAACAATAGCATGGTAAAAATTATACTTTTTTTCCAAAAAATGTTACTTAAATAAAAGGGGAAAATGGATCTCTTATAACAAGGTAATAGGGATAGAATTATTTTATTACATTTTGAACTGAAAGCTAATTGTTTTGTTTTAAAGGCTGTTAAAGTAGTTTCCACCACTTTCAATTCATTCAATAGATACATATATAACACCTTCTTGAAGCCAGGCAATAGTGAGCTAAATTGATATACTACCTGTCCCCGTGGGTTTCATACTTCAATGTATAGATCTAAAGGAAATTAATTGAATGTTCCCTTAAGGACTGACTATGTATAATACAGCCACATTAACCTTCTATATTAAAAATTGGTTTTGGGGGGGAAAAAAGCATCTCTCTAAAGATATAAACCCTAATCCATGTTTACCTTTCTACATGTACATGTGATGAAGAAAGCAGAAGTGTGCACATTGGTTCTAAAGAGAGTCCTGGAAATACAGACTCCCGGAAATACGGAGTATCATGTAGGCTAAAGTAACTCCCCAAACCCAGAAGGTTTCTGAGTCACAAAGACTGTAAGTATATATTTCTGTTACACACAACACATGCTCTCAGAATGGAGCCAAGACCCTCCTCCTGATTCCCAGCAATTAGCAATGAGGAGAATTGGTGGGAAGAAGGATGCAATTGTTCAAACTCCATTTTCTGGTTCCCAATTGAATAGACTCTAAGCAACTAATATGTATGTGTTTTGACTAAAAAAAAAAAAAGAACAACAGCCCTGGTGCTCCCTTTCTTCTTTAATTAAGAGTTCTCAAATTCTAGAAAGAGCTTAATGGTTGCCAAATATCACTCCTGCTACTAACTGTTTTCTGTTGAAACAATGTGAAATGCAAAACCTTATAGAATATTTTCCCAATAAGAAAATGTAAAATTGTGAAACTTATGCAAAATATTGCAAATCCTGTTATGCCTTTCTTTCTGAAAATACAATAAACTAAATGTACCACCACTGGTCATTCTTGGAAACCAATATTGGCATTTCTCACTCTTATGACTATAAACCCAAGCTCAAGTTCATTTGTGTTATGAACTTGGATTACTATGGTTCTGGAAAAAAGATGAAATAAGAGCACCCTTGTAACTGAACAAGGAAAACATATAGTAGATTCAACATCATTTGCCCCATATCTATTGAGGGTCTCTTGTAAAAATTGATGTCTACCTCTGATAACAAGAGGGGTGGACAGAATCTAATGTGGGTGTACCACGTTTTAAAAGGAAACAGGGGGGAAAGATCACTTCTAAAAGGCACTAGACAAATGCCAATTTTTATGTACTGGTTTCTTTCAAAATATTCAATCACACCTAATAATTGGCAGGAAACAAAAAAAGGCTTTCACTTCCATGCTGTGCACTCACTCCCCTGGGGTACATAGCCATTTGTGACCACTAGCAGCAGCAGGGAGCAACCTCAGGGAGACCAGATTTGTTCAATTATGCCTCTACCACCCAACCCACCTCTACACCTCTGTTATTAATACACTGCAGCATTGTGGATTACAAAGGGTCCTTAAAATCATAGAAGTAACATGTTTCTGGGTGGAGAGAGAACTAAAGGATTTTTTTTAGTAAAGAAAAATATAAAGACAAGGCAAAATATTAAATTCAGCTGTTGTTTCCTGGACACTTGATTTAACAAGCTTCTCAATGGTGCGTGAGAACTAAGAACATGCCTCACTCCTGGAATAAGATAGACGTTTTATGAAAGTGTCACAAAAAAATAATCATTTTTTTGTATCAAATGCTTGCTTTGTAAAAATTTCTACTTTTGCCACTTAAGTCCATGGTTTCTCATCTTCACTAAGCCTAAGTAAAAATGTATTATTAGTTGGTTCTGATCTCCAAAGAAGGATAATAACATATGAATTTTCTCTCTGACAAATTCCATAGCTATATGGATAGAATCCTTCAATTTTAGGTGATATTCTATGTTTACTGAAATAGATTAACTCATGAATTTCACCATTAATGTGTACTTACAACTACCAGTACAGCAGAATTCCGAGTGACTTATTTAATATGAATTATTAGAATATACAGAATGAATAAGCCTCTGACAATCACTTATTTCCCAAATATTTTTTGAGCATATAGCATGCTCCCATTTACTCTACTAGCTGCTGAAAATATCATACAGAAGAAAGATACAGTTCTCCTGCGTTGTGATCCTTACAGTCTAATGGGAGAGATCAGAGGCAAAAAGCAAGAATAACAGGTTATTAAGTGTTTTGTTTGGGGACTAAAAGGGCACACATAGAGGATAACCTAGGCTAGTCTTGGATGCCAAAAAAGATTTCAAAAGAAACATAATTACTGAAGAGAGCCCAGGAAAGCAGGGAGAAGTTAGCCAGACAATAATAAGCAACAAATACTCTTTAAAAATCAGCTTAAGAGTGAGGAATGCTTATGGACATGTGTTGCTCCTAAGCTATTTCATCATGATACTTTTCTTGCAGGAGAGAAGACTTGAGCATAATTTTCAGAAAAGAAAAGTGTGGCTTTAGGGTAGAACAACGTTCTTTGTGAATTCTGTCAGTCTTTTGGTCTTACTCTACACAGACAAAAAACACTTTGCCTCTAGGACATTCCTAGATGGACATGTGCTAAAGCACATCCAGCCAATCGAAAAAAAAAAGTGAGGGGATATGAACAGTGAGCATACAATTCCTTGAAATATTTTGGATATCTCTAGACTTTTTCTGGGCTTCTGTGTCTGTTTTGTTCTTGGCTTCACGACTTCTGATATCTGAAGATAAATAACATCCAAGATAAATAAATAAGTGACTCGTCACTTTAAGAAGAGTTATCCACAATAATGCCACCAAGCTCTCAAAGCCTAATGCCAGATCACACACTTCTTTGTCTGCAGAATAATTTCCCAATAATGAAAGCAAGAGCAGTAGTAGAAGCCATGGTACCAGCAGTCAAATTTTATTGAACTTTTACAAAGTGATACAAGGGCTTATGTTCAGGATCTCATTTCACCCTCACAAAACTTCTGTGAGGCAGCCACCATCATTATCCTTATTTTATGATGAGGTAGCCCAAGCTTTGGGAAGTTAATTAAGGTGCCCTGGGTCACAGCTGGTAGGAGCCTGGGGTAAGATTTAAACACAGGCTTGTCTAATATCCAGGCCATTATATGAACTTGCTTACTGCTTCCAACACTATAGACAATGCCAGTGTATACTGCCACAGAACAGAGAAGAAAGGGAGAGATTCCCGTGGAACAGGAGAAAGATGTGAAGGGATCATGTAGGACTTCAAAACTGACTTAAGTTATTGAAATCACACGATATAAGTTGATTAAAGAATCTGCAAACAATACCAGATATGGTGACAACTCTTCCATATTTACTATTTTGCACATTTTGAATGTTGTGTCTGCTCTTTGAACAGAGATCAGGCTTCCTCCTTGTCCCTAGGTAACTAGCAATCAGAGGACAATTTTGAAAAGGAAAAACTTCCATTCTTCTATGTATTGAGTAATATAACATCATTATATTTTAGGAAAGAATATATTTTAGAAAGAATAACTTCAAATCTTTACTTTGAAACTGTTTCATCTCTGTCATCTCTAAGAGAATAAATTTGGTGAATTAGAATTGAGTTCTCATCTCAAGTAATATCATTTGCCTCTTTGTCATAGTTTTTATTGAATTGTTTAAAACCCTCCTCCATTTTTAATACATTGATCTTCTTCAGTATACACATATTAATAATCATACCCACATAATGATTATACCAATATTCAGCAAACTACAAAGCTAACCCATTGTTTGACTTTGTAAATAAAGTTTTATTGGAACACAGCTGCATTCATTCATTTACATATTGTTATGGGCTGCTTTCTCAACTAAGCTGAGTGGTTGCAACGGAAGCAATATGGATCA
The DNA here is from genome assembly GCF_964339955.1 of Pipistrellus hanaki. Lineage (NCBI taxonomy): Eukaryota > Metazoa > Chordata > Mammalia > Chiroptera > Vespertilionidae > Pipistrellus > Pipistrellus hanaki. The sequence continues at coordinate 130,064,498 of NC_140504.1, read as the reverse complement.
TAAAGTCCGAAGGATTTTACTGCCTGGCCTTTTAAAAAAGTCTGCAGAGAGAGAAAAAACTTCATTATTTTTCTCTTAAAATTTGGCTTTACTCATTTATTCATTTTTGTTAATCAACTCATGTTTATGAAGCAACTTCTATGTACCTGGCATCTAGGTAAAGACTAGGTTACAGACCCATTAAGAAACAAATTAAAAAAAGACCAGGTAATGACTGCTCTAACGAAGCAAGAGTGTGGAGAAGAGGAAACCTGGACAGCATCCTAAGGGAGGCAAAGAAATTTAAATTATTTTTGATACAGAAGTAATCAAAGGGGTGAAAAGGAAAAATATATTATGTTTTGGCCTTTGCTAGGAAACACAAGAATCATAATGAAAGTAGTGGAATGAGATTAATAGAAAGAAGGGGAAACGAGATAAAACAAAATTAAACCATTAGAGTAACTCAGATAATTCCAGGTGAGGTGGAGCTTAGCATTTAAAGGTATTTGAGACTTTTAATTGCCCTGGCCAGTTTGGCTCAGTGAATAGAATGTCAGCCTGATTAGGGCTCATGCAGGAGGCAACCAATCGATCAATCAATGTGTTTCTCCCACATAGATCTTTCTATCTTTCCCTTTCTCTTCCACTCTCCCTAAAAATCAATGAAAATATATCCTCTGGCTAGGAGAAAGAAAGAAGAGAGAGAGAGAGTATTAATGGTTTAAATAATGACGTCAAAAAATCAGCTTTTATGACTTTACTAAAGGAACATTCTGCCTTATTGTTAGATGTTCAATATTATAGAAGTGTTGACATGGTTTGGAAGAGATGTAGCTTGTTTGTGAGATTGGAAGAGTAGATCTCCTCCAAGCACTAGCTCTGCCCCCAAGTTATAAGAAGTCATAAAATCAGGTATTGGACAGAAGGCAGTAAGGGAAACCCTTTAACCTGGATCTAACTAGATTTGGTACCCCAAAACAACCAACTGCTATTTTTCCCTTTTGTGTTTATCAACAACATGCCCCAAACTCATTGGTCCATGTTGAATCTTTTAATTGGAAAAGCCAGCCTTGTGTGTGAGCAGAAAATAAATACCTCATGAATAAATGACTGATGAGTGAGTGAGGGTGATTATTCTTTAGCTTTTGGGGCAGTGACAATAGATGAAATGAATACTATGGGTCTACATTATCAAAGTGAATACCTAGAAGTTTCACTATAGCTAAGGCAGCATAAATGACATTTTAAACTATGCTTGTTTTGGTTTGGGTTTTGACCCACTTAATATTTACCTCTCTAGATGAAAGCCATACCAATGAAAAATTCTTACCAACCTAAACAACCAGATAGGATGCACACCGAAGAAATTCAGTGTAATCATTTTATTATTAATCAGACTATAAACATTTGATTTGAACAGATACCTGGACAAAGGCTATACTTAACATAGAAAGTAGGAATCCGTCATTTAACAAATGTTAATTAATTTATGCTAACATTTTCCCTTACTTAAGTGATTTTAAAGTGACATTTATTTCTATAACTTTGAACTGAGATACTCAAATGATTGTCCATTGACCTAAGCAAAGTAAGTAGCACAGACGAAGGGTGAAAAAGTTCACTTACTAAAATAACAAACAAAATTGTTTTATTTTGGAAGGAGCACCACAACAAGACAATCTTTTATTCAACAAATAAAAATTGACATTTAATTCAGTTAAGAGTGTTACTATGTTTGGAATCCTATACAATTAAATATTGTTTTAGGGATTCTCAAAGTGAGTAAGGACAGGAAATATAAATTACAACATCAGAAAGTACACTCTTTTAGCTTCATAAGCTATATTTATATGCTTAAACATAAACACTACTGGGATATAAAAAAAAGAAAGAATATTGATGGATTTCTTGGCCCTGACATTACTAGAGCATTTTGTTTTGTTTTAACTGTGGTCTCTGATGCAAGTAGAATGTACTTTTTGGAAACATATATATCTAAATGGTTCTGAATGTTTAAAAAAAAAACACACAACCCTAAATGAAAAGAAAAATTGAACATCAACATTTTCTCTTGTCTATTTTAATGTGGCCAAGAAATCTTATGTGACAAGTTGAAAACAATCTACATTTATTCTTTTCCCTCAGGTCACCAAGCTTGCTTATGTGATATCACAGCATGTTTTTACAAAAATTAATTTCAAGTCAAAAGACAGGACAACTCCTTTCAGCAGTAAAAGGTAACAGGAGGATACTGTGGTTTAAGCACATAATGAATAACAAGAGAAATCAAAATATTCTTGACTGTACATTGCTTTTCTTTTTCTCCTGATGGACTTTCAGATTGCTTCAAAAGACCTACTAAAAATCTTCCACTGGAAAAGATCTAGTATAAATCACAAGTAGTGATTTTAGTGGAGAACACAGGAGCAGGAAAAAAATGGGTCATCTTATAAAATTGATTATGTGAGCTCTCTACATGCAGCACATATGTCAGCAACGGGGGAAAACAATCTCCAGATAAATTCTGCAGATTTTCTTTCTTCTGGAGAAAAACCTGTGTCTTCTGTATATTGCAAAGCATAGAGGGAGGGGGTAGCAGTTAAGATATATACATGAGATAAACATCAGACTAGCTTTTGAAAAATGAGCCAAGCCCCAAAATAGCCCAGAAAAATTATAATTAAAAAAGTGTGTGTATGTGTGTGTGTGTATTTTTTTCCTCTCCCCTTCTCTCCCCTCCCCCCTTCTAAATCTGGAATCCTTACTATCTTATTTTAAACAAGCAGAGAGTGCAAGCTTCAATCTGTTTGGATAGAAAATAATTTATATAAATGTTTTGTTCAAGCCCAAAAGGGAAAGGGAGTTTAAATATACAGTGTATGAAAGATGCATGCCCAACTTCAAACAGCCTAGTGCACAGAAGAGGAAAAATAATCTGACCTTCTTAGTCATTCCCAGCAGCCTTTAAGCTGAAATATCTTGCAATTTGCAATATCATTTCAATGACCCCAACAGTAAGAGATTAACCAAAATTTTATAACTGTCCTGCTCTCCTCCTCTCGGACCTCTTAGGGGATGGAGGGAGGGAAGGGAGAACAAGAAGGTCAAAGAACAAATGGAAACAAAACCTGTGTTTTGCACCCTTCCTCTGCACTGGGGAAAGAAAAGCAAGGTAGATAAGTCTGTATAATACTGAACCAAATCTCTTTAATTCCAGTCAGCTTTTATCATCCAGTCACTGAGTCTGTGTGTGGAAAAATTCATGCTAATTCCCCCTAGCAACAGCCTCAACCTATCAGAGACTTTATGCACCATGCAGCTGCCAGCCAGGGAGAATAACTCTAAGTAGGTCAGGCCTGTATTTCTAAAAATGCTACGGTCTAATAACCCCACTGTCCCGTCTGTCTGCCCTGCCCCATAATAACCTCAATTGCTTGGTGACACAATGACATACTACCCTGTTAGAGTGCAATCACATCATGCTACATTATTCTGCTGCGAGCATGACTGCTGGGTGAAGGACCCTCGGAGGGGCAGCATTAATCAGGCAGCCATTCATGTCCACCCGCACTTCACTCTGGAAATGGGGACTGCATTAATGACCAGCTGTTTGAACTAACACAAACAAAATAATGCCTTCCACCCTGTTGGGTGCACAGAATACCCTATTCTGCTCTGGCAGGTTCCGCTTCTTGACTAAATCGAAGATGTAAATTAAACGGGTTCAGACAATGTCGGCTTTGGCAATCTCGATGTAAGTATATTTAAATTATATTACGTGTGATTCAAAAAAGCTATTGATTTAATATACACAGCTTTCCCTGCCTACCATTTCCCCTTAATCCACATTAAAAGGGGAAATGCATACACGGGTAATGCAATACATATACACGTATTACCCAGGAAGCCAAATGCACAGAGCTGAACTAAAATTGACTTCTTTCGGGCAGAGAAACAAAACAGGTCAGGAGTAATTGTGCCGCGTGAACACAAATACAAATTCAAAATGAATGCTGTGGAGGAGCATGGAAAACAAATAAGAGTAAACATTCTAGCCTCCCAACCAATCAGCGCCTCCCTCCGTCTCTTTGTGGGGGCTGTAGGCACACCAAATCTCTAAGCGCAAGGGACGAGGAAGGGGAGTGAGCACGGCTTTCAGATCTCAAGCAAGGCAGTACCCCTGCTTCCCGTGGGATTGCCAACAAACTGCTGTATGGCTTCAGGACAACCGAGGCTTCTCCAAGGTTTAAACTTGGGCTAGGAACAAAAGTCAAAACCTTACAGCCTTTTTTTGAGTTCTATAAAATGGGAATTTTAGAATTTAATTGACCGTATTTATTTGAATGTCATTTTTTACTCCTCTCCATTTTAATGCAAACACACACACCCAAATAATAATAATAATAATAATAATAATAATAATAATAAAAGTGTGGATGCAGATCTAGGAGATTGGCAGTGCTGTTTTTGGCTATTTGAGGAACTATCTTGTATGGCTGGGGCTTGCACGGACATTTTCTTGCATGATTAATCTGCATTTTTAAGGGTTCGGAGTCTCATTTCATCAACATACCACACCACCACCACTACCACCCCTGGCAAATTGAAAATTCAGCCTTCAATTATGCAGAATTCGGCAAGTCTTCTATGTGTAATCCGTCAGTATTTGATTTACAAACAGAGAAAATTCCTTAATCCATGTGCCCTTGTCTGAACTGGGCTTGATAACTTAGTTATGACTATCTCCTCACTCTGTGGCACACAGCACACAGTTATTCTTGGAGCGATACAGGCACTGACGCAACCAGGAACCGCTAATTACAAGCTGCTGACATTCTGCTTGTCTTTGCAGCTTTGAAGTTCTAAGTCTGTTTTTCTCTCTTGTGAGCTTGCAAAGTTTCATTCTCTTCCCCCCAATGCTCCTCACCACCACCACCACCACCCCCCTTCCCCTCCATGATTTCTCCTGTCCTTCTTCCTATTGTAAGTCTTTCTGGACTCACTCTAGGACTCCGTGGAGAAAGCGGTGAGAGCACTCAGATTCTCCAACTTGCTTTCTTTCCATCCCCTCCCTGCTCCCCTGCACACAGATCTACAGTTTGGAAGTACAGTAATAAGATCCTCACCCATCCCCACCCACAGGAATGCATCAACAGCTGGCCAAACATAATCCAACACACAGAGCTGCCTTTGTAGAAATAGTAACAAACAGTGGAAGGGCCAGACAGGCGTCCCAGCAGAGCTGCCCATGACAACTGCAAAAGCTCCTCATTTCCAGGTCTGAGCGGACTCCACCGAGCTGAGCTGCAGTTGGAGCACCACTGCTTCCTCATCTGAGTCAAAAACCCGCTCGGTGCCTCCTCCATCCTCGCCAGGGGCTGTTCCGGGGGTGCCAGCCTCTCCGTACCGCCACTTAGACGACGCTTTCTCTGTGGCCATATTCTGCCACATGGCTCACACCCTTGGAAATGCCACACTGCAGACTCCCAAAGCTCGTGAGCGGCACCCACACCTGTACCTCACTCAGGATCTAGCTGCGAGCCAGTAGGACCACCTCTCTTCGCCAGAAAAGGCTTTCTCCTTTTAATTATAGGCTGAGCCTTGGAATCCTAAAACATGTAAATCTAACACCGCATTCATCTCCATTGAGCGTCTAGCGTCTGAAGCCCGTGGTAGCCAGCTGGTCTCAAAGTCATCTGGGATACATTTATTTTGATTAAATCGATCAGATTTCTATTTACAGGATAGGATTTTTCGCCATACTGAATACAGCTGTGTTTACAGGGGATTGTAGGAGAAGAAGAAAACAAAACTCCACAATCAGCCCTAGCCCAGCACAGAGCACTCAGAACGTCAAGGAGTTAAAGCTAAGGGGCTTGCTTTCACATCAGCGAGCAAACGCTGCCTGCAGCTGCTCTGGCCATGCGCGCTAGCCAGCCAGGAAATGGGTGTTGAGCTGGAGCTGAAAGTACAAGCTGCAATCAAGCCCGATCCAGCCAAGGGACAGACTTCCTGTGTAAAATGGCCAGAAATCTCTCTTCTTTATGGCATGCCTCTACATGCATGCACATGCATTTAAATCCGTGCAGCAAGGCTGCTGTTCCCTCTGGGGGCACTGGCGCAGCTCGCCTAGCCCCATCCGTATCTCTCTTGACAGCGCCGGGGACATCCAGGCTACAATTTACAGGTCCTGCATCCATGCACTGGGTTATAAATTATCCATCCTCCCTAGGCTGAGAATGCAGAGCCAGCGGCGGGCAATCATGCGGCATTCGGCATCTCCTCTTTCTTGTCATCCACTCCTCACTGTGCCTCTCTCCAACTCCGCCCGGGCAGGCAGACACGTCAGATGCCTGCTTTATCCATCTTCAGCTGCACTCTCAGGTACAATGTCACCACATCTCGACATGGTTCCTCCCCCCACTTCCAGCCCCCACCCTCCTAAACCAAGCCCTGGGAGCAGCCCAAGCCAGGGGCCCACTCCAGGGCTGCTCTGCCCTCGCCCGGTGGAGGAGCGGTGGGCACTGGATGGATAGGATTCCTAACTTGCCCTTCCGCGGTCCTTGGCGTCCTTCCTATTCGTCCCACCCCGGCTCTTCTGCTGCTTCACCCTGTCCTCCGCGTGCCCTCCTCCAGCTGCGAGGGGCCTGGCCGGAGCTGTGAGAGCAGGTCCTTCTTGGCACCGTGCGCGCCCGGAGTCCAGTGCGGGCGCCGGGTGGGACGAGGCGGGATGCAGCAGGTGCAGCTCAGGTAGCCGGGGAGGCTGGTGTGCCAACGGCGATACAGCCCTGGAGCCGGGAGCAAAGATGGTCTGGCTTCAAGATTTTTAAAAAAGAGAGAAAGACAGGAAGAAAAAAAAAAAAACACACACGAAACAGCGCAGCTCGGTGCCTCCATGGGTAAAGAGAAGGAAAAAAAAGACACAAACCATAAAAAACAAAGAGTTAAAATCAAATTTAAAAAAAATAAAAGAATGCATAGATCAGAGTACTTCATGCGACTTTTATTTCTAACATTTTTCGGTTTCTTGGCCTCCCCGCGCCCCTCCAAAATCTCTCCCGTGCCCGAACACCCTGTCCGTGAGCACCGAGTCTCAGAGGCTCTAGCTCCAAAGTGCAGACCCAGCATCACATGAGAAACCACATGACAACTGGAGTCGGCTGCTGATGTGGTCCACTATTTGGCGGAGACACCGGGGAGAGGAAGGAGACAGATCTCCAGTGTGAGGTGCCCCTCTCGCTGCCAGGAAGAAATTTCCTAAAAAAAAAGAACAACGAGGAGAATGCCTTTCTGTAGAAATGCCCGTGGCTGCACATACACTTTTATTTATGCACACTTACGTAGACTAAAGAGACCGTGGGTCCTTAAAGACGTTTCGAGGATGCTGTACCGCAGACACTAGCTGGATGGCAGCAATATTATTTCTAGATTGTATTAGTCAAAGCTGATTCCACTTAAGTGGATTCCTGAAAAGCACACACCATGTCTTCATAGCATGATCAGGCTTGGAAAACCAATTCTATTATCTCTCCCTGCAATCTGTATCTGAACCTGCATTCTGAATAATTTATTTTTAGACTAATAAGATGCTTGCCAAGACCGCTCCTTTCTTCCGTGAGTGGTGCAGGCAATATTCATCCAAGTGGGGAAAGCTTGTCCCTTTGTAGGGAGAAGAGATGGTTTTCGTCATTTTCAAAAAATGCAACTTCTTATTTAAAGGCACACAAATGCATAGCAATAAAGGTCTCCTGCAAGTAATCATTAAAAACAAGTGAAATGTTTCTGCTTCATTGGATTGACATGCCTCTTAGTTGCAGTTTGGCATCTCTTGCTGGCAAATGGTAGTGATATTTTTCTAACACTGTTCATGGCTGCGGCTAGAGCCTTTAAGCCATACAGATACTGCTACCTCTCAGCAGGGCGAGAGCAAACAATTGCTTTCTGGAGCACCTCTCTGCAGAGGTGCTGCACTGCCTGCCAGGTACATTTTACCAGTTACATTAAGGCTTGTAGGAAAGAGAAGGCCTCAGGCCTATGTAGATTCCATCACTCATCCTGGAATGAGAGAAGAACCTATTTGAGACATAATGCCCCAAATGTGAAAGGTATACCTTTGTAGAAAAACAGCTCATGCTAACTAGAACCAGGGATAGGAACTGTCTACACCTTGCCTTTTTTAACTGTGCAGATATCGAGGTAAGTGGCCTTTAATTTGGTCAAGATGCACTTGGCCTTTGATGGTGTGAATGTGTCAGTGACTATACTAGACACTGGGGTCCAGTGGTGAACAAAATGGGCATGGTCCCGCTGTTGTGGAGCTCACAGCCTGGTAACGGCACACATCTCTCTTTCTTCTAAGACAACCTCTTTTCAATGTGGATACTCCAAAATTATCCACAAAGAAACCCAGCAGTCCCTTTTTCACTCTTTCCTCGCCATCATCCTCTAGGAATTCACACATCCCAAAGACTCTTTCCTTGAATTTAAGATGTCCTCTACATTCCCTGTTTTTAGAGTCTTAGCTCAGATACTTATGCCCTCACACTCAACAGTCCTCTGCCTAGCCTCCCTCTTTTTGTTTCAGTCCATTTGTCAGCCTGACCCCAACCTAATACTACTACCCCACCAGGTCTGGATGGTCTTAAACAACCCTTTGTCCAATACCAAGGATTGCTCCTTAGTTTTTTACATTCAGATGCTACTAGTACAGATATCCTATGATCCACTTGTACCTTAACTATTTAAATAAATGGTCTGGGGGTCGATGAGGGAAGAAAGGGGATATCTGTAATAAGTTCAACAATACAGATACATTTTTTTAAATAAATAAATGATCTCTTCCTGATCCTTGGAGTACATCATGCACTGAACCAGAAAAAAATAATAATTTTGGCTTACTTTGGTTAATAACTAGGCATAAAGCACTATAGGGAAAACAAAGTAAAGAAAGCAGCCCCTTGAGTTTCAGAACTACTAGCTATCTCTTCCAGTTTTATTTTCTATAAAAATAATAAATAGGTCTGAATATACTTGCTAAGTGAGCATTGAATGAGTTATGTCATTGAAGAGCTAAAAAGGGACAGATTAGTTCTACCAAGATGTAAAGAAAGGCCCCCAAAGAACCCTGAGATTTGCAAATTTGCAAATATTCATAAAAATCTGACGAGGGTAGAGGGTCAGGTTTGGGTCATAACTATAATATCAATGGCAACAGTGAAACACTAGCATGTTTTATGTGCTATGGTCCCTTCTAAGCATGCACATCAGCGAACCCACTGAATCTTAACAATCTTATGAGCAAAGTATTGACTTCATCAGCTCTTTTCAATTGTACAAAGCAGAAGCACAAAAGAGGTTAAATAAGGTGCTCAAGACTGCAGAGCAAGTAAGTGGAAAAGCACTTCTGGCCCCTGAACACATCTTCTGACCACCAAGTGGAACCACCTTGGAGATGCAAAACCAGCTGGAGGGACATCAGAGAGGGGGGAATACTTACCTCTGCCTAAAAGTATGTGAAGGGATCAATTTGGTTCATGGGTATTCATTTCGTAGTAGTGGGACTAGATTGAGGACAGCCACATTAGCCTTATAATGTGGCGCTCCTCTGTCTAGTCCCACTACTTATTATAAGCCATGGAATAACCAAATTTTAGGACAATGAGTTTAGTACCCATGACTAAGATGGATAGGGGGAGGAGGATTGGATAGAATAATAGCAATAAAAAGGCTATAAGGGGATGGTGCCTGAACTCTGCTAGTTTCAGAAGAAAAATTGAGGTGGATTCTGGAGGCTTTATAAAAATAAGAAATTACATTACTAAGTTAGTAGGGAGAATGATTATAGCAAAGTTGTCCGCATGCTTTTTTGAACCTGGAAAAGTAAAGAAAGCAGTTCCTTGAGTTTAGGAATTGTGTCATTAATCGTTGTTTGCCCAGTAGCTAAAACAACACTTGTTACATTTTTTTAAAATGATGAGTGAGTAAATAAAAGGAATGGAGGTTAAAAATGGGAAAATTAAAAGCAACGCTACATATGAAGAAAAATTCTGCTGAATTTTATATTTCATAAGACATCCAAGATAAAAGGTCCATCATGAAATTCTACACATAGAAATAGAACTCAACCTGTTGACAGGAGAAGGAAAGTCACGGCCTGGCTTACCAATGATTTTGCATGATATCGATGACCAACCAGAAAGTGGACTGCTGCAACACCAAGACCAGCTCCGGGCATTCATGAAGGACAGTGGGTAACAAAACTATCACAATGGGCAGAGATTGGGGCAGTGCTCCTCTCCATATACTTCACTTGGATGACAAATGACCAGACATGCAAGGAGATACTGCTTCATGGCTCTGGCTATGCTCTTGCAGCAATAGCCAGGGACATGAAAGAAACATGGTGGGAAGACCCTTCACAATGACATTTGGACAGAAGTTTGTTGGACAGTTCTCACTCAATGGGCAAAATATACAAAGAAATTTGTGTCTCGTATAATGCTCAACACAGTGAAACCTCACAGATGAGGACTTCATTAATCAAGATAAAGTGGCACATTCTGTATTTTCCCTCATCTACGGAATGAAAAACCACAAACAAAATCTCCCACATGCAGATTAAATCATGGTGGTTACAAGAAGGAAAATAAACAAAAACATGAGGGAGGATAAGGAGGGAAAGGGGATCAAATACAAGAGGACAGAAGAGATGAGACTTTGGGTGGTGAGCCCATAATGGAGTATGCTATGTTGTACTGTAAAGTCATACAAGTGAAATTTATATAATGTTATTAACCATGCTACCCCCAGAAATTTAATAATGAAATAACTTTTAAAAAGTCTGTTAGTTCCACTTTCATTCAATAAAAGAGAAGACTTTTTCTGTTTTTTGAATAAAATAAACACATTTTTGTTTATCTACCAAAAAATAATATATTTTTTTATTTTATATATATATATATATTTATTTATTTATATATTGATATATATATAATTCATATATATAATTCATATATATATATATATATATATATATATATATATATATATATATAAAATTCATTTTCTCTTTCCTGTGTATCACTGAATAAAACAAAGGATAAGACTTTGGCTCAGATTTTGATGATACCTGCCTTCTCCCGCCACACACCTCAGATACTACTCTTCAGGCCTATTTAGATCAGCTGGCGCTTGCTCCCCCTGCTCCAGCCACCTCAATCTGTGCCCACCATCTGCACACCCATCTCATCCAGGTCCAGCCTCAATCCAAGTGCTGCATTTACCAAGGCAATAAAATAAGTGTGCTCACGTACTTTTTTTTTTTCACACATAGCAAAGAAAGACACCACAGCCTTCTCTCACAATCTTAGCTAACCAGAATGCTAAATTAACAAATGCACCTCATTTCTTAGGCAGTTAATGAAGGTTAATATGACATAGTGCCTCTGGCTCTGGAAGTAAAAAGGGGTGTTATTACCTCATATTATAGCTGGGGGGAAAAGTGTTAATAATCTTTTTCATCAGCAATAAAGAATTGGGCTTTTAATACCCAGATATATTTTAGTAAAAGGCTAGTATATCATCTCTAAGTGGAGTTCAAGAGCAATGTTAGATAACTAGGACATTTCAAGAGACTGCTTACACTAGAGACAAAAATAAAAGAAAAAGAAAAAGAAAGAAAAATAAAAAATACAGCCAAAATCATATTTATTCCTGCATTCTTGAAGGGAAATATAAATTTATATTGGAGGTATATTTACTTATATTGCTTTAGATAAATTCTAATAAGTAATACTTAAATATTAAGAGGGAAACTTGGATCTCACAAATAAGTGATTTGGAGTAAACAGGTAATATATGAGTAAGTTCATTGTTTTATTCAGTGATGCACAAATGTTATGTGAGCCTGCTAATTAATATATGCAGTGTGTTAAACATTATGGGAGGGGGATAAAATAAATGAGGCACTGTCTAGGCCCATGATGAGTTTACAATACCCTTACTCAGGAAGACATATCCTTTCCTATGACAAAGATGACTTATTGCTTTGGAGGACAGTAAAGCACAGTAGAGGTTAGTAAGACAAAAAAAAAAGAATATACCTTCTCAAAAGGAAGTCAACGCATATAGGCCACTTTGATGTCTTACCATAAAAGAATTAGCTTGGATGGATGATATAAATATTCAATAAGTATGACTCTTAAGAATGCTATGCTTTATCTTTGCAATCCTGGGAAATGTTAATGATCTGATGATAGTGTAGAGAAAGGAAGGGTCTATAGCAGTGGTTCTCAATCTTTCTAATGCCATGACAATTTAATACAGTTCTTCAGGTTGTGGTGACCCCCAACCATAAAATTATTTTTGTTGCTACTTCATAACTGTAATTTTGCTACTGTTAATGAATCATAATATAAATATCTGTGTTTTCCGTTGGTCTTAGGCTTTACAACAGCAGTTCTCAACCTGTGGGTCTCAACAGGTTCAGAACCGCTAGCAGGGTCCTCTAAGACCATCGAAAAACACAGATATTTACATTATGATTCATAGCAGTAGCAAAATTACAGTTATGAAGTAGCAACAAAAATAATTTTATGGTTGAGTGTCACCACAACATGAAGAACTATATTAAAGGATCGAGGCATTAGAAAGGTTGAGAGAAGAAACCAAGATGGTGGCATAGGTAAACAACTGGTGTGCCCCCTCGCACATCAATTTCAAAATTAAAATTAATATAAAGGACATCTATCACCGAAAACCATGGGAAAGCTGGCTGAAAGAGAAAGGAGCATAAGCACTGAAAAGCTGAGGAGCCTAGGTACGGAGGCACGTGAATCGGGCTGGTGGCAGGCGACTGGACGAGCTGCTTTTTTTTCAAGCCAAAGGGAAACAAGCTCCCTATCACTTTCACTTTAAAACCCAGTTTCCAGGGTCACGTGGGGGACCCAGACACCTATGAGGAGAAGCTGGTCTGTCGGCCATTGGGTTCGAAAGTGAGGGCAACTCTCTTGCAGAGGTGCACGCAGCAATCGCTGTTTACTGTGCTGGATCCCAGGGACGCAGGGACTTGGAAATGCTGAAGGGCAGGGAAGGCTGAAGGCAGCCATTGCTGTTAGCCATACCCCAGCCTAGTGACTTCCTGAGACCCTCGCCCCACTCTGAGGCCCCGCCAGCACATTCTACAGACCGCCCAGGCACCACACAGCTGCTTTTGCATGAAAATGGCCAGTATTGTGGCAGCTTAACGAAATAAACTGCAGCTCCAGCAACAAAACCGCCAAGTCCCAAGCAAATGAACTGTACCCCATTGGTGATTCAGAAGCCAGTGTTCCTAGTGGTCAGTTCCAACCCCCCACATCCATAAGTGACTCATTCGGGAGACGGACTCAGTGAGCACCAAAGCCCCACTGAAACAAAGTGTGTCTCCAGCACAGCAGTTCTTCCTTTATAGACACAGCTGGTCCTCACAGACAATTGGCCTGGAGATCAATTCCTCCTAGGATACCAAAAGCAATCAAGGCTTAATTACACCAAGACTTTGCACTCAGCCCACAAAGGGATATACCAAAAGCGACCACCTCAGGTGATTGGGGAAGCTGAGCTACTGGCCCCTATAGGTCACCTACCACACAAAGCCACTCCATCAACAAAGGGAGGCAGCCATAATGAGGAGACACAGAAGCAAGTCACAAATGGGAGAGATGGAGGAAAGTAAACTATGGGACGACACAGAGTTCAGAATCACATTTATAAGATTACTCAAGAATCTTCTAAAAACTTTTGAGCAACTTGATGAGACCTCCAAGAAGCTTGGTGAGACCTTCAAGGACCTTAATGAGAATACCAAAAAAAATGGAAAAGGACTAGTCAGAAGTTAAGCATACACTGTCTGAAATAAAAAATATTCAGAAACTCAACTGTAGATCAACATACCTCAAGGATAAAACCAAAGATATGGAATATAAGGAAGAAAAAATCACCCAACCAGAGAGGCAGAAAGAAAGAAGAACCTAAAAGTGTGAGGATAGTGTAAGGAGCCTCTGGGATGGCTTAAAGCGTACCAACATCCAGATTTTTGGGGTGCCAGAAGAGAGAAACCAGGATATTGAAGGCCTACTGAAAGAAATAATGACAGAAAACTTTTCCTACCTGGTGAAAGAAATAGACTTACAAGTTCAGGAAGCGCACAGAACCCCAAACAAGAGGAATCAAAAGAGGACAACACCAAGACACATCATAATTAAAATGCCAAGGGCAAAAGACAAAGAGAGAATCTTACAAGCATCAAAAGAAAAACAACTAGTTACCTAGAAGGGAGTACCCATACAACTATCAGCTGATTTCTCAACAAAAACTATGCAGGCCAGAAGGGAGTGGCAAGAAATATTCAAAATTATGAACAACAAGAACCTACGACCAAGATTACTCTACCCAGCAAAGCTATCATTCAGAACTGAAGGTCAGATAAAGAGCTTCACAGATAACAAGTGAATCTAAAAATCAAGTGAATAAAAATTCTGAAGAACAAAATTTACTGATGAATATATATAATAGAATCAGGGACATAGAAAGGGATTGGATTAACAATTCTCAGAGGGATGGGGGTCTGACGGGTGCAAGAAGAGATTGGACAAAAATCTTACACCTATGGATGAAGACAGGGGCGGGGGTAAGGGCATGGGGAGGAGTTGGAAATCAGGGGGAGGGGAGCTATGGGGGGAGGAGGGGAGAAAGAGGAACGCCTGTAATAATCTGAATAATAAAGATTTATTATATATATGTAAAAAAAGGTTGAGAACCACTGGTCTATAGGTTTACTTGGTAGGTAGTTAGAGGACTGCAAATTCCATGCTGTGTTTTCCAACTTCCCCCAAATTGATCCTGAATTAAGATTAGCTCTTCACAAAGCTGACTGAGAAGCTGACTAATGGCTGGCTGCTGGCGGAGTACTGATTTCCCCTTTTTCTGCTCCCCAGTATTATTACCCCGATCCTTTCTACAGGGGCCAAATGACAATTTGAAGGTGGAAGGACTGTGTTTGTTCACCTGTGAGTGGTTTGACCTTAGACTTCGCAGAGCACTGTCAGGAAGTCAGTTTTTCCATGCTCTTTACAGTAAACAAAGACAGTGTGGCTGGGCTCCAAATGTTACAGAAGGTCAGGGACCAAACCGCCACGAAGACAAAGACTGCTTCCAGAAATTCAAACACAAAATAGATGTGAGCGCCATCAACATTCCAGACTGTGATCCTGTCCATTCTCAGTGTTTGGTTCAAACAATGTGACACATACCCAGCATCAGTGCATAATAGAAACTGAATCATAAAACCCCAGGTGCTGGAAACCACCTTAAAGGTCATTTGTTCAAGGGTCAACTGTATTTGTAAAAACTCACCTCTCTTTCATGGAAGACCCAACACCCGTGAGGACATGAGTTCTTAGAAGGCAATGAGGACAATTCTGCTTTTCCCGTATCACACAGCACTGCATCAAATGAAATACCTGCTGCCTAAAGTGGCCTGGCCTAGTAGGAAGACTACTGAACTAGACATCAAAAGCTTTGGTTCTGGCCGAAGCCGGTTTGGCTCAGTGGTAGAGTGTCGGTCTGCAGACTAAAAGGTCCCAGGTTCGATTCTTGTCAGGGGCATGTACGTTGGTTGTGGGCACATCCCCATTAGGGGGTGTGCAAGAGGCAGCTGGTCGATGTTTCTCTCTCATCGACATTTCTAGCTCTCTATCTCTCTCCCTTCCTCTCTGTAAAAAATCAATAAAATATATTTAAAAAGAAAAAAAAAAGCTCTGGGTTCTGGAACCCATTTTGCTATTTACTGTCTGTGTCTTTGCTATATGACTGTAGATAAGCAGTTTATCTTTATTCAAGCCTTAGTTTCTGCAACTTAGAGTGAGAAGCTCAACAATTGGCATGGGGAGCTGCATAGCATTCAGACAATTTATGGTTATGTGGAATTTTAATTAAATTTCTAACATCAGTTCTTTAATATAATGGCATAAATAAAATATTAATCCTTGGTTAAAGTTTCCTACAGACTTTCGCTGAAATTAGATGAAATTACATTAAATTGTCTCAAAGCAAGTGAATGGCATGTTCATGAAACAAAAAGTTCATATGTACAGAGTTGTTTTTTAAAAGAATGTGCCAATTAGGTAAATGAGGTAAGTCCCACTGGGGGCTCCAGAATCTTTACCCTCTGATGAAATAACAGTTTTGAATAGGTGAACCAATTACTGAGATTCTTGAGGTAAGAAATGAAATAAATGTCATAATGTGATATCATCGCTTTCCCATAATCCAAATGTCTTCTTAAAATGTCTTTAATTAACTATACAGAGAGAACCTTTAGGTTGAAAAGATCTAGTTTCTTTCACATTTTTAACTGGAGCCATGACAACAGTTACTTGATGTCAATCAGCAGTGCTCACAATGGGAATACTATTCACATTCTTAGGTAGAGGGAGGGGATGATAGCATACGGTCATAATAGAACACAAGCTCATCTTGAGACCGTGCATGAGAGTAAAATTAGCTCTGTGATGAGATTCTAAGACATATCCAACCCTCCTAACATTAACCTGACAGAGCACAATAGTTGATCTTTTCGCTAAGTATGTTATTAGACTATGCATTTTTCTCTTAGATCAAAAGAACTAAAAATAAAAATTGGAACAGTAGGCTTGATTTTTCTTAAAATCAGAGCCCTGTTTTGATGCAGTCTTTCTCTGTGCATGCCCCTTCACTGTCTGGCATCATCATCCTCCTCTGTAAAGCAAGGAAGCCACCACATGTCCAGGCTATAATGTTAAGAAGTTTTTTGTTGTTGTGTTTTTGTTGTTTTTATTGTTGTTGTTATTTGGCTTTTTAAAACCTTCTGTTTCAACATGTAAACTACCATAACTGTCTATGACCCCGGAGATCCACAAGTCATATTGTCTTTTAATTTATCTCATTTTCAGAAGACTCATTACAGAGACTCTAGATCAAAAATATTATTTTAGCCTCAAATCATTGTCTGGGAGTCAGACAGAGAGATCTCAAGCTAAGACCTTGAGATCCTGAACAAGAAGCCACAGCTATGCAAAGCATTTATACTTCAGACAGACAGCATTGGGGAGATGGACTGATGCTTTTTGGCATTTGCAAAATATATGTAGGTAGCACATTGTTACATAATTAAGTGCCTAATTATACTTGATATGAACAAAAGTTGTAAACATTAACTTTTGTCACCAATATAATAGAGACTCTAAAATGCAATTAGCACAAATGACCACATCTCCATTCAAGGAGTGAGGCAGACTTTTAGAGGAAATTTTAAAATAATCAAATGATATATCTGTATTCATTTGCCATGTTTAAGATGCCAAATGAATACAGATATATCACTGGCTGCTAAAGCAGTGAGGCTTTCTCTAGCAACAGAGGAGGCAGCCATACGCCTGAGATATTGAGCTAGTTTGAAAGTCTCATGGAACATGGCTCCTGCATTTGATGGCCTTTTCTACTGGCCCCAAGGTCAGGGCTGCAGTGTTCTGGTGGCTATGGGAATGTAAAGATGCAGAAGGGAAAAAAAGTGTACCCAAGTAAGAAAGGCAAGTGATGTTTATTTGTCCTTCCTTTGCGTGAATGCATGGTTTATGTAAAATTCATTCCACAACATTACAAATTGAAATTCTTTTAAAAATTCTAGAACAGGTAATACATGGGGAGCCAGATTGCAAATGGCAGGCAGTTGAGCTCCCGAGTTCTGGCACCAGAGTCCATTCCTTGGCCTTTATTTCTTCCATCTTTCTCCCCCCTCCCACCAGAGCCCAAGACTCCCAATGCAGATCCATGGCAGGTCTCCCTCTTGGGTCTACTCAGATCATCACATTATTATTAAGACAACAGATGGCAAAATGAAATTCTAATAATATGTTTATACTAGTGAGAACTATTCAAATCACATCCTATAGAGTTTTAAAGAAAATTAAAGCAGGGCACAACAGTTGAAAAGTTTGCTCATAGTACAGAAATATGTCCAGAAAAATATGCAAATGTATACATCAATACAAATGTATACATCAATACATGGGGCTTAGACACGGCTGGGAGCAGCAGAGAGCCAGTTAGGTGGGGCTTTATATAAAGGTGAGCCAGAGGAACTCAATCAAATCATTATACTGATGACACTGAGTGTATATTAAACATCCATAATAAAGATCAGGTTTTCTAGAGGAAGTATAGAAACATCTAATTTTTGTAATTCTGCAAACCCACTATAATTATTTTCATTTTACAGATGAGGAAACTGAGTCCCAGTAGCTTCCTCAAGATCAAAAGAGCTAACAAACATCTCAGGCAAGATTCACACCTTGCTCTATTTCACTCTAAAGCTTGTGTTTTTGAGATTATAGTCATAATAGAATAGGTCAACTTCAAAGCATCATCTAAATGAAAAAGGATCAGTAGGGAAGTCTGGGTAAACAGGATCACTACCCAGACATTTGGGTTGTTCAAATAGTCTGGAAAGCAGTACTGGAATCGCAGAGTCACAGATCACAGGCTGCTTGTTCTTTGGTAATGGGCCTTAGTGCTGTACCCGCTGAAAAGTAAATGCCAACTCTGATGTGAGTCAGAGTTGCCTGGATCATCTCAGAGCCAAATAAATAAAATTAGTTGCTGCAAAGCCTTTGGGGAATTAACCAGAGTGGAAGTAAACACATAAACTTAGAGCATGAATGCTGATTAAGGATGAAAACAAGGGAACTTGAAGTTTCTATGAGATATGACCAAGATGTAAATGAGAAGCCAAACAGGCAAACTAGGAGAAAGCCATGCCTGAGATGCTCTATGATGGGCCCACAGACAAAAAGATGGTGAATTCTAGACAATAAGAAATGTTGATGAGATGGAAGAACCACCTGTTTTATGTAAAGCTCTGAATAACCAGATCACAGTGGACAACCACTCAAATAATGCCTTCATAAAACAGAGTGTTATTGAGAATAACTCAATTCACAGGGAGCTGAAGGCAGCCAGTATTAGATAGCCTGTCAGGGAAAATAGAATGATAATTACAGAAAAGAATCATATCCTCAAAAAAACAAAAATTAATCAAACTAAGTTTGTAAAGTCTATCTTACAGACACATTGTCTGGACTCATGCTCTCAAAAATACTGCTTTTGATCTTATGCCAATTTATTTAGCTAATTTAATAGGTGTGTCATATTACTTCTAAACTGGATATATTCTATGACTCATAACATTTTAGGACCTTTATAGTTTCCTAAAGAGTCTTAAAAAATTCTTAATCACAGGAAATAGAACCATTTCCCCAATATTAAACAATAATGTAATGGTTTGTATCTGTTGTAGAAAAATCAACCTATGGAAACACATTTAAATATTGAATGACTCCAATCAACTTGAAGTAATTCTTCATCACAAATGATAAACACACTTCATTGAATAGCACTGAGATTAAGTTGAAATATTTTATCACAAAAATATTTAGTATCTGTAAAATTTTCAAATAGTTTTGAATATACAGAAAAATTGAAACCAGTTCAGAGAGTTCCTAGTATCCTCCATTATTAACATCTTAACATTTGTTACAATGAATAATTGATGGAGTATTTGCTAAAGTTCATATTTTACTTAGATTTCCTAGTTTTACCCTAATGTCATTGTTCTGTTCTAAAATCACATCTAGGCCACCCCATTAAATTTATGTGCCATGTGTTTTTTGATGCCTCTTGGATATGCGTTTCTCAGACTTTCCTCACGTTGGATGGTCTTGACAGTTTGAAGAGCACTGCTCAGGTATTGTGTAGAGTGTCCTTCAATTTCAGTTTGTCTGAAATTTTTTTTTATGATTTACCAGGGATATGTGTTTGGGGAAAGAAAGCCACAGACATGAAGTGGTTTTCCATTCTCATGACATTGATGGTCACACAGCATCAACATGCTTTTATTGTGTTGGGTTTTTTTTTTTGACATGCTTTTACTGTTGATGTGAACCTGGATCACCTGGCTGTGGTGGCACATGACACATTTCTCCACTGTAGAGTTACTCTCCCCCTGACCCCCCTTCCAATTCTCCATGCTGTGCTCTTTGGAAGGAAGATTCTACATGCAGCCCATATTAAGGAGTAGGAATTTATATCCTAACGACTTGTGGGCAGAACATCTAAATTATTTGGAATTCTTCTGGGAGGGTGGGGGAGGGGGAGCCAAAATGGTCATTTCTCACCCATTTATTTAATTATTTTTATAGTAATATAGATTCATAGATATTTATGTTAAATTTGGGGCCATAATCCAATGCTACCACAATAAAGACATTTTGAAAAGAGATTTATTCAAACTCATTGGCCAAAATGGCCCTGCACCTTTTATCTCCTGGCTGAGCAAAAAGACTGTGAGTGGAGCAAAGTACTTGGATGTCATGTATACCTTCAAGACTAAGATGTTGAGGATTGCCAGGAAGGCATTTTACAGAGACCATTACAGAGAAAACACAGATATATACCAGTGTTCCAGGGGACTTTCCCCTCTATTTCTGATATAGTCACAATAAAATTCAATATACACTCAGTGGCTTCAAAGTTAAGCATGACTTTATTATTGAAATTCTTAAAGCAGATACTGAGTCAATACTTAACTCTCTGAGAGACAGCTTTGATGATGTAAGTGGGTATCATAAAATCAGATGCACTAAAGACATATATTTCAGATATAATTGTGAAAAACATCTGTTTTTCTAAAACTATTTACAAAATGGTGTCATACTTGAAATATATAGGAATAGAATTGGGAATTATGGGAATATGCCATATATTTTACTACATAACATGTAATAGCCCAAAGTAACTTTAGGCATAAAATTCCTGAAAGGACTTCATAATAAAGAAAAGTACAATGAACGTTGTGTGACAGACAGACACAGAACACAGTGCCAACTGGCTGGAAATAAAGACAATAAAAATTTTATGTATTCATTCATTCAACAAATATTTATATAGCACCTGCTATTGGTCAGCAGCTGTAATAAAATCTGGATATAACATACTGAGTAAAAACAGTTACAAATTCTTCTCTCGTGTACTCTGTTGGGAAGATAGATAATCAAAGAATAGCACTGTTGAAACCTGTGCAGGAAGGGGATAACTCAGCAGGCAGGTGCTCGAACCCTGCAGGTTCACAAATCTTCAGGAATGGCCTTTGCTTGGCAGTGGGGAAATGACCTTGTGAGTCCTTGAAGTATCCCATCAGAGAAAAGTGTCTTTGTGGCCTCGGGCCACAACAATATTTAATAACTGATTCATTGCAGAAAAGACTGAGAATGTATTGCTGGAAATATGAAGAAAAAGAGGAGACTGATATACTCTAGAGACCAAGAGGAGTTCGTATTCAAAAGGAGGAATTTTTTTAAATGCTATTAAGAAATTTTCTAAGAGACTATTGAAAACAGAAGGTCACTGTAAACTTAGGAAAAGCTGTTTTGATAGAGTGATTAAGAAGGAAGCTAAACTAGAGAGGGGTGGTTGAGAATAAGGAAATGTAGAGAGAGAAATGTGTTTAACAAATTTGGACATAAAGGAGAGGGAGGAAAGAAAGGGTTGTTTGTATGTGTGCAAGATGGGAGAACTTTAATTAAGTTTTAAAGTCCAGTAAAAGAACCCAGTTGAGAGGGTATAATTGACAATACCTTGTAGAAGAGGTTACATTGATAGTGTAAGCTTCTTTAGCCGTCAGGATTAGACTGATGTAACTAAAATACTATATTCTTACATATTCAGGTAAAACCAGTTAGCAAAACGATACTTTTCATAATATATTTTGTAGAAACTAGTAATAAGTCCAGGCCCTGCCAACTTCTCCGGTTTGCTCCCATACCATTCTCATATTGGTTTCCTTATCTTCCTTAGCTCTCCCTGCCTTCTTCACAACTTGCTATGTCATGTCCTTCTCAATTAGATACTAACGCATGCTCTTCTTGTGACTGACAGTGGCCTACACTCTGCCCAGGGCCTTATTTTTTATCCAGTTTCTAGTCTGGTAAAAATGTTCAACAAATAATTAGATAACTGAAATGTACTCAAAATACTCACTTAAGCAAAAAACCCTCTAAAATGCAATATGATTTTAGATATTTATTTCATTCTGATTCTGGTTTTTGGTTACCAATATAATATTTTTACCAATATAAGTTCAAATCATATTTAAAGAGGATGTTGGAGTATTCTAAGTATTTTGACTTTATGTAATTAGCTATATTCTTAGATCCAGATTGATTTCCCACAAATACAATAATGTATGCATGAGCCATCTTATTATTTTATCATGAAAAATAATATTTTCAAGTGAACAGATGACTGTACTTAGCATATAATGAATTCTTTCCTACTAAGCAAGCAATATATAGAAAGCCAAATTTCAATCAGAATGTCAATCAATTAATTTACAATGGAACTGTCAAGTCAATCAGACATTCTTGTCAATCCTACCAATGCCTTTTCAGCCCAGACAAGCTACAACTGCAGGTTGATGAACCTTATATAAAAATGTGATTGGGAACATAAGACAGAACAATGTCTTCTAGGAGCAAAGAGTAGAAGCAGGACTTTTTTTTTCAAAGTGGCACAAATGAATTGAGGGCCTGGCAAGAAACTCTTCTATAATTTGATTGTCTTGATAGCTATATGACCCTATCAGTGTTTTATGTGAATACCTAGAAGATCTTAAGAAGTTTCTTTTATTTGTAGGACATAGTATTGGTATAAGAAAGTGACATAGACCAGTGGTCATTAGAGCCCCTAAATATGGGTTCAAATCGCAGTTTAAAACTGAATTTCTTGGCAATAAGCAAATAACTAGGAATAATCCCTAACATTTTCTAAGCTTTATTTTCCTGGTCTTAAAATATAGATACTTTAATAATCATGAGTACCTCAAAAGCCATTTTGAAGATTTATGAGAACAGTGTAGACAATGCTTTTAGCACATACATGGCACATAAAAGAGGCTCAATTTATCAGTAGTGTAATGTTCACTGCTAGTCATGTTCAAGTCCCATATTCAGGAACTCCAGACTGTGCTTTAATGAGCACCAACAACATTTGCCTTTGTGATTTTTCTTTCCTATACTTTCTTAGTCACTAACCATGTTATATTTATACAGCCTTTCACAAAACAGGATACAAAATTCTGATTATGTTTCTGATTATATTGTCCAGTCCTGCCTCTCACTTTTTCCCAGAGACTACCTTGATTAGAATCTAGGGACTCTGTATTCTTTTGAGTCATATATTTATAGAAAGTTTTTGATTAACTATGATATATAAAAATCATAACCATTTTGAAGGGCTTTATGCAATTTAACTCTCAGCATACAATGTTGTATCCAAGTTATTAGGGTATACTTTCTCATAATGTGCATATATTAACAACATAGTGCCAGGGTATTTCTCAGCATCTGCTAGGGTTCAGGAATCTGGAAAAGGTGCTGTGCATAAATGAATGAAAAGGCTACAGAAGAAATAAGAATTTGAAAGGCACAGGGAAAATCAGGTAGAAACTCAGTTCTACATAGTAACTAAGCTCCTGGAATCACCAGACCCAGCGCTTTTTATTCACACATTTTCCCTCTAGCAAAGCAGATATACATATCAAAGGTAAATTCTGGTAAACAATAAAGGATGATCAGGTTTAGGGAATTGCTCTAGTAGCAGGTAATAATATGCAGGTTCTCAGGCCTGGTGAAAGAGTCCATTCTACCTTTTGAGGATTTCTCTCATTTATTATGACCCGCTGGACTTAGCATCCAGCAACATAGTTTAAATTTCTTCAAAGAACTAATATGGGACCAGTCCAATGAACTAATATGGGACCAGCACCTTTGAACTGATCCATAGGAATCAATACCTAAAAGAAAATACTTTTGCACAGATATTGCTTAGAAACAAGCTTCAGTCTGTTAGGATTGTCATTAATGAATCAAGACTCAACGGGGCAGAAAAATGGATAACAGGTATGCAGGGTCTCTTCGGAATGCAAGTAGCTGATTCTAGCTGTAATCTAATCAGCCTCATCAAAATGACAGAAAATATAAGCCACTGAATATTCACAGGATAGCTGAGCAGAAGCCTACCTGTTACCAAGATCTTCAACAAGAGTCCAAGTGGAACAGAGGGCTTGCCTCTTTTTCAGCAAGTAGCAGGGAGGCCTTGATCAAGCTATCTTGTAACTTAGCAAAGAAGTGTGCCTGTCAGTTCACACAACTTCTTAAATGTGCCAATCAGCCCTTGCAACAGAGAGGTTTAATGATCATAAAACATACTATATATCATGACATATAACACTGAGTAATTTAGGACCTGCAGGATTTTTAGGGACATGGTCCAACATCTTGAGAAGTCCCTGAACTCTAACATAGCTAGGAAACAATTGTTTAAGCCTTCAAAAATTCTGCAAAGAAAAAACAAACAAACAAACAAAACAAAACAAAAAAAACAACCAGCTTCTAG
The DNA here is from genome assembly GCF_964339955.1 of Pipistrellus hanaki. NCBI lineage: Eukaryota > Metazoa > Chordata > Mammalia > Chiroptera > Vespertilionidae > Pipistrellus > Pipistrellus hanaki. The sequence continues at coordinate 130,039,991 of NC_140504.1, read as the reverse complement.
CCTTCTAGCATTTATAAACTAGGCTCAAGCATCTTAAAAAAAAAAAAAAATAGAGCTCAGCCATCTTGGCTCAGTGGTTGAGCAATGATCTATAAAACAGGAGATCATAATTTGATTCCTGGTCAGGGCACATACTCAGTTTGCAGGCTCAATTTCCAATAGGGGGCATGCAGAAGGCAGCCAATCAATGGGTCTTTAACATCATTGATGTTTCTATCTCTCTCTTTCTCTCCTTTCCTCTCTGGAATCAATAAAAATATATATTTTTTTTAAAAAACCACATAGGGGTTGGCCAACACTAATGTAAGTCATAGCAGTTTCAGAGAGCAAAGAATAGACTCATGACAAACCTGAGTTATTTGGTAATAATTATGAAGGAATAATTTTGATTTGAATGTTTTATAACAGGACTCCTTGTAGGATGAAATAAATTTTGAGCAAAAGTTTTGGAAAAACAGAGTGATTTAGTTTAAAATTCCATCTTTCAAGTAAAATTTTAAACCACCTAAAAGGGAAAGGAAGGAAGTATTCAAAAAAGGTAACAGCAACAAGGAAAACAAAATTCCCACCATCCAATTAATCTACATAACAGGACCAAAGAATTAGTCCCTTTGATATTTTAAAGCGTTTAAGATGAAAGAGACAGATTCCAGAGGGGGGGGGGAATTAACTCTTTCTATTCCTATTTGTATCCTGTTTCCTTGTTAGGAATCTGAATTTAATAATCTCTACAATTTCTTTCTCTACATAGATATAGGGAGAAATGAAGCAGTGATGAAGGCTTGCTAGATCATAGAGTGACAAGATACTATACTTCATGCTGGCTTCATGAGATCTAGAAAGTGTTTATCAGGTTGACTTAGGATAAAGTATTAATATAGATTATTAAGAACCATAATTTTTTATTGAAAAAAAATTTGTAATTTTTAATGATATAATACTTATGTTCTGACAAAAACTCTATAAAAAGTAATTTAACTTATATGTGATCTAGTTTTCTCATTAGCAAAAAATGTTACTAATATAGTAATAGGAGAAAAAATATATTTCCCTAGGACATGTCTGGTTAATAAATTACATTAAAAAAAAAACTAAGAAAAGAGAAAAGATCCATCATCTTTATTAAAGTGTGCTAGTGTGAAATTTAAGGCCCAGAGATAGCAATTGCTTTGGTCTGATGATGGTCTTAACCATTAGTGAGAAGGGGAGTAAGAGCCCCCTGGGAGAGGGGAGTGGAAGGAACCTTTCCTTGTAGAATATTCAAGTCTCAAAATGCCAAAATTTTATTGAAAACCTAAGGAAGACATTGTACATCAAATACACCAAAGCTGCTGTCAGCATACTCAGAATTTACCTTTCTTTTTAAAGGCATATCAGAGAAAATATATTTTGTGCTTATATATGCTGTTCATGTTTTGTAAAATAGATCCAGCCTCTCTCCTAGTGCATAACATATAATATATATTATAACATATATTTCCTATGATGGGCATTTGTAAAAAATGCATCAGGCTCAGAAATACAGAGATTACAACTATTAATCAAAGGAGTTAGAGTCTCTTTCAAAATGGAATCAGAAAAGCTTGATTTGTTAGTTTGATGCAGAATATTATCCACAGTGTTTTTTATGTCCTCATGCCCACTTAAAGTTGAGAGAGTGTGGTTTTCAAAATGCATGTCTTGAAACATTGTGCTGGGCACTGAGGATGCTCAGATAAGATAATTGGCCTCCAATTCATGGGCCTCTTATGTTGCTGTGAAGAGGAATAAAAAGAAAGTTAAGATTAGAGTACATATAACAATACAGTTAAGGACAAAGAGGCAGCAACAGAACATTATGCTAAGTGAAATAAATTAAACAGAGAAAGCTAAGAGCTATATGGTGTAACTCATATGTGGAATATAAAACTGAAACTCATGAACACAAACAGCAATGTGATGTTTGCCAGAGGGAGGGGTTGGGGGCAGTAAGGGGTCCTAATATGAGGTGACAGGAGATTTGACTTTGGGTGGTGGGCTCATGGTCCTATATACAGATTTTGTAAATTAGTAATCCACACATGTAACCTATATGTTCATGTTAACTAATGTCACCCCAATAAAATTTAAAATAATTAAATAATAATAATAAAGATAAATAAAAATCACCCATGGGGAATTGCAAATAGTTCAAAGTGCTCTTATAAGTAAGGGAAATTCCATTGAAGGCTTTTGTAATCCAAGTGACTTGAAATGTAACCTGTATTAGAGGAGGGAAATAATTTACTAATTAATACTCATTAGTTCAGTGTCATCTGAGCAGGTTTTTTTAAAAAAAATAGAAGAGGCCCAGTGTACGAAATTAGTGCACAGGTAGGTTCTTTAGGCCTGGTAGGCAATCAGGGCCGACCTGTGGGGCAACCAGTAGGGCAATTGAAAGGCCCCCCGCTAGCCCCCACCTTGGTTGGCCTAGTGCTACTCCTCAGCTGGCTCCACCCCCCGCTCTCACCACTGGTCACCTACCTCTGCAGGGTGACAGGCGGGGAGATCAGGGAGGCCTGGCTGTCACCGTGGGCTGGGGGCAGCTTCTGCATTGAGCATCTGCTCCCTGGTGGTCAGGGCGAATCATAGCAGCCAGTTGTTCCACTGTTCAGTTGATTTGCATATTAGGCTTTTATTATATAGGATTTTTAAAAATTGATTTCAGAGAGGAAGGGTGTGGGAGAGAGAAAAATCAATAATGAGATATAGGGTAGCATGGGACTTGGTTGGCATGTCTCTAAGGAGGATTCTCCAAAAGGTCCAGGGGTCTCTGAGGGACATTGCCACAAAAAAAACAGCTCCTAGCTTGACTTTTCCAAACAACTCTAATCCACTGGGGTATTATGCCAGAATCTCTATGTCTAGTTTCTAAAGACCTGACCTCGTAGAAGTATTGACCATACATTTTCATTTGGTATCAATTTTCATTTGGTATTAATTATTAATTGATACATATATTTTCTCAAGGATACTTACCCTGCTGATTATACCTAGAGGTGAATTTGAATTCAAGGTATTGTTAAAATAAAAAGCCAAGGAGGCAGATGAGCAAGACTGCAGTGTTCTTTGGGGGAAAAAAAAGATATACAACCTTCTCAGGAGCTGTTCAACTATGCCTTCCTCATACATGTTTAGTACACAGGTCTCCATTGAATGAATAATTAATTACTGACAGTTGGCAGATTACAAAAGCAACTTTTTATCCAACATCTAATACTCTTCAGAAGAGATGGACCACACAGAAAAGTGAGTTAATTACACTGTCAGGTAGTCACCTGCCTCTGCAGACCACACAGAAGAAAAAAGCAGGACCAGCAGAGTCCTCTGCAGCAGCACGCATCCAGTTCAATAAATGAGAGGGCCAGGTTATCTGTGCTTGGAAGCCCACAGATGACTTTCCCCTGGGTAAACCCATTCAAATCTGAAAATGCAAATCCCGCTCAGATCCCAACTAAAGGCCACCGAACACAGTGGAATATAAGGCATATTATTAGCTCTCTTTTGATGAAAGGCAGTTGACTGGATTCCCAGTGACTTGGGCGCATGAAGGGTTTCAGATGCTGTGTTCAGGTGTCATTTGAATTCACATTTTAACTAATAAATCACAGTATGTTCACTTGTCCTATTAAAAAAACCTGTATTCTACCTTACCAGGTCTGAATAATTTGTATAAAATTGATTGCTACAGTTCTCACTAGAAGCTCCTAATTGCATTCCTGGTATAACTTAAAATGATAACCTTATCTTAATTAGTAGCATGATGCAGAAATGCTTTTGAAAGCCTCTGAGAATTAACCTGCATTTTTAAACAGAAGCCCTGGGGCTTAAAAAACAACTTAAAAATATTCCTGTTGAATACGTGAGCTAATGTTCATTTATCAAAACTACAAAAGGATATAATCACATAGTGAGAGACTAAGCATTGCAGCTAACACCTCCTCTGATCAAGCAGTGTGCATTTCTCTTGCAGAATCACACGTAATGTGATAGTCAGGTCTACATTTCCAGGGTGCCCATTGATCCTTGGTGCCCACAGAAGGGTCTCTCTCTGATTATTCTAATGAGACTCACCTCCTTAATAAGTGGAGCACTAGCATTGTGAAAATGAGTAGACACAGGGAATTAATCACCATAAAGAACACCTCCGGTCCTCCCTTAGGTTCCACACCAGGCTTCTCCCCCAATCAATCCTAGTTCAATTAACTCTGGCTTTTCTCATCCACTCCAAGCTTTCCAACAGCCCTTTTTCGTCCATCCACATTTGCAATGTCTCAGTGAAAGAAAAAGATTCGCAAAGAAAGAGATTCCCTGTGGGAAAGGCTATTCTCTCTATGTGTATATTTGCCTTATTGCCACCTGGTCAAGAGCTACACACTGGTTCCCCGATGATAATCATTGTCTAACAGAGCACACCAGGATATATAAAAATTAGCGTTCCATCCACCTTAAATGAGGCAAAGACAAAAAGACTTGGCAGCAAGTCATCAGAACAAAAACTCAAAATAGATGTTAAAGATTCAGCAGAACAGTGCTTACAAATTGAGGGGCCTTTTAATGCTATGCAGCTTTGCATATGTATAGTCTTAAATGTCCAGTCAAGGAAATATATTGGGTAGATCATCCTATCATCCCTAGAACTATTGCCACCTCCAGAACTATTGCCACCTCAAACACAGGAGAAAACAGGTATGAGTTAATAAGTTTAAAAACAATCTTTTAAAAATATTGTCAGTACCTTCATCAATAGTATTAAACACTTTTAAAAATGTCTACTATATTCAAGGAGTTGTGTGTTGTAATTGCTGTGAAGGTAAATTGCTCTTATAAAATAGTAAAGTATCATTTTATGTGGAGCCTCTCTTCAATAAGATTCATTATGTCAGAGAAGGATTATTGCATGGCATATATAGCTATATACTTATATAATCATCTATATGTTGAAATTCTCATTCATGTATATATCACTGGGCACATTTTCTCTTATTTAAAATTCTATCTCTGGGCTTAAGGACAGAAATTAAAGACTAAACATGTATTAGCACTGTGAAAATTCAGCCTGACAAACCCTAGTGGAAAAGACATTTTAATCAACAGATATTTCAAATCTGTTTAACAAGACTGTTTGTTCTAAAGAAGGAAAGACCTCAGATAATTTAACTTGCTTTTAGTTTTGCTGGTGTGACAACCACATACTGATTGCATCTTCAGATTGCAAACCCTAAGTATTTTTACCTTTGCAGTTATAGTCTCATTTACAACGTTAATGTACTAAACAGGGACTGCATAAAAATATTCAATTATTTTCAGACAGCTTATGTAACATTGCTGCTAATTCTAATGCCCAGCAAGCATAATCATTATAACCTCTGCTGTGATCCCAACAAGGATTTTCAAGCTCCTTATAAATGCATTAATCACCCCTATGAAAGTCACTGCCTGCTTTTAAGGAATGAAGATAATGTATGTTACCGGGATTCCACTGCATGTAGAATCATTAAAGAAAGATAGACCGGAATTTATGATTAAGCCTTTGGACAGCAGGGCACCATTTTAACCATAAAAATTACAATCTGCAAGGATAGTGGCTAAAGCAGAGGAACCATTAAATACTTATAATTAGCATCAATCAAGGTGACACTACTGTTGACAACTTTATTACTTTAAATATACTAATCAAATATGTCTGCATTGAGATGGAAAGATTGATAGACAGAAAGACATCCTGACATAGCATAATTTAAAATGATCTTCTCGAAAGGTAACAAACAAAAAATGTATTGGCATTAGTCAGATGGAATCCAAACACAGTTCTCAAATGGAGAAACTCAAAATGGACCTACTGAGTTGGAAGGGTTCTCATATGGACGCTTTATCACCAAGTATTCCTCCAAACAAACCCATATTTGTATGTCACTTCTGTACAACCTACTGGACTTGCTTAAATTTGTATAGGACAAAAAAATAATATAACTCTGGGTAGTATAAGTTTCAGGCAGTTCTGTCAGATAAACAAACAGCCAAGCACTCAGCCAGGCATTTACTCACTCTCTAGCCCTCTCCTTCTGTGTGCACATGGAAGTGAAAGATAAAGGGAGTGTTGAACTTGGTGTTATTTACATAATTACAATAGGGGCTGTCAATATTACCTAATTGCATTAGTGCTCAATTGCATAGCACACAGACTCTAAAATATGCTGTTTTATTATTACTGCGCATATAAATATTTCAGTCTAATGAACAAGAAGCTGCTCAGCATCTTTGCCACCCCTTGAGCCCATATGGCATTAGACCATAATGACTGTAATTTTTTAAAAGGTGCTCTTCTCCAAACAGTTTCTGACTGTTCAATGTTCACAAACCGAATCCTTGAGGTTGAGAGCATAGACCACAAAGAAAGGATGTGAAGTAGTTCGCAGATAACAGTCTGGCTTGGCATCCATTCAGAATTATGGATGAAGATTTGGCAAAGTACCTCCCAAGGGGACAGCTTCATCTCTGCCAAATGAGATTATAATGGCAAAGGCTTTCATTATGAAGATGACAAGCCCCAACAATCATTTGGCTCCAAAGTTCAACTTTATTTATAGGTTCCTTAATTGGTGCATCTACCACTAGGTTTAAAGTCCACTTTAATTCTCTCTGAATTAGACACTTGCTTCTTTCAGAAAAAAATTGTGTTTGTTCATCAAAAACTGGACAGAGATGAATCAATGAAAATTCCCTATTGTTTCTTTCCAAGCAATGGAAAGAGCACTGAGGAAAGAGGAGGGGAAACAGAGTTGCTTCAATTGGAGAGAGCCAATTACACAGAATGCATTACCCACAAGTCTCTGAAAGAGGAGCAGCTAACTCAAACCCAGTTCCTTTTTTTAATTTCATGGTTAAGGGAAGAAGATTTTTCCAATATAGCATGATAGCCTTACAGAGGCAAAGTAATGAGAAAAATGCTGCAATTGGGCTATTGAAAATCCCACTAGTTTAAGGCAATATCTATCAAATCACTTCTCAAACATTATTCTGCAATTTCTAAAGGTTCCATGCTCTGACCTTTTCTCAAATGATCACAACAAACTCTTCTGGCTCTTAAAAGCATAGTAGCTTATTTCATTTAAATAGGTTTATACAGCTTACGGAGTTATTTTACACATATTACCTCTGTGAGGTAGCTATGATTATTTCCACTGTACAGATGAAGAAATAGACTGGGAGAACTTCGGAGTCCTTCCAATAGACCCCTGGATGTTAGGTCTGCTTACTCAAAACCCTCTTCACTATACTGTACTGACCCTGAGTTGTCTTGCAATGTTCCAGAACTTTATTAATTAAGGAGAGAAACCAAAAATTATAGATGATGATTATCTATAGTAAAACACATTTTACAGAGTACTTTCAGCAAGAGAGAGCTGCTGATGGAAAACCAACAAAATGTATAATGAACATGAGAGAATCCTTCTAGTCTGAACATGGGTTTGCTTTGTTTGGAGATTGGTCATCTTTCTTCCCTACTCCAAGATTTTGTTTTTCACTATTAAGAGTCATTTGATTCTCACTGACGCACAAAGAGTTGGGAGGGTTGTGTAATATTGCATGAGGCTGACCTTACCACTGGTGGAAAAACTGCCAGCCAGACACAACGTGTCAGCTAAGAATGACTCAGGGATGGGCTCAACAGTATCAAAGACCTTTATATCAAATCCTTAACAAAGGAGCTTAGTGTAAACAGGACTTCAGAGCTGGGAAATGACACAAGAAGAGGACAGTCACTTCCTCCTCAGAGGACATGGCTTTTGCCAAAATTTGCTGAAATGTGTCCACATTAGTTCCAAATACACACGAATTAGAGGACTCATATCAATATATGCTATGTTCTACCAGGGACACAGAGAATAGTGTAGTCAAAGGCTGGGAAGGGGTGGGATCTGGGTAGAGGAGGGAAATGGAGAAAATGGGGGGACATCTGTAATATTCTCAACAATAAAGATTTTTTTAAAGTATTTAAAAATCTGTGCTGTGTTCTAGGTCCAGATGAGGAAATATTTGAGGCCTGGAAAACTTTCTTCCCTAGTTCAAAGCTATTTACACTTTTCAGTTAATATCACTTTTATATCAAAAAGAAGAAGAAAAAAAGATGATAACATTGGAAGAGCTAAGTGGAAGTGGGAGAACTAAAAAGAAAAAAAAATATCTGCATGTAAAACTACATAATAGATACAAAGGAAAAAACCTCTCATCTAATAATAATAATGGCAAGAGTAGGCTCATTGTAAGCACATCCTTACTACCTTCTCTTTTACAATAAATACTTCAATGCCTCTTTCATTGTTACCCCAGCTATAACTCAAGTATATAACTTCAGCCCTCAGTTGACTACATAAATACAACTCATGTGAATTAATTTAAATTTTTTTCAATTTTTAAATATAGCTAGGAATATTTTTAATTACATTCATATGTTGCAGAATGAAGCCATTATGAGTAGAAAAATTGAGCTATAGTAAAGACATTGAGTTAATAAATAATATGGAAAACTTTGGTAAATCAAATAGGCTTATCAGTATAAATGTTCTCCCAACCTATCCAAAAATAATCCAAAAAGTCATTTTAAACTGTATATATGCTGTGTTGTCATTTCTTTACAGTGATGGATGAGAAGATATAATTTAACTGAAGCAATTTCTGTATCAGGCAATGAATGATATAAAGTGTGTAATAAAGAGACTTTTCACTGTGGCACACACCAAGATGGGTTTACTCATCAGTGGTGGTCAGTAAAGATGCATGGGAAAAATTGTGCTTGGCAGGAAGACTACAAATCTACCTATACTAATGAAAGCCTAGATGGCCCTCATGTGATGCCCTCACGTCATCACAATATGGCTGCTCCCTTGTCATTACAATATGGCTGCCCTATGTTATCACAGGATGGCCACTACAAGATGGCCAGCAAAGGAGGGCAATTGGGGGCAACCAGGCTTATATGGGAGGCAGTTAGGGGTGAGATCAGGCCAATAGGGGAGGGCAGTTGGGCACAACCAGGCTGGCAGGGGAGGGCAGTTGGGGGCAATCAGGCTAGCAGGGAAGTGGTTAGGGGGCAATCAGGATAGCAGGCAGAAGTGGTTAGGGACAATCAGGCAGGCAGGCAGGTGAGTAGTTAGGAACCAGCATTCCTAGATTATGAGAGGGATCCCAGATTGGAAAGAGTGCAGGCTGGGGTGAGGGACACCCCAATACACAAATTTCATGCACCCTCCCATACACGAATTTCATGCACCAGGCCTTTAGTCTTATCTAACAAAAAAAAAGCAATATCTGCCGAAACCGGTTTGGCTCAGTGGTAGAGCGTCTGTCTGCGGACTGAGAGGTCCTGGGTTCGATTCCGGTCAAGGGCATGTACCTTGGTTGCGGGCACATCCCCGGTAGGGGGTGTGCAAGAGGCAGCTGATTGATGACTCTCTCTCATCGATGTTTCTAACTCTCTTTATCCCTCTCCCTCTCTGTAGAAAAAATCAATAAAATATATTAAAAAAAAAAAAAAGCAATATCCACATCATTCCAACACACAAGATGGCTGCCCTATGTGGTCAAAGATAGCTGCTTCCATGTGGACACAAGATGGCTGCCCAAGATGGCCAACAGGGGAGGGCAGTAGGGAGCGATCAGGGATCAGGCCAGCAGGGGAGGGCAGTTGTGGGCAATGAGGCCAGCAGGGGAGGGTAGTTAGGGGTGACCAGGCTAACAGAAAAGGGAAGTTGGGGGCAACTGGGCCTGCAGGGAAGGGCATTTGGGAGGGGAGGGGGAACCCAGGTCTTCAGGAGAGAGCAGTTGGGGGGATCAGACTGGCAGGGGAGTGGTTAGGGAGTGATCAGGCTGACAGGCAGCAAGTGGTTAGGGGCAATCAGGAAGGCAAGCAGGCAAGCAGTTGGGAGCCACCAGTCCTGGATTGGAGAGGGATCAGGCTGGGCTGAGGGACACCCCCCATCCCATGCATGAATTTTATGCACTGGGCCTGAATAATATAAAAATGCTAAAGAAATTTAAGACATTAATTTATAACCTTCTAATGGCTAATTTGGTCCAACTTTGAAAGTAAAAATTACATAAAAGGAACAACATGCACTCTTAACATCCTAGAAGAAATTATTTCAATAGTAAGCTGTATGACTGGTGGTGGTACTGCATGGTCCAATGAACTCTGATGGAAAATAGAAAAAAAATTCCTACAAAAGAAGTTGAAACCTCCTTTGATGTGTACCTCTCAAAGAAACAGACAAATTGGGTTATCCATACGCCTGACTAGTTACAAAATATATTACCAATGCAATACCTATAGACTGATTTCTACAATCATGACCAATAGCTCAGCAAATTAAACTAAATAGAATATTGTGAATAAAAAGCTCACAATGAAATGTGACATACAATACACAAACATATTCAAAAGGAGGATACTCCTGAACATCAAATTATAATTTCTCTTTCAATTCTAATAGCACCCATCTATCTAAATCTGGGTTATAGATATATAACGTATAACAGATAGTCACTCTCCTGAAACAGGGCAAAAACATGCAGCACTTCAGGGATCTAGGTCAGAGTTAAAAATATAAGCCATAAATTCACTAATGCTAGAGGTGAATGAATAGCAAAGAAAATGAGATAGTCTCTATTACTTTGTATTGAAGTACATAAAAGGTTTGAAATTATCTTACAAAATATGTCTGCTTTCTATCTTTTGTATTCTCTTGGTTTCTGTCCATTATATGGCTAAATCCACTATACATCAAATAAGAGTAAATCATTTCTAATTTAATAGTTACACAAATCCTTTGAACTCATACATTATTGACAATGACATAGAATATTGACCTTGAGTGTATAAAATATTGACTCACTTTTCTTTCTTTTTTTACATTTTTCCTAGATATGAAATGATTAGAATGCATTTTCCACAGGTCGTTTTGTTTTGCCCAGATGTACTCATAATCTATTGCCTAGACAGATTGTTCTTCTGAGATTTTGTCTAAAACAACCAAATCAAAAGAATCAGTGGCATACTAGATAACAAAAGATTATTTTATTTAAATACATCACAATAAAGCTTTGTGGCACATGGCCTTAAATCAAAAAGGAAATTGTATAAGAGGTCCTAACAAATAATCTGCAAAGAGAGTAGAGAGTTCCAGAGAGAAATAAAATGAGGCCCCATAGAGTCATATGTGTGGTGGGTGGCTCCTGAGCAAGGAGGAGGACCTGGGCTGACAGCTGGGCTCTTTCTTTTCTCTCTCTCGTCAGCTACCTGGTCCTGAACAAATCTTCGATGTCCTCACCTGAAACATAATAATATTGACATTACCTTACAATGTTATGGGAAGAAATAGAGAGGGTATATGTAAAAGCATTCTGTACCCAACAAAATATTACAAACTCATAGACTATAAACGCAAACACTATACATATATAAGTTATAAACAAAAATACAGGCAAACTAGTTGTGCTGATTTGAAATTTATTCATTATAACACAGATGTGCAAAATTTAATTTTTTTAAAAAACCATAAACCTGTGTTTCCAGCCCTGGCTGGTTTAAATTCAGTGATTGGAGTGTCAGCCCATGGACCAAAGAATCACAGCTTTGATTCCTGGTCAATGGCATGTACCTCAGTTGCAGGATTGGTCCCAACCTCAGTTGGGGTGAATGCCAGAGGCAACCAATCAGTTTGTCTGTCTCAAATCCATGTTTCTCTCTTTCTCTCTCCTCCTACCTCCTCTCCACTCTAAAAAAAAAAAAAAAATGTGTTTCCCATCACATAATTGACCTCATCTTGATCAAAAGTCTTCATTCTCACTTGGTATAAAAACCAAAACAAAATAAAAATGTAAAGTTTGTTCATTTGTTATGACTCAGGTTCTTCATTAAATAGTCAGTTTGGGATACATTTTACTCTTCCTGGTTTTCCTCTCCCTTCCCCCTTCTCCTAACAGATGGCATCACCTCAAGAAATTTATGCAATATTGTGGTGGTGGGAGCGGAGCATCTGCAGCCATTAGTGCCCTTCCTGGGTGGGCTGCATCCTGAGTAAGACAAACCGAATCCAGCCTTCTCCTTGGGTTTTGGTCTCTACCTTCACTCTACCTGTTCAGAAGTGTTTGGGATGCTCCTTTCAGCATAGGCATGGGGCAATGTTTGCTTCTGTCTGTCTTCCCTGATTGACCATACTCTTCATCTCAGCTCTCACTCCTCACTCCTCATCTCAGAGACCTGGCTGTGTGCAGTGTTGGCACCTCCAGTGGAGAGGAGCAGTCTCTGCCCGATTACCCTTGCTCTCAACACAGGGACCCCTAGAAAGTGTGCTGACTTCTACAAAAAGCTCAGTTCAGTATCTCTGCCACACCAGAGCATCTCAGCCAATTCTAAGACATGAGGTACCTGGAGGAGAGGTGAGTAGAATGGCCCTTTCTCAACATGCCCTTTTCAACTCTACTGCCCACCCCACGGTGGTTTAGAGACTCCCAAGAAGCATTTCCTCTGAGTTGGGGGGAGGGAAGTTAACAAGGCCTCTTTTGCTCTCATCTCCTTCCTTAACCTTCTTGTTTTCTTTTTAGATCACCATCCTTTTTGTTCCTATTCCCAATCTCTCATCAAGCATCATTTGCACCACCGGGGGGAAGGAGTGGGGAGGTGGCTTCCATTCCTATGTGGTTAGGTCCCACTTTCATAAGCTTTAGTTTATATCCTCAGGCTTTCTTCTCAATATGTAAATGGCAGCTTTAGCCTTTTCAACAAACCATAGCTTGTGTAAAAACTTTGGTAGCAAATGCACAATGACACATTTGTTCTAGAATAGGCTGTATCCACCCCACACCTACAGCAATAAAGGCCATTGATTTTACGACTATGGCAGCTGCAGGGCAACAAGGTTTACAGGGAACTTTTTTTTTTAAAGCATCACGGCATACTTAGCGTTTTTTTTTCCTTACTATATAAACTAGGTAGTTTAAGATTATGGGAGATTTCAAGAGTTTCTTGAATAAAGGAAGAAAAATTACTTTGTGAAATAGCAGTCAGGGAGATGTAACTAACCCATTTTAGAGACGACTGAATGAAGGCTCAAGAAAGATAGATAATTTTCACAGCACGTGAGCAGTGAAGCAAAAATTTAAACTCAATTATTTATATGATAACTTCAGTGTTCTTTTTACTATCGTATAAAACCCTAATATGAAAATCCACCGAATGGTGGAACAACCAGTTGCTATGACATGCACTGATCACCAGAGGGCAGACACTCAAGGCAGGAGCTGTCCCCTGGTGATCAATGCATTCCCACAGAGGGAGTGCCACTCAGCCAGAAGCTGGGCTCATGGCTGGCAAATGACAGTGGTGGAAGCCTCCCTGCCTCCACAGCAGCCCTAAGGACCCCTCGGGGGATGTCTGCTTCCCAACTTAGGCCAGCTACCCATGGGGAATGGGCCTCAGTAGGCGGACATCCCCCAAGGGGTCCTGGACTGCAAGAAGGTGCAGGCCAGGCTGAGGGATTCCACCAGCACCACCCCCAGTGCACGAATGTCATGCACCAGGCCTCTAGTAAATATAGAAGTCCTTGACAATGTCAGTCAACCCAAAAGGGAAACCATGAATAGGAATTCCTGAAACTTCCTATACAAACAACAAAACTACATGACCTCAAAGAAGATTTAAAAATGGGAAATCCTGATCAGTCATTAAACTTCTTCATTCATTATTTTCTTGATTCAACTACCATTTAGTGAATACTTCTGAAATAACAAATATTGTACCATGTATTGGAAATCTTATAAAGGTAATTCTCCCTATTCTGAATTAAATCCCAATATAGTGGGGAAGACAAGAAGATGTAATTATAACACACCTAAGCAAATTCAGTGCTATATGATTTTAAAAAAATAAAATCCTGTATACTAAAAGCGACCATAACGACAGAACAACCAGAACAACTGCTCAACCAGTCACTATGCATTGACCTCCTCTTGGTCCCTTTCCCTGGTCAGCAGGCTCTCATTGCTTGATGTCTAACAGGGACCCTAGGGTGGGTGGCAGGGAATGTGGGTGGTGCCAGACCAAAGCCCCCACCCTGCTGGTCGCCCCATGCACAGAGGGCAACCTGTGGTAGAGTTGGGGCCAGTGACCAGGCGGGAGTGGCTGACCTCGCAGTCCCTCCCCTGGCCATAAGGCTTCAATCACCTGATGGTGAACAGGGAACCAGGGTGGGTGGTGGCGGAGTGCGGGGGGGCGGGGTGAGGGGGAGCAGGACTGGTGAATGGGTGGAACGGCTGACCTCTTGGTCCCTCCCCACTACCCACAGGCTCTGATCACCTGGGATGGGTGGTGGGGATGGGGGCAGTGCCAGGCCAAGGTCTCTGCCCCGCTGGTTGCCCCACACACAGAGGACAACCTGCAGTGGAGGTGGGGGTGGCGAATGGGTGTAACAGCTAACCTCTCCGTCCCTCCCCCAGCTATCAGGCTCCAGTCGCCTGATGGCAAACTGGCAACCCAGGTGGGTGGCAGCAGGGGACAGAACTGGCTGTCAGCAGCCAGGGAAGATGGCCCTGGTCACAGGCCAGGCCTAGGGATTGTACCTGCACATGAATTTCATGCACTCTAGTATATATATAATCCTCACCTGAGGATATGTTTTTAATCATTTTGGAGAGAGAAAAAGAGGGGGTAGAGATGAAAGAGAGTGGGGGCGGGGAAAGAGAGAGAGAGAGAGAGGGAGAGAGAGAGAGAGAGAGAGAGAGAGAGAGAGAGAGAGAGAGAGAGAGAGAGAGAGAATCATTGTTTTTATACAAGTCTGGAAGTCTGGCCTGGGGATCAAATTGAACTGCAACCTAGGTATGTGCCCTGACTGGGAATGAAACCCACAACATTTTGATGCAGAGGATGATGTTCCAACCAACTGGGCCACCTGGCCTGGGGAGTGCTATATGATTTTAAGTATCATGAGGCTCTCAGGGTTCACAAATAAATTTTCTTATGCCTCGAATGTTTATTAGAATTAATAGTAATTCTACAGTCCCAACACATGTTGAGATGTAAGGGATTACGTCTTAGACAGTTGAAAACGCTTCTCTCAATAAATCTGCAAATCACAAAGAGAAAGACAGAAATGTAGAGTGTACAGCAACTTGGAAGTCATGAGAGCCACCCATCTCCACTTCTTGCCTATTTCTCACTGGCCAATTTACCTTTCAACAATCTAAATGAACTAAAAACAGTCCTCTTTGGGGCACCTGCAGTTGCCTATACACACACATACTGCATTAAAAAAAAATTGGTAAACTTCATTAAAACATCTTCCTCAAATATGACCTTTTCCAGTGATCTCAGAACAGTGACAGGGAGAATCCCCGCAGAGGAATGTTGTGACTTTGAGTCAGCGTTTCGGTGTCTGGTTCTGTGAAGGTTTTATGAGAATAGTGCAAGATTTCCTTTGATAGCTAAGAGTGACAACAGTATTCGAATGCCAAATGTGGTGAAAGGAAAAAGTAAAAAATGTGTCAGAATTCTATTCTTCCAAATCTCAAAACTCAAACACCTGCCCTGTTATATTAAAATCCTTGACTTAAAAATGGAACTTGCTCTGGTTGGTTTGGCTCAGTGGGTAGAGCATCAGCCTGTGGACTGAAGGGTCCTGGGTTCCATTCTGGTCAAGGGCACATGCATGTTTAAGGGCTCATCTCCTCTCATCTCTGAAATCAATTAGATAGATAGATAGATACATAGATACATAGATTCATAGATGCATAGATATTTAAAAAATGGAACTTAACAAGCTGCTGCATCACTTAAAATTATTAACTCCATTTAAAAAGTGCAAATTATCCCCTAAATACTAAATTGTCTAGAGACATTTAGTAAGGAAAACAAAAACCCATATCCATTTTTCCTCTCTTGTGAAAGGGGATCATTTACATAGCCATATATATATATATATATATATATATATATATATGCTAATTACATGCTAACATAAATATTTAAAATATAATCTATAAAAACAGCCAGTCAAAGAATTATCAAAATCACACAAAGGCAAAAAAAAAAAAATAGATCTGCTTGAAAACAAATTCTGTCATCTTGCTTATTCATGTGTAAACATCCAATATGCTCAATGCTTTGACATCTCTATTCATCTCAGGTTTGAATCAGCTATAACTATTTGACCTTTAACTGTGTTATTGATTCATCAAAAATTCTGAAATATGTTACATAGGGGACTAACATCATATGTGCAAAAATATTTTTATGGCATCCTGTTTTAAGTGGCAATTCCCATAAGGATTTGAGAAACCCTAAAGAAAGAGAATGTTTTTATTTAATTCACATTTGTACAATTATTCATACCTAAAAATGTATTTTTTCACTACGCAGCTTATATTTAAAACATCTTTTGCACCTGTGTTCCCAAAAATGCTTGACAAGAATATTCTAAAAACTCCAGAGCTGATGAAAGGCAAAGAGAATTAGTGTTCTATTTTTGCTCTACTGGTGCAGTCAGACTTCTTTAGGCAAGATCTAGGCAAAAGGAAAGACACCCCCTGGATTAAATGGCAAAAGTTCCAAACTTTAACTCCAGGTTCCTCTGCCTCAAGCAGCAAACTGGCTATTGCATCTTGCAAACATATGCAGAAAACTAGGCCAAATATGATTGATAAACTTGGCCAAGTTCTTCCATGTGACCGACTGTGACAGTCAAGCTAAAGTTTCCAATGTCAATTTTATCTCCAAATGAAAACTTTTTTTTCATTAAAATGTGTTAAAGTTAAAGATATACATAAGATAAACCCACCTCACACGTTTGGAGTAAAAAGCAACGCATGTTTTAAAATAACAAATATGCTATATTTGTCTTATTGAAAGGAGTGAATGTTTAGAATAAGATGAATATTATGGAAACAGAGCAGACCATACCATCTTCTCCACACAGCTGAGTATTTAGAAGCATAAGGAAGAATGTTTTCAGTGCTTGTGCCAGGCAAATGCCTTCTAGGTTGACCAGAGCAATGGGCTGTCTTGACTAAATCTCTCTTTTGAAATTTGAAATTTCAGTATTTCTAGAAGTTCTACTAATTGTCAAATATAAGATTAGATAGACACATGCTTTAAAATGTTGATAATCGACTTATATAAATGAATATCTCAACACATGTGACATTTTGTGGCATCTGCTACTAGGAATGATGATAAAAATAAGAATGTGTATACAGTCCTTGTTCTCAAAGACATCACTGCAGTAGTAGACACCTAAAACTCAGCCTACTTTGCTGTTTCCACCGGGTGCTTTGGGCTCTCCTTTTTCAAGCCATTTTCCATTTTGTCAAGTTAGATGGAATGACTGAGTTATTGTGTCTGTTACATGTTTCTGTATTAGAGTGACAGTTGTTTATTGCACCATTACCAAAAGCTGTGTTCTGACAGAGTGCATATCACACATCAGTGAAGATGAAACAACTTTGTCCTGGCTAACTCATTCAAGAAAACCTATAAGAAAGATATGTGTGAGATTAATATATGTGTCTATAAGAACAGATACGTTTTTATCTCACATAACAAATATATTGGAACTGTACCAATTGTATATCTTTTTATATTTACATAAGGGTTTTTGTATTCCTAGAAAACTCTCTCAGTACATATCCCAGACACATCAACAAACCTTATACCACCTTATTTATTTGTCTTATTTTTCTATTTATTATTTTTTCTTATAACAACAAACTTTCTCATTCTGCTATTTGCTTCCTCTTGTCTTGTAAACAGGCTCAAATCACACTTATCCTTGAAAACCAACCATCTTCCCATGTCATTCATTACCTGTACATCAATCCTCTTCTTATCCAAACTTTTTGGGAAAGTGGGATATCTTTAGTGAACCATCTTTTTTACTCCATATTCATTTCTGAATCCAGTGGATTCTGGTTTCAATATTTACAATTCTATTGAAACTACTTACTGCTAAAGTGAGATAATTTTCTAAATTGCAAAGTCTAGTGGAAACCTTCCCTCACTAATCTGATTTACCAGCTCTGTTAAATTTGGTCTTTTTTATTGCGCCCCTTTCTTAAAACCAGATGTTCCCTTGAGCACTTTATTCTGAATCAGCCAACCTTTCTGATTTTCCTCATTCTTCTCAACAATCCTCTGCAGGATTGCACAGCCCTTATACGGACTTTGGAGCTAGATTATCTTGACTAAAATGTGTTTTTCCATTGATTGGCTGTGGGATTTGGGGCAACTCATTTAATTCTTTCTGTTCTTCTGTAATTTGGGAATTATACTAGCATTAGTCACTCAACACCTATTGGCCAAGTGGTGAGGTTTGGGGTGTATTCTCTGTTGTTCTTATCAGTTAGGCAGACACTCAGACCCTGGGTCTTAGAAATGGGACCTTCTCCACTCCGACCTGCAGGTCTGGGCCCGAGATGTATGCCTGTCCCTTAGAACACTCTTTCAGCTGCAACGAGCTTTCATGAGTGTCCTAATAAGAATTTATTGCTCTTCTCTATGTAGGATTAGGTTTTTATTCCATAAGAGAGAGAGAACAATAGAGGCGGGACTTCCTGCTTTTCCCTCAACCACAGCTGATCCACTCTGCTAGGCCTGCTTACAAGAATGATTTCTCAGGACATCTGTTTTCTGTGCATATCTTATGCATCAGTAGAAGAGCCTGGAATACTGCAAATTTCCCGTATGTCTGCAGTTGGCGGTTGGCAATTAGTTAAAAATTTTAGTTGAGTTATTCTTATCAGTGTCCTCACACACTTGGTTCTGGTAAACAAGTGTTTGCCCCTCATTTCTCCTTGGAGACACTTGTCCTCCAAGTTGGTTTCCTTGGGCCCTCAGCTCTCTCATAAGTTCAAGGAAAAGTTATGCATTTGTAAATTTTCTACCATGCTGTTGCAAAGGTGGGAGCATTACTTTTTGTGTCTTTCTCCTTAGAACCCAAAATATTGATTTTTCAACCAAGGCCCAAAAGAATGACTATGGAGAAAAGAAAATCTTCTCAACCAGTGATGTTAGAACAACTGGATATTTATTTGAGGGAAGGGAAATAAAGTTGTATCTATATCTTACATTTTCCACACAAAAAAAGTACTGTAGATTATCAGAGATCTAAACATAAAAATTAAATTATAAAAATTTGGAGGAAAATATGAGATATCTTTGTGATCACGAGAAAGCAAACATTTCTTAGGGCAGAAAAAATGTTAGCAATTAAAGCAAAAAAGTTGTAAAGTGGACTTAATCAAAATTAAAACATTTGTTCTTTGAAAGACTATCTTTAGGAAAATAAGTGGGAAAGCTACACTCTGAGAGAAAATATTCATAAGACAAATATCTGAAAAAGGGCGTCTATCTAATTCTAACATTCAATAATAAAACCACATGAGACATCATTACACACCCACTCAAAGGACTAAAATTAAAAGACTGACAACACCATGTGTTGATGAGGATGTGAAAAAAAAAAAAAGAACTCTCTTATATTGCTGGTGGAGGATAAAATAGCATGGCCTCTTTAGAAACTAGTATGGAAGTTCCTTATGAAGTTAAGCACATGTTGATCTTTACCTGAGAGAAATGTAATCGTATCTATAATAATAAAAGGGTAATATGCTAATTAGACCAGGCATCTTCTGGATGGAAGCAGCCTGGGTCTCAGGTACCTGCTGGGGGCCAGAGGAGGAAAGCAGCCTGGGTCCCAGGTGCTGGCAGCCGGGGGAAGGAAGGCCTACTCTTGCACAAATGTTCATGCATCTGGCCTCTGGTATACATATAAACCTGATGTAAATAGCTTTATGTGAAATGTCCCCAAACTGGAAACCATCCCAAGAATCCATCAGCAGGAGACTGGGTAAACACATTCAGGTTCATCCAGACAACAGAACACAATGAAAAGGAATGTACACAATAGAGCAATCTCATGGATGAACTTCAAAAATCTTAACAGAAGGGAGAACCCAACCACAACAACTGCATACTGTATGATTCCATTTATGCAAAATTCCAGAACAGGAAATACCAATCTATAGCACAGAGTCAGAACAGTGATGATAAGACTAATGGTAATGGGCAGGAGCAATTTTTCTGGTGATAGAAATGTTCTATATATTGATTTGGGGGGGAGGAGGCTACGTTTATCAAAACTTGTCAAACATATGCTTGAGATTTGTGCAATTTTCATCTGTAAACCTATAAATTGCATCTCAATAAAAAGGCTAAATGTGAAAAATTTAAATGTGCATGTACACATCTGAGGTTTCTGACTACACTACATGAAATAACACTGCCCTCTTTTCTTACACTTTTGCCTGCTTTAGTATTTTTTATAAAATTTATTAAAAATTGATATTCAAGCATATGTGTACCTATTAATCATCTGTGTTGCCAATTAGAAGGTAAGATTCTTGAAGGTAAGAAACTTTTAAAATTTGCCATTATATATCCAAGGGTAATGATTATGACGAGAAGGCAATATTAATCAAATTGGATGTCAAACTTTGTTTTATTGGTTGTTTTATTTTCTTCTCTGCTTGAATAGTGGTTTTGTTTTGTTTTTTAATCAAAACAGATAAAGCATGGGAATAGCACTTTGAAATCCATAAGCGCTATACCACTTAAAGAATGATGAAATACAAAAAATTATCTGACAGTGGAAGATACTCAATGTAAGATAGCTTAAAGTTTTTCGGTAGAACGGTTTGTTGTGGTTTTAACTTTTCTTCTAAGAGATGCTTTCCAAAGCAAGAACAAGACTGGGAAAGCAGACAGCACACTGGCAAGGTAGAGTTTCTATCTAACTGGCTAAGTCAGAGGGATTGCTTAGTTTCCTCAAGTTCATGACTTTGCCTTAACTCTGTGGCTAATGGGAATTCATTATAAGACAGCTTTCTGGGATTAGTGTGTTGTAGTAGTATCAGTCAGATGGAGAATTGCAAGCTAAGCCTCAGTTCAAGCTTTTACAGATTTGTAACTAATTAGGTCCTGTCCACACCTCACATGAAATCATGTTAGCAAGACCCATGTTAAAGCACATTTATAGATAGCAGAGGTGTAACTCAGCCCTTTAGGCTATCCTGGGCAGCACTGTAACAAGATTTTTTTCTATTTCAAGATTCTTTTTTAAAAATATAATAAATGGATTGGTTTTAAGGAAGCCCCAGATTTAGACTCCAAGGTCCCAAGATGAAGGTTCCTTGGTCACAGGTCAAAACCTAATGGAAAATCACACACACACACACACACACACACACACACACACACACACTCACACTCACACACAGTCTCACCAGAGAACATAAGCACAGAGTTTCAATGTATATTAATTTTATAACAGGCTAAATGATTACCCAGCAATTTATTATAATCTAAATTTTAAACTGCGTTATGGTAGTGAATGCTACAGATATCTAAATTAGATTGAAGAAATTTCTTGAACTAACATGAACATAATTTATTTGAGTATAACAACCCAATATTACTTATTTAACTTGGAACAGCATAATTTATTACACATATGTAAAAGTGGCCCCTGACTCCCAGAACATAAGAAATTGTTCAAATATGAACAATTTGTGTTAATAAATTGTGTAGTAATACCATCATTTACCTGTTATATGAACAAAAATACTATTAACCATCAGGGTACAATATTTTAGTTTATTTCAGAGAAAGAATGGACTATTATAAGGATCTCCTTTAATGCTGGTTGGTAGGTTAGTAATAGAGCTGTGGAAAGTGGTTCCTAAACTTATGGCAAGCAATTATTTAAAGATCTGTGGACACATATTTCTTACATAGACTCTTTTTCTCCCTTATTTATTAAATTATTGTCTGTGTACATATCTTACATAGACTCTTGTGTTACTAATCAACTCTGAGACTCAGCTCAGATGAGGGAAGGGCACAATGGGATCTCTGTGAAGCACTAAGTTTAAAGAAACTAAACTAAGCCAGGAAAAAACCCTCAGCTCGGCAAACAATTTGACTCATTATTGCCTTTTATTCATGGTCACTGCCAAGGCTTACTCTCCATTAGGAGGATTTACCCAGCTTCACCTGTTTACTCCAATTTGGCTTCTATCTAAAATAAAGAAAGTCACTTGTAAAGCAGCAAATTTATGCATACACACACAGACACATAGACACACACACACACAGACACACACACACACACACACACACACACACACACACACACTAGTATGTACTTATAGTTCAGAATTGAAAAGAAAAAAAGGAAAGAGACTTTGGTCTTTTCCCTTGTGAAGACTAGCAATCTCATGACTCTCCTTTTATGCCTTAGTAGAAGCAGTTATAGTTTTGGCATTCATAAATGTTACCAATAGTCAAAGTTTTAATCATGCAGGACCTTCCTAGGAATTCCAGACAATGACAAGTCATCCAACAATTTAGACAAAAACATTTAGCTTAAGAATGAAGCCACTGTCTGTCTATCTCTGTTTCTCACGGGCTTCCTTATTTAATTCTGGAAGGAAACAAAGACTTGTAGGAAACAGTTATATTTTTAAAATAGGTAAATATCTATACGACAGTAGTACTTTTCCTAATTATGTGACTTCTGTTTTGAGAAGGAGCTGAGCTGGAGGCCTGAGGATCCAGCTGACTCAAATAGAAAGGCATGCCCTTTAAGGTGCTTTCTCAGACCCACTGGGTGTCCCTACCCTTATTGCTAGTCTTTAACCAAAAACTAGTCATAATTACCTGTTCCTGCTCAGCATCAATTCAAACCCTTGGTGAGATTGCTAAACACAGTACTGGAGCCCACAAGCTGTGAGTACAAACTGACAGTCTCTGACAGTTTCGTCTGGGCCAGAATCTGAACCAAGGGGCAGAGCAAAACTCCCATCTGCTGTCCATCTGCCATCCTGTCCCATCAAAAAAGGTTGTATCATGAACCACATACAGATGGGCATTGCAACAATCTATTAGGGGGGAAAGTTGGGTTTGAGACTATTAGAATTATAACCTTTGATTCAACATAAAAAATCCCAGCAGTAATGAAAATCATGAATAATTATAAGATCTTTTTAATTATGTAAAACAGATATTGCATCTTTTGCCAACATTGAAAATAGTGTTTGTAGTCAATAAACTAAGTATATAAACCTAAAACCAAAGATGAGTTTAAAATATATATTCATGTGTGTGTGAATATATATTTTAATATATATATATATATATATATATATATATATCCACTAGATACTATAACGTGTATGTAGATATATGCATGTGTGTGTATATATATATTAATAATATCTTCACTTAAAGTTGTTTTTCTCAATGGCACAAAGTTAAGTATAACAATGTGATTAACTAATTAAATGGAAATCTTTTGGTAGTGTGCATTTTCATCAAAAGCCTACCCTATATAAACAGGAAACTGGGATAAGTCAGCTCATGTTTTAAATAAAAGACTTAAGACATAAAGGGAACAGTAAACTCCTGAGCTAAACCTAAGTGCTGTTATGTTTCCATAGCAAAATAAAAAGACTTTTGCAAAGCAAATAAGCATTCTAGACAAAAGGCAGTTATTCAGTTCACTCAACATATAATGTGCACCTACCATGTGTCAGGCAAAGTGCTAGACACTACAGACAGAGAGTGAGACACAGGTGGTTTTTGTCTCTAAGGAACTTGCAGTTACGGATACATGAATTGCTTACTATATAGGAGAGTGAAATAGTGCAGTGGGGGAAAGTTATGGAGCCATGTGAGTTAGTGATAAAAAAAAAGTGAGATTTTGTATTTGCATTATGTTTTAATTTTTATATGCTTTTTAATAGATTTACAAATTTTATCTTTTTTACAGTTCATACAGGAAAATTGAATATAGACTACCTTTGCTTAGAAAAGAGAAGAATAAACTTTCAAAAATGTTAAAATGTTTGTGTAACTTTTATATTTTAAGACCATTTTTTCTTTTTATACTAGTAGCAAAATATTTTCTAAAAGTTGACATGAAAAAGAAATTCAATACACATATCACTATATTCAAAATAACTCATAATGAACTTAGCCAATATGAAAAATGTCAACTATATTAATAAAAAGACATGCATGAGAAAGTTGTATCTTTATTCATAATAGCCCCCAAATAGAAACCAGCCAGCAGGAGGAAAATGAATAATCAAACTGGGGCGCATTGATAAGATTTAATACTCATTCATGGGAAAGGAAGAACTACTGATACACACAGAACATGGATCTCAAAACATTATGTAAAAGAAAACACCCTGTAGGATTCTATTTATATGAAGTTTAAAGACAGGCAACTAATCTGTGCTGACAAAAGTCAAAAGTGATTAAGTCTGGCTGGGGGATGAGGGATATTGAAAGGAAAGGACATGCAAGAAGTTTTAGGGTGTTAGAATGTTCTGTTTCTTGATCTGAGTTACATATATTTGTTAAAGGTGTATTTGTGAAAAGCCATTGAGTTTTACACATAAGATTTGTGCATTTTGTTGAATGCAAATTGTATCACAGTTTTTAAAATGTAAAGCATTCAAGTAATTTGATACAATGAAATAGAGAATAATCAAGTATTTTTTTTGTTGTTTCTAATCCTCACCGGATGATGTTTTTCCATTAAGTTTTAGGGACAGTGGAAGAGAGAGGGAAAGACAGAGAGAAACATTGATGTGAGAGAAACATATTGATTGGTTGCCTCCTGCATGACCCCCTCTACCAGAGCCTGGGCCTGGGAGGAGCCTGCAACCAAGGTACATGCCATTGACTAGAATGAAACCCAGGATTCTTTAGTCCCCAGGCTGATGCTCTATCCACTGAGCCAAATGAGCTAGGGCTAATCGGATATTTTAAATCTTTGTTGCCAAGTAACAAAATATCTGACTAAATAGTGCATCATTTTACAAATAATAATATAAACTCAAAGAACTGCTATTTTTGTGACTACAATTTCAAGGGGCAAATACAAATAATAAATGCTTGGAAAGTGTCCATTAGGAAATTCTTTCATCTGAACTGCAATGTGGTCCTTATCTGGGCTATATTTAAATAACTTTATCAAATTCAGGTTCAGAGGGTATCTTTAAGCATATGGAAAATCTTGTGCTTTATCACATGTCCATACATCCTTTATTTTTTAAATACATTTTGACCTTATTGTTACATAAAATGGCCTGCTCTCATTCTTTGTTTCCTTGAGCCACTTAATCACTACCAAAAAAAGTAGAACTACACATTACATGATTCATATCAGCTTCTGATTATTCTGAGAAATAAAAAAGAATACTATTTCCAAAGTGTACATTATTCAGACTCAGTAATATACCCTTTAATTTTGCTATATTATCATTATATAAATAATCTTCATAAGGAAGTTGTCACTGACCTACGATATGTAATTCACAATAAGAAATATTATCACCAATGTTAATTCTTAGACTTTTTATTTTTAACTAAAATATATGTACTAAGTCACCACAAAGAATCATTCCTAAGGAACTTAAATACTATCTAAGTATTAGTTTTGCATTATAGTAATAATACCACTTTAAATTACATATGGCTTGATTCTGCATTGGGATCCAAGCACTTCACATATATAATCAATTTTATTTTTAATAACCCACTGGAGGAGGAAAACATAGTACTGTGTTCCATGCCCTTGAAATAATGACAAATGCAATGAATGTATAATCTAAAATATCATAGCAACTAGTTTTTAAAGAGTATGTGTGTGTGTGTGTGTGTGTGTAATGGACACAACTTGGCAATAACTTTTGCTCTTCTCTGCACAATTTGCATATGAAGAGAGAACTTTGTCACAACAGTTTAGATAATTTTATGAGAAAGATTCTGTATCGATATATAATTCATTTTTTTTTCTAGGGGAAAAAGTTCCATGTGGAACTAAAAATGGCGGAGTAAATCCACTATCATCCATTCCTCATGCTGATTACAACTAAAACCTTTAAATTATATAAGTATATAAATATAAATACCAACCAACTCTCAAAAGCAGGCAGATTATGTGAGAAATAGAAACCTGAAAATGTAACCTGCATTGGGATGTTTCCCATTTTATTTTTTGTTTGTTTTCTCTTGTGCAGTGTGATTCTAAGACTAGACCCCAGTGCAAAAGCGGTGAGGCAATGGCCAATGCTGAAGCAGGTAAAATCCATTATTCTGACAAGAGGAACCATAAATAAAAATTCTACAGGTCAGAAAGCTTGAGGAGAATCCCAGAAATGAAAGAATGAGAGGAAATGTTCCCTTAATTCTGTTAGTAAGTATTTTAATTCCTCAATTAGGTTCTGGACAGATAGCTCAGTAGTTAGAGCATAATCCCAATAAGCCAAAATTTGGGGTTCAATCCCAGTCAAGATTCACCCAATGAATACATAAATAAATGGAACAACAAATGGATGTTTCTCTCTCTCTAAGATCAATCAATAAATAAAAATCAATTCTGAAACTAAGCATGCATGAAACAGTCTCAAATGAAGATATCAAAGGTTTTGGAACTTGGACAAAGATTTTAGCCTTCTGCATACATCTCAATCTAAACCCTAACTACACATCCACTAGAACACATAAACCAATACAGTTTAGGATAGAAAACTAAACTGATCTCCAGCAGCTCCTAAAGAAGTTGAGACACAATTTACAGTTTGAATCTAAGTGGCTTAATTGCCTGCTAAAATAAACAACTTCCTCTCCAGATGATTGTAATAGTATATCATATAGAATTTTTGTGACAGAATATTCACAACATCCAGAATGAAACATTCAAAGAAATAGTAAAATATGACCAATTCTTCAAGTAAAAGAAAAGAACAAATCAAAATAAACAATCAAAGAAAGAAACTGACCAAAAGCACAAAATGATCTTAGTGATGGCGCTGTCAAAAATACTTAATTGACTATTATAATTATGCTCCATGAGTAAAGGAAAATACTCTTGAAATGAATAAAAATATAGATATTCTCAATAGAGACAAATAAACTTTGAAAAATAAATTAAAATGTTGGAAGTGAAAAATACAATATTTAAAATGAATAAACTTGCTGGCTAGATTCAAAAGCACTATGGATATAATACAAAAAATCAGTAACTTATATATAAATTAATAAAATTATAAATATGAAAAACAGAGTGAAACAAAGAGTAAAATAAATAAAAAAATATCTTCAGAGACTTATGCAACAATTTCCAAAAATATAACATATGTAATTGAAATACCAAAAAAAGAGATAGTGGGAAAGAAATTTTTATTTTTAATAATATATATATTTAAGGTATACAGTATGATGATTTGACATACACATACATTCAATAAAATAGACTGTATTCTGGTCCATTAACAAAGTCTCAATATTAAAAACAATTAAAACCATCCAGCGTACATTATCTGAGCATAATGTAGTTAAATTAGAAAAGAGTAATAGCATCTAGATAAACACCAAATATCTATAAATTAAATAACACACACTTCAAAATAATTGATGGATAAAAGATAAATGCACAAGAAATTAAAAATTATTGTAACATACATAACAACAAACATACAACATACTCAAAGTTGTAGGATAAAGCTAAAAAGAGCTTAGATAGAAACACAACTTTAAGTGCTTATATTGAAAAGAAGGAAGATATAATAGTAAAGTGTAGTAATCAATGAAAGATAAAATAGACAAAATCTAGTAACTAGTTACCTGAAAAGATCAACAAAGTTGACAGAACTCTTAATGGAATACTAGAATGTTCAAGAAAATGAGGGGAAGGACACAAATCAACAATTTAAGAATTTAAATTCTTGTTATCAAGAATTTAAATAACATAATCACCCAGAACCAGCAGACTTTAAAAAGGATGAGAAGATATGCAACAACATTACACTAAAATATGTGAAAACCACATAAAATTGACAAATTTCTTAGAAAAATATGTAACTAAATGTGATACAAGGAAAACAGAAAGATGGGATATACATGTAAAATTAAATTATCAAACACTTTTCCTAGAAGAAAAACCCAGGCCAAAATATTTTTACTGGTGAATCTTGGGAAAAACTTTCAAAAAAGAAATAAGACTTATTTTACATAAATATTTTCAGAAAAATAAAGAAGTTGAGATCACTGCCCAACTTTGTTTTTTCAAGGCCAGCATAACACTAATACCAAAATCTAATAAAGATATAAAGAAATCATATTTCAATATCCCTTATATAGATGTAAAGGTCCTTTAAAATATTATTAAATGTTATCTAATTGTGTGTGTGTATATATACAAGGAAGACTTTTCCTAGGAATGTAAGGTTAATTTAACATACATAAATCAATGCCATTCAGCATATGAACAGAATAAAGGGGGGAGAAACATACAATCATTTCAAAAACTGTGTGGGGAAAAAAGCATTTAAAAAATTCAACACACTTTCATAATTTAAAAAACAAACAGACAAACAAAACAGAACAAAAAAAAAACAAATACAACTCCTGTTAGCAAATTAGGAATAGTAGGAAACTTTGTTAAACCAATAAAGAACAGCCCTAACCAATTTTGGCTCGGTGGATAGAGCATTGGCCTGTGGACTGAAAGGTCCCAGGTTCATTTGCGGTCAAGGGCATGTACCTTGGTTGCGGGCACATCCCCTGTAGGAAGTGTGCAGGAGGCAGCTGATCCAATGTTTCTAACTCTCTAACCCTCTCGCTTCCTCTCTGTAAAAAAAAAATCAATAAAATATATATTTTTTTAAAAGATTATAAAAAGCAACTAGGAAAAATTACCAACCGAAATCACACTTTAGAGTAAAAATCTAATTTCAACAGATAAAAGAATGCCTGCCTGCTTCCAATACTCTTATTCAACACTTTTACTGCAAATCTGAGTCATTGTGCCCAGCAGGTGTGGCTCAGTGGTTGAGGTTCAACCTATGAACCAGGAGGTCATGGTTAGATTCTAGGCCCAGATTGTAGGCTCAATCCCTAGTGTGAGGTGTACAGTAGGCAGCTAAGCACTGATATTTCTCTCTCATCAATGTTTCTATCTTTATATCCCTTTCCCTTCCTCTCTCTCTAAAAATCAATTAAAACATATTTTTAAAAAAGAAGTAAAACTGAAAATGTTTGCATGTTATATGATTGTTTACCTAAAAATATGGTAAAAAAACATAAAAGCCTACACAGACTAATAAAAGATACATTAGTGGCAAGAAAATTTGAAGATATTTTATTCTTTTTTTTTTACACTAGTGGGAAAAGAGACTACATAGAAATAATTCTAAACAAAGGCATCTAATACTAAAACTGCAGAATGCTGCTGTATTACAGAACACACAAATAAATGAAGAGCTGCACCATGTTCATGCATGGCAACCCTCCCCAAACTAATCTACAGATCCAATGTAATTCCAAACAAAATCTACCAGGCTTTAATTTTTTTAAAAAAATTATTAACAGCATAAATCTAAAGTTAATTTAGAAATACAAAAAACCTAGATTGTTGAAAGTTGAAGAGTCCCTCTCATTTCAAGATTTACTATAAGGCAGGGCAAAAGTAGGTTTATAACTGTGAGTACATAAAACACAGTTTATTCTTATATCATTATTTATTAATTATTGTATTATTTTCCATACAAACAACTACAAACTTACTTTTGTTCCAACCTGTATATAGTTACAATAATCAATAATGTGGGTTATTGGCAAAACTATGGAGATATTGATCATGGAATAAAATAAAGTCTCCAGAAATAGAGCCATAAATGCATGTCTATTGAGTTTTAAGAATTGTGTCAAGGAAATCCAATGAGGAAAATAAAGTAATTTCAACAAGTAAAGCTAGAACAACTAGAAATCAAAATTGGGGGAGAGGGGAATGATGATCCTTACCTCACATTCAATGCAAAATATTGACTCAGAATGGGTTATATACCTAAATGTACAACATAAACTTTTAAAAGAAAACATAGAATATATTTATAATCTTATGGTAGGCAAAGCTTTTGTGGATAAAACACACACACACACACACAAACAAACACAAAACATTAAAGCTAAAATTAATAAATCAGACCGTCAAAATTTAAAACTTTTATTCTTGGAAAAACACCATAAAAAGTGAAAAGTCAAGCCATTCTTGTTCAGGAAGAAAATATTCTCAGCATAAATATCATGCAAATGACTTGTACTTAAAATATAAGAAGATCTCTTGTAATTCAATAATAAGAAACAACCTTTTTTTAAAAAATGTACAAAAGATTTGGACATAAACTTCATCAATGATATATAAATGGCCCATACTACATGAAAAATGCAAGCCTCATTAGTCCTCAGAGGAAAGCAAACTCAATACTACTACACACCAAACACTACAAGCAAAAAGGGAAAATAAGAATTCTTACACACAGTAACAGACAAGAGTGGAGGAAGTGGGGGTTGGGGGAGAGACAGATGAAGGAGACTAGGAGGTACAACCTTCCTCTAATAAAATAAGTCACAGGGATGCAATGCACAGCAAGGGAATATAGTCAGTAATATCATAATAACTTTGTATGGTGACAGATAATTACAATATAAATGTTGAGTAATTATGTTGTACACCTGATATATATGATGTATATAACATAATGTAACCTAATATAATATTGTATGTCAACTATACTTCAATTAAAACAACAACTTGCCCTAGCTCATTTGTCT
Source organism: Pipistrellus hanaki (assembly GCF_964339955.1). Taxonomy (NCBI): domain Eukaryota; kingdom Metazoa; phylum Chordata; class Mammalia; order Chiroptera; family Vespertilionidae; genus Pipistrellus; species Pipistrellus hanaki. Next base: position 130,009,237 of record NC_140504.1, on the reverse strand, counting down.
CAGTGGATAGAGTATCAACCTGTGGATTCAAGGGTCCCAAGTTTGATTCTGGCCAAGGGCACATGCCTGGGTTTTGGGCTTGGTCCCAGTCTGGGGAATGCAGGAGGCAGCTGATCAATGGTTCTCTGTCATCATTGATGTTTCTATCTCTCTCAACCTCTCCTTTCTTCTCTGAAATCAATAAAAATATATTAAAACAAAACAAACAAACAAAAAACAACAACACATTCAGTGAAGAAGGCAGGCCAAAAGAAAAGTATACACTTAAGTTCTATTCATATAAAATTCTAGAAGATAGAAACTAATTACAGTGAGGGGGAAAAAGAAAGTCAATGGTTTCTTGGGGATGGAGTTGGAAGGAGGAAGGAAGATTTTCTTTATCTTGATATAGTGATGGTTTCCCCAGTTTACAAGATGTCAAAATTGATCAAATTATATTAAATTTTTAGTTTATTATACTTCAATTATACCTCAAAAAAATTGCAAAAGTCAGGCTGGTGTGGCTTGGTTTGAGCATCAATCCATGAACTGGGAGGTCTTTGGTTTGATTTCCAGTTAGGGCATATGCCTGGGTTATGGGCATGATCCCCAGCAGGGCTTGTGCAGGAGAGGTTGTGATTATCTTTCTCTCTCATCCATGTTTCTATCTCTCTTTCCATCTTCCTCTCTCAAAAAAAAAAAAATTCAGTAAAAGCATGTTTTTAAAAAAGGTATAAAAAATATATAATACTATTGTATCCTAATAAAGAGGAAATATGCTAATGAACCATCACACCCTCACAAGATGGTGGTGTCCACAGCCAATAAAGAGGGAATATGCTAATTGACTGCCACACTCTCACAAGATGGCAGCACCCACCTCCACAAGATGGCAGTGCCCAGTCCCCTCAAGCCAATCTAATTGAGCCGGAGCTCCCCAGTCCCTTCAACCCTGCTGGGGGGTGGCAGGTGCCCTGTGCCTCATCCAGCCAGAGGCCCCCAGTCCCCTCAGCTTCACCTCACCCAGTCCCTGGAGCATTCAGCCTCAGTGCCCCAGTCCCCTCAGCCCTGCCTTATCCAGTTGGAGTCCCCTAGTCCCTTCAGCCCCACAGGGGAAGGCAGTTGGGGGTGATTGGGTTGGCTGGGGAGGGCAGTTGGGGATGATCATGCTGGCAGGGGAGCAGTTAGGTATCAATCAGGCTGGCAAGAGAGCAGTTAGGGGGATACCAGGCTTGCAGGCAGAGTGGTTAGGGGCAATCGGGCAGGCAAGTGGTTAGCAGCCAGCAGTCCCGATTGTTAAAGGCATGTCTGACTGCCAGTTAGACATCCCCTGAGGGGTCCCACATTGGAGAGGGTGCAGGCTGGGCTAGGGGACAGCCTCCATGCACAAATTTCATGCACTGGGCCTCTAGTAAGTCTATAAAACATGAACAGAACACAAAATTTCAAAGCTACCAGTACACATTTGGTTTAAAATTTTTCATTTATTCTGTTTATATGGTATGATTGTGTGTGTGTGTGTTTTAAAGATAAAAAGAAAATAATATGTTTGAAAATATGATATTATATTAAATTACAGTGTTGCAAACTCTTATTATTTCAAAAGGCAATGCTGCACAATGTTGCTTTATATACTTTTATTTAACCATGCCCCAGTGGAACATCTAAAGTCTTATAATTTATCACATATACTGAATATCACACCTAAAAATAATCTATAAGAATGTGTGGCAATACTATCAGGGCATTAACAAAAATGATGAATTTTACCAAAGGGACCACTTCCCTACAGATAGATTGATAGATTATTATCTACACATGGCTTTATATCAATAGCTATAGATTTAATATAAAACTGCAGTATTTATATACTAAGTAGCCAGATTATTATGATCTCTGAACGCATAATTATCTGGACACTCAGTGTATATCCTATATAATAAAAGGCTAATATGCAAACTGTCCCCTCAACCAGGAGTTCGACCAGCAGGCAGGCCAGCCAACTGTCCATCTCCACTTCCCCTGACCAGGCTGGCCAAACCCCACCTATGCACATCCACAAATTCATGCACCGGGCCTCTAACACTCTAACATATATATATATCACACACACTGAGTGGCAAGATTATTATGCATCACACACACTGAGTGGTGAGATTATTATGCATTCAGAGATTATAAAAATAATCTGGTCACTCAATGTATATTATAATCCAGAAGACATAGTATTTAAGTAGAAATATGCATATAATACTTACATGCCTTAATCTTTATATATAAGAGCCTAATATGCAAATTTTTATGTCCATCTCCCCTTTCCCTGGCCAGGGTTCGGCCAGCCTAGCCAGGGGAAGGGGAGATGGACAGTTGGCAGTTCAACTAGAAGACCAGGAGTTCAATTGCTTGGTATGATATGCGCTGACCACCGGGGGTAGCTCAGAATGAAGGAAGGCCCTGGCCAGCAGCTGGAAGAAAGGTTGGCCCTGATCGCCGGCCAGTTCTAGGGACACTGTGCATGAATTTTGTGCACTGAGCCTCTAGAAAATATATAACATCAATAATAACACTGCATTCATATGGCTTATTTATCCTCAAAGTGCATTCATTGGAATCACATAGAGGTAATTGTGATAGAGGAATTATACTAAACTCCATGTCAAGAAAAGATTATTTTAAGGTACAACTTGGCTTCTATTTGGCTCTGTTACCTTGAACAAATTACTAAGCTTCAATTTTCTCACCAATAAAATGAGGTTGTTGGGCTTTATTATCTTATAACTCTCCTTCAACTTTGAAATTTGCTTTATTTTTATCAACAGGAAGATGCTGAGAAAGAGTAAGGGAGTTGTACGAAGTCATAGGACCAATTAAGGTCAGACCTGGGATTAGAGACTAGGTCACCCATACCTAGATCTGCCCTCTTTCCACTGCCACACACTGCTCTGTGAGCCCCCGATGGCTGTCGTCTCAACGGAACACATGCCCATCATCTGCAGACTACTGAATTTCTGCTTGAATGAATAAAGAAACAAAATTCACAAGGGCATGATCTCATGACGTTAAGATACCTGGAATTTTATTTTTGCATCTAAAACTCCCAGTACATGCATGAGCTTAGAAGGTATAAAATTTCTCTTCTATTTGATTTTATATTGGTACTTATCTTTCATGGATATTTAATAAAGGTGTGGTCAATATCATTTCCTTCAAGATTAATTTTTGTTTTTTAAAAAAATGGTCAATTTCTTAAGAAACTGGAGGGTAGCCACAGGGCCAAAAAGCACAGCTGAGGCTTCATGCCCTTTCTTAGCTTTACCTGATGGGCTCAGGGTGTTTGGATCTAGAAACTGGTGCGGCAACAGAGAAGGAATATGGGTTGTAGGATCAGAGCCACTGCAATGTTAATACCAGCTATGTTGATTAATAACTTTAGATTTTGAAGAATTAGATTTCAATGCCTTTACTTGATAAAAAAAAAAAATCACCATTTTTAGATTAGAAAGCTAGACTGAAGGCTAGAACAGAAAAACAGCCTCCTCCCCTAATATTGTATGGTGAAAATTTTCACATATACAGAAAAGTTGAGAGAATTATTACACAGTGAAAGCCCATTTCCTTCCACCTAGATTCTATATAATTAATATTTGGCCATATTTGCATTTTTATCAGCTATCTATGCATCTTCCCATCCCTCTCTTCTTATTAATCTATTTTATTTTTGATCCATTTCAAAGGTAGTGGCAAATTTAAATGCACTTTACCACTAAAAACTTCAGAATGCATGAGACAGCCTTCAAAACCTTTATAGTTTTTCACTAGTAAAATAAATATACAATGAACATAGATTTTAAATGTACTACTCAGTAAGCTTTAATAAGAGTGTATACCTAGATAACACAAATCTCTATCAAGATAGAGTATTAAAAAAAGATAGAGTATTATCATCACTCCTCATTCCCCTTCCTGGTTAATCACTGCCCCATCCCTCCTATTCTAATATATTTTCATCCTGAATGAGTTTTACTTGTTCAATGACTTGTTATAAATGGAACCATATAGTTGGTCCTCTTTTGTGTAAGGTTTTTAATGTAATATAAAAGTTTTGGGCATTCATCTATGTTGTATGAATCAGTAGCTTTTTTCTATTTTATGGCTGAAATGTATTCCATTTGTGAACCTCACAATTTACTCCCCTCTTAATACAAACTTCAGCTATTTCCACTTATAGTTATTCTAAATACAGTTGCTATGAACATTTTTCTGCAAGTCTTTTGGTGGGCATGTTTTTATTTCTCTTTTAAGAATAACTAGGATTGAAATTGTAGATCCCAGGGTACCATAATGTTTTATAAGAAATTACCAGACATTTGTCCAAAGTGGTTGCATAACTGTAGATGCCCATGAAAAATCCTAAAGTGAGAGTTTCTCCACATCCTCACCAACATTTGCTGTTAGTCATGGTAAATGTAGCCCTCCCAATAAATGTACCTCAGGTGTTTCAATTTGCATGTTCCTAATGCTTAATGGTGCCAAGCATTTTGTCCATGCACTTATTATCCATTTGTACTTCTTCATTGGTGAAGTATCTGACCAAGTTCTTGCCTTTTTTCCTTTTTTATTGAATTTATTGGGTTGACACTGGTTAAAAAATTATACAGGTTTCAGGTGCACAATTCTGCAACACATCAATTGTACACTGTATGGTGTGCCCAACACCCCAAGTCAAGTCTCCATCCATCACCATTTATCCCCCATACCCTCCTCCACCTCCTTCCATTCCCTCCCCCTTCCCCCAGCACTCACCACACTTGCTGCGTCCATGAGGGTTTTTTTCTTCTTTTGCTCAATCCCTCAAACCCACCCTCCACCCCCACACCTATCAGCCTGCACTCTATCTATGAGTCTGATTCTGTTTTGTTAGTTCATTTTGTTCAATAGATTCCACATATGAATTAAATCATGTTATTTGTCTTTCTCTGACTTGCTTATTTCACTGAGCATAATGTTCTCCAGGTGCATCCATGCTGTCAAAAAGGGTAAGATCTCTTTCCCTTTTTTTTTTTAATAGATGAGTACTATTCCATTATGTGAATATACCACAGTTTTGTTTTATTTTGTTTTTTAATAAACATCCAAGGGTATTTCCCACTGATCTTTATAGAGAGTGGAAGGGAGGGAGGAGGGGGAGAGAAAGAGAAACACTGATATGAAGGAGACATGTTGACTGGTTGCCTCTGACAGGGGGATGAAACCTGCAACTGAGGTACTTGCCTTTGATCTGAAATTGAACCTGAGATTTTTTGGTCTGCAGGCAGCCACTCGAACCACTTAGCAAACTGACCAGGGCAATACCACAGCTTTTTTTTATCACTCAGCTACTGATAGGCACTTGGACTGTTTCCAAATCTTGGCTATTGTAAATAACACTGCTATGAACTTAGCAGAGTTGCCTCAAAAAATAAAAACGAACTGCCTTATGATCCAGTAATTACATTTCTGGGAATTTATCTGAAGAAACCCAAAACACTAATTTGAAAGATATTTGCTTCATTTTGGTATTGAATTATTTGTTGTTTATTACCAAGTTGTAGAAATGTGTTTTTTTTTTAATGTTCTGGGAAACAATCCTTTGTCAGATATGCATTTTGTAAAATTTTTAGCAATGTCTTTTGATTAAAATTTTCAATTTTGATGACGTCTAATATATCAGATTTTACAATTTTTTGCCTTCTGCAACCTAAGAAACCATTGCTTATCCAAAAATTGCAAAGATATTCTGTTGTTTTATTCTGAAAACTTTACAATTTTAACTTTCATTATTAGCTATGATTCATTTCAAATTAGTGTTTTAGTGAATGATGTAAGGTAGGAGTTAATGTTGTAGTTTTTTACAGCATCATTTAAAAAAATAATTTCCTTTCTCCTTTGGCACTGATGTTGGAAACCAGTTGACTATATGACTATGGATCAGTTGTGTTCCACTGATCTACCTGTTTCTTTTTCTGAATATATCACAAAGTCTTGAATACCGTAGTTTTATATTAAGTTATGAAGTCAGACTTTGTTCTTCAAACAAAAAGCCTGTTGAGATTTTGGTTAGGATTACACTGAATCTATATATCAATCTGAAAATAGTTGATATTACAATATTATTGATATTTCTAAGGAATAAACATGCATCTCTTCTTATATATTGAGATTTTCTTTAATGACTTTAAGCATGTTTTACAGTTTTCAGTGTGGATATGTTACATATGTTGTGCCAAAATTATTCCTAAGTATTTTATATTTAATCCTGCTCTTGCAAGTGAAAATTTTAAAATTATTTTTCCAATTTTTGGTACCAACATGTAAAAAACCACTTAAGTTTGTATGTTGACACTATACCCAGCAACCTTGTTAAATTCATATATTAATTCTGATCGTTGTTTTGTAGATTCTTTAGGTTATCCTGTGAACTGAAAACAGGGAATTTTGCTGATTTCTTTTCAATCTGTATTTCTTTTATTTCTTTTTCTTCTCTTATTTTACCAGCTAGGATCTCTAAATCAATAATAATCAAAGAGATCGCAGTCAACACCTTTGCTTAGTTATCAATCTGAAGGTGAAAACATTCAGCATTTCACCATTAAGTATGATGCTAGCTGTAAATGTTTCATAGAGTTAATTTATCAGATTAAAGCTCACTTACATTTCTACTTTGCTCCAAAGTTTTATTATAAATAAATGTCTTATTTTGTCAAATGATTTTTCTATATTTATTTAAATCATCATTTAATTTTTTTTCTTTAATATGTGGTTCTGATGTGTAACGTAAATTAATTTTCAAATGCTTAGCTTTGCATTTCAGAGATAAACCCAACTTGTTTGTGATATATTAGCACTTCTTAGCAGTGTTTCCTTCTGTTTCATAGTATTTTGTTAAGATTTCTACTTTTAAAAATTCTTTTGTGTGTGTGAGTGTGTGTGTGTGTGTGTGTCTTTGAATGGCACTGGGGTTATGATAGCTACATAAAATGTGTTCTCAAAACTTGACAGATTTTGAGTAAGAGTGGTAGTACTGCTTTCTTAATCTTTGATAGAATTTACTAGTGAAAACACCTGGGCTTTAACTTACTGTATTTTCCATGTATAAGACACCCCCCACATTTCCAACCCAAAATTAAGAAATCAATATTTAATTTTTGTTTTGTTTTGTTTTCCTCTTAAGGCCTTCTTCTTTTTTGGCATTAAGGAATTGTTCTTCCTGTTTTCTCCACTGTCTAATCATACACTCAGTGGGAGGAGGACCAAATTGTCTCTCTACAGCTCTATCTCCATGGTGTTTTGCAAAGCTGATTACATTCAGTTTGAATTTTGCAGAGTAAGACAATTTCTTACCCTTATTCATCTTTTAATTTTTTGACATCTTTATGGGCTCAGAATGCTCTGGTCCCTGTTGTATCTATGCATTCTCCACCTCCACCTCCAATTATGGCATCAGCTGACATCAGTAACAATAAGGCTTGTGATTAGAGGAGGCCTGTTTGACAAGATATTGTCAGTGATGCACCTGAGCGGCTCCCTCTTTGGATGATTTCTGTGTGTAAGATGCCCCTTGATTTTCAGTCTAACAATTTTAGGGGGGAAAGAAGTGTCTTATACACGGGAAAATATGGCACTTTTAATAATCACTATGTCTCAGAAACTACATAAGATAATATGCTAATTAGACTGGATAGACCCAATGTCTTCTGGACATCCTTCTGGACGTCCTTTTGGACAAAGCCATGGTGGTGGGGGCCAAGGCAGAAGTAGTTAGGAGCAATCAGGCTGGCAGGGGAGAGCAGTTAGGGGCAATCAGGCTGGCAGAGGAGCAGTCAGTGCATCAAGCAGGCAGGCAGAGGGGTTAGGAGCAATCAGGCAGGCATCCAGAGTGGTTAGGGGCATTGTTGATGCTTTTATCTCTCCTTTTCCCTTTCTCTCTGAAATAAATACACACACATATGAAAAAAGGTTAGTTCTCTAAAATGTATTAAAATTTAATTTCAGACATGCCACTAATTTTTAAAAGAAGACACATTAGGCAATAAAGTTAATTACAATTAATTATAATTAATATCACCTAGAGATTACAAATATTCACTCCATCCAGTTTTTGTTTCAAACATCTTATTTTAAAATTGCATTTACCTTATTTAACAAGTATGCTAAATAAGTCACTAGCTATACTACTCCTTCACTAGTCATTTTTCATCAAATCAAGGGCATGATGACTATGTATAATGTATTAAACAGTGCAATGCTGATTAGAAAATAAATGAACTAATCATATTAAAAAGTCATATTTTGCCGAAATCGGTTTGGCTCAGTGGTAGAGCGTCGGTTTGCAGAGTTATAAAGGTCCCAGGTTTGATTCCAGTCAAGGGCATGTACCTTGGTTACGGGCACATCTCCGGTGGGGCGTGTGCAAGAGGCAGCTGATCGATGACTCTCTCTCATCGATGTTTCTCTCTATTCCTCTCTCTTCCTCTCTGTAAAAAATCAATAAAATATATTTTTTAAAAATCATATTTTGCCACATAAATCTAACATTTTTATTTGATCTGATACTGAGAACAAACAAACATCACAGATCTTTAGGTCCTTTATATTTCCCTAGTAACCCAAAAGAGGTAAATCACATTTGTTTCTCATGATGGGATATTTCATTTCCTAATGGGTTTAGAGTATGAGTAAAAAAACAAACAAACACAAAGCAAACAAGCAAATACCAATGGTACCAGACACACAGACAAACTGATTGTGAATTGATTTCTCTATGTATGAAAACAACGTGAGAAAAAGAATCAGAGATATGATCTCAACATACATTTTCTAATATTATTTCCTTAATTTAGACTTAGCAAATAAACAAAAGAAGCTAGTTAGCAACCTAGTCTGTCTTTTAGCAACTCACTTTTTTCATTCATTCTTCTCATCATCTCATAAATGTGAATTAGGAATGCTGCAAGTATCTCAGCACACAGGGCTAGGGAAAAATTAGGTTGACAGGATTCAGTTTTGACAGTGTATCCAACTGTTTATAACTTTTCATTTTTTCCATAAACCTAACTGGTATCAGTATATGTAAAGTTTCAACACTTCCAACTCGGAAATGCTTCACAGAAAAAAAAAAATGCTTTCCTTGGAGTTTACAAATGCCATTTGGTCTAATTTTTCAGCAAGGGTTTGTCTAGTTAGATTATGAGAATTTTTCCTGAAGAGCAACAGCAAGAGATCGTCTTCCATGCTGTCAGAAAAGAAGTTATATTTTTGTTCCTTGGAAAAAACATATAATGTAATGGGCAAAATATCAAGTGGGTGGGGAACCATTAGGCCATATAAACCTCCAAAGAGATCACTAAGTAAATGGAATTCTGAATAAGACATTACGCTCATACACTTGGGTTTCAAAATATAGTTCAAGCAGGCAGAGGGGGCTGTGTTTTATAGGAGCAGGACACACATGAAAGGTTCCTGCCCAGACAGCAAATGACTGCGAGAGTCTGAGGGCTGACCAAAGTCAGGAATTATTTAGGGAAAACTGAATTTCAAACCCTGGAAAGAATAACTGCGTAAAAAAACGAGCCCAGTGAGAGAAGGCAGGATCAACACTGACACTGCAGGGATGTAAGTTACAGCTGGTTCAGAAAGAGCACAGAACAAAGGAAGAGCATCTAGGATTATTTCTGCAAGTTTTCCTCCACCAGAGTTTCTCATCCATCAGATGGGTGTGTCCATAAGAGGTGGCTTAAAAAGCTAAAAGCAAGATTTAAGATTCAATTCTTAACTGCGCACTCTACATTAGAGCAACACACTCTGCATTAGAGCAACTCCCGAAAATATAATTTTCCATTCTTTCATACTTTATTGACAACATACTTTTAGAGCAGATCAAAAGCTTCCTTAGGCCGAAACTGGTTTGGCTCAGTGTATAGAGCGCTGGCCTGCGGACTGAAAGGTCCTGGGTTCGATTCCGATCAAGGGCATGTACGTTGGTTGTGGGCACATCCCCAGTAGGGGGTGTACAGGATGCAGCTGGTCAATGATTCTCTCTAATCGATGTTTCTAGCTCTCTATCCTTCTCCCTTCCTCTCTGTAAAAATTCAATAAAATATATTAAAAAAAAAAAAAAAAGCTTCCTTAGCATCTCTATTGTAGGTAAGCCCAATATTTTAAAAATCTAAGTTTAAAAACTACTACACCTTAAGCTAATAATGCCCCAATGATGCCATTATTTTATTTTAACCAGGCTTCACAGGCATTATATTTCACACTCAACGCATTTGTTTCAGATATCCATTCATCATGCGTTCGGGTATCCATTTACTCAGTGTGCTGATTAAGAGCAGGAACTGGGGAGTCAGGCTGTGTGGGCTCAAATCCCAGGTTCACCAGTTACTACTGAGTGACCTTGGACAAGCGATGAAACCATTTGGAAATCACTTTCCTCTACTGTACGAAGGGGGAAAGAGTGATACTTACCTCTCCTGGTTGTTGTGAGAATGAGTTCTATAAGAAGCATTGTAGAATAGTGTCTTGCCAAAGGTGGTGATGGTAAGAACCAGCTGTTGCTGCTGGTGTGCTATGAGAATACAAATAATAATGACTTTTTAAAAATTTTTACTGGGTTTGAAAATGTCCTATTTTAAGAAATTAAAAGAAAGGCATGAGGCCCTGCCCATTCAACTTCGGACAAATTCCTTCCTTAAAGAAAGTGAAATGATATGGCCTGCAGTCAAGTTTAATGACTAAGATGGTATCTACAAATCCATCATGATTTGGAAAAGGGATGACTCTGTTATAACTCAAAGTCATTACAGTAGTCCCCGCTTACCTATAGTTTCACTTTCCACAATTTTAGTTAACCCCAGTCAACCAATATCTGAAAATATTAGATGGGAAATTCCAAAAAGAAACAATTCATAAGTTTTAAATTGCCTGTCACTCAAGTACCTCACTTCTTTTCATTACATTGGCACTATATCACCTCACATCATTACAAGGGTAGGTGTAATACCATAAGATATTTTCAAAGAGAGACCACATTCACATAACTTTTGTTATAGTACTAGAGGCCCGATGCACGAAGATTCATGCAAGAATGGGCCTTCCTTTTCCTGGCCGCTGGCACTGTCTTTGCTCTGGGCCAGAGCCACCTTTTCACTCTGGACCAGATCCGCCTTTCTGCCTTTCTGCCTTCCCATGCTGCCCAGAGGCCTAGAGTGGCTGGGGTGGTACTTGCATATGCAAATTAACCCACCATCTTTGTTGGGTTAATTTGCATACTCATTCCCGATTGGCTGGTGGGTGTCATGAGGGTATGGTCAATTTGCATCTTTACAATAATTTTATTAGAATAGATATTGTTACAGCTGTTCTATTGTTGGTTATTATTATTAATATATTACTGTTCCTAATTCATAAATTATACTTTACCATATGTACGTTTGAACAGGAAAAAACATAGTATATATACCGGTTCAGTTCTATTCACCCTAGGTCTTGAAACGTACCTTCCATGGAAAGGGAGGACTACTGTGTCTCAATTGCTGCAATGTTCCTGAAGATAACTGAGCAAGTTGTAAATGCTTATGTGCCTGCCTCAAATAGACCATGTAGCATCAGATGTGTTGTAAAAACTCAACTCAGATTTTCCTAGCTGTCTTATCATCACCTCCTTCCTTGAATACTATGGCCAGTTCTCTCTGTGAAAATCCCTGTGAACAGCACTCTGGGCATTCCCACAAGGGCATGGAAACCCACAAGGTGACAAAGCCAAAATGGCGGTCTCTGGTAAAGGGCTCAAGGATGCTGCTTTCCTGGTGTCACAAGCCACAGGCCATGGGAGGAGCCTGTCACAGGGCTGCAAGTTTCTTACTATCTCAGAATTCTTAGACAAACAGCTCTGTAAGTTTTTATTTATAGCTTTTCTGCTGTTTCCTCCAAACTCCCAAATTCAGTTTCCTCATATAGCCATTAAAACTAATTATAAAAATTTAGGTGTTTTTGCAGTTTATATAAAACTCTTTGTTTCTTAAGCAAATTCCAGATAATTTTGTCATGAGTGGGATCAGTTATAAATAAATGTGCACATACTGAAATCGTGCAAGATGAATATTATTCAGCTGCATTTATGTCGGGCCTTTACCAGCCTCCACTTCCAAGTTGTATTTCACATTGAAATAACTGACAGTGTACATAGAAGATTCAGTCCACGCAGTTTTAAAGTCTTACCAGTGACCTTGGAATTAGTTGTTGAGCTTGGGTGGAGGTGGGGTAGGGATGGGAAATGGACAAGGAAGTTGAATTTTGCTATTTTCATATTTATAAACAGCTATCTATAAGCATGTAAGAAACTTACATGGGAAAAAATAATATTTTGAAAAAGAACATACACAAAAAATGAGAAGTCCTCCTTATATCACACTTTGCTGGTAATTACTGCTGATTTACCTAAGGGCAGCAATAAGAGCTTGGATCCCAACATTTCTAAAGTGGTCCATACCTATAATCTTTGAAGGAAAAAGTAAATCGATGGCACAGATTAGCTTTAAAATTACTGGTAGGTATTATTTACAATAGCTAAAACTTGGAAACAGCCAAGTGTGCATCTTAATAGATGAGTGGATAAAAAAAAGCTGTGGCACATTTATATCATGGAATACTATGCAGATGTAAAAAAGAAGAATCTCTTATCCTTTGAGACAGCATGGAGGGATCTGGAGAGTAGTATGCTAAGCTAAATAAGCCAGAGAAAGATAAATATCCCATAATTTTACTTATATATGGAATCTAATGAGCAAAATAATCTGATAAAACAGATCCAGAGTCATAGAAGCATGCAATAGAATGAAGATTCTTGGAGGGGGAGGGAGGTGGGGGGAAGAGAAGAGATCAACCATAGAAAATAGTGGGGTGAAGGTCTGGGAGGGGAAGGATGTGGGGAGGAGGGTTAACGGGGAGAGGGGAGAGGGGACTACCTGTAATACTTTCAACAATAAAGATACATTTTTTAAAAAAGTATTGTTAGGTTAGAAGTGCTGCTATTGCTGGGAAAACTGAGTTCTGAACCTTCTCTACTACCTACATGCCAGCACTGTCCAATACAGTGGTCCCTAGCCACCAGTGCCTATGGAATGTTTAGCATGTGACTAGTCCAAATGGTGATACTATTTTGGTTATAATGGTTTAAATAAAACACTATTAATGCTCATTTAACTTCTCTTTACAATTTTTATGTGGCTACTAGAAATTTTCAACTGCTTGAGGAGGTCTGTGCTACATTTTTCTGGGACAGCAGCGGGATAAGGCAAACAGAAGAGAGAGAGTGGGAAGAAAGGTCTCAGAGCAGGCAGGCATGGAACAATAAGTACAAGGAATTACTGCATGACAGTCCTTGTCCCAGATATCCCAGTCCTCAAAGTGACAAAGAAAACCTCGATGCAGAAAACCTATATATTGCTAGCTGTGCTTTTAGTAGACACATCTTTTGCAATAATCAAGAAACATTTATTAAATGATATCCATAACTTTGAGCTGATAACAAATGAGTTGTACAGGGAAGGGGGTATGCATACAAATTATCACTTGCTGGTAGCTCCTAAAGGGGACAAGTGACACAGTCACAATTGTCACCCTTCCCAACTACAATTCACAACCACTTGGCAAACAGTCTAGTTCAGTACTGGCAAACTATGGAATGCAAATCAAATCCAGTCATCATCTGTTTTTTAAAAATAATTTTATTGGTACACAGCTATGGTCATTTGTTTACATATTACCCACAGCTACATTAAAAGAAAAGTCTAAGGTCAACACTAAAATAAGAGTGCTCTTTTTAGATTTGATGTTTTTCCTCTGCTTAAAATTCTTCAATGGCTTTGCATCTTACTTAAAATAAGGGAGTATAAAACCAGTCATTCCCACCCCCCCCCCTGACCTCATAGCAATCACCAACATGCTCTTCTTGATTCTTCTAGAATGCACCAAACAAACTCTGACATCATGCTTTTGCCTTTACTGAACCCCCTAAAAGGTTCTTTTAAAAATAATAATAATAATAATAAATTTATTGATTTTTTACAGAGAGGAAGGGAGAGAGACAGAGAGCTAGAAACATCGATGAGAGAGAAACATCTACCAGCTGCTTCCTGCACACCCCCCACTGGGGATGTGCCCACAACCAAGGTACATGCCCTTGACCAGAATCAAACCTGGGACCTTTCAGTCCACAGGCCGACGCTCTATCTACTGAGCCAAACTGGCTTTGGCAAAAGTTCTTAACCTAAGAATCTATCAAGTTCCCTCCTTCACCTCCTTTAGGTTTTGTGTATATGTCAGTGACCACTGAATATAAAATAGCAACCTCTTTCCATTTCCTGCTTTATATATACCTGTACAGCATTATCATACGGCCTACCATATATCTCACTTCAATGTAGCTCTTATTTCGAACTAGAAAGAAGCTCCAACAGGTCAGGAATAGGATTTTTGATGTTTTCTTACTTCTGTATCCTTAGCATCTAGAATGGCCCATCCTATATAATAAAAGGATAATATGCAAATTGACAAACGGCAGAACGACCGGTCACTATGACACGCACTGTCCACCAGGGGGCAGACACTCAATGCAGGAGCTGCCACCTAGTGGTCACTGTGCTCCCACAGGGGAAGTGCCACTCAGGCAGAATCCTGGCTCATGGCAAGAGTCTTTCCCGCCTCTGCAGCACCACTAAGGATGTCTGACTGACAGCTTCGGCCCACTCCAGAGCGGGCCTAATCTGTCAGTTGGCCATCTCCCGAGGGCTCTCTGACTGTGAGAGGGTGCAGACCAGGCTGAGGGACCCCCAGACTGCACACATTTCATGCACCAGGCCTCTAGTATGTACATAAAAACGTTACTGAGGATTCCATTATCATTGTATTTGCATATAAGATAATGAAATGTAAGCAAGATGTGATTCCTGCCTTAAGTAGTAAGAAATATAACTAAATAATAAAAAATGAATGTATCAAACCTTGGTTGCCTGTTCAACTCCTGGTTAAGGACACATTCCCATGTTTCAGCTCCATCCCCAGGAGGGTGCAAGCAGGAGGCAGCAAGCAGGAGGTAGCTTATTAATGCTGGGCTCCCACATAGATGTTTCTCTTTCTCTCTCCCTTTCTCTCTCTCTAAAAATCAATAAGCTATTCTTTAAAAAAGCAACAATGCATTGACATAAAGTAATAGATAAATGGAAATCTTATATAATAAAAGGCTAATATGCAAATTGTCTCCTAAGGAGTTTGACAGTGAGATCGGGAGTTTGATGCTTGCTATGACATGCACTGACCACCAGGGGGTGGTGCGAAACATGGCAGATGACCAATGGCAGTAGTGGAGTGCTGAGGGAACGAGGGAAGGAGGAGGTGGGGAGGCCGGGAGGCGGGGAACCGGGTCAGCTCTGATCTCTGGCCAGGCCAAGAGACTCTGCCATGTACAAATTTTGTGCACTGGGTCTTTAGTAATTATATCTCTTTCTTTTCTTCCTTCCTTCCTATTCTTATACATCTGTCCATCAACCTAGCCATTCACCTACCCAGTAGCAAAAACACTTTTAATAAGGGAAGCATGAACGGTCTGAGGAAACTCCAGCTTTGATTAATGTTGAAATGATTTTCAGAAATGTATTGTATAAACAGGAGCAAAACAATTGTCCACAGTGAGAACTAGAGGAAGGAAGATGACTCAGAATTTATGATGACCTAGCTCAGTGGTTTTTATACTTGGTTAAGCAAGTGTTTTTTTCTAAAGGGAATTTTATAGAACTCAAATATGTAATTTGAAAGAATGGGGTGAAGTCTCCTCTTTCTGAGAAGCCCAGAGACTTTACCTTTCTTTCCCCTCTGATGTCAGAAACATCTTTCTATTTAATTAAGACAACTTGAAAGTGGTCAACTTCTAAAAATGAGATCTGAGTTTTCACCACTTTTATAATTTTAAAAAATTACAAAAATTTTGGGAAAATTAAGAAAGTAAGAATTGGGAAATCTGGCTTGATACAATTAAAAAACTTTGCCCATCAACAAACATCATAAATGATACAATAGACTCATTTTCTAATAAAGAGATATCCATGCTCAACTCAGCTGCACCTCTAGGCTCACCTTAGTTATTTGTCTTTTTTTTTTTTAATTAAATAAAAGCCAAGATAAATGAAAATGTAGACATCAGCAGCAGTAACCCGATAAAGAACCAGATACCAGTGCTGCTGACATCGCAGATAGAGAGCAAGGCATGAAAATGAGCTCTTCATTCAGTCTGACTGCAAGGAATGCTCCCAGAACAATCCTCATACAATTTCCCTTCCTGTTCTTCACTTCCTATTGCTAATATTTAGACATTTGCTTCTGAAAGTCAGAGAGGTCCACTTTTCTGTTGAATAGTTCAGTTGCTTATCATCATTTGAACCCACTTGAAAAGAGGAGTGATAAATCTTTATGACCATCAATAAGGGGGGGGGGGGTGATCATGCAATATATCAGTATCATCCAACAAAGACTGTGACTTAAAGTGATATGTAGTAAAGGGATATGTTTACACAAAGTTTTGAGGTCTCATATTGTATTGATTGCTTAAATCAAAGAAATACAAAGATGTATAGATTTCACCACATTTATATTGTACCTGAACAAATAATTCTATTTTTCTTGAATTAAAAAGTCAAACTGAATGAAATGTTTCTCTATGATTCTTAATTTGTGTGTCACAGGCCTTCTGCCAGAGGGTGCTCTAAGAACCAGCAGCATTACATGCAAGACTATATATAACTTTACCTTGGGCTTCAACCATCAGCAAAGGGTTTAATTACCTACAAGCTTAAGGTAATTCTGTTGGGTTAAATGTGAAACTGGGTATGATAAAAATGTAAGGATTACAGCATAATATGAAGTTACCAATACTCAACAATAATAGAGTTAGTTATCCTACTACTCTAGCTGCAGCCCAGTTTCTTATCCTAAAAACCCTAGTCAAATAGCTTTACCCTAAGTTATCAAGTAATATGCATTTAGATTTTCAGAATCAGTTCACCAAGACATAAAACTTTTCATTGGTAGGAAATTGACAAACATAATGCCTAATTCTAAATGGCACAATATTTCTTCTTTAGTTTTGAGCCAAAAATATACTGACAGCCAAATTTCAAAACTAAAAAAACAATTTAAGGATGGAAACAGAAATAGCAAGTAGGGCCAATTATTGTTCTCTTCGAGAGAAATTGTCTTTTTTTTTTTTTTTTTGTATATTTTTTAGAGAGCTTTCAAAACAGAAATAACACCATGATGAGCTGATTCAATTAAGTCCCACCCTGATGCTAGGTTAAGAATCCAAGTCCTCAAACATGGTTCTCCTATTTCACATCAAGATATCCTTTAAACAACTCATGGAAATTAGTGTTCAGGAAAAAGTTCAAGACTACAAACAACTGCTCTCTGTTCTCGGATTCAAGTCCTAAGTCAACAAAAGCTTCATTTACATTTCCTGCTATCTATGAACAGTGACCTTAATGCTATTAATAAACTATTGTC
Organism: Pipistrellus hanaki; assembly: GCF_964339955.1. Lineage (NCBI taxonomy): Eukaryota > Metazoa > Chordata > Mammalia > Chiroptera > Vespertilionidae > Pipistrellus > Pipistrellus hanaki. Next base: position 129,991,666 of record NC_140504.1, on the reverse strand, counting down.
TTTGACCAATAGTATGTAAAATATACATCCAACTACTTCTTCAGAAAATGATCCCAGGTCATCATAAATGAGTAGAAGATGTGTAGAAAACACTCAAACATAGGTTGGAATGGGTATAGTCTTATATCAATACTATAGGAAAGTAAGGCTGAAGAGGTGGAAAGGGGAGAGAAAGAAGATGAGGTGGAAGAGGAGGAAAAAGAAGAGGAAAGGGAGCAGAAGAAAAAAATCTTTTGCACACAGGTATACTATGATTTACACATAAATGCCAGAGAATGATAAAATGTAGCATAATACTAATAAAATAATTTAAGTTAAAATAAAGTGCCACTTGTCACAAATAATATGTTACTCAGCATTTTTTTTTTAATTACAGCATCCATTAGTACTTAGTTTTGGTAAATTTAATTTTGTGGTAGATGATGGATGGTTCTATAAATGGAATATCAACATTAAGTATCAAAAACAATAGCCTTCATCCAACAATTTGACTTTCTGTATCTCTCAGATAAATAAATAAAATATAGGAAAAACACCCTATCTGTATGAAGTGGTTCATTTTAGTTTAAAAAATAAACTACTCTGGTTTATAACGCCATAATGTTTTTCCCTTTTTTTCAATATTTTTATTAATTTAAGAGTAAATGGGTGAGGGGAAGAGAGAGAAATATCAATGATGAGAGAATCATTGGTTGGTTGCCGCCTGCAGGCTCCTCCCTGCCTTACCCTCCCACCCCCAACTGGGGATCAAGCCCGCAACCTGGGCATGTGCCCTGACCTGCCCTGACCAGGAATCAAACCTTGAGCTCCTGGTTCATAGGTCATTGCTCAACCACTGAGACACGCTGGCCGGGCTTCTTTATTCTTAAAATGCTTTTGTCGTTTCTTTCAACTGGGCCATAAATGCCTTGAGGGTAGCAACTGTGTGTTCTTTCTCTGTCACTGCTGTTCAGTATGCATTATTAGTAAAGTAAAAGTCAAGTAAGATGGCTAATGAGCAACAGATACTGTTTTTGTAAATGGTTAGATTATTAAACTGGATGGCAATTCTAGATGTCTCCTCAAATACCCATAAGGAATTTTTATTTTTTAATGTAGATCTTTATAATAAATGAATTCTTAGCAGAATGCTAGTGCTTTATATTATTGTTTTAGTGTATTTCAAAATATGTGCCACAAAAATAAAAGAATGAGCTTCTGAAAATTAAAATTCTGATTGCTAAGAAATACTTAAGGAAAGGGTTAGAAGATAGAATTAAAAATTTCCATAATGTAAGAACAAAGAAAGATAAAAATGTGAAAGAAAGATATGAGATGTAGAGGATCAAGTCAGGAAATCCAACATCTGATTGACAGGATTTCCATTAAGAATATGTAGAAAAAACCTAAGAAAAACATCAAAGTAATAAAAGAAAATCTCCCAGGGTCACAAGAGATGTAGTTTCCCGATTACTCCAAGTAATAATCAGAATTAATAAGACACAAACATCATTATGAAATTAGAGAACACCAAGGTTAAAAGAGACTCAAAAGTTTAATGAAAGAAAACAACATTGAAACTAGAAAGAAACCTCAGTTTTTTCTAAGGTTCATTATTTCTTCTCCCAACAAGGAAAAGCAAAAAAACAAAGATCAAACACTTCAAAGTTAACAAACTGTATAAGAAGAATATGGTCCAATTTTGGAGCAAACTGAATGTTGTATGGTTTCAATAAGTTGATAAAATTAAGTAAGGAGTCTGCATTTGACCTTTCATAGAGAGACACAGGGGTTATGAAATTGCAAGCGCATATAATCAGAGCATCTTAACAGGCCCTGTAATGAACATTATTTGCATAGATATAGCATAAATACTGATTACTAGTTTTCAATTTTTAGTTATCCACCTAAATAGTTAACACAGAAGACTTCAAAATAGTTATAGAATATAATTGTTAACAACCTTAGCAATGTGAAAACAAAGTATATTTTATACATATTGGAGAGTAGAAGGCTATAGAGCTTTAAAGGAAAAGAGAATGTCTTCTTGAAGTAGATTTTTACATACACTATTGTAAAGTTATCCAAAGAAATCAGTACAGATTTTTTTAAGTGATATACATGTTTAAAATTTGTATTGAGAAAAATTATAGGACACTGATACACTCATTTCCATTGCAATTGGTGTTGGGATTGTGTTTGCTTTTCTTTCTTTTACATTTGATTCAAAGCCACTATATTAATAATTTACAATTAAAAATCAAGCAAAAAAACCACATGTGATATATTAGTCTCATTGATAGAAAGCATTACAACATATGAAATACCATTCCGGGCCACATTGTGCAGAAGACACACTGTGGCATTTAACTTAGAGGCCAGATAAAATAATGCTCACCTTGGTAGTCTACCCCACAGTGATTTCTGAGGATCACGAAGACCCATTTTGGCGCGCGTGAATCTTTAGAGGGTCTCTGTACTAGACATGTACTTATTCATTTCAAATTAAGAGGAAACTCATGCAATGACTCTGGCAGAGGGACCTCCTCAAAATGCTGGCCCTGGTGGAATGGGAAAATTCTTCAATACGAAATGGTTTTCCTCTACTCCCATCTACCTATACTTTGAAGGACTTTTATTCCCAATATTCAGGCCACTTTACACATATTTTCTTAATTTTCCTAGTGTGAAGAAATCATTTTGCAACTCCATGAATAGTGGACAAGTGACCACCATTAATCTCCCTTTTTAAAATGGACAAACAGGTAAAGAAATTAGTGACATCACAATGCAGTAGCATCAAAATTTCTATCTACTGACTGACTTCCTAGACCACTTCTTTTTGAGCCCCCACTAAGTTGTTTCATGACATTTTAATGATTACTGGAGGAGTTTACAAATTCAAACCAGAACAGTTACACACAGCCCAGAATACATGGTCCTAATGGATTTCCAGCATCATGTAGTGAAACTGCTTCTCAGAATGTTTTCTCATTAAATTCCTGAGTATATCTCGAACTCATCTGAACACAGGAGAATAGTAAACTTACACAGGATAAGGAAAAGATTAAAAATTTAGTAATGAAAGTATATAAACATAATTAAAAATAACTGTATTCAAGTTTCAGGATTTACTGAGTATTTGCCCTTCTAAAGATTCTGAGGATTAAAAATTTCAAGGGAAAACAACAAAACTCAAATGAGTAATAGCTGGTTTTGTGTGTGTGTGTGTTTGTGTGTTGTTTTTTACATTGGGAAATGTTTCCTGTAAACAGAATTGTAAGGGATGGAAGAACGAAAGGGGGTTGAGAACAGTGTTTGTAAGGAGGCTCCTCACTAATTAAGCATGAAGTCACTGGGGGGTGTGGAGGCACTGACTGACCCTGTCTACCCAAGTGTCAAGAGTGCCCTGCAAAAGTAGGTCCTCCCTGCAATTGAGCCAACTTGCCCATGAGGAAAGTAGAGTCTGGGAACTATCCCCAAGAGAATAGAGCTTTGCTTACATTCCTACTAGCAAGCAGACGGGAAGCATTCTCAGCCTGACAAAGAGGCAAGCAGAAGCCAAGGCTAAAAGTAGATTGCGTTTCTGAGGTTCTAACATTGAAAGAACGGAAACCATATGGGGATTACTTTATTATTCAACTGAAGCCTTCAGGTGGCTTTAAATTAAAAGGAATATTGTCAACCATATCCCTGAACCTTTGTTGTTGTTGTTGTTCTCTTTTCCATCCCCTCTTCCTCTTTTCAAAGTTTACAAGCTCTGTGATTTAGTAGTGGAAATTCCCTAAATATAAATTAAGCATTATGTCCACCCAAGAAATTCTTCCTGGCACTCAACCAGTAGTTTGGCATTAAAATCTCTCATGTGACTCTTGGGAGTGTAAGTTAACGTGTGTGTGTGTGTGTGTGTGTGTGTGTGTGTGTGTGTGTGTGGTGTGGTGTGTACACAACGATTTTTTTCTTCTTTAGAATTATTCTGTTCTATTGAAAGATATTTGTTGCAAAGTATACACTCTGTGTATACTAAAGAAATGTAGTGACTATAACTGAAATGTAAGTCATTCCTCTTAAGAAATTATACCCAGTTTCTGTGCAACAGTAGCTATCAGATTTCCTGCCACCATCATAATTGTGAATACTCCCTCCACAGCCCAAGCATCTAGGGAATTCCACCAACTCTAAAGAGATAATAAAGGTGACTGCATTAGTCAGGGCAGGCTAATGGACAGCAGACAGACCACCCGCACTATCACCCCCAAACCCTAATGACTTGTAAGCACCAAAGCCATCTTCTTGCTCACACTATGTGCTCACCCTGGATCAGGAGATGTTTCCATCAGGGTCCCTATGAGATAAGACTGTACAGGCTTCAGTGTGTGTTTCCATTAAGGTAGAAGGAAGGTAATGAAGCCAACTCCACAGAGACTCTTGCGCTTCAATTGGGGGGCAACATAAATGACCTCTGCACGAGTTTCATGGGCCAAAGTCAGTCATATGGCTATGCCTAATCTCAAAGGGGGAAAGGAAGTATTACTGTCCTATGTGTCCCCAAGCAGGTCAGTTGATACAATCGTGATGATCCCTGATGACAAGAGGAATTTTACAAAGGCTTTAAAGAACAAAAAAACCTTCTAGAACCCATAAAGACTATCATTTCACTCTTGAGGTTCATAGATCCCACCTTATTTTATTTATATTCCTAACCCCAAGGACAGGGAACTCAACTTGGGCTTGACAAAACTACAGAAAGAGAGTAGATAATGTATCTATGATAGTTCCTATTCCTTTATACCCCAAGGTTAATTTGGCAAGTTAAGTAAAAACTTTCTTTTTTGCTGTTAATAACAGACAGCATTAAATGAATGAATGATACCATCTATGTGCTTCAAGTACTTCCTGGGTTCTCCACGGGCCAGGAAAGTGATGCTCAGTCTTGAATAAGCTTCTTAAGACAGAAATTCCCAAGGATATAAGAGTTTCCTTGTTACTCTTTTAAAGAAGATTAAAAGGACATTTCATTACTTACCTACCCTTAATGCAGATGCAAAATTTCTTACCATTAAAAACTCAGGGTCAGGGTATTCCATTTTAATAGGAATAAGTATCTTTACCAAGTACATACAGAACACCAAAAAGAATGTCTGCATAAATCTTGCTTTCCCAAGAATCAGTCCAAAAAATTGTTATCTAAGAGAGAAGTTGAAGGTCAAGTAAGAAAGAATACATAGAAGTGGAACCTTATTTTCTCTAGCTTAGAAATACTTCCCGAGCATTCCTTCTCTGGTACATTAACCCTGCCCCACACCCTGAACTTTAAATTGGAAGAGTAAAGGAAATTTATTGGAAGGAGACTTGGGAGGCTTTTAGTCATGTTAGAATACTGCTTACTGTTCAACTAGATACATGGAGAGACTTAAATAAAAAATTCCTGCCAAACAGTATCTGTACAAGAAACCAGCTGTTGTTATTTATGGTTACACAGGACTCCAAACTCTATTATCTAAGCTCAGAGAACTACTCTAGCAACAATTGCATGGGCTTTGAAGCATTTCAGGCTGCAGAACAAGGCCCTTATTTTACAGAGAAGTGCTAAGACAGTTTATTCTAAGAACTCTAAAAGCTATCAAACCTGAAAAAGGGGTTGGGGGGAAACCTCATCCTAATGTAGGCTCAGCTTCTAAATTACTTTCCTTCTCCCTGTCATTCCCAAGACTAGGCCCTCCCATTCACTCCCAACCCCACTTCTCCATGCTCATCCTCAATGACTGACACCATACCTTGAGATAGGACCAGATGCTGATGATGCCAATTTAGCACTATATTTCGGTGGTGAGGCTTAAATGAATTCATATACCTCCATTCTAAAGTGCCATTCAGTACAATTATCTCACTTGAAAGGTTTGGAAGCATTCACTTTTTATTTTTTTTTATCAGCATCAATAAGTGACTGAGGACTGTAGACCTACAGGAAAGAAGCTCAACTGCTGGCTTTTAAGTATTGACAAGGACTAGTGTAAAAGCAACAATTAAAGTAGCAGTCAACTGACATTTAATGAGTGTTTTCTAATCACTGTGTTAAGACGTCTATGATCTCATTTAAATCTTAAAACAACCCTATGAGTTGTGCCTAGTCACTTCCTTCCAAAGAGGACAGTATGAAAAGGGGGAGAGAAAAGTAACTTTACAGTGGGGAAACCCCACAAACATGACTGCAGCCAGGTGATCAAGGTCAACAGCAATAGTGATAAGCCAGGTGGACGCTATAAATCCTTGGTAATGAAGTGTTGAGAATGATAATGCAACTTTGTGGTCTTCTCTCAAACACCTACAACCCAGTCTAATCATGAGAAAGAACATCACATAAATCCCAAATGAGGGACAACCTATAAAACGCTCCCCAGTAATTCTCAAAACTGTCAAAGTCATCAAAAACAAGTCTGAGAAACAGATGAGAGTATTCTAAGTAGACCTGCCAACTAAATGCACTGCAGTATCCAGGATGAGAATCCTGGAACAGAAAAGGACATGAGGAAAAACCTGTGAAATCCAAATAAACTCTAAAATTTAGTTAATAATAAAATACCAATGTCAGCGCCTTCGCTTAGACAAACATTCCCTAGTAAGGTGATGTGGTAACAATGAGGAAAACCAGGTTACAGGTACATGAATACACTCTTTCCACCTTCGCAACTTTTCTGTTAATCTAAAACTATCCTACAATAGTTTATTTAAAAACCCCTCTGAGTATGGTGCTATTATCTCCCTTCTGGAGATAGAAAGCTATAGGTTAAACAGCTTCTCAAACTTACAGGCTACAAAAGAGCAAAAGAACTTAGATATGTTCATTTCACATTTAAGCAACCAGTGGACTAGGGCTGTAATATAGCCCTATAAACAACATCTATGAAAACAATTTTACCCCAGACACATGCTGAGAAAGTTAAACTAAAGGAATTTATTTCCTCGTGACAATGCACTTTTATTTTAGCACACACTTTAACAGAAAGGGGTTATAACATTACTTCTAAATATTTCATTTTTATTTTTTGCCTTAGCCTGTTTTGCTCCTGGATAGAGCGTTTGCCTGTGGAAGGGTCCCGGGTTCAATTCTGGTCAAGAGCATGTACCTTAGTTGGATTGCAGGATCCTCCCTGATTCGGTTCCCAGTCAGGGCACATGCAGGAGGCAACCAATTGATGTGTTTCTCTCACATTGATATTTCTCTCTGTATTTCCCTCTCTCTTCCACTCTCTATAAAAATCAATGGAAAGTTATCATTGGGTGAGGATTAAAAATAATAAACATTTCATCTTTATTTTCATCACTAATTTCAATTACTCAGGCGGTGCCATGTGATGATTACTATCTAAACAAAATTAGCTTAAGGTTTTTGCCAAAACATCAATGTTTCAACATTCCATGAGAGAAAAAGGCATTAGCCAGTGGAGACTTCACTCTATAATCCTTTCTGTTTAACTAGGCTTACTTGTTACCACCCACACCTTCTATCCAGACGATGGGTATTTTGGTGCCTGTGAGTTCAGCCTGTGGCTTTAACAGGATGAGAGGGTTACAAGTTAGGGTGCCCTTTAAAAGGAAATGACATCAAAGTAAGGAAAGACTAGCACACACTTAGGGTTTTTTTCAGATCCTGAGAGATATAAGATCAGCTGTGGCTGCTCCAAAAACTTAAAGAAAACTAAATGCCCTCTAAAATATAAATTCTAACAATATTATCTCCTAAACCACTGTTTCCCACAATGTGAAGCCAGTCCCTCTGGGAAAACTCCAATATCCTCCCAGAAAGGCTCAAGCAGTCCAAGATATATTCTTTTTTTTTTTTTCCTTTGGATTTGCCAAAATCAGACAGTAGGACTCAACAGCTATTTATAAATACTGTACTTAATATATTGTCCCCCGTGAGAATATAAAGTGGAAGTGATCCAGCAAGAAAACTGACTGCCTTCTGTGAGTGATTAGATTAGCTTGCCTAAAGACATGTTTCTCTCAATCTTATTCTATTTACAAGTCTTTATTTTTTTTTTTTAAGGGCAAGTGATTCCTTGAATTGTTGATTTATTTTATCACTCCGGGCTTGTCTCAGGAGTAGCTACCCCCCTTTCTACTTCAAGCTATCCCAAGGCAGTTCTTTAATGGCATCATATCTGTTTTAATGGAAGAGAAGGATAAAGAGAAAAAAGTAGAAGTAAATATGACACATTTTCCCACAATAGCACAGCAAAACTGCAGTAGAGAAACAGGTGAACCTAACTTTCCCCATTCATTGGACAATGTAAACAGAAAGTTTAACTTCTTCCCTTCACCAATGGGAAAGAAATGAACCAAGTTCAAGAAGTCATAATTATTCCCCCAGACACACACACACACACACACACACACACACACACACACCATAAACAACTTGGCAAATTGATACTCATCTAAAATGAATCTTTCTTTTCAAGAATCTGTGTTATTTTTATAGCTTAACTCATGAAAATCTTTTCATTTTACAGCCCTGGGAGGTTTAGGCTGGAATTTTTAATTTCTAATCTCATACCAGTGGGAGAGGCCATGTGGAAGCTACCCGGCTAGGATCATTGTGGTGAGACAGACTGCACATCAGAAGACTGCCCTTTGGGTAGATTCTTGGGGGCTCAGAGAAGCACTTAAGCCTCTAGATGAGTATCTCCAAGTCAGCCTGAATCCTGATCCTCCTCCAGTCAGACATCCCTAATCTAAACCGCCTATTTATATCCTCCACAGTCTCAACATTCCAGATGGACGGACACTGAATTCATTACACTAATCTTCCACCCTTCAAATCCTGTCCTAACTCCCCAAAGGACACCTGCTGAACATTAAACCCAGATTGAGTTTCAAAGCCCAAAACCTACAAAATAAGGAGAGGTTAGATTTTTCAAAGCTCTTGCCGATAAGCTTTTTCATGTTCTTTCAAGTTTTCATGAATGGTGTCAAGTTCTCCCAATGATTCTCCTATCTGCTTTTGGCTCTCCCGGCATCTGAAGTTGCCAACAATCCACATGGTAGGAAAAGTTTAGCCATGTGAGACAGCGTGGGGCAGATAAAACACATATGCAAAAATATGAAGCAAAGGGTTACTTTTTATTCTTACTACTTACATGTACATATTAGATTTTTCATATCAGTATTAAGTGTTAGTAAAACCACATACATCAGCATATCAAATGATCTAGTCATTTGTCATGTGAAAAATACATAGCAACATAACAGAGCCTTATATTGTGCCTGGTATACACAGACATACATATATTGTTGAATTAATTAATCAGTAGTGTTTGACATTTGTTAAACAGTCATCCATTGAAAAAATGAAAAGCTCCTTCCCTTCCTGGTCTTCACAGAGATTTCTAGATAACCTTTATGCTTAAAAACGCCATTTCCATGACTGTTCTATGCTGTATTTAATATGCAAGTAGTACATACAAATATTAGAAAATTGTTAAGAACAGATAAAATAAATACATTTAATTACTCTCAAATCACCTAGAGATAATAATTCTTTTTTCAATCTTCTCCCAAGGATATGTTTTATTGATTTAAGAGAGAGAGGGAGAGAGAGAGACTAATTGGTTTCCTCTTTTATGTGCCCCGACCCAGGATCAAACCCACAACCTTTTGGTGTATGTGGCGACGCTCCACTAACCAAGCCATCCCACCAGAGTGAAATAATAACTTTTATATGGTTCTTTATGCATAATCTTCCAAATATTTCCAATGCCTACCTGTTCATATATACATGAAACAAAGTTGTTTGTAAAAAAAAAAAATAGGATTATACAAAAACCTATAACATTGTTTTAATGCCTCACTTGGTATTTTATTGTATACTAGAGGCTGGGTGCACAGAATTGGTATAAGAGTAGGCCTTTGCGGAAGTGGCTACCTTGATCCCTCCCTCACAGCCATGACAGCTGTAGCCCCAGCTTCATCCCAGAAGGATGTCTGGTCTAATTAGCATATTACACTCTCATTATTATAGATTTCTACTATAATTTATCACATTACTACTGTTTAGACATTTATAATATAACTAGAGGCTCAGCACATGAAATCACGTGCAGTTAGGGACCTTAGGCCTCACCTGCGATAAGGGCCATGTTCTGTTCATTCACCAGTCTCCAGTTCTACCCCACAGCCACCACCGATTGATTGGAAGTAAAGGTCAGGAGGAGGGACCAAGAAGTCTGCTTTCCACCTGCTCACCAGTCCCCACCGTGCCACTCACCCCAGTTCCTCTGTTAGCCATCCCCTGATCAATCAAAGCCTGTGTGCCGGGGAGGAATGGACCAAGCAGTCTGTCTTCCTCCTGCTCACCAGTCCCAGTTCCTGCCCACCAACACCACCAATTGATTGGAGCCTGAGGGCCAGAGGAGAGACTAAGAAGTCTGCTTTCCACTTGCTTACCACCAATTGATCAGAGTTTGGACACCTTGATTGGGGTGTTGGGGGAAATCTAGCCCTGATTAGGCTGATTCGCTGGCCACAGTGGGTGTCATAGTGACTGATTGTTAGGTCATTATGGTTGTGACGTCATTATGGTCTCTGAAACATTGATCAGCTGCCCTCCTGCACACTCCACACTGGGGATGTGCCTGCAACCAATGTACATGCCCTTGACTGAAATCGAACCTGGGACCTTTCAGTTCACAGGCCGATGCTCTATTCAAGCCAGTTTCGGTTCTATGATTTTCTTAATAACATTTTCTTTATACTAGCTTAAATTATTGTAAAAATACAGTATATGATATATATCATACAAAATATGTGTTAATTGACTGTTTACATTATAAGTAAAACTTCTAATAAACAGTAAACTATTAGCAATAAATTTGGGGGGAAGTCAAAAGCTATATGTGGATTTTTGTCTGTTTAGGGGTTGAGGGGTTCAGCATTCCTGACCTTCATATTGTTCAAAGGCCAACTGTATTGCAAAATAATCTCCAGATAGTATATAAAATCTCACCTCCCCCAAGTAGTATGTTTTTCCTCAAACCTATAAAAACACTATTATATTTGTTCTCAAATTTAGCTAATTTTGATGGTTAAGAAGAGTCTTGTTTTACTTTGCATTGCTTAGAGAAAGGGTGATTATCCACATATTAGGATACAAATAATATGCATAACATTTTTAAGCATCAGCTCAAAGTGGATACTCATAACCAATAATACTTATAATCAGCTTTGGGGAACTAATAACTGTGTAAAATATATCAGGATGGTTCAACTCAGGATGAAATTTGTGTTTTCTTTTTTTAATAAGAAAATTAACCTTATTGTCAGACACTTAAGAATGTCTTAAATGTTCATATTCTCTCTTTATTTCATGGCCCACTTGAGTTGTGCTTTAAATGTGTGTGCACATGTGTATAGATGTATGGGTATATACATATGCATATACATATATCCATATACACATATTCAATGTATATGTACACACACAGGCAGATAGTAGACTTTGCATTTTTTCTCTAATCTCAGTAAATCCGCTGAGATGCCATAAATTACACTTGCTCTGTCCCATAAGTACGTCAGGCTTGTACTGGCTGTGTGAGGCGGGCACAGCCCACACAGTCATCATAACTGACATCTGTGGGCAAGGCACCAAGGTACACCTCAGTCACGTGGGCCTGCCAGAGGATGCTCACTCAGGCACCTGCTTCAACGGTGTGAGTTCAGCCTGTGGGTTTGCCTTGATTGATGTTGGCCTAACTGCTTCACATTCTCTGTGGGTGAAGGGAAGTGGGCTCAGCTCAATGCAGTTGTGGTCCCTTGCACTTCCACTTGATATCATACCAGGAAGAGCCAATTACAGAGGCAGGCGCATGCGCCTGCAGGCTGTCCACGCCCTCACTTACCCAACAAAGAGGCACCCAATCTTAAAATAAAACAACAAAAAAGGCTTTGAAAATCAGGAAACCAGCAAGTGAAGGAAGCATCTGTCTCTTTCATTCTGAAAAAATCTCTCCCATGAAACACACACAAAGGCGCACACACATCACCACCACCACCACTGGAGGACTACTGATGGTACTACTTCCAGGCCTTTTCAGAGATTTTTAATTTTTATTAACTAAGTGAATTTGTTTCTTGGCCAAACTATCACAGAATTCATGAAGTCATTCTGTCCCACAAAAAAATGGAAGCAGGAGGGGCGGGGGAGGAAATACCTACTTGAGGAAGCTCACAACTTTCAACAAGGTTCAACCAACCATAAAAAATGTTGTAATAAATCATGTCCACGTGGATAGCTTTTCATCTTTCCACATCAATTTCTTATTTTCAAAACAAACTTTAAGTCTGCTAAGATAAAAACCCAATTTTGGATCTTTGCTACCCCATAGTCAAACCCAGTGGGCCATGCATGTCCCAGATGAATGATCTGACAAGATACCCGGCTTCAATCATGCTCACACTGACCTTGCCTTTCAGTCTTTTTTACTATGAAATTTGATGGAGAAACCATAATTTTAGGGAAAAAAATGATAGCAATAAAATTCAAGCAAAAATATATGTATACCTGTATAACATATTTAACAAAGTATATGCAAAAAAATTCACCAATTGGATTCCAAAACATTTCTGTCTCTTAAAATTACCCCATCCTACCCAGGCAATGGAGCTGTAGAAATTCTAGGAAAAAAAATGGAATCATTGTATTCAGTTGAACTATGAAAAACTGTCATTTTTGTACAATTGAAATATTGCCAACTTCACATGGATCATCCTAAATATTTCCTTAGCTTTAAACATGCCACAATTCTTTCGGTGATTTGGACAAAATGTTGATGAAACACAGAGAATCTTCATTTTCTTCATCCTTCATTTTTACTTCCCCTGTTCACCTCCTTCCCTCTTTCACTTCACCCCACCTCCCAACAGTGTCAGATGAAAGCAGGAATGAGAAGGGATCCTGGGTAATCACCTAGAACCAGAATCTGGGTTTGGGCCCAATTTCAAGGTCTAGAGGTAGACCTATGCTTCTAAATTGTTTTAAATATAGGACTCTAAAAATAATGTTTTCTTCTCGAATGTCTTCTGTTCAGGGACCTTTTATCTTAACAGTGACATTTCCTCATCCAAGGGAGGTTTAAGACAGCACTTGAAAATGTAATTTTTGAACACTATAACGGAGCTGAACACAACTAATTTATTACATTTTTACCCCAATTTTCTCCCACTGATCCCAGAACTGCCTTCCCATTTTCTAGCCATCTTTTCTTCTTCTTTGTAAGAAGCTTTGCACTGGAACTCAGGAGAGTTTTCCAGACACCTGCATGAAGTATGAAAAGAAATGACTGAACTGCTACCCTTTACTATTTTGAGACAAGAGTGTATATTTAAGTAAAATATCCACCCATCTTTGCAGGAAGTAGAAAAATAGGCGGAAAAAACTTGCATTTCTCAACTGCATATATATAATAACCAGGAAGCCCCTGCCCCCCACATGTGTGGCAGCCAAATGTGTGCTGGAACCTTCTGATTGATGTCAAAGGTCAAACATCAGAGAGAAAAGATGCCAACTGAATGTAAAAATGTAGAAAAATATCCTTTGAAATGTTAAAGAATCTGTGAGCATAGAGTGCTTATTAACTGCTGCCTTCGGTGACAATGAAAGCCTAACACAAATGAAATTTAACCCTACTTTCAAGAAAATATATTAACTGATGTAGTACTCTCATTCCTGTACCTTCCCTGCCATGTAGATTCTGAATATTTTCAGTCCACAGGGTTCTCATCAATCTGATTTTGAATGTAATTGGGATGGGAATGGGGCAACAGAAACTTTAGGAGCTTAGATCCAAAATGATGAAATCATGACCCAGCCCAAAGAAAAGTAAGTGTTTACCTAATGTGAACTAACTTACAAGATTTTTCTCTCTTTAGTAATGCCTCCCTAAACAGCTCAGTTTCTATTGCATTATTCCCTTACAGACACTATAAATTGTGTACTGCAAGGCAAAAAACAGAAATATGGGAACCCCAGACACAAGTCCCCTCATTGTCCTTAGTCACAGAAGTGTTTATCTAATTTTATAACATGGTCAATGAGACTTTAAATAATTGGTATCAATTCACCTAGGATATATGGCAACTGAAAATTACAATGATGGCTGATATGTGCAGCAATTTCACCTGGTAAGTACACAGCTCTCTTTTAAGGATGTCGGATGTGCTATGTCCCTTAATGCTCTTTCTAGCAACCATATGAGGGGTAGAACCACATTCCCACTTTACACACGAGGAAACTAAGACTCAGAAAAGTATCCTGCCCAAATTGACAAAACCAGTGGCAAAGCTAAAATTCAAACGCAGTTCTTCCTCACCCCATCTTCCTCATCTATGTATTCTCTCCTGAACTCCTCCTATAGAGAACTAACTGTAAGGATGGGAAGTGCAGACTCTAGTAAGAGGTATACACCCTGCCTTGGCCCACTCACGACAGATATGGGATAACTGTTACTCAGCCTTAGCTGATATTTACCCATGGGAACATGCAGTTCCAGGGAAGCCAGAACTTCTGGCTTATATAAAAAAAAAAAAACTAATATTGTTAGGCAAATTTAAAAAAATATTGGTAGTTGGTTCTTTAAACACACACAGAGATGAGAGAGAGAGAGAGAGAGAGAGAGAGAGAGAGAGAGAGAGAGAGAGAGAGAGAGACTGCCTTGTATGGGCAAACACATGTGTAACAGCTAGATCAGGCTCTGTGAGCCATCAGTTTATGATATCTGCCCTACCCCACATCAGTTCCCATTTATTATACCCACCAGGAAGCCATACTGTCATCCAAGTCCAAAAGTTCCAACAGAGCCTTTATTAATTTATATTAGCATTCCATACACTTGGCAAGTCAAAATTTCAAAACTCTCCTTAACACTGGAAATAGTCTCAATGAACTGACGAGAGGGATATGTTTTAACAACAGAAGCACCTATCTTATCCCATGTTCAGTACCTGCAAATGAACAAAAGATACCATCGCAGCCACTAAGCAGGCAAGTCTAATAGCAGTGCCAGCAGCCCCCGGGTGCCATTAGTCCATGTTTTCCCAGCTCTACAAACCAGAAAACATTTCCAAAAGGTAGATCACTAAGGCCAAAAGAACCTGCAGGAACGGCTATCCCCATAACCTTTACTGTCCCTCTTTGCCCTTCAAGTGTGATGATCTGGCGGTTCTGGAACTCTTCCGAGAAGAGGTAAGACTCACTCTGCCAGCCCCAGCTGTTCAGAGCTCTGCCCAATCTGTTCCATACAGTTGGCTGTATTATAACAGTAATGTGACTGCAATTCACCTTCATTTGCTGCAAAGATCATTAACTATCCCTCAGAGAGATAGGGCATTGAAGGAAGAGAGTGCCCGAGGCATAATAAATGGGAGTCTCTGGGTAACATAGTTCAAAAAGGTAAGATGATGCCAGCGAGGCCACCTGACAGTTTCTATAGTAGAGAAAAGGGAAGAAAACAAGGGCAGGAGGGATGGGACATCAGAAAGAGAAAAGCAAAGCAAATATGCCCGGCAAACATGTATGTTCAGGTGAAGAGAGAATAGAGGACAAAAAGAAAAAAATTAAAATAAGGACAACAGGACATTTAGTGTTAAATCACAGTGGAGACATGATTCTACTTGCCTAGTAGCTCAAACATTCTACTATAGAACTGTAAGTAAATTTGGACTGAGAGCGAGAACAGAGAAAATGAATTATAATCCTTGCAGAGGAAAAATGCAATATTCTAGACAATTCTTAGTAATGTAAAACAGGGCGAATTCAGTGAAACCTGCCATATGTCTGAAACCAGATCATGTATCTGGCCTCCCATTCAGAACACTGCTCAATTACAGTGTAGAGTGGGTATTTCTTCATTCAATTCATAAATTCAGTTATTAAAGTCTTATGTGAGTCTCATTTGAATCTGTTCTCCAACCACTCACTCTGTCTTTTCGCCCAATAAACCAGCACCATGAAAGCACCCGGAATCAGGGAAAGTGTTCCTTCATAAAAGTTCTGCATGCTACATAAATACCTGGAAGATCTTCAGTGATAATGAGAGCATCGGAATCAGTACTTGCTCTGAGTTACAATGGTTTGTACTAATCTAAACCAGATTCCAGTCAATAATAGATAGATATTTGGTGGCTAAGAGGGAAATGTATGGGCAGACCTGATCTCCTAAGAATTTACTTTCTTTTTCCATCACCACTTATCCCTATACCCTCTCACACCTCCACCTCCACCTTGCCCTCC
This sequence comes from Pipistrellus hanaki, assembly GCF_964339955.1. Lineage (NCBI taxonomy): Eukaryota > Metazoa > Chordata > Mammalia > Chiroptera > Vespertilionidae > Pipistrellus > Pipistrellus hanaki. The sequence goes on along the minus strand of NC_140504.1, from coordinate 129,975,399 downwards.
CCTCCAACCACTGCCCTGTTGCCAGTGCCAATGAGTTTTCTTTTTCCTTTTCTTCTTAACACCCCCATCTACCCCCAGCTGTTAGCCTGCTCTCTATGAGTCTATCTCTCTTTTGTTTGTTAGTTCAGTTTGTTCATTAGCTTCCACATATGAATGACTACACAAATTAAATAATAATAATAATAATAATAATAATAATAATAATAAAAAACCACACACACATACACACAAAATCAATAGGTCCATAATCTATATCTTCTTTACTGTTTTAAACTTATTTTCCTTAAACTTTCCCAGCTGGGAGCAATTCTGTCTTCTATGGTACTTTTTTTTCTTGTATTCTGAGGATATGGGTGCTGCTGGCAATTAGTGAGGAGAAGTCAGAGTGCTGCTAAGTTCTACAATGATCAGGTAGCCCCCTACAATACAGAATTAACCAGCTCAGAATGTCAATAGTGCAGAGGCTGAGAAACCTGCCTGAGAACTCTTTCAGGGACTGAACCACCTCTGTTGTTATGTTCTATGGTTTTCAGAAGTAGCAGAGCAGAAGGAGTTTCTAAATGACATCTTGCTATCATTAAAATACCTTCTCTCCACGTAGTAGTAACAATTGACATAAATGAAAAGAAAGGCAAGGGGCAGACATTTAAAACCAATTTAGAATTACATTGGAACCCTGGTAAATCCTATTATAGCACCAAACTTTTCATAAGGCTCTAACCAGTGATTGCATTACTAAAATGTCAAAAATGACTGCAATCGTCTAATTAAATTCACCTAGAAGTGAAGGTTGCTGTAAAGCATATGGACCCCAAGACAGCAAAAAAGTGGGATTTATATGAATAAAAAGGAAAAACAGCCTTTGTCATTCCTTGGGGCACACACACCTGTCCATACCCCAACCAGAAGACTACGTTAAAGCTCTTATATGAACTTTGAAGGAAATAATCTCATCTGATTTAGGGGGAAACAGGAAGGAAGAGAGAGATTTGGGACTTAACCCTTTCCTGAAAGAAGAAAGACAATCCCCCTAATCACACCTGGAGACTAATTAACATTCTTTGATGTATTCATCTGTCCTCAGCCCAAGGGCTCAGTGGAGTCATCCTAACGTTTATAGAGCTTGGTAAAAATGATTTGCTGTGAGGTAATGTAGTGTGAGATCAGGTCACCTCCCAATCTTGCCAAATCTTGCCAAGGATCCCTTCCTGTTGCTCCAGCCTTCAGACTGATGTGGTTGCTCACCTGGCTGGCTCTCTCCTTCCCATTGATCCTCATTTATTTCCTCGGGGTTTTAAGTGTGTGGGGCGGGTACAGGAAGGCCTGGTGTGCTCGGGCTCTCTGGCTTTCCTGGATTCTTCTTGGCAGTCACACTTGGACTCAACAGCTCCCAGGAAGAAAAAAGCAAAAGGGAGGTGCAGTCCTTAACAAGGATAGAGCTGTGCCTTCCCAGCCCAAGGAGAACATGCCCTGCCCTGTCGGGATGGGGAAATCACTTTTGAAGTTGAGCCCGGGCCTCCCCGGTGCAGACCATTCACCAACTATTGTTCGGTTGCAGACTTCCACTTGACACAATAGAGACACAATGACAAAGGAATTCATTCACTGAGTATTGAATGCTCTCCATACACAAGGTACTGGGAGCAGAGAAAATGGACTGGGGAAAGGCATTGTCCTCAGAGTAGGAGAAAATAGTCCAAAGGGAACTTTAGTTGAAAAGCCTTTTTTTTTGGGGGGGGGGGAGGGGGCGGGGGAAGGGTTAGGGGTTGACTGTTCCCTCTTATGCAGGAAACACAGAATATGAATTTGGTGACAATTTGTTAAATTGTCAATGTGTCTAATTGACAGGAAAAACACAGATCTGATTCTGTTTCAGCCCTAGCCACTCCTGAGATCTAACCCCAAAGCTGCCTTTTTAAATCACTGTTGACAGAATCTCTCACTTGGGTGATGGAGATAACAGCAGGTTATTAATCTCTAGTTTTAAAAAGGAGAAAATTAGGAGAAGGGGAACTGGATCATTTCTACTGTAACCAGGTCAATTAAAGAAATCTTTACTAGCCAATACACTTATACCACTGGAATGTATATATATAAAAAAAAATCCTGTTCAGTTCAATCCCAGAAGGAAAACAGCAGTATCCAGCAATGGGCACTGGAGGTATTTTAAAGCCTTGGCAGAATTCTAGAAATTACTAAATCAACCAATGATGTTACATTGAATGGAATTATCACCCTAACTCTAATTATATTAAAACTCCTAAAGATTTCTCTCCTGAAAGTGCTGTTCTCTAATCAAGGGAGATTAGAGTGAAAAGAAAGGATGTATGTGTGGATGGGGCTAAAAGAAGGCAGGGAGAGGCCCACAAAATTCACATCCATACCCACAATTCAGCAGTACATCTTGTAAAATAGATCACTTTTTTTCATTTACGAAATTAAATTCACGCATTATTCTACACTACCTTGTTTATTAGATATATTGAACAAATGGTAAATATTTACATGACAAAGTGAATTATACAAAATGTGACATTTTATTGTTGCCAAGAATGTCCTTTCTCAAGTAAAATATTCTAGAATAAATACAAAGTTGATCATCATAACTCCAAATCATCCAGTAGTTTCCCTGAATCAGAACATCATGAACAGTGTATTCAAATGTACTACCTCCGGGTGTGTGTGTGTGTGTGTGTGTGTGTGTGTGTGTGTGTGTGGTGTATACACAGGTATTTATTTTTGGCATCATGTTATGATCAAGTTTTAGCACTACTCTCTTTTATCTTACACAGTCATGTCTGGTACACCCAACTAGTTAAACAAGAAAAGTTAATGGAATTAACTTATGTAGCTACAGCAACCAGTGTTAGAAAAATTATATTTAAGGATATATTTTTCTGAGTAAATGTGGTAGACACAACATCTTTGAGTTCCTCTGGAGAATATAAAAAAAGTATCAGTGGATACCTGCCCATTGCAACCCTCCTGTAGTTTGTGGTATTTGTGATTTATGACAGGAAAATCGTTCATTTTCCTAATGATCTTGGAGAAGTCTGCTGAGTTTTATATAATGTCACTGAAGAGACAGTAAGTCAAAACATATAAAACACCCTTCATACTTATCATAGCCATCTGCAAAGTTTCTTATATGAACAAACTATTTAACATCATGTCAGGCAGATTTATGAGTTGCCCAGGAATTGTAAGTTATTTAAACATGAGCATTTGGCTGTCTCCGTATAAAACACCCATTAGCAAATTTAAGGTACTAAACAGAGGAAGTCTTCCCACTGACATGCCATGCTGGTCCAGGATGGCGCCCAAAAAGGCTGAGAAGCAGTGGCATGGACAGAGTGATAAAAAGCCACATCCTAATGGCACAGCAGAAAAATAAAATTTCCTGAGAAAAAATAAATATGAAAATGATAGGCACAAATGGCCAGAAACTTTATATTCCATTGTGTCATAGCAGGGAGCTTAGTGCCACCCCCTTCCCCTACCCCTTCCCAACCCGCTTCATCGGTCTGATTAAAGCCTGATATGGAACACACTGACTTCTAATTCAAATCTACCCAGCGAATGAGGAAAAGTAAAAAATAAATACCAGCAGCAGCAGGGGCAGCCCAATGTTAGCCAGTAATGAATGAAGATTGGACAGGGAGATCCCAGAGCCTGAGTGTTGGTGGCAATTCCATCACAGGTAAACTCCGCTGGTGACAGGCTCAGTTGTTCCTGCCTGTGCGATGCTGGTAATTACCCCTGTCCTTCCAGCGCTCCAGGCGTTGGCACATTCTGGTCTCCTGTGCCCTCCTGCCCACCTCTGCCTGCCCAGCTCTGCGATCAGAGCCTCAAGTCAAATGTCCGCTGAGAACCACAGGAGGAATTACTGCCTCCCTCCTTTGTGCAAATGTAGCACTTCTTTTATTTTTATTACAACTCATTTAAAAATATATTTTTTATTGATCTTTTCGAGAGAGGAAGGGAGATGAGAGAGAGGAACATTGATCAACTACTTCCTGCACACCCCCCACCAAGGATGGAGCTTGCAACCTGAGCATGTGCCCTGACTTGTAATTGAACTGGCAACCTTTTGGTACACAGGATGATGCCCAACCAAGAGAGCCATATGGGCCAGGGCTAATGTAACACTTATTTTTTAAAAATATGTTTGCATTGATTTGAGAGAAGAGAGAGGGAGAGAGGAATAGAAACATTCGATGAGAGAGTAACATCAACCAAACATCGGCTGCCTCTACATGCCCCCCACTGGAGATTGAACCTGCAAACCAGGCATGTACTCTGGCCAGGAATAAAATCAGTGACTCCTTGATGCATGGGATGATGCTCAATCCACTGAGCCACACCAGCTGTGCTAATGTGCAGTTCGAAACTGCATTGTGACTACCTGAGTGACGGGCAGTTTCTCATACCAAAATCCAAATGCCTAGAAGACAGATTCAGCATCTCATCCATCCATTATCCCTAAAGTCTAGCAAAGGGTCTGGCATATGTAGGTGTTCAATAAACATCTCTTGAATATGTGTGCCAGTGAACAAAGAAGCATTTAAATTATCCCAAAGACTAAAGGGAAAAAAGTGAGCTAGAATGAAAAGAACTTAGTTTGTATATTTCTGCCCCCCAATCATTACACTTCAAAGGATTCTAAAGACAGGGTATTTTTTTAACATAAAGGAAGACATTCTCAAACAGAAAACGATAAACAATCCCATGTAAATTTCCACGAGGACAGTGGGCGTTATGAATTATAACTGTGAAATGTTAGTCCTTTGAAAGCTATGTGGTGTTTACTTTAGTTCCTCTCTTTCATCTTTCTGATATTTTTTTGTCCTTCAGTTAGAGTGGTTCTAACTGAAGACCAAGATGACATAGCGACACCTATGTACAAAATTTCCCATTCTCTCCAAACACTGAGCCCCTATCCCCAGAAGAAACTTTAATTTCCTGGAAGGAAGCTTTTCCTAACTCTTCCAAATTACTTAATCCTTGCCCATCCTATCACCGTACCTGGAGTTAAACATTATGACCACTTTCCTAAAAAAAGTGGGCACACCATAAAATTAATGAAAAAATGGGACAAACTTGAAAATACATACACACAAAACTATTTTCTAAGTCAACTGAGGCCAAGTAAGGTTCTCAGGGAGCCACAGTTACTGGCTCCTCAGGCTAAGAAGTAGCATTGCAGAGAGGCTGTGGGGTCAGAGGACCTGGATTTGAAACCACGCTGGCTTTGGGACATTGGCAAGTTATGAATTCGACTGTGCTCTCAACCTCTTCCCCCTCCCCCTTCTTTATGGTTTTCTTTTTTTAAAAGAAATTTTTCTTTCTTTATTAAGGTATTATATATGTGTCCTTATCCCCACATTGCCCCCCACTCACGCCCTCACCTCCCTGGTGTCTGTGTCCATTGGTATGCTTATATGCATACATACAAGTCCTTTGGTTGATCTCTCCCCCTCTCACTCACCCTTCCCAACTTTACAATAGCTAATATTTGGAAACAGCCTAAGTGCCCATCAGTGGATGAGTGCATTAAAAAACGGTGGTACGTCTACACAATGGAATACTACACTGATGTAAAAAGGAAGGAACTCCTACCATTTGCAATAGCATGGATGGACCTGGAGAGCATTATGCTAAGCAACATAAGTCAGTCAGAAAAAGAAAAAATATCACATTATCTCACTCATTTGTGGAATATGATGAACAACAAAAACTGATGAACAAAAACAGACCCTGAGACAGAGAAGCATCTATCAGATGTGCCTCAACTTCTTCAAGTCAAATGGAAAAATAATGATGCCTACTTCACAGTAGCACTATATGAAGAAAAAATTACAGATAAAGCAAAGAGACATCTATGGCTCACATTAAGCATTTAATAATAGAGTTATTGCTATATGGTCATCTTCATATTCTCTAGTCTTTAAAATTATTACTTGTAGAACATTTCAGATGAAGAGCAAATGTTTCTCCTGAGCAAATCTCTGCCACAAAGACACTGCCATTCTGGGCATATGGCATAGATGGCAGTATAAAAACCAGATCCTAAAATATCATATTTCTATAGAGTATGAAATCATGAAGGTTTTTAAAGGAAATACAATATAGCCTTGGTTTTACTACAACTCATATGACTGCACAGAAAACACCTTTATTCTCCACATACAACTGAGTAAAGAAGGAAAACACCCTGGCCTGGTGTGACTAGCAATATGTTTTGGACCAGATTACATGGCTCTATCAGCTAGCTTCCTTATCTGTCCAATGAGATTAGTCATTGTCACAATCATCTTTATTATAGAGACTGCTTTTGATAAAACTTAAATCATGAATATGAAAGCACTTAATATATAGAAGACCCATGTAAGTTTATTATTTTTATTCCTCCCAATTTCTATTGAGATCTGTGAACTTGCCGTGATTCACATCAGATTTTCAGGATTCCCTTGTTACTTTCTGTCACTTTCACCCTAAATCAGGTCTGAAATGGGGGGAAAAATACTAAAGAAAGCAAAACAACTTTTTGTTTCTGAAAATCCCAATTAAGCATTCCTGATGAATGAGCTCCCTATTTATTTCAGCCAAGAATATCTGTTACAAAAGTATGTGAGCGGGGAAAGGCAAATATTCAAGGGGGTCAAGAAAGGGTTAATGGTTATCACAAAACTGTGCGAAGAAGACAGATGATGGAACATGCAATGTTAGTACCAAGTCAGTTATAAAAAGAACAGTGACCTCTATCTCCTGACTTTGGACTTAGCAGACAAAGGGCAATACAGGTATATTATGATGCCCATTTTTCACTTTGAAAGCAGATGGTGAGCAGTATCTGAGAATATAATATTGTATACTCTTCTAGATATTTCTGCAAGACTAAATAAACTAAAAGATATAATTCTGAGCATATAAGTAATCCAATAAAATCAGATTTTATTTTCTCCTTCCTCTTCATAACTGAGCACAAAACCAAAGATTCAACATAAATGTAAAAAAAAAAAAAAAAATTGTGTGTAGCTTTTAAGTGTATTAGCGTGTAAATAGTTTATTTGTGCCCCAAATCTATTATTAAACTTATCTTTATTTGTAGCCAATGTGTTTTGATATTTGATAATAGGGGAAAAAATTTACCACTAAATAGAAAACAAGAAAAAGGAGTATTTCTTAAATTCCAAATATCTTATATCTATATATTGCAAATCGAATTTAGCTACAATAAATAGTTCAGGGAATGGATCTAAATTTATGACCTTATATGATATTTACTTATGTAGTATCATAGATGAAAACAAGAGTCAATTTATGTATTTATTTATCTTAGCCTTTAGGAGACTAAGGTTCAGGTGGTGATGTAACTTGAGAAAGTTCACACAGCTAATAAGTGTAGCTAGGGATTTGAGTCCAGAGTTTTCTAAATTCAGCATGTCCACTGCCTCCTCAAATGATGGCTCATCTGAGAATGTGTGCTCACCAAAGAGAGCTGTGAAGCCCACTACTAAAAAGGCAGAATGAGTCAACCAGAGGTGGTCATTGAGCGTTTGCTTTTTATGCAGTAGGTGTAAACTGTTTACTAGGGAAATGACATGGAAAAAGACTGTATTATTGTTACAGTCAGATAATATTTTAAGAAAAGATCAACTGATGATCTTCTTGACCAATTGGTTCAGGTACATTGTCCAAGGAAAAGACTAGGCAACAAGTCACTCTTTCCAACTTCCAAATTTCTAGGATATATCATATTTATCATGGTTATCTCCTATATCTGGATCAAGCCTCCAAAAAAAAGTTTCCTATATTGTGAAAATCCAAAGCAGCTTTTATAAAATCTGCTAAATGCATTAAAAAATGAAATAATCAATGTTTCTAACTCTCTAGCTCTCTCCCTTCCTCAGTGTAAATAATCAAATATTAGGAAATATATATATCAAAGCAATGTAATGAAGCCTGGATAGTATTTTTAACAAATGGTGCTGGAACAACTGGTCACCCACATGCAAAAAAATTAATTTAGACACAGGCCTTATACCCTCCACAAAATTAACTCAAAATGGATCACATACTTAAATGAAAAACACAAAATTATAAAACCTCTAGAAGATAACAGGATAAAATCTAGGTGAATTTGTTTTGGCAGTGACTTTTTAGATATAATGCCAAAGGCAAAGTCCATGAAAGAAATATCAATAAGCTGGACTTCATTAAAATTAAAAATTTCTGCTATGCAAAAAACACTATCAAAAGAAAATATCTGCAAAACATATACCAGATAAAGGACTTTGTAGATCCAAAATGTGCAAAAAAAAAAATATATTAAAACTCAACAAAAACCTCAATTAAAAATGGGCCAAAGACCTTAACAGACCCTCATCAAAGGAGATATATAATAAGCATGCAAAAAAAAATGTGGTGGCACTAGGTGTATGAAAATTATTTGTATTTTCCTCTCAATTTTGTGTGAACCTAAAGCTGCTCTAAAAATAAAGTCTATTTAAAAGAGAGAGAGAGAGAGAACCAAAGATAAATAAACTATAGTCATACTGATTCTTATACATTTAATATTCTTAGAAAAATGCATAGCATTTCTTATCTTCTTAGATAGAGTGAAGAGAAAATATATTCATGGATAACAAAGCTCCATGAGATCCTCTATAGAAACATACTATTGCAGGAGGATGACAGTGACAAGTAAGGGTAAGATAAGCATTCATTTAAAGGCTGTGCTTGAACCAATGGACACAGACAGTAGTGGAGAAAGGGCATGTGCTGGGTGGTGGCAGTGGCCAGGGAGAGATCAAAGGGGGGAAAAGGAGATATATGTAATACTTTAAACAGTAAAGAATTTAAATTAAAAAATAAAATAAAGGCTATGCTTGCATACATAGAAACAGCTTTAAAATACATACTCACTGACAGTGAGCACTAATTAGACTCCTATATAAAAAAGGGTAATATGCAAAAAGACCAAAAGGCAGAATAACTGAACAATCAATCAAAGCATAATATGCTAATGATATGCTAAGACTGCTCAAATGCTTGCTATGATGTGCACTGACCAATGGGGAGCAGATGCTCCAACCAGTAGGTTAGCTTGCTGCTGGGGTCCAGCCAATTGAGACTGAGTGAGATGGGCCAGACACGCCCTGGAGCCCTCCCAGGGTCCCTCCAGAGCCCAAACATATGCAGTTGGGTCCCTCAGACTGGTCTGCACCCTCTCACAATCTGGGACCCTTTGGAGAGCCAGTTTCAGCCCCATCCCATAGGCCACTCCCTTGAGAGAGTGCTAGATACAGGGCTCATGGCTGGTGAGCACTGTTGCAGCAACTCAAGCCTCTCCTGATCAGGACTGATTAGGGGCAAGCCCATGGCAGGCACAGTGGGGCTGGGATGAGTGGGAGTGGCAGGTAGGAGCTTCAGGCAGTGTTGGACTGTGGGTTTTGGCATGATCTCTGCAGGCCACCCAGAGGGACCCCACCTGTGCACAAATTTGTGCATTGAGCCTCTAGTAGAGTAATAAATGCTATCCCTTGACAAGTGTAACATAGATAGCTTTGGCTTATGCCACTTCAGAATGTAAAAGATAACCTAGAACCCCACTGTCAGGGGACATAGATGCCTAGCTTGTAGTGCAGATCAAACAAAAAATAAGAGAAAAAGTTCCCACATGATGTTATGTATAAACTAGTATAAAAGTGATTTATGTAAGAGATACTGTTTATGTTGGAAAGGTATAACAAGGTTATAAACAGCTTTTATTCAGTTGGTTCAATACCAATGCAAAGCTCATGTCTTAAATGGCTCCATGAGTGGTTCATCAGGAGCCAACTACAAGTCTACAAATCTGTTTACTTTAAAACAAGACAAGAACAGGCTGGTTCATTGTTCATGCATCTTTCTGAGGAACAGATATAAAACTTTCTAAGGGAACACTGCTATGTTCCAACTATAGCTTTGTTGGCTTTCCTAAGCACCTTTATAATTTTTCTAACTTTCTTCTGAAAAGATCCATAAACTATTAACAGAGGTTTATGGTAAAGAGAAGCATCTGAGCATACGCTAAAGTTGAGACTCGGATTTTTGAAGGTCAATTAAAATCCTCTTATTATCTAAGGGGAATACTTAAATGAATTCTGATTTGATGATTCCGTTTTTAAAGATTCCAAAGAAGTGATTCCTGAAGGAATATCTAATCTTAACTCAGCTTTTCAGATTTTTTAATTATACAGAAGTTCCTTTCTGAAGACCCAATGAAAGATACGACACCATGTCTGCTTTACTCCACAGTTTCTTCTGTTGCTTTTAAGAGACAACTGTCCTTGACCAGTTTCCCTCCACTGGGTAGAGCAGACTAGTCAGAGTCAGAGGAAACTTTTTTAAATTTTATCTCCTGTGTGCTTTGATTGTTGAGTATGTTAATGGCAGTGAACAACCTTGAATAACAGGTAGTATAAAATACAAACATTGTAATCCTTAATAAGATAAACTATAATCAGAAGTACTGAACTTAAAAACAGAATCATGCCTGGACCGGTTTGGCTCAGTGGATAGAGCGTCGGCCTGTGGACTGAAGGGTCCCAGGTTCAATTCCCATCAAGGGCATATACCTTGGTTGAGGGCGCATCCCCAGTGGGGGGTGTGCAGGAGGCAGCTGGTTGATGTTTCTCTCTCATTGACGTTTCAAATTCTCTGTCCCTCTCAATTCCTCTCTGTGTAAAATCAATAAAATATATATATTTTAAAAAACAGAATCATAATACTGAGAGAAGTCTTAATGATAATTTGGTCTAACACCTTATTTTATAAATTGGAACATAAAATAATTTTATATTTGGATATGAGGTCCATTAAAATCAAGTAACTATCACCTTTACAATTCTAGTTACTGGCAAATCCAAGTCCAGATCCCCAATCTTGATTCCCATTTCTTTTTATTACATTGCTGGAATGGAATGGAATGACCCTAACCCTATGTTTACCATTTTTAATCAAACTATCAATTCTCTTCTTTTTCATGGTTGGGTGTAAATAACTTCTTTCCAGAATTCATAAGGATACCTGGTACCACGGAGTGTGTGCTTGGGACTAGGCTAGAGACAAGCCCTAGGAGAGTGGAGGGGCCTGGCTGTGGCAGGAGAGTGTGGAGCCTGCAGGGAGAGGCCATGTGAACGGCACCACCAACACACACACACTGAAAGGGCAGCTCTCCAATACTCCGAATGAAAACCGGTTGAGAGAGCAATAAGATGTTCATCCCACTCTTCAATGAAGAGAAGGGGGTTGGAGTGGAGAAATTAGGCAACGCTATTAGAAAAGAATTGCTTAGAATAAGGCGAGGGCGGTAGAAGGTAGAGATAGATGTTCTTTATGTATGTTCCAGGTCAAACAGAAACTTGGAGCAGAGATATTGCAAAATCCAGAGCTCACAGGCTAAAAAAAAAAAAAACCTGCACAGTTCCACTTCTCCCTCCAGAGTTCCAAATTTGATCCCTAAACTACCAATGTAAAAAAGGCCAATACTAGTATTGGGAAGAAAGACATTCCAAACTCTTACAATTTATGAAGATTGAAACTGATGAAACTGATGAGACAGGATTGCCAAAGAGAGAGAGAGAAATTCATTTATTCCCCCAGGTGAGAACTTGGTAAATATCCCCAAGTGATTATTATGGATGGGAAAAGGTGAGCAAAAATTATATGGATGTGAATATAAATCTTGCTTTCAATTATATTTGCCTTATCAATAGCAACTCTTGGGCCTGAAACTTCTAATCCAAAGTTTCTAACTCCAAGTGTCCCAAACCATGGGCACTCACTAAAGATAATATCTCACCGAAACTAGTTTGGCTCAGTGGATAGAGCGATGCTCTACGGACTGAAAGGTCCCAGGTTCGATTCTGGTCAAGGGTATGTAGCTTGGTTGTGGGCACATCCCCAGTAGGGGTTGTGCAAGAGGCAACTGATTGATGTTTCTCTCTCATCAATGTTTCTAACTCTCTATCCCTCTCTCTTCTTCCCTGTAAAAAATCAATAAAATATATATTTTTAAAAAATAAAAAATAAAAATAATATCTGCCCTCTGAGGTTTGAAGGTCCTCAGAGTGAAGGTATGGGAGGGTGGTGGTAAGGTGGAAAGATCACCCAAGGGGCTTGTTTGCATGCATATAAGCCTAACCAATGGACACAGACACCAGGGGGGTGAGGGCATGAGTAGGGGTGGGGGAGGGGGGACTATAGGGGGATAAGGACACGTATGTAATACCTTAATCAATAAAGAAATTAAAGAAAAAGAAAAGCAAAAAAAAAAAAAATCAGCCAACATGGAAGCACTGACACATGATAAACTTAACTTATAGACTTAAATAAATTCCTAGGACAATGCATCAAGAGTTTTAGAGCCCTGCCTAAACCTGTTTGGCTCAGTGGATAGAGCATCGGCCTGCAGACTAAAAGGTCCCAGGTTCGATTCCGGTCAAGGGCATGTACCTTGGTTGCGGACACATCCCTGGTAGGGGTGTGCAAGAGACAGCTGATCGATGACTCTCTCTCATTGATGTTTCTAACTCTCTATCCCTTTCTCTTCCTCCCTGTAAAAAAATCAATAAAATATTTTATTGATATTTTAAAAAAAAAAAAAAAAAAAAAGAGTTTTAGAGCCCTAACTTGTTTGGCTCAGTGGATAGATAGAACATCGGCCTATGGATTGAAGGGTCCCAGGTTTGATTCAGGTCAAGGGCATGTACCTTGGTTTCGGGCACATCCCCAGTAGGGAGTGTGCAGGAGGCAGCTGATCAATGTTTCTCTCTCATCGATGTTTTTAACTCTCCATCACTCTTCCTTCCTCCCTGTAAAAAAATCAATAAAATATATTTTTAAAAGAGTTTTAGATAATATGGTTACAACACATATTTGAAAACCAGATATTCAAAAATACTGATTATATATAATGCTACCAATTTAATTTAAAAGTGTTATACATAATATCAATAAGTTCCTTAACATCATATTCAAATGTATGCTGCACTGAATATTTTTAATCTATATGCTATAACATATCATAGGTCATGCTTTGGCATACCTTCCCTTTGATGAATTATTCTTTAAATGTATTAAAAGAATAATAACTACCATAAAAAAGATAGTATCTTATCCCTCTCACTTTCCATATCCTTTGCTGACATTTAATAGCTGAGAAGTAAAAGAGGTTTCTAAATACTGGGTTTTAGTTTATAGATTTCAGTTCTCCATGTTCTTTCTACCCCCAAATTATTACTGAAATATAGAGTTGGGTCCTTGGAGGGGAAAATAACCTACTGTTTAGAAATAAAACAAAATATGGGCTTACTTTAATATACATGGTGAGGGGTAGGTGGAGGTTAATAGTTTTTTCCAACCCTGTTCTAGTGTCAAGAGGGCCAAATCCCCAATGGCAAAGGCAATACTATCTTCCAATCAAATAAATGAAGCCTTCTATGCTATTCTTTATACAAGAAAGATAAGGACAATGGACTCAATATCAATTTATAGAAGTTGGGGAAAGATACTACTCTTCACTGAAAGTGAATGTCTTGGCCCTGCTGGTGTGGCTCAGTGGTTGAGCATCCATCTAGGAACCAGGAGGCTGCTGTTCCAGGTCAGGGTACATGCCCAAGTTGCAGGCTAGATCCCCAATGGGGGACGCAAAGGAGGCAGTCTATCAATGATTCGCTCTCATCATTGATGTTTTTAAATCTCTCTTACCCTCTCCCTCCTCTCTAAAATCAATAAAAAAGAAAGTTAATGTTTTGGGTTCCATGTAGGCTTTGGGAAAATTAATATGAATCCTCTTGAAAGCAGAAATAGTAATCCAAACAAGTAATATTATTTCTTCCCCCAAAACAAACAAACAAACAAACAAACAAACAAAAACAATCTTTGGATAATTGGGATTTGAGAAGAATGGTGTTGTTTTCTGAATCTTGTGCCATTGTGGATATATGATAATTAGCATTCACTGTTGAAATTATGAAGCAGTACCTTTGCTATATTATTCAAAAGCCTTGACTCGCTATTTTCAGATTAAAATGAAGACTAAAACACTGAACTTTACCATGTCTGAATGTCTGTGGGCTATTTTCCCCTCAACCAACAAACTTACTTAAACTCCCAACTTTTAAACTGCTAAAACCATGGAAACATTAATAATGACTCTCCTTCATTAAACCTCAACTTCCCCTCCCACTTGTACTTTGGACCAGTTTATTCACTTCAAAGCAAGCAACAGCATCCTGTTCAGCTACTCAGCAGTACCTCTGTATCTTCACCAACACCTTCAACCAAAAGCCACAAGAAACTCCATGATCTCCACATTCCTCCTCCTCCTCCAGGGACGGCAATTATGTAACCTCCAATTTTTTAAATTATATTTTTTTATGTTTTCAGTTGCCATGGGAAAGAATGTTTGGTCAGCTCCATCTGCAAGGGGTAATTACTGGCTTTTCCTACACATACACACCACACACCTGCAAGGCTGCAAAGAAAAATAATACATAATTAAAGAATTTTTCAAAAAGGCCAAGCAAGTGTCAACCAAACGATGTTTTGCTCTGCTACTGGTAGAAATAAACAAGGGCAGCTATATATTGCCAGCTAAACTCAGCATTTTCAGTTTAAGTATTAATATGAATTAATATTTCCTCCTAATTTAATATTTGTCAGGAACTATGGACTAAGCACTTTAAATGAGCCATCTTCATAGTATATGGGTAAGCTCCATAAATATAAATTTATAATTCTAATTTTACAGAAAATTAAGGAGGTTAAGAGAGGCTGAGTAATTCTCACAGGGCTAATTAGTGGTGGAGCCAGGATTCAAACCCAGAACCCACAGTTTTGCTGGCCTGGCTTGTCACTCGTGGTGGCTCCTGACCACAGCCTGTGTTGTAACTTCAACTAGCTTCTAGGCTGGTCCATTGACCTGTTGAAGGGACTCAAACTACCACTCAAACATCTCATGAAGAAAAAAAAAAAGAGACACAAAATTTTGTTGGTACCAAAATGCATAGGACCATAGGTCACAGCAGTCAAAAGGATTCTCTTTCATTATCTCAGCACAAAGTAAGTATGCATGTGTGACATTCAAATCGTGTGACCTTTTCCTTTGTCTTAATCTTTTCATTTCCTGGAGCTAACTTCTCGATGTTCACAGTTCTTGTTCATAAAAATACTCTCTGCTAAAGTACGTCATAAAGTTAACTTTGACTCTTAGCAGATTTGCGAGTTTGCAATAATGAGAAGAGCAATTGATCTGCTTTCATTTACTTTATTTTCCTGGGAGAAGAAATATTTCACTTTGGCCTCTTTGGTAATTTAGGTAATCATTGAGATTCTCATAATCCTTACACAGAGGACCTGATTCCTAAGGGTGCAAGGTATAAACAAGTCCCAAAGAAATCTATGTTAATAGTGTAAAGTTTAAAATATGATTTAAAGAAAGAGAGCCTTACAGTAGGCTGGCAATATTAAACGTTCTGTTTTTTTAACATGTCAACAAACACTAGCCTAGTTTTCGGAAGGACCAGACTCATCCTGCCCCCTCTCCCAAAGCCCCTCATCTCCCTTAACTCCACCTATCACAGAAGATTCCAGACAGTGTGGAGCGCAAGACCACCCCTTCTCCTTCAGCATAGTAAGTCCGGCAGTCACAGGGCTGCCTTGCAAGAGTTTGGTAAGACCTGGCTCCCGTCCCTTGGCCTCATCTGACCTTGTCTCTCTGCCATATCACTCATCTCCTGGAAAGGAACCTATTTCCAAGCCTCTTCCACAACAGCGGCAGGAAAGGAATTTTGAGTCCCTGAGTGTTAAGTAAACTGGGTGGAAAGAAGTCCAGCCTGGCTTCCGTAGGGGGGAGATGAGACGGAGGGCTCGGGGGAAATACAATGATATACTTTCACTTTGCCAGATTCCCATCCCTTCTCTGGCCTCCGGCAATGCCAGGAGAGAAAGCCAAAAGGAGGTGGGAGGATAAGTGGAAACAGCTCCTCCTCTTCCCTTGCGCTTCCTGGCCGGCTCTCTGTAAACACGTCTTGGCCACCCTTCCTTCCCCACGCAGGAGCCTGGGAGCCGCACAGGCCTGCCCGGCTGCAGGGCCCGACCCGGTGCCTCCAGAGCTCCCTGAGGACCTGGACATGGGGGTGGTCAGGGAGGCGACAGGGTGGGTTCAGGGAAGCCCGTCCAAGGCCATGACCTTCCCCTAAACAACTAGAGCTGTTGGAGTCGCCTCCCAGAGGTGAGGGGAAGGGTGTTCAGATAAAGTCCTTCTCTCAGCACCACACTCTTGACCTCCTCCTGGGGAGCAGCGCAAAGGACTGAGGTGGAGTCCAGGCCAGCACTGCCCAGAGAGGGGAGGGATTCCGCCTGTGGGAATGGAAGGCCCGCGGGAGAGCAATGAGGTCGTGGTGCTGAAATCCCTGCTCACAGACCCAGGGCCAGAGCAGAGCCTGTAATTAAAAGTAAACTTGGCAGCGGCTCTCCTAACACAGGAGGCAAAAAGTTAATGTCTGATGAGCTGGGGCCCATGCCAAACTCCAGCTCAGCGCCCTCCCCACAGGGGACTAGTTCAAAGGAATGAGGTCTAGGGGTGGCAGACCAACCCAAGGCGGCAGCAGGGAGCCCCTCTGCTGGGCTTGGTACCACCGCGCCCGTCTCTTCCACAAGCTCTGGACACCATCTTGACCACTAGGCAGAGCTGAGGCTGGCCTTTACTGGACTTCAGATATCCCTGGCTCCGTACGCCAGGTCTGTACTGTCTAGTGAGCTGGCCACTAGAAACACATGGCTCTTGAGCACTGGAAATGTGGCCAATCCAAATTGAGAAGTGCTATGAGCTTAAAATGAGCAGCAGATCACCAAAATTTAGTATGAAAAATAGACTATCTCCATTTTTAATATTCATTCCATATTGAAATGATAGTGTTTTAGGTATGTCAGGTTCAATAAGATGTATTGTTAAAATAAACGTCACCCGTTTTCCTTCCTGTTTTTTTTTGTTTTTTGTTTTTTGTGTGTTTTTTTTGTGTTTTTTTTTAACATGGCTACTAGAAAATATACCTCTTGCATTACATTTCTATTGGACAGGATTGTTCTGGGTATATCATTAATGCAATTGAATGAATTAAAGAAAGAATGCTGACTTTAAATCAGCACTGATATTTTTTTCATCCACAGAGGAGTAGTCAATAGAAATGGTTAAAAAAAAAGAATGAGGCATCCTTGTTCTTTGAAATAACTGTGTATCTGGAGCTACATTTAATTCTGAGTCACTTGCTCTGAGAAAATGCTTACTAACCACCCAGGACTCCAAAAGGATGAGAGGGCGACGGACTGTCGGCCAAGCCACACCACTGAGGCCAGACTGGACCTCCAGGCCTGGGAGACAGCAGTGCAGAGGACAGACAGCACCCTTCCCAGCACACAGACTGTCAGAGGAGATCAAACAACTACTCTGGGAACCCCAGGGTTTCCCAAGCTTCTTTCCATCCTAAGCTAACTATTACCTCCATCTGTCTGTTTGCTTTTAATATGCTCTTTAAAGCTGCTTTAGGAAACTTCGTTACAAATCAAAATCACTATGATTTATCACCCCACACATATCAGGATGGCCACTTTTACAAAAATTAAAATAGAAAAGTAACAAGTGTTGATGGAGTTGTGGAGAAAGTGGGAGCCATGTGCACTGTAAAATTCCCACCAACAGTGCAGGTATGGCAGACAGTATGGAGGTGTCTCAAAAAGTTAAACACAGAATTACCATATGATCCAATAATTCCACTTCTCAAAGATATATCTGCTCACCCATAGTCACTGAAGTATTATTCAAAATATCCCAAATGTCCACTGGCAGATAAATACATTTTAAAAAATGGGGCATATACAAAGGAACGTTGTTCAGCCTTAGAAAGGGAAAACCTACCATATACTATAACATGGATGAATCTCGAGGACATCATGCCAAGTGAAATAAGCCAGTCAGAGAAGGACAAATACTGTATCATCTCACTTATATGAGTCCTTGGAGTAACCAAGCCCATACATCATCTTGCAGTACTGAAACTCGGTACCCATTGTTGTTCGCCATTGTGCACCTAACAATGGTTTAAATGGTAAATTTTATATTATGTTTTTTACCACAATAAAAAAAAGGAAAATGCATAGCATAACCAATTTTACTGCTACTGAAGAATTCACAATGAAGACCCTGATCCAGTCTAACATTTTATCATCTTTACCATAATAAAAAGAAGAAAATGTACTCAGATATTTGCACACCAGTGTTTATAGCAGCATTATCCAAAAGGTGGAAATAATCCAAAATCTCCATTGGTGAATAAGCAGATAAACAAAATGTGGGGTGTGCATACAATGAAATATTATTCAGCCTTTAGAGAAACGAAATTCCAACACCTGCTACAACATGAATAAACCCTGAAGACATCAGGCTAAGTGAAACACACCAGTCACAAAGGGCAATACTGCAAGATCTCACTACTATTAAGTATCTTAAGCAATCAAATTCATAGTGACTGAAAGTAGAATGGTAATTGACAAAGGTGGTGGGAAGCAGGCTTAGGAATTACTGCTTAATAGGTAGAGAGTTTTGGCTTGGGAAGATGTAAAAGTTCTGGAAATGGATGGTGGTGATGGTTGCACAACAGTGTGGCAGCATATAATATGTATAAACTATACATTTAACAAATGGGTTAAAGTGATATATTTTATGTTATGTATATCTCACCACAATTTAAAAAAGAGAGAGATAGAAAATGTTATGGGAGGATAGAGAGGAGAGAATCCAGTTGAGTCAGGAAGATCTGAATGGCCCTTGGATTATCGAATAGGAATTCACATCTGTCCCTGCAGGGCTGCCTGCAAATGCTGACGGGGCATCACTGCTCTTTCTCTCTAAAGCAGACAGTCCCTGTGACAGCATTCTGTCTCCCAGGAAGTGTACCACCTTTTCACTTTGCTGCTTGAACTTGCCGTGAGCTTCAAAAGACACAAGAGTGTGCCCATGAATGACAGAAAGGGAGGGAATGTGTGTGCGCACACTATTTTGGATAAGAATGATCTATTTCCTTCAATCCACCATTTACTAGTATATTCTTTGCCCGTGTCCACTCTTGCCTATGCCAAAGTCAGTAACAACAATAAAAAGCAGCAGTACTGATGGCAAGACAATTCTTTCAAATACTGTGTTATTTATACCATGATCTAGCAAGGTAAAAATAACAATAGTTATTCGGTCACAAGCTCTTTAAAAATCACAGCGTTTATCATGAAGACCATTTCACCAATGAGGAAACTGAGGTTGATAAAAGCATTTGTCCAAGGACACAATGGAGATGAGATTTCCCCCTCGGGTCTGACTGACTCCAAACTAGAGTTCCTGACTGCTGCATGAGGGTGCACTTTGTAAATGAAGGCCGCCTAAACAGGGAGAGGAAACAGAAGAACAAGTGGGGGAAGGCAGGGCAGGTACCTGGGAGCTAATTCCATTGCCAAGACAGGAGTGAGACCTACCTACACCCACATACGGTGTGAAACCGAATGTTTTAGGAGGACCAATTACCATGACAATTTCAACACCTTCTTTTTTAATTTCTGAAACTCTGCTGTACAAACAGGAACCAAGAGAAAATGACAACCTACAAAAGAGAACGTCTGGCTGGGGGAGGAGGTGACTAGTCTGCTCTCTGCCAGGGCCCCTCCCGCTAAATTACTTATTAAAGGACTTAGACAAGAGGAAAAAAAAATATCAGAGGGAAAACAGCAATGTACTCCAGCCAGGGTACTGACCCCTCATGAATGATAATTTCCACAAATTGTTTGTGCTTTCTAAAAGAGTACGCTTTGTATCAAAGGCGAGCCAGAGAAAGAGTCATCAGAGGGCTGGATTCTTAGTTCACAGCTTTAATTGATGTTTCGCCTAAACCCAGGTCACAGCCCCAACATGTTCACCACGGAGCTCAGATTACTTACTGGTCAGTTCAGTGAAAATGGGACAGAAAACCTCACTAAGGAGCAACAGCTCCCTGAATCTGTTCACTCATATCCTATCTCACCCGGAAATCCAGAAAATTACCGCCAGACACATCACAGGATCAAAGCCTTTGCATCCAGGAGAAGCTTAAAAGGACACAGACTTTTCCATTTGCTCTGCTCTTCCCTCCACGGGATTATCTTCCGAAATCCCCAAGCGTCTACCCTTGACACAGCTTTCTCCCTCACCACGCTGCCCACCCTCCCACCTATCCCCATCCATTTTCAAGCGCCTGGCAAGCACAAAAAGGAGAAACAAAGGGCAAATGCCAGTCTGTGGCCTCTGTCTGGACTTAGCCAAGCATGGTATGTGAATCAGGTGTGTGGAATGGAAGTTTCCATGGCAACAAGACTTCAAGGCAGGCAGGGGAGTCACATATTCTTTCTACCAAGGTAACAGAAACACGGAGGCCGCCCAAGAGAGGCTGAAGGGGGACACAGCGAGTTCAGAGTTCTCTGGTGACTGCAAGGACCTAGGTCCTCATTGCCTCCTCCCCACCCTCTGCTGCTCCTTGAAATAATCTATCATCCCTCTTTTGGGGGAAAGGAAGGGACACATTAAAGAAGTCTTCTCTTAAAGGGATGCTTATGAGGAAAAATGTAGAAAGGACTACAAGAGGAAAGTGTTTTCTTTAGTAGACAAAGCAGCTCTTTTGGGCAACAGGTTTGGGAGCCCTGGCAGCCTGGCCCACTCTGGCTCCTATGGGGGCGCTTGCACTTCCACCAAGCTGCTCCGCATTACCTTGCAACATGGTCACCTTGGTGAACCCAATCAGTAATGAAAAACTCCTGAGCTACACTGTGTTTTACAGATTTTTTTTTTAAATTGTATTCGCTGTAGATAGCTACATTATTCTAAACTTTTAGGGAAAATATTTATTGTTGTTTGATTTTTAAAAGCTTGGTTTCTTAGACCCATGACTTGGAGGCAAAGAAAAAAGTATACAATTTTAATAACATCAAAGTTAGCTTTGGTAATCTAGCTGGACAGAGGTAGTCTGAAGGTCAGGTGGTCTATGTTGCTGTTAGGGCTTCTTAAGCTATTTTTCCTAACTTGAGACCCAAACCAGGTAAGACTTTCCACCCTTGTTTAGCTCTACTCCTCTGAGTCTGTCCGGTGACTCCAGGCACTGAACAAGAGAACTGCTGTGCTGCCTCTGCTAATGGATCTACTGTGGCTTCTCATTCTCCCGGTGGCATCCCAGAAGCCCTTCTGCCCTGCACGCCTGATCGTGCCACTCAGGCTCCAGACCTTCCAGATGGTTCCTCATTGCAAATCTCTCATCATGGCTTCCAAGCCCACACATGGTCTCGCATCTGCTTACATCTTTAGTCCCATCATCTCCCATTCTCCAGTGTACACTCCACATTCCAGGCAAATTCAACTATTCTTAATTCCCCAAATTTACCATTATCCTCTTACCTTTTGCCCTTGATGTTACTGTTTCCGAGAGGGAGGGGAGGGGAGAGAAGGGGAGGAAACACCACACTTAATTACTACTTTCTTAATATTTCAAGTAAGATATCACTCACTCCAAGAAGCCCAAGTCCTTAAAGTCCTAAGGTGCAATCGCAGCACCCAGGCTGCCCCAGCTCAGCACCATCATCCAATTCTCTGTCAGCTTCATGTCTATGATTCCATCCAAGTCACAGGAAGAGCAAGAAGTGTGCCATGTTCAATTTGAAGCCCAGCACATAGGAGGTGACCATTCAAGATCTACCAAAACCATTGAATGAATGAATGAATGAATGATCACAATGGCAAGCATGACATGGTTGATCACAAAGTGCACCAACCACATCTGGGCTCAAGCTTCGCAGTCCTGTTCTGCTGCTTGTTAGTTCTGTGGCTTCAGTGAACCTCAGATTCCTGCTTTTTTTTTTTTTTTTTGATTCCCGCTTTTCAACTGGTGTAGCTATGCTTGTCCATGATTATTATAACCATAAAAAAGCATCAAATGAGTAAGTGTCAAATTCTTTGTGAACATTTTAATAAGTTTATGGAGAATGTCATTTCCAGAAGGAGGCTGAATAAGAAAGAGCAGAAAGGAGAAGTGATCTGAGAGACAGAATGACCACAGGGGCAGAATCTGAAGTAGAAAACTGGGAGCTATAGATATTCATGGTATACTGCCACATACAGCATAGATTGGCTTCTTTTTGTTTTTTTCTTTAAACTATACGAGAACATATTTAGAAAGTCAAAGAGGTAGAGAAATAAGCTGTAGAAGAAATGGGCTCAAGAAATAAGTGACAGAGGCAAAAGAAGGGCCCTTGGAACTTAGGAGAGAGAAAGGTAAAGGTAATCCGCTCAGGAAGAGGGGGATGGGGAAGGGTATGGGAAAGGCACAGGCCTGCTCCATGAAGGGAGAGTGCCTACTTCTTTTTGACAGATAATTATGCTCCCCTCTTCCCCATTTTGGGCCCAGACATTCTTATTATCCTCAATTTCCCATTTATATACCATGTTCATTTCCACCAAATACTACTATGTAGTATTAACAGTTCTTGAGCTTTAGTTTACTCTCCTTCCAACTGTTAAATGCCCTCTCTTTCCCCATGTTCCATGTGAATCTTACCAATACATCATTATCCATAATCATCCCCATCTATAAGGCCTTTCTTCAATAAAGTAACTCAGCCACATCTCTCCTCCTGATCTTTTAGTGCAATAAGGGCCCACACTTCCCTCTTCAGTGCTTTATCTTCATTCTTTTCACATATGTGCCATTCCCTTTCTTATTTATTTATTTATTTATTTAATTTTTTAAAAAATTAAATTATCTTTGTACATGCCCTTTCTAAAAGGACCTCACACATCTGAAGAGCCAAGTCTGGGTTAAAAACAAAGGGAGCTGGCAGAGGAGGTGAGACGTAAAAAGTGTACTAAGAATTAGAAAATCATATTGACTAGTCTGCCAAGAAAACAAAATTTTATAATGAAAAATGAGAAATTTAGCTAGCTAGCCAGTTTCTGAACTTTAAGATTCTGTGGTAGTTGAACATGACACATTACGAAGAGGGCATCAGGTAATGTTTCAGAGAGAAGGGAGCAAGTAGAGGACATGGTTTCCCAAGTCAGTATACCAAGTGATTTCTTATCCTGAAGAAGAAAACCAAGAAGAAGTGAAAAAGCAAAAGGAAATGGAAACCAGATGGAAAAAAAACCACCAGAGTGTTCAATCAACAACATTTTGCTGAGTACTGTTGTCCCCTGTCTGGAAAACTGTTTTAGGTGTGTGCTTGGGGTACACAGGGTGGGAAGGTTCTATGCAGAGAATGAAACAACAGCATCTGTGCTTGCAAGGCCTAGTAGTCTACATAGGATGACAAACACACAGAGATGGCAGCATAAATAAAGATTTAAGTCAGTGCATGAGAAGTGCCAAATGAGCACTGCAGACTAAGGATAGATCACTGCATGCTGAAGTATTCAGGGAAGACTTTTCTCAAGAGGTGACCTAACTGCTCTATTTTTTTCTTTTATTTTTATTAAATTTATTGGAATGCATTAATTAATAAAATTATATAAGTGTCAGGTGTATAGTTCTATAATACATCATCTTTATATTGTACGAGTGGTCTGGTGCACAAAATTTGTGCACAGGGCCAGGGGGCAGGGGAGTTGTCCCTCAGTCCAGCCTGCACCCTCTCAGGTTGGGGACCCCTTGAGAAATATCCAACTGCTGGTTTAGGCCCAACTCCACAGATGGTTAGATATCCCTCTCCCAATATGGTACTGCTGGCTCCTAACCGCTCACCTGCCTGCCTGCCTGCCTGCCTACCTGATCACTCCTAACCTCTCTGCCTGCCTGCCTGATTGCCCCTAACTGCCCTCCACTGCCAGCCTGACCTCGCCCCCAACTGCTCTCCCCTACCAGCCTGATCGCCCCTAATGGCCTATGCCTCAGCCCCCACCACCATGACTTTATCAGGAAGGAAGTCAGACATCTGAAAAATGGCTGGTTGACCTGGTCTAATTAGCATATTTCCCTTTTAGTAATATAGATAGATTATATAGGATAGGATTGCTTAAATGAGGGGGAGAGGAGCCTTTTTCAGCAAGAGGAGATGCTCTTGGAAGACAAAAATACATAATCCCTATATTTTAACTGATAGCCAGCCAAATGCACTATACTACCAAACTGGTCATTAAAAAAATTGAACCACTTTCCTACACCTTACACCAAATAGCTGTTGTCCTTAAAACCTCTCTACAGCCCCCACCTTAGGTTCTTAATTTTCAGTTCAACCAGATTAGGTTCTGCTTGGTCGGTTTCTATGCCAGTCAGTGTCAAAAGCTTTGCCTCCTAGGCAGCCATTGGCTCCTCACACTTCACCCAGATTTGGTTCTCATTGGTTGGTTTCTATGCCAGTCAGTGTCAAAAGCTCCACCTCCTAGGTAGCCATGGGCTCCTCACAGGTCACCCAGATTTGCTTCTAATTCTTCGGTTTCTATGCCAGTCAGTGTCAAAAGCTCTGCCTCCTATGCAGCCATTGGCTCCTCACACATCACTCAGATTTGGTTCTGATTGGTTGGTTTCTATGCCAATCAGCATCTCTAGGCCTATCAATGGGCCTGATCAGAGAGGCAGGGCTGGTCAGCAGTCTGAGCAGAGGCAGAGAGAAAGACAGGCGAAGCTGCTGGCCAGGCCCGGAGCAAAAGAGGGAAGCTATGGATCAGACCCTGCTTCTCTCTCCCCAGGCTTCTCTCCAGGCCTGATCCACAGCCCCCTTGGCAGTCAGTGCTGAGTCTGGGCTTCCGCAATTGAGACAGTCAGTCCTGGGTCACCACAGCAACCCAACACTGATTTCCAGTTGGTTGAGCCTCCAGTCATTGTGTATGTTACAGACCCTGGATTTTTATGTATTAGAATTGTGTGTTCACCACCCCAGGTCGTCTCCTTCCATCACCATTTATGCTCCCTTTACCTTCTTGTACCTACCTCTCCCCCATTTTCCTCTGGCATTCATTATACTGCTGTGTCTTTCTGAGTTGTTTGTTTATTTTGCTTAATCCCTTCACCTTTTAACCCAGCTCTGCAACCCCCTTTTCCTCTGACAATGTCCAGTCTGTTCTGTGCTTATGAGTATGCTTTTATTTTATTTATTAGTTTATTTTCTTCATTACATTCCATGTATAAGTGAGATAATGTGATACTTGTCTTTCTTTGACTTGTTTTGCTTAGCATAATGCTCTCGAGATCCATAAATGCTGTCAAAAAAGGGTAAGAATTTCTGTTTTATAGCTGAGTAGTATACCATGGTGTCAATGAACCACAGCTTTTTTATTCACTCATCTACTGATGTGCACTTGAGCTGCTTCCAGATCTTGGCTATTGTAAATAACACTGCAATGAACAGAGAGGTACATATATTCTTCTGAATTAGTGTTTCGGATTTCTTCAGATATATTCCCTGAAGTGAAATTGCTAGGTTCATAAGGCAGTTCCACTTTTAATTTTTTGAGGAAATTCCATACTGTTTTCCACAGTGGCTGAACCAGTCTGCATTTCCACCAACAGTGCACAAGGAGTTCTTTTTTCGTCACAGCTTCACTAACACTTGTTTGTTGATTTTTATATTTTTTTATGATAGCCATTCTGGCAGGTGTGAGGTGATATCTCATTGTCGTCTTTAATTTGAATTTCTTTGATGATTGGTGATGTTGAACATCTTATATATTTATTGCTATCTGTATGTCCTCTTTACAGAAGTGTCTATTCAGGTCCTTTCCTGATTCTTTAACTGGATTTTTTTTTTTTTGAGTTGTAGAAGTTCTTTATGAATTTTAGATGTTCACCTCTTATCAGATATATCATTGGCAAATATGTTTTCCCATTCAGTGAGTTGTCTTTTCATTTTGTTGATGGTTTCCTTTGCTGTACAAAATTTTTTAGTTTGATGTAGTCCCATTTCATTATTTTTTCATTTATTTCTCTTGCCTGAGGAGAAATATCAGAAAAAAATTATTGCTGGCAAATATCTGAGATTTTACTGCCTATGTTTTATAATTTTTATGGTTTCAAGTCTAATATTTAAGTATTTAATACATTTTTAGTTTATTCTTTTTTAAATATATTTTTATTGATTTCAGAAAAGAAGGGAGAGGTATAGAAACATAAATGTTGAGAGAGAATCACTGATGGACTGCCTCATGCACACAACCCACTGGGGATCGAGCCTGCAACCTAGGCATGTGCCCTTAACTGGAATCAAACCTGGGATCCTTTGTCCCCAGGCCAATGCCCCATCCACTGAGCCAAACTAGCAGGGCTTCAAGTTTATTCTTGTGCATGGTGCAAGAAGGTAGTATAGTTTTATTTTTGTCCAATTTTCCCAACACCATTTTTTAATAGACTATTTTTATCCCATTGTATGTTTTGCCTCCTTTGTCAAATATTAATTGACTATAACTTCTCTGTCTTAAAAGGTAAGACAAAGAAAAGCCTGGAATAGGATGCCCAGTGTGGAAGCATGTGCACAGAGAATGAAGTGGAATTTGCAAGGCTTGTGACAATAGAATTCCCAGCAAGGGCATTAATTTGGAAAATTGGGCTGGAGAATAGTAAAGACAAATTACTTAGAAAAGGAAAGAAAATTCTGAAGGAATTCAGTAGAACGAGAGAGAAAATAAAAAGAAGATCAAAACTAATGGGGAAGAAAAGAAAAATGAAGTTACAAAGCATTTATCACCAGACAAATTTTAAAATGTTAATGTCTGTGTAATCAATAAAGTATTAATTAAAATCCCAGTAGAAAAATAGAAATGTGTTTATAAGGAATTTATTTTTAAAATTCCAATACCAAATTGCCAATGAGACACAAGAATAAAATTTCTAACAATACAAATAATTCACAAAGAAATATTAATTAAAGTAATAAAGAAGATATTATTTTTCCTGCCATATTAGGGAAATCTTTAAAAAAAAAAAAGAGGGGATAGGTCAATATTGGCTTAGGAGCATCTAGATGGGCATTCTGAAATGTCAGTGTTGAGAGTGTACAACTTTCTTAGGAAGCAATTTGCCATTATGTGCAGAGGTCCTGAAAAAGACAGTGGTTTCTATGTAGTACACTAATTTGATAAAAGAGGATAATGAAAAAAACTATTCATACTCAAAGATGCTCTTGGTAGAGCAAAAAATCCATAGGAAATTTTAAAATAAATTGTGATAAAGTCCCATCAAGAATTATAATAAACCATCAAATATCATTTTTATTTTATTATGCAGAAAGAAAGAATTCAAAACTGTACACACTGTGATATAAGCACATAGAAATAAATACTAAATGGATTAAATACTAAATATATTAAAATTCTCTCTAGCTTATATAATTACACTTTATTTTTATTTTATTTTGGGGGTCTTTCTGTATTATCTAAATTTTCTACAATAAACATGGATTACTATATAATTCAAAATCATATTTGGATTTTAAAAGTAATATAAATGTTTTAATTGCAATAATATTTAGAGAAATATTATTTTCCATGGACATTGAATGGAAAATGAAAAGAATTCCCCACTTTCAGCTGCCTAATGCTAAAGTCTTAATCCCTAGATTAGAGCAAACTTCC
Source organism: Pipistrellus hanaki (assembly GCF_964339955.1). Taxonomy (NCBI): domain Eukaryota; kingdom Metazoa; phylum Chordata; class Mammalia; order Chiroptera; family Vespertilionidae; genus Pipistrellus; species Pipistrellus hanaki. The sequence goes on along the minus strand of NC_140504.1, from coordinate 129,947,726 downwards.
CTTCTAAACCTAGATTCTGTATAACTTATAGAGATGACATTTAGGATTGCTCCTTCCACATTTTATTATCCACAAGAAATGACTTTTAAAAAGTCCTTTTATCACTGTTTCCTTCTAGGAAGGTTTTTATAAGAAGAGTAAATGTCAACTTAATTTTGGGTCTTAATTTTTCCAGATGCCTAAACCTAATTCTCTTTTCCCCTTTCCTCTCTATTCTCCTTCTCCATCTATTCTTCTCTCTTCCCCCTTCCCTTCCTCCTTTCCTTTCCTTTCCCTTCCCTTCCCTTCCCTTCCCTTCCCTTCCCTTCCCTTCCCTTCCCTTGCCTTCCCTTCCGCCCCCCTCTCTCTCCATCTCTCCCTTCCTTCTTCCCTCGCTCTCTTTTATAACATCTAGGTGTGTCTCTTAAATACTTCCCTCAGACCAAGATGATAGCTCTTTCTTTGATTTCTTCTGTACGTAACATAAGGTTCAAAGTAGGGCCCTCTGTTCAAAAATAACTAAAAAGCTTCAAAAATAAACTCAATTTCAGTTGCACTTTTAAGATATTTTCAAGAACCATAGGAAATGACTGCATGTGTGGTATTGTATACACACAACAGTATGTAAGAAGCCAACATGCTATTGATTCCTAAGGACATGTGATGAACTCCTTTTCCAGACCCTGTGGGGGCTGGGACAGGAAGTAGAAACTGGCAACAGCCCACCACTGGAGAGGAGGCAAAAAAAAGTGGTGGTAAGTCTAAATGAAAGAGAGAAGCTTGAAATTTTTCTATTACCAAACCAGGCAATTAAAACATTAAATGTGAAATCTGAGGCACTGTAAATTTCCTAATATGGTATAAGTGCTGAGTTTCCCAAATGATGTTTTCTCATCTTTCAACATATCAAAGAGCATGCCAAAACCCCAAAGAAACATTTCCATTTTGAAAACAAAAATAAACCACACACATCCACATTCTATTAATAGTGTTGTCTTGCCTTAAAGACTCTGCATCCTTAGTGAAAAACTCCATTGCAGTTTACATAAATTTTAACATTATTGGAAACTCCTGTCCAGAATAAACTGAATGTGTGTGGGTGAGTCAGGTGGGACCGAGGCAAGAGTAATCAAACCCCTTTCCATATTTTCCTTAGTGGAGACCAAATGTTATGTTCCTCATCATCACACCTAAGGACTGTGTAAATACATTCTCCATATTTAGCAGCATTTCTTAAGAGAGAGTATAAAGAAGGAAATTGGCAGAAGATACACAGGTTCATGCCAAATCCACAACATTTGAAGACCTACGATAGAGGGACATAAGCTTAGAACTGAAAATCCCAGCAGAAATTGCTAGGACAAGCAAGGACATGTCAAAAATCCCCAAATCCAGACCATACACTCTTGATCCTGCCACCATGAAGAGGAAAAACAGCTGCCATGTGTCATCTATGTTTAGAGACAGAATAAAGCCATTAAATGTGATCTCCTTCCTCAGTCCAAACACTCATGAGCTGTTACCTGTGTGCCCAGCAGGGAGCCCAGTGCCTGGAATGAGGACAATGAGAGGTGAATGATACAGAATTTGTTTGAAAGAGGCTTCTCTTTTTGAGAACATAAAAGAACCAACACACAAAATAACAGTAAGAAACATCAAAGGGAAGGCCACTAGACTTATGGTGGTGTATTTTATAAGGTACATAATGGTCTAATTATTATGTTGTACACCTGAAATTAATGTAATATTGTGTCAACTTATAGTTGAAAAATAAATTTGAAAAAAAAAAAGAAACAACAAAGGGTCATATTGTCCATCCTTAAATCCTGAGCAACCCCAGAGATTTTTGGAGAATGTCCCTGCCAAGACAAGGAAAAGGGGAAACCAGAGTTGTATGGGGACCACAAAGCCATCCTGATCAGGTATGGTGAGGAGGAATGAAGAGAACCGTTCATGTATCCGTTCCTCTGGTTCTACTTTGACTCAGAATTGGGGGACTCATATGTAACTAGGAAGAAAAGAAAGGGAGAATGGTGGGTGGCGAGGCAAAAAGATGAACTTTGTCAAGCCAACAGATGCAAGTCCCAATCCTAACCCAGCTACTTCCTTATATGAACTGGGCAGGTTCACGAACGTATTTCTCTTTCTTTTATCTAACAAACACAACAGATCTTAATAGCATTTGGCAGGTGCTCTTTTAAGCACTTTATAATACTTAATTTACTCATCCCAACAACAAACAATTGAAGTTAGTCCTGTTACTATCCCCACTTCACAAATGGGGAAAGTGAAGCGCTGGGCTGCCACTTACTTTGAAGGAAGCTAAATCATGATTCAAACCCGGGAAATCTGACCCCAACGTCTGAGCCCCGAGGTTCTGTGTTGCATCATTTATAAAATAGTTCCTTGTCAAGACTGTGGCACAGATTCAATGAAATGTATGGACAGCACCCAGCACAGTGCCTGACAATTAGCAGAGGCTGAATTCTCTCCCTCCTCCCTCTGCTCCCCACTCCCTCTCCCTACACTGTGGGAGGCTGCAGACAAGATCCAAGGCAGTTACCTCAGTCTGCAAAGGCTCCAGGGCTCCAGGGCAAGCTAGAAAACCAGCCTGTCTTTATCCCCTGAGGCCTGGAGCAATGGCTCTAACCTAAGCAGAGATGCCCAGCATTTCCACACAGAGCCTGCCTCTAGTACCATCTGCATTCAAGGCACAAGCACTGCAGGTGGGCCTTCGGGAAATTGAAAGGTTTCTGACTTTCGTACTAGGAGCTGTATATGTTTATGTCAAACACAAACACATCTAAAATTTATATCATACCAACCACCAAGGGAACGTGATCTACTTTCCAGGATTTCCCATTGCCTACAAAGTGGCAGAATATCTGTAGCAGTCTGTGGCTCGTTTTAAGACGGTCTAGAAATGAATGGTTACTTAAAGAACAGAGTCCCTTTCAAAAATTATTAAGAGTAATGAAGCCTAGCATCCTGGGAAATGTGTTGTAAAACAGGAGAAAGTGGTTTCCAGCCCTTTAGGCAGTAGCTTCATGAGTTGAGGACACTAATTTAGAGGACAGAGACTATTTTAAATCTTCATATTAGTCTAAAATATCATTGAGAAAGGTGTACATATTATTGGTTAAGTGATTTATCTAGTTGGGCAAGTAGTGACCCACACAAAAGGGATCTGATATATTGGGAGTTTTCTAAGTACACAATGAGTACATGTTACTAACAGTAGGACATTTATAATGCCACCATGTAGGAATGCTGTCTATACACTCTTTTAATTTTTCCTCAATGAATAAAAAGTCCTATTTGTGCCAAAACAATGTAAGAACATTATTTTCTTTATTGTTGACACTATTACAAATGTCCCCCATTTTTCTCCCTTTGCCACCTCCACCCATCCCCCACAACCCATCCCCTGGCCTTTACCACACTGTTGTCTGTGTCTGTGCATATATGCTCCTTGGCTACTCTCTTCACCTTCTCTTATCCAGCCCAATGCACCCCCTTCCCTTCTGACCTCTTTGAGACTGTTCATGTATCCACTCCTCTGGTTCTATCAATACTTTGCAGAACATTATTTTATTGCAAGGAAAAAAATCACTACAATGACATATGGGAACTGTGTTCTAACTCTGAGAATGTGCTAGCATGGTTTAAAGGTAATTAAGGAGGAGAGCTGACTTTCTCCATTTGCACTCTTGGTCACTGTGGCTACTGGGTTCATTGTTGGCCTGCCAAATCTTGCAAAATTACAGTACTCCTATCCATGTGGTTTCTAAAACTATAAGCTTCTATTGTTAATAAGCTTGATTTTCTGCTTTAGAAATCCTAAGAGAGACTGTTAAGAGAGACGCCACAAAGAGTCCAGGTGCACACACCAGGAATCAAGTTCTTCATTCATTTTAATTACAGTTCAGCCCAAACGAGAGAGGTAGGTGAAGAAATGTCTTTATAAAATATTCATTGGAAATGGCAAGTTTCTATTGGGGACACAAAAATGGCATCCTTCAATTTGTTCATCTACAAAGAACCCCAATGTGAATGATGTGTCTATAATCATATGCCAGCCACATTTAGGCTTGGGCTCGGCCAGAATGTTTAAGGAGGGGAGACAGGAACAGAAAAGGAAATAGAGTTCGCAGGGAAAGAGGAAGGCTGGATGAAGTTTTTCGTACTTTGTGGACCTGTGTGATCAGTTCCCTCTACTTACTGTTTAAGCCCTAGCAGGGAGATTTGCTATCTTCTGTTATTTCAAAAGCCATTAAATGGGGATGAGGGAGGGATGGAGTGGGGGAGGAAGGGAGTTTTCATGTGTGTGTCTGTGAGTCAGCAGAAGCCGGAAGCCTAACAAAATGACTTCAAACAACAAGCTGGAAGGGAGGACAATAGCTTCCACCCCCAGACAGTGAGAAACTGCTTTATCCTAAGGGATCGTGACCACCCGTGTTCAGTGGAGATAAGTGAGCCTTCTCTGCTCTGGCCAACAGGAGACCTGCAGCCACAGCTGCTCCCAGAAGCTCTGGGTGGCCTCCACTCCAGCCGCTCCAAATGGTTTCAAGGCAAAAAACGCTGCAGCTGGGTGGTTCTCAGAAGCACAGGGGGTGGGAGGAGAGGCTGACAAAGCGGAGGGGTGGCGCCTTGCATCCCCCCACCAGGTGCTCTAAATCCCTTCTCAGGGCTTAGGAAAGTCGCAGAGTCTGGAGGCTGAGCTTGAAGCAGCTGTGTGGGAGCCTGCATCACTGCCATGCCACAGCAACCAACCAACCCTGTGCCTCTGATTCCAGAACCTGGGAGGTTTCCCTGCCAGGCAGCCCAGTCAGTGCTCCAGAAGCAGAAGGGTAATGAATGCCACTTGGCAAAAGAGTTGGGCATTCCAAAGTCAGTCTTGAAGGAGAAAAAGACTTGCACAACGCAGACACAATGCCCCGTGAGACGTCCCTTTGAAGACTCTGGCAAACCTAACTAAAAACGTACATTTGCAGTAAACTTTTACATTAAAAAAAATGTATTAACTGCCCTCTGAAAGAGAGAAAAAAGATCCTAATAGTTGAGGAAAAGTATAAGGAAGTTACAGCATAAGCTCACTTTGAGGTAACTGTCCTTTGCATAAAAGAATTAAATTTTAAAACTTATTTCACTTATTAATGAGTACCTGCTGTTCAATTTATTGTACTTCTTACTTTCTTTCATTTTCCACTGTCAGGGGTTGTATGTCTTTTTAAATAGTTTCATATCTCTAGCTAATACCTATAGCGTATGTTCAACTAACAGAAATGTTAGTCAAAACATAAAATAAGCTGATAAAGCTGAAATCTCATATATAAGCATATAGTCCCATGACTAAGTAACTCCAACTTTGTATATAAATTATTTTGAGAGAGAATGTGTTTGCTTATTAATCCTCACTCAAGGACATGTTCATCATTAATTCTAGAAAGAGAGAGGAAGAGAGGAACATTGTTGTGAGAGAGAAACATTACTTAGTTCCTTTCTGAATGCACCTGACTGGGGATAGAACCCAAAACCTGGGTATGTACTCTGACAGGAATGTACACTTTGGAGCTCAAGAGGGCCTTCTAACCAACTGAGCCACACCAGCCAGGGTGAAAGTATATTTTTATTATCCACACAACATATATTCATACACTTATTATATAACAAAGTATCGTGTGTGTGTGTGTGTGTGTGTGTGTGTGTGTGTGTGTGTAACAAAAGAGAAGGGATTATAGGACACAGAAGATGGAAAAAAATAAATCTAAAATTGGACCACTGGCTACCCTGTAAGTGCTGATAATACTATTTAATGCAAAAACAAAATGGAGTAGGTGTTAAAATTAAGTTATTTGACATCTTGATCACTGAAACGGAGGTTGAAAAACTGAGGAGATGGTTTCCACTGGGCTCTGACCTGCTGGGGGGCTACATCAAGTTGTGTGATACCGCTGTTATAACACCTGCAAAATGGAGATAAAACTGCACGCTACCTACCTCAGAGAGCTGTTAGAAGATTAGATACCAAAAAAGAAAATCTGCAAAAGCCCTTTGAATTTCTCATAAATATAAGACATGCGATGAAATAAAATACCAGCACTCTCTACAAAACTCCTAGAAATAGGAAACAGATGCCAGCAATGCAACAGGACTAATAACTCACAGAGCATTACTTTTAAGATCAGGGAGGTAGTGGGCAATTCTGCACACAGCTTCCAGTGAAAAGATGCAAAAAAATGATGCTAAAATTCAGATCTACTCAAACCAAACAAAGCATCCAGGGAAAGGGGGGAGGGGGAGGTGTCCACATAGCCAATGGACCAAGAGAAGCAATCCTAATAAATGAAATTCCGGATTCCTGCTTAGATGTCTAGATCTACAAGAAGACAATCAAGTGTCAACATTATTTTGGTAGTTTTTCACGTGTAGTAAAGTCTCATATTAAAGTAAACTGGTTTCCTAGAGGATTAAATGTAATGACCCCTCACAGTGAATAAATTTTGAGCACAGAATATATAAATTAGAACATTTTAAACAAATTTGTACTGGAAACAAGAGCCAAAATGAACTGTACAAAGCCACCTAAAATATCAATTATTTGGCGGTTCATAGGAAATTGATAGATTATTAAATATTCATATATCCTAAGATAGTCTAAATTATGGAAAATTTGAAACTGAACAAATACATGCATTTATTTTATATTATATCAAGCATTTATTGTGGGTCGTGTGTCAGATTAAAAAAAAAAAAGATTTTCCTATTCCTGGTTCTCACAAAACTCAGTATAACAAGAAGGAGACCTAGACACAGTAAAGTAGAATACAATGGGTTAAGAATCAAGTACAGACAGAGTGCTGAAGAAGTAGTGATGGTGTGAGTAACTGATTCTGCATGGAAAAGGAGAGGGGGGTGCAGTTCAAGAAATTTTCAGAAAATCTGACACTTGGACAAGACCTAACACAAATTTCACCACACACGGAAGAAGGAAAGGGGCTTTCTAGATAAGGAAACAGCAGCCCCTGTCTCAGGGCATGTCTCTGTCTGTCCTAATCAGTACATCCTAAGTGAAGCACTAAGGAGACAATCTTGGAGAGCCTGAATTGCAAGGTCTTTGTGGCAGAGAGAAGGAGCATCACAGGATGATATTTTGAAGAGATTTGATATTTCCTATAATTTAATATATCAGACTGAGGTAAAATGAACAAAGCAGGGGAGGTAATATTACCTGCCCCAGGCATGAGACAGGCTCTAGGGAAATGGACAGCATTGCTGAGACCAATCCTCTATGGGTAGGTGAGGTTGATAGAAAGCAGTTCGGCTAAAGGGGGTGATAAGCTTAACCATGATTCAGGAATGGTCAGGACTTGGGATTCCATGAGAAATAGCAAGCCCAAATTTGGTACGTAAAACACAGTGCAATAGACTGAATATACTCCAAAGATAACAGGTCCTAATCTCTGGAATCTGTAAATATGGCCTTCAATGATCAAGTTAACATTTTGAGATGGAGAGAGATTATTCTGGTTTAGCCAGTTGGGCCCTACAAGTAGTAACAAGTATGCTTATTAGAGGAAAGCAGAAGGGGATTTGACTACAGACAGAGGAGGAAAAGGCAATGTGACCGTGGAAGTAGGTATTGGAGTGATGTAGCCATAAGCCAAGGAATGTCAGTAGCAACCAGAAGGTGGGAGAGACAAGGAACTGATTCTTCCCTAGGACTCTAGAGAAAGCTGACACCTAAATTTCTATTGTCTTTAGCCCCCAGATTGGTAGTTATTTGTTACTGGAGTCATAAAAAACTAATACACACAATGAGCAAAGAATCATCTCTAGGGTGCTTTTGGGTGTCACAAGCACCAGTCCTGATAAAAATAATTCAGGCTCATCAACCAAGAAGTTAAAGTCCAAGCCGAAGGATTAAAGAAATGATAGATTATTAAACTGAGTAACTGGCAAAAATTTTGGCAATAGGATTCCAATAAAAGCCCAGATTAGGTCAAGATAGATGGAAGGACTGCAAATCACAGCCACCAAATCAGCACATGGGGAAAGGGAATTCACTCTGAATACTAGGGAGGAAATTAGGAGAGATACAGCAAGCCAGAGGACATCACTGGGCCACTGAATTTCTGATCCAGGGAAGTGGCTTAATTTTAAGTGCCCATTGGACATGGGAAGAGATAAGAGGGGTGTGGAAAACATTTACATGCATCTTGGCTTAATCAGTACTAACTCAGGAACTGGATCATGACTAGACCATGAAATTAAAGACATTAGTGGATCCAGGTGTGGAAAGATTATGGAAATTAGACAGCTGGGACATGGAATGCTAAAAAGCTTCAATTGTACTCATTAGCCCATAAGGGAAATAACGCAATGAGACCTTATTTGAGAGAGTGGGAACAGAGTATAGGATTATCCACATTAGACTGTATGGCCCGGTAGGAAAGTAATTGAAACAGCCAAAGCTGGAGATATAAGAATAAGAAAATAGAGATGGACTAGAAAAATATTTAGAAGACCTGGCAGGATACTTGAATATGGAATAAGTGGATGACAGGGCATTGAGGACAGCATGTAAATGATAACACCAATCTTTGAAGTACACAAAAGAAAAGGTTATGGTAGAACAGAAAGAATGAGTTTATCTTTAGCTATACTGAGTTTAAGGTATTGATGGGTTATGCCAGGCGTGACACTAGAAGTCAATGGAACTCAGATCTAAAACTCAGAATCTCCAAAATGTGAGATATTTGAAATAGTTATCTGTAATGTGTTCTTGCATCTTCATCCTCCTAACCCACCACCATAAAAGGGATGCCCAAAAAGTTCCTAAAGTTTTGATATCCAAAAAGCAACATTTAATATACCATATACTCATAAGAAAAACCTTGCATTGGCAGCACTTTAAAAAATGTATTAGACATTTTCTAAGAGGGGAAAAAAATCTTACTATTAGCCATTTTCTTTTTCTGTTAGTTTTGAGGCCATCTGGTGGAATGGACAGCAGAGAACAGCTATGCATAGATCAGGGGCAGTTGAGAAGGATGTTCGGGGAGGACACCGGGATGACCTGATGATGGAAAAGAATACTTCTGAAAGGACAGCCAGTTAGACTTTTCCAGAACAGTAACTACAGACTTACAAAGAGAACAACAACCCCAATATAGACATCTGGAAAAAAAAATGTATGCTGTACATCAGTTATAGATTCTGTATTCCTTTCTAACAAAATGCTTAGGTGTACAGTGTTCCATTACAGAATGCAAATAGCTCCCCTTCCAGCTTGTAATTTGTCATGGCTCGTACTAGCTGAAATGTGGAAATGGCTTAGAGGGGGAGCATCTGAAATTCCAGATTAGACAGTCTGAGAAGGATGACGTACGGGAATGCAGCGAGGTTTACTGTGAAGATGAAAAAAAGTATGATATAATCTCAGTCCTCAACCAGTGAGTTTAGATATAAATAAGATTCTTTAGCCCCATAATGAAGACCCCACAGCAAGAAGAGGTGACAATAAACTAGCATGCCTCTCTTAAGAAGCTTTTAGACTCACAAATATCCAAACTGAACACATAAAAGACCTAATAAAATATATGTAAATAAACAAACATGAACAAATTAGATCTTATGTATAAGACCTATTATGAAAACACATCTATCACAGTGTCTCTCTGTCTAAACTTCAAGGTCATGAGAAGTTCAGGCAGTGTTGATACTCCAGAATGGAGGACATTATCAACCAAAGCTAAAAACATATCCAAAATTAACTATTCCACTTTTGATTTACATAGTACTCATATAATGCTGCCTCACAACATCTCGTCTGATCCCAAGCAAAACCATGCATATCTTGACTCCCCCAAATATTAACCATGGATTCACTCCACATGTTTTTATATAGTACCTATGATATAAGTCATTCTGAGAGAAAATATTCACATAAGCAATACCTGCCCTTAGGGAGTTAAGAACTGATTAAGTGGAAAACATAAAACATGAAAATATAAAAATGAAAAAATATTAAATGGAAACTTTAAAAAATGGACAGTAACAGTCAGGTATTCTTACAAGCCAAGAAATGAGAGATTGAGAAGAGAAGGGTTATAAGCTTTTAAATGCAGAAGTATATCTGAAGGAAAGTGGGGAAACATGAACTGAAATGAAGTTCATGAGAAATGGATGAAAGATACATGAGTGGAAATGTGGGAAGAGGAAATCCCAAATGATTAGAACAAAATAAGTTGAGACCAATGTGATGGAAGTTATGACACTAAGCATAAAAAAAGTTCTTGCTGCAAAACAGATGTTAAGGGCAAATGGTGACAGGGCCAAATGTAGATGAGATGATTGAAGAGTCTGGGCTTTACTTGGAACCACTCTCATTGCTAATCAGGAGTAAAACAGAAACTGTGGGCTTTACTCAGAAAGCTACACAGGGAAAGGAGGACTGAATATCTTTGACTCAGAGGCTAGTTAGAAGGCTGTTTTAATAATCTAGGCATGAAGCCATGAGTTCCTGACCAAGTAAGAAGAAATAAGATGAAAGACGGATGGTTGGGGGGAAAAGAGCACCAATGAAGAATTAAAAGATTTGAGTGACTATGTGGCTAAAAAGGATAAAGGCTAGGGAAAGTTAAAATTTGTTGTGATCAGTAACCAGGAGATTAAGGATGTCATTAATAAGGCACTAATTGGCAATAAAGAAGATGGACATAGTTTGAGAAGTGATTCTGTTTTGAAGACACTGAATTTGAGGTGGGGATTATATAACATGGATAAAATGCTTTCTGGAGAGGAAAGAACAAATGCAGACTAAAGATACAGGGTTAGATGTCATCACTTTGGGAAGACACTGAAATAATTATACAGATGTAGAGAAACCATTTAGAGAAAGAATTTAAGCGCTATGGACTAAAAAGGTTTTGGAATTTCTCAAACACACATCACAGTTTCTGACTTAGTGGCAAACTATCAGGAAAAATTCTAAACCTAAAAACTTGGAAATACTTCAGAGATGAGATTGGACGTATATAGGGAACATATTTCTCAAACTATTTCAAAGACAAACATCTAACAAGCAAAAGTCATCCTAAAATATCAAACTATCAATTTTATGGTCAGTAAGGACATTAAATACAGTTCTGTGGAATTTAGCTATGTAAATATATTATGGTTAACTAATAACCTGATTTTTAATCATTTAATATCATAACCAAAAAAAAAAAAAATAATCAATGTCACCAACAGGGTCTGGAATTTTTAGGGCCCCTTCCCCCTCACAACTGACAACCACAATTACGCCCACTGGCATACATGTTTATGGTTTTTGGGGACCATAAACATTGTAACCTTTAGTGTCAAAAAGCCACAGAAGGTTTCTCAAACTGGGAAGGTAAATTAAATGTTTTCTCAGGTTATTTTCAACCTTCTGAGGAAGGACAGTAACAAGTTAGGAAAATTCCTTAACAAGTGAAATGGGGAAACTGAGACAGGTAGCTGAACAAACTCGCTGAGCAATTTACAGCCAGATACAGCAGTTACCTCCCCAGAGATAATACGTAGGCCTCAGTTGTGTTTCGGCTCCTGGACCAGAAAAGCAACAAAACCAGGTGGGGGAAGCCAGGACCTGCTGTAATGACTAATGACCCCCTGCCCTGGCCCTGATTAATTAGTGGAGACCAGGACCCTGAAAGAGCACACCTGGAAAAGCTGATAACTGTTCTATTGAGATATCCCCTAAGTAAGACCTCCCCTAAACTGCCAACCTTTAAAAACCCTAGTAACAAAGAACCCAGCCTGTGCTTTTTCCCTCCCCCCTCCTCTTCTCCCGCAGGCATGAGTTTCCTAATCTCTAAGGGTCCATGACACTTGCAACCAGGGGAGCAAAGGGTAGTGACAGCTCCTCCCCAACTAACCCTCCAAACCACCTCCAAGGCCCCCTTTCCTCTGACTTTTTAGAGAACCAAAGCAGCCCCACCTAAGTTTTCCTGTTGATTCTTCTATTGTAGGCCCTCCCTTGTTTCACTGTCCCCAGCTGTAATACACATACTCTCAAAATCACCTGGACTCATGTTGTGAAATCTTTCCTGCACAAAGTCAAGAACCCACACACTACCAGACGGCCCGAGGCAGACCCATTCAGAGCCAGATCTCTTTCTGATAACACTTCTGATAGAGAACACAAAGCTAGAAGTCACATTCACAGCAGCAGAGTTCTGAAGCTCACCATTATCTGAGGTGTGCATACACATGGGTTCTGCATACACATAAAAACATAAGAATCAAGTTCTATCTTCCAGTTGAAGATGTCCCAGTGTATTAAAAAATAATAATTACATGGCCCTCCTGTCTAATTTCTTCCCCTTCCTGCAATAACCCACCAAAAATAAGAAGGAAACCACATTTTCAAATAACAAAATCTAGAAGTAATGCCTAACATGTATTAGTAATTTATTTAGTAATAATGGCCAATGTTTATTTATTACTTATGTATCTGATACTGTTCTAAGCTCTTAAATAGCTACAAAAAATAAAGGAAACCACATTTTCAAATAACAAAATCTAGAAGTAATGCCTAACATGTATTAGTAATTTATTTAGTAATAATGGCCAATGTTTATTTATTACTTATGTATCTGATACTGTTCTAAGCTCTTAAATAGCTACAAAAAATACCTGTGCTAAGTTCTTTTATCACCAATCCCATATTATAAGGGTGAAACCAAGGCCCATAAAGGCTGAGTGAGTTGCCCCAAATTACAACCTTATAATGAAGTAGAGCCAGGCCTCGAATCTAAGCAGAAGGATTTCAGTGCCTCACCCTCAACCTCCATGCTGTCTGTCCTGTTTCTCAAATACATGCTCCAACACCACATGTCCCATTAAAGAACAAAAAAAGTAAACTCCTGTTGAAAGACAGTAAACACTGTCTATGACATAAGTGTTTCTTGATTATTTCAAAAATCTCCAAGAGTACCAGATACAAACAAACCAAAGAAAATAGCAATACACACACAGACACACACTTTCTAAGGATAGTTTAAATAAAAGGGATTTCAGTTGGATGTAGAAAAACTTTTGACCATTTAGGTGACCAAAAAAAAGAAAAAAATAGAGTAAGTGGTACTAAAAGACCAATTTGGAAACATTCACTCCTGGCACCTTTTTTCTTTTCTCCTGACACACATTTATCCACTTTTCAAAGTTGAGTTTGATCTAAATGCAGTATTGCTTTTAAGAAAACTTTAGGATGTATTCTTCACCTCCTAATTTTTCTCCCATTTTCTATGATTGCAGTCTAAATATGTGTTTAAAAGAATTATACAAATGTCTGGCTCGTGGTCCTTGGTAAGCATGACAATTTTCTTCAGAAATTGATGTGTCAACCTGTATTTGTAAAGAATACATTTTAATTGAAGGCCTTCCCGATGAACTGCATTCATTGTAGTTTTGATTCTGCTAACATTTCTCTGGATCAAATATTCTCACTTGGTTAATTCTACCTGAGACATTTACTTGCTACCTTATTTCAAAACAGAGAGGAGAACATGATCCTAAAAACAGCGATTAAAGGCAGAGAAGAAAGCAAGCAAGGATGTATTGAAGAAATGCAATTGTCCATGTGACTCTATTTCAAATATGGGTAGAGGAGGGGAGTTTTTGTCTTCACTCTCCCATGATCCTGTGATCATCTGGAGTTGACAATGCAGAACACAAGTGCTAAGTGTGTCACATGGTTCAATTAGACCAAAGTGTCAGAATGGAGTTTTAAGACCAGGGTGCCAGAAATGGCATTAAAAGCTTTATCAACAGCTGCCAGAGAGGCTGGAAAGGGCCTCAGTCTCACCATGACCTTATCTATCACATGAGGTCCTAATGAATCCTTTCTTCATCACCAATGTGGTGTGAAGAATGCTACAGGAAACCAGGGGACGAGGGGGGCTGGTCATGTTTCTCTCCCTCTGGCTGCACCTCTTCCATTCCTAATGCCCAAGGTAATGCCAATATTGAATAAATGAGATCAATAAGGAAATAGTCTTTCAAACTCAGTGTCAATAAGGAGAGCAACAGAAGCCAGAAGCTGGACATTTAATGTTTTTAAAACACTAAAGTAAAAAGAAATCTCAAAATCCATTCTGATAAGTGACTTTGGAATTCTATGAAATTTTAGGACTTCTCTGTATTTATAAAAATCAGCTGCTTGGATCTGTGCCTAAGAGAATTAAAAACTGCAGGCAGTCTTAAGTGGTATAAAAGTTTCAGTCATACTTTCTCATTATTGCTTTCTTCAGAAATGTTTTTAATGTCTCATCCTGCACAGAACAGTCTGAGCCAGTGTTTTCCAATAGCACGAAACAAAGAACTAGCACGCGTAGTAGCTGTTCATGGGGATTCTGAGAAAGAAGTTTCTGTGCTCAGAGTGTTCTTTCTGGGGAAAGCACTATAAATTAGTAAATTCAAGACTGAGAAATTTGTACCAACTTTGCGAAGTGCTGCCTACATTTATTTGACCATAGAATGCATTTTCATGAGAAAGCTCCTGGGACACCAGGACTGAGTACAACACTGCTCTAGACTCTCGAGCTCAGCATCCATGACCTAGGAATCTAACACCAAATTTCCTTTAATCACCATCAACACACACAACTCTGATGAGCAATGCAGAACTGACCTCCTGGCTTCCTCCCAAAAAAGTCCCCCCTCCAGGCAAGTTCATCTCCCTCCAGGTCCTGAACAGACACGTGCTCCACTGCTCTGTTTAGACCACTCCTCATGCTAGAATCTTCAATCTTTTATTCATTTTAGTCTCTCGGCGTTTGAAATAAAACCCCCTCTCCTGTGGGACTCTTCCATATCGTGGCATCTTTCCTCTCCCATGAATTTTGTTAACCCCAAATTAAACAATGCTTGTTTGGAACGTATCTGTATCACTAGCATTCAAGCCTGTCCTGGAGAAGCAGCAAAGAGGATTGGTGAAAACCCTCCAAAGGGACCCAAATTCAAATGCCAACTCCAGGATACTAGGTTCCTGGGGCTGGGTGGCTGGGGGCAGTTCGTATCTGAGCTTCACTGGCTTCCTCATATGACCATTGTGCTGTTGTGAAGTTTCAATGGAGATAACTCCCACGTCGCTCTTTCAACATCACCAAGTACAGAAAGCATGCAATATACATTAACTGTATTACATCCCTGTGACCTAAGTAAAAAACATACACCAAATGCTGTGACTACTGATAAATAACACACACAAACACCTTCACCACGTTCCCCTCCATGCCTACCCTTCAAAGCTATTCTATGCTGTCACGTTGCTTACTCATGGCAAGAGGAACAGAAAAGGATTCCTCTGGGAGTTTATTAATAAGAAATATCTATGGTCCCTAAGTCAAATCATCACTGGGAAATCCAGTAAGCAATCTAAATTACAATTTGATGTTGGCATGCCTGTGAAAGTTATGTGTGTTTTTAGAGTGTTATTTATTTGTACATATTTATGTTTTTATCTAAACATGGTTTTAGCATCACATACATATGCACAGGTCAATCCATGTAGAATCACTTTGAACATGAAAGAAAGCATTTTTTCCCCCTCCTAGTCAAAGGAATAAGTGGCTAAAGCAAAGTCTAGATTTTAATTGTTCTTTCATTTCATTTAATCCATTAATGAATACTTTATGGGGAAGAGGGAGGAGCACATTTTTGTCCTATAACTGAAAATTTCTTAAAATAACAATACATTCAGAAGTTCTTTAATTATCAAATAAATGTAAATTTGTTTACTGAAGTTTCAGTGGGTGTCATTTAAGGAGATCTGAAACCTAAACCTACTTGGGGACATTTCCAGTTACTATCTGTGCTTTTCTTTCCTGTGTCTGTTTCCCAGTCTTCTCCTAGACTTCAAACTCAACATCGCTTTCTTGTTTATCTTAGGATCTCATATTGGTTTCATGCCTTCTAAAATACCTTTTATTTTTTATTTTTCATTAGGTGACTAAATTTTTAAAAATATTTTTTATCGATTTTTAGAAAGAGAGAGAAACATCAATGAAAGAATGCAAGAGGCAAGAGGGAAGCATCTACTGTCTACTGCCCCTGCACTCTTCCTCGCGCCCCCCCTCCCCCAATTAAGCTGGGGTCATCAAACCAGCAACCCTGAGGTGGATGCATTATTGGGTAATGCCCAACCGAGTAACACCAACCAGGGAAGGTGACTTAATTTTGTTGGAGTTAATTTAATTTCACATACAAATTATCAGTATTGTTACTTTCTCAAGTCTCATTTTCTCTCTTTTCCCCACTTCCTGCCTTATGCTTTTTTGTTAAGAAGCATTGCTTGTTGGTGTTAGATGCTGATATAGGATGGCAGTGACCATATAAGCTGCAAACTAACTCCAGCTTCAAATCAACTTGCTGAAGTCAACACTCTCCATGAGAACATAGTCTCCTTCCCATACGATGGAAAGACTGCATTTCCACCCACTGCAGCTCTCCCCACCACAGAATATAGGAACAAAATGGATTAAAAGGTAAACACACAAAATAAAAATAGCTTTGTATTACAGTATATATTGAAATTTTTCTCATTGTACATGTGATATTATGTATAAAACATAAGTTATTCATTATATATGTAATACGTGTGATAAAATACAAATACTTAAATACATATATAGAACCTTAAGCAATTTTACATCTTTTATAAAATCTAGTGGTGATTCTATTATTTATGCAAACAAGAGAGTTAAAAAAATTTTTTGGTCTTATACAATTCTATTATAATAAAAATGCTTTAGTTTTGCAGGATATATGTTTGCTTAGGATACTAACATGCCAAAATGGCCCAGAAACCATAGCATCTCTTGCTTTACTTCCTGCTGTCATTGTTATTTTTATGTAGTAATATTTCATAGAGATAATCAGTGATATGTTAACTTTCTAACCTGTGTTTATTTTTTAAAAACATTGGCATTTTTATTTAGACAGGGTTATACTTCTATTAAATTAAAAGATGATAAGAACACTTATCTCAAGTTCCTTTCCTGCAAATATGTGTGAACCACAGGAGAACCCGGGGACACAATCCCTTTCTCATAAATTGATAGAAAGCTGGTTCATCTCTGAGTCCAACTAAAAGTGAGATTAGTTAATGAAGCACTAAAAGGGATATAAAAATAAAATTGTTTTATCTCAACAGCAGTGTAAACACAGGAATTCAGCATTAGCACAGGCTCTACCAAATACTTGGGGTGTGGGAGTCACACTATCTGGTGGCCCCTCTGCCCTCCTGTCTAACTGTTGCTGATTCCATTTGCTCCTCAGGCAAGTGTAAGACCCCACATTTGGCCTATGGACCTGCCAGTAGCTAAATGGAAAGGATCTGACACCACTTCACCTTTCTTTACAGAAATCATTGACCTCAATTTTCATAATAAATCTCTTTAGAAATGCATTTGTTTTGAAATGATCCAGGAGAGAGATGTCAAATTATTTTGAGATAGCTCTTCCATCATTTAACAATTCCCGCAGAGTGTCTGCCATGGGCCAAATTGTGACTTTGATCAAATTTTGGGAAGAACCTACTAAAATCCTCTTCTAGGTCCCTTTTATTCATCCAGCACACCAACAGAAGAGCTTACCATAGCCTCTTCATCCCCAACCATCAACGCTTTCATTCTCACCGCCCCCTCTCTTCCCATGCCTCCTGCACTCCTCACTCCAGCACTCATCCTGATGTTTTCTACTACACACCAGGCCAGCATTTCTTAAATTTGAGTAATCTACAAAAGTTTCCACAGACTCCCAGAATTGATCTAAAATATTCTATTAGATCTTCAAAATATGTACATACACCAGACACAAACTCCTTAAGTTTCTAAACCCTATAAAATTAAAAAGCCAAAGTAAATGTATAAGAAAATTTCAAAAAATGCTATAAAACACAATTTAACAATATTAATTGCATGTGCTAGAGGAGGTTTGGCTACAACACATGTATCACTTGCAGCCTGACTATGGCACTCATGCTACAACCAAGATCCCTTTGACAAAAGGGTGCTTACATTATTAGGGCAGCAGGATGGCTCAGTTCTCTCGCCACATTTTCTCTATCCTACACCAGAAAAGGGTGTCATCCAGCCTAAACTGGGTAGAAATTCTTCATTTATAAATCAATCATTAGCCAGAAACAGAGACTACTACTTATGGGCCGGCACAAAGGTAAACACAGGTGCTAAAGTTTCCTGGGACGATGTTGTTGTAACATTACCATTCAGATGATTCAGAATGTGTTTATTTCAGTTTACTATTATCAAAATGAGAACACAAAGATCAGCTACTCTGGAGAGAAGAGAAGTCCCTGAGGGTATATGCTCTGGACAGAGGACTCCTGAGCTCAACCTATGGCCACCTCTCCAGATCCACGCCCCATCCTTACTCTCAGTCCCGTTACCATATGGGAAAGCAATATGATGAATCGTTTCCTCATGTGGAGTGAGGTCTTACTTTCCAAGATATTCAGCATATAAAAATAAATTCTTGGAAGAGACCACAGGGTCTTTAATCCAAATAGGACATTTTTAACTCTAGTATCTCAGGCATAGAGGATGGGGAGAGAGGGAAAGAGGGTAAGAAAAGAGATTTATTTACAAATTTCTAGAAAAAATATTGCTTAATTCCCCATTGCTCTTTAATATCAGTACATTCCACATACAATTCTTTTCATCTCTCAATCAATAGCATTTTGACTATTAATGTCATTCCCCAAAAAATGCCAGTTTATATGCCTGATATTAAATATGTACATACATGGGTACACACACACACACACACACACACACACACACACGCACATGCACAGTAAACTGTGACATCCGGCCCATAAACCTAGATATAAGTAACTCAATAGCACCAGCCTCTCCCTTCTTTTCCTTTCTTAACTTCCCTGGGAAAAGTACCAGTGTGGTCCTAAAGGCAAAAGTAGCCCTGGAAGGAGAAATTTGTCTCTCATTATCTGTAGCTGGAGGCAGAGACCATGATGGAGATGGAGGCAGAACAGTCCATCCCCAAAAGGACACACTCACAATCTCTCTCCAAAATGTTTTAACCTGGGGCTAATAAGAAATAGCTATATTCTCAAACTTAACTCACTAACCTTTCACAAGGTCTACTGTGTGAGATTCATTTTGGATCCCACACCTTTCAAGAAAGCTAAACTGCAATAAGTAAATAAAAAAACAAAACTGCAGCAGCACTAGTAATAACACAGCTAATGTGTGTTGTATTGGCATGTGTCATAAGGGCTTTAGATTTTCTCATTTAGCTCACAACTTTGAGATATGTAAAATTACTGCCAGTGACAATGTTGTCACTTTTTAAATATTTACACATAGCTACTCCTGTATGTTTAAACATTAAGACTAGGGTTCTGAAAATGTTATTAGCATGCTCTGACACAGAAACACAGCCTTTGGGTTCAATATATCATCCATTTATTCATTTACAATTTATTTATAAATAATTAAATAGATACAAAAATATTGAAGGCACGTGTAATAAAAAACTTTTTAAAAATGTGGACACTATAACCCTGGCTGGGGTCGCTCAGTTGGTTAAGTGTCATTCCATGCACCAAAGGTCTCGTTTGATTCCGGATCAGGGCACATGCCTAGGTTGTGGGCTCAAACCACATTAGGAGATATGCAAGAGGCAACAGATCAATGTTTCTCTCTCCCCCTTCCCTTTCCTCTCTCTTTAGAATAAATAAAAACATATTTTAAAAATATTGGTCAGCCAGGTCTGCCATAACAAAGTACCACTGACAGGGTGTTGTAAATAACAGAAATTTATTTCCTCAGTTCTGGAGGCTGGAAGGTCAAGATTAATGTGCCTGCAGAGTTAGGTTCTTATAAGGCATCTCTCCTAGACATGTAGAGGGTCACCATCTAGCTACTTCTTTCAGGTGTTCTTCCTTCCATGCTAGTGTGTCACTGAATATCTTTTGTGTGTCCAAAATTTCCTCTTCTTATAAAGACACCATATTGGATCAGGACCTACTCTAAAGGCCCTATTTTAACTCAATCGTCCATATAAAGATCTTATTTCCAAATATCATCACATTATGAGGTACTGATGGTTGGGACTTTAACATAAATATGGGGGGGGGAGTACAATTCAACCCCTGATAGACACCTATATTGCATTTCAGTTAAATAAATTGAGCATCTGTAGTCCCTCTGTAGATTCTTCCTAGATCACAACCTTCATCCCTCCTGGTAACCACTCTTTTGATTTTTGTTTTAAATTTCTTAATAGTTTTACCAACTATATTTGTATGTTTTCACAACTTTGGTGTTCCCAAAAAGAACCATTTAAGGCAATGAAATTCCCTCTAAATATTGCTTTGGCAGCATCTTCCAGAGACTTTGATATATTGGTTATGATTTATTATTATTTCAAAATATATTCTGCTTTGACCAATGGGTTATTTAAAAGTGTGTTGTTCAATTTCCAAATGTGGAGGAATTTTCTAGAAGGCTTTTTATTGTTAACTACTAATTTAATTTTGCTGTTGTCAGAGAATATATCTTGTATGATTTCAGTTTCTTTTAAATTACAGAGACTAATTTGATGACTCAGCATTTGGTCTCACATTTGGAATTAAAATAATGTTAATAATAGCATAGGCTATAATTAAAAAAAAGTGTAATATGCTAATTAGACCAGATATCCTTCTGGATATCCTTCCAGACGACCTTATAGACGAAGCCTGAGCTGCGAGGGAAACCACTGCTAGCAGCCAAGGGAAGAAAGGTCTACTCTTGTACAAATTTCATGCATCAGACCTCTAGTTTAATATAGTTGCATTCACTATCACTATGTTGACTCAAAATACCAGTCACTTATAGGATTGCTTAAGTAGGTAGAAGCAAGCTGAAAAAAAAATTTTTTTTTTAATTCGGTGAAAGATTGAACACTAATTATGGAAAATAGACAGGGTATTTCTTTTCATGGACACAAGTATCCTTTTTAACCAAAGCGCTGACTAAAAGAGGCTAAATAGTATATAATCATATCTTAGAACTACACCACTTTTAAACAAATCATACAATTTTTTGAACAAGTAAGAATCCCTTGCTCTACCTCTAGGAGTCATGTACAGAGTAATAACAAGAGATCAACAAATTATCTTAAAGCTTATTCTACAGCAAATTGAACTGAACCAGTATTTGAGGTTTCTTTAAGAAATAGCCAGAAAAAGAGACTAACATCAAGGTTTATATAGAGGAGGTTAATAAAGAGTAAAGGGGGACAAATATAAAGTAATGGAAGATTATTTGACTTTGGGTGGTGGGCACACAATGCAGTATACAGATCATGTGTCATAGAAATGTGTATTTAAAACCTATGTGATCTTATTAATCAACTAGAGGCCCAATGCACAAAATTCATGCAATGGTAGATTCCCTAGGCTTGGACAGTGATCTGATCAGGGCCTTCTGGCTGCTGGCTGGGACCTCCTTTTCCCAGCTGCCAGCTGCCATCTGGGGCCTTTCTTCATTCTGTGCCATCCCCTGGTGGTCAACACACATCATAGCGAGCGATTGAACTCCCAGTCTCCTGGTCTCCCAGTCAAACTCCTGAGGGGACACTTTGCATATTAGCCCTTTATATATATAGATGTCACCCCAATAAATGTAATTTAAAAAAAAAATTTATATAGCCTAAACTGGTTTGGCTCAGTGGTAGAGCGTCAGTCTGTGGACTAAAAGGTCCCGGGTTCAATTCCGGTCAAGGGCATATACCTTGGTTGCGGGCACATCCCTGGTAGGGGGTGTGCAAGAGGCAGCTGGTCGATGTTTCTCTCTCATCGACATTTCTAGCTCTCTACCTCTCTCCCTTCCTCTCTGTAAAAAAAAAAAAAATCTATATATAATATATATATATATATATATATATATATATATATTAAAAAAAAGATTTATATAAAGGTTATATACTATAAAAATGTAAACCTTTTTTAGAAAGGTTTTCAAATACACCAGAGGACAAACCAATTTTATATTTCTAAAAACGATGGTAACTTTAAAAGATTTTCTTTAAGTGAAAAAACAACACTCTAAGCTTACTATCTTACTGTAAGTACTGTCATTTCTTTAAATACAGTTTCCCCAAAGCTATCTATACACCAGGATTCAGAAATAAACCTTATTTGGATAAGTTTCTAATAAAGGACTTGACCTACATATATTAAAAAAAAACAAAACAAAACAAAAAAAAACAAAAAAAAAAACAGCTAGGCAATATCCTCAAAGGGGCTAAACATGTTTCAAATTTTCAACCTGGGGATCTACATGGATTAGGAGAGACACAAATGTTTCCTAAATACTTTATATCACACAGCTAAGTAGAGAGGATTCTAAATATCTAATCTTTAAACTTCTTTAGTACTATGGAAATACCATACTCTAATTTTGGAAAAAATCCTGGTCACTACTCACATGTTTGCAATCACCCTTTCGAACAAGATTCCAAAGATGCAGCTTCTGGGGTTGCTGCGGTCCAACATGCTATTGGTAATATTGCATGCATGGAGCTCTGGTTAGACTGTGCTGATACAGGTTCAAACATTCCTCTGGTGAGCCTATGTTAATGAAAACTCTCCTTTGGACCACTGTGGTAGAAACCTTGTGGCAGAGCCAAAAAGCAGCCTCATGCATATCTGCAACTGTACATTTTTCAGGCATTACATTAGGTTTTCTTATACAGTCCCCTATTAAAATGGTTTAAATTCCAACCAAGCCTTGGGAAACAGAGCACATACTATCTCAAGCCTATCCACAGCATCTGGCAATGAGACCGGAGTGGTCAAATGAAAAAATCAAAAGTAGTTCCAACTCATGCTGGAGAGGCAAATTAAACCTTACCATGGGATCAAGGGGCAAAGCCTTTTGTTATCATCGATTGTGAAATTCCTTATGACAATTTTGATTTTACAAAATTAGGTTTTGGCCGTAGCCCGCAGGTAATTCTCTATTGCATTCTGGATTAATTCAGCTTTATGGCTAATTCCTGTCAAAATGACAAAGGACGATTGATTTCTTTTGGTGAGGTATCCTTATCAATAGCAATGTCGAGGGACTGATTGATGGGGTGTTAGAGGAAAGGACCATTAATTGATTTGTAATAAATAAAGCAAAATCTCTACTTATGACCAGCAATTGAAAAAGGCAGCTCTTTTTTCATTGGTAAATGTTTTTCATCTAAAATGTATAAAGCAGTCCAATTCAACAATCACTCAACTTATTAATATAACAGCTTTATTAAAGCGATTCCCACTGACATGGCCCAAGTTAAAGGCCACTCAGCTCAGTCATCATAATATTAAATAAGAAAAATCTTAAAAGTCTCATGGAAAATGTCACTCAAAGTTACACTGTGGTGTAATGGAAAAACCTGCAACTCTGGAACCAGATGATTCAAATTCCAGTTTGGCACTTATTATGCTTTTTCCTAAAATTGTCTGAGTCTCAGTTTTCTCATTTCCAAAATTGGTAAACCCCTACTTTGCAGAGTAATTGTACTGAATGAGGTAATAAATGTAAAATGTCTATTACATAGCATAGAATATAATAGTTGCTCAATAGCCAGTTTTATTAGTATTATTGCTTTGAACAAAACCATAAGAGCAAATGATTTTATCTTTTGTCTGTGTCCATATAAAACTAACAGGGCAAAGTAAAAAATTCATGTAATGGGCTTCAATTATGCTCTTCTTTACTTTAAATAAAATAAATAAAAACCCAGCATTTTTTTTAGCAATAAAATTATATTATTAGAATATTCTTAATAATATGTATATTGGCTTTTTGTGTTGTTGATTTTGCTTTCATAAGGGAACTATAAGCAGCACTGGATTTTTAAATGCATTTATAATATTTAGGCATATGTTTCTAAGGTCTTCCAATTACACGGATTTTAACTATTCTTAACAACAGTAAGCACAGCTCACAGCTGCTTGGGATCTACCACCACCCTCAGCAAAGATGAGATAAGCAAATGTGACTGGACCTGGACTCAAACAAAAAGTTGATTGCTCTTGAATTTCCCTCTTGTAAATACTGAGGGAGAAAGAGAATTCATGCCAGCAAACTGGAGATGAGGAAAAGGAAAAGAAAGAAAAACACAAAGAGAGAATGTCAATACTACACACCACCAGTGCTTTTAGTGCTGATCCTGGAAAACACTCTTGGCAAACTGTTCAAAGAATGGTTGTAAAAACCCAGAAAAGAAAGCGACAATCCTGGCACACAGTGTAGGTTTAACGGAGAAAAGACAAACCTCATTTCTTTCTCTGACAAGGCTAGTAGGTTAGCAGATCAGGGATATTAGCTGGACAAAATATAGTTGAACTTGAGTAAGAAATCTAACAAAGGTTCTCATGCCAATGCAAAAAAATGTAAAAATGTGGGCTGAATTCTAGGGCACTTAGTTACACTAAACATTTGAACTCATGGGCATCATCATCCAATAATTGCCATTCTGTGGAAGTTCCCTAGAGATATTTTGTGTTTGGTCCTGTTGCTTCACCATATTTTAACCAATGACTCTGAAGCCTATGGAATAATATTTATCATATTTTAAGATTGCATTGTTTTTTTATCCCAGCACCCATAGGCGCTATTACTCTTACCTTCATAATTATTCAATGAAGGAGTTTAAACATTTTATTTTCCATTTCACAAATGTGAAAACTGATATTGTAGTTAATTTACTCATTTCAAATAACAGAGCTAGAAAGTATAATAGTAGAGCTGGGATATAGCCTCAAGTTTTTTGACTTCACATTTTGACCAAAGCCTGGGACAAGAAACAACTACAGATGCTGGATCCAAACAGACCTTGACAAACAGAAGTGAGGGGAAATATTTGAGAAATGACATGAATAGAGTCCCAGATGGGTACCATTTTGTCATATAGGTATTCTGAAATATTCAACACAGTGATATTTGTGAAATGGTAAATTTGCTAATCCAAGATCCATTTTATATCTAGAGTAAAAGGAATTATAGTTACCCCTTCACTCCACTGGTCAAAATCCACCTGGGCAACAGCACTCTACATTTTGGGTAAATTATAAGAGAAACAGAAGATAACTAGAAAGCACTTATCGCAATGATGAAGGAAAAAGAAATCATATCATATCAAGAATACTAGAAGAAATGATAGGTGTTAAATTACAGAAAAGGCAACAATGCCAAGGAAAGAAAAGAAACCAACAGCTATCATTAAATATATGTCACATGTTAGACTACGTATGTCATGAGAGGGGAGAAATAGACCAATAATTTATTATATTTTGTTAAGGAAGTGACATAAATCACTGTGAGTAATTTGTGAAGGAATTTATTAAATAAATTAATTCTTATACCAATTGTAGGAGTTGTGTCTGTTGTTTGGTCAGAAATTGCTATAGTTCAAGTAGGTGGGCCATTGAGAAGAGGTGCTGTATATAAAGTGGAGATGAAAAAGGAAACCATGTCTCTAGCCAACTATATCATGGAAAAGGTACCTTTCCTACAAATCTGCACACTTTGTCCAGGACCTGGAGAAGCCAACAGAGAAGTACAGGAGATGGAGGAAGGGAGAGCCAAGTGCGGCCCCACACCTGCCCTGGGCCCAGAGATAAATGATAATGCATGTGAGCTGCAAAGAGCCTGGCTCCCTACACCGATCTTCAGGGCTTGAAAACTAGCTGGCACTTCTCTTCGGCATCCAACACCTTACACGCATTTCTCTTGTACCCAAAATTAACCAAGGACTACACGAGGGAATTGTGTGAGAAAGGGATTCTGCAAATTACAGTTTTAGTTTAACTAAATGGGTACAGTACAAAGTCGCCATAAATGGAAACTTGACAGATTTCTGACCAATATAAGCATGTGAGGTATCCAAAGACTAAATGGACTTAGGAAAGTAGTAGAATCTCTGTCATAAATTATATAAGCACTGGATATATAGTATATATAGTATAACTCCATAACTCCTTTGGAAGAGATGTTATCAGTATAAAAAGTGATTCACCCATCAGATGTGATAGAAGATCCTTTTCCACCTGGCAGGGGTAGATGGAACCATTATCCTTGTACAAGCCATACGATGTTTAAATGAACTATATGCTCATGGTTTGGACATGCAGCCATTATATAAGAAAACAAATCACAGAACCTGAATTCCAGAATTATAAGATTTAGAGTGCATCAGTAGTGACTTATAAAATTCAAAAATATTCACAGCAGACATAAAGGAAGATAATTTCTTTTTCAATTTAATGTTATGTAGTTCAGATTCCCCAACTACATGGGTATCACCTGTGAAATGTATATTGTTGCTTAGGTTATAATATGAAAAACTTAATAACATTTCTGATACAAAAAGGTACAAATGGTGGCATCTTCCCATGCTTTCAACTCATTGGGGCTGAGGCTAAAGGCCGCTTCTTCCTCTTTTACTTTCTCCAAAGAAACTCTAACAGAAAACATCTTTTCTTTCTCCTACCAGTACCCCCTGAACTAGACATAAGAGTACAACAACAGGAGGAATAATCATGGAGGCAGCTTGCACCTAGAACTTGTAAATCGTGCCAAGGGGCCTGCCCTTAGTTCTCACCCTGATCAAATGTCAATCAAGCCTGGACTTCCAAGATCCAAGGCAGGAGGCAACAGATCCAAGTCAACCAAATGGAGCGTTATGGCAGCCTACAAAAACAACAACAACAAAAAACATAAAATATTCTCCAAATCACGAAGGAAAAATCCATATTTGAGCATATGTTCAATTGCCTAAGCCAATAATTTCTAAACTTGAGAAGTTGTACATGCCCTTTGGCACCTAAATATCATATTCTTGGATCAACTTTGAAAACAGTTTCTTTATCCAACTAATTCACAACTACTGAAGTTTTTTGCCCCACAATATCTTAACTTCAGAACTTTTACAAGCCATTTCACATGTTAGATGCCGTCTTACTTTTTCATTTTAAAATGTAACCCCTTCTTCTATTTCTTACCCTTCCCAGTATGTTTCTTTGTCCCAGCTTCCTTTGGTCAACAAACAAAGGCAAAATTCACTAGGTTAATACACATAGTGGGGAGGACAAGAATCTAACTTAAATCAATACTACCAAAATCAAGTTTGTGGTATTTTTCCACAAAATGTAGTCTAACAGCTTACACTAAAGCACTTCAAATACCTCCTGCTGGTGTCATTGTACCAGCTAATGCCATATGCATAGAAGTCACCAGCCAATGCATTCAATGCTAGCTAGAATCTGCACATTAATGAAATTCCCTACTAATGCTACAGACATGCCCACAGCTTTACTTCTTTTAACATGATATAAATACATTTCAGGCTCTGAGTTTATGACCTGTGCTGATTTTTTTTTTTTTTTTTTTTTTTTTTTTTTTGATGGCTGAGTTATGCCCACCACGACAACATAACATCCAGGCAGCAACCCCAAGGGCAATGTGAGGAGGATTTTCTGATTATGTCATCAAACAGGAAACCTCATGGAGACTCTGGGATTAATGTATTTTCCACTGGAGCTGAAAGCAGGCAGGATGTAGTCATTCGAAGAGAGAGAGGGAGAGAGGAAAATGTTGGTAGGGGCAGAGGTAGTGTCTTTAATATGACATTCAAAGAAATCACTCATATTTATTTACATCTTTAAGCCTTCAAGCAAATAACAATTTTAAAACTTCAGTAGAATGTGGTAATAAGCAAATTATATAAGCACTGGATATGAATGCACCCCACAAAGAGTTTCTCTAAACCATGGCACCATTCTTGCTCCAGATGGCATGGAAAATAATTCATAAATGACAAAAGTTCAATGGGTGGACGGCAGCTGTTCGGTCCCAGCTCTTTGGCCACCCACTTCAGTAGAACTGAAAGCTTTCAATCAACTCTTTTCTCTCAA
This sequence comes from Pipistrellus hanaki, assembly GCF_964339955.1. Lineage (NCBI taxonomy): Eukaryota > Metazoa > Chordata > Mammalia > Chiroptera > Vespertilionidae > Pipistrellus > Pipistrellus hanaki. Next base: position 129,919,762 of record NC_140504.1, on the reverse strand, counting down.
CGGGGCTTCAAACAGCATCAGAACATGTGTACAATGTGTCCTCAGAAAGTAGTTGGCCAAATATGGAAGATTATAAAATCAAGTTAAGTAGAAATGAAAAATACAAATACATACTGTTTTCTCCAAAATCCATAATACCAAGCAGGGACTAATTACAAAGGATTTTGAGTTTTGCATGATTTCCTTTTCCCACCCCCCTTCAGATGTACTCACAACTTCCTCTCATGCTGAATGAGAAGCATCTAGAATTTTGACAGTATTATTTTAATAATAAATAGTCAATATTGTACTTGCCTCTCTCCCTTCATTTACTTCTAAACTCCTTACAGTAAAAAAGCATTCCCTTAACATGGGCCAACGACTAGTTTGAAATCTGGTGTCACTGATTTTATATTCTGGTCTGAGCCTTCAGCTGAGGTAAATACATTAGGACCACCATACAGCAAAATAAACATTTTCCATCTTTTTATTCCAGAAAGATTGTTCAGTTGCCATTCGAGTATTTTATTTATTTATTTATTTATTTATTTATTTATTTATTTATTTCATTTTGGAGAGTAAAGGAGCTGGAGAGAGATAGAAACATCAATGATTAGAGAGAATCATCGATCTGTTGCCTCCTACACACCCTCTACTAGGCATCAAGGCATGCGCCCTGACCTGGAATGGAATTGTGACCTCCTGGTTCATAGGTCAATGATTAACCACTGAGCACACCAGCCAGGCCAAGTCTAAGTAAATCATACACACACACACACACACACACACACACACACACACACACACTCACATGCCCATGCACAAAGGTGAATAGAAATAATTATATTAGCTAAATTATTTGAGTTAATTAAAACCAAACCAGATTATAAAACAAATACAACCTAAACAATTTGCCACTTTTGAAAGAAACAATTTCAAGCATGGCACGCATAAGAGCTGAGGTTATGATTTAAGCAGAGAAAACGTTTAGGAACGCCAATATGGTGAAGCCATATGCTGGATCAATTCTTTCGCTCACACTCTTCATTGACTATGAAAGCTTTCTAAGGGTTAACCTGACCAGTTTGAATTGAATAGAATGTGGAAGGATGATAAACAGCTGATACCCTTGTAAGCTGCCAAACACAGTAAGCCAAGATTACATCACTGAAGGCACCAGCACACCCACTCACTCCTGCGTTAAGTCCTCTCCATTACACAGATTTCTGAAGGGAGGCGGGTTGCTAGGGCACTAGAGATGAGTAACATTTCCTTCTCCCTTGTACTATGCATGGGACTGGTGGGAGGAAAAAAGGACAGAACAAAATCAGAACAATACCTTAATAAAGCAAAAAGTATCATATTAAGCTAACCTATAGCATATAATTTTAAGTGAAGATGTTTATGATCACAAAATATTTTAAAGAACAACCAGCACTGAAACAAGTTTTTCTCCAAGTTCATGTTACTTTTCATATAAGCTCTTGGAGGGCTGCTTGTCCAGCCATTTTTTAATATTAGCATTGAGATAATTGGGCAATTTGTCATTATTTTTACACATTATTTTATTTGTTAATAAATGAGAAACAGAAGAATTAGAGAAAATTGGTCAAATATTGTATGCTTGCAGGGAGCAAGATCAAGAGAAGTAGTAAAACCAATAATCTTCTAATCTTCTGTATCTTTTTTCAAACTCATGTTTTCTACAGTTCCTGTTACTAGAGATTAAAAATCAGAAATTAGAGTTTTATTCTCAAATAAGTAAAGGTATTTGGACACCTACCCAGAGCTGGGCAGTAGATATGAAGATCTGGCAAGTGTTCAAATTATTCTGAAGATACTATAAGGATTAAATTTCATGCCAAAGAAATTTTATTCACTGTGCAAAATGTCTAGTTAAAAAAATTATTCAAAACTCGGGACTGAATACATTCAATCAAGCTGTCAAAGAACAAAGACCTGTTGTCTCTTTTCTTTGCCTCAAGGAACTTGGACAGACAGCCACCAGACAGTCTGCTGAACTCCATGCGGCCTTCAGGAGTGAATTTCAACAGGACAATCTCTTGACTACAAAATGAACATAAACAAGTAGTTCAGTAACTTAAGTCTCTCTGTGTTAGGGTTTTTACACCAAATTAGTTTGAGTCTGTGGCTGCTCCTTACTAGGTCCACTCACCAAAGATACAATCTATCAAAACCAGCAGCACAATGATTTAATAAAATTATAGTTATTTAGAATACCAATTATGAAACAAGGTGAAATTACAGTGGCCAATGTCATTACATGTACTAAAGCAAACAACATAATACATAGCTGGCTATGTGGAATTAGAAAACTCTCTCAGAGTTTACAAAGCATACTACCCATACCAGAACCTCTACTGGCCTTGAGATCTGGCTACCTTTTATGGCAATAACCTAATTCATGCTGTCTTAACCAAATAAACAGATTAGTAAAAGCAAATCATCACTACCCACTTCAAGACTTACCATTAAGCTACAGTAATCAAGACAGTGTGGTACTGGCAAAAGAAAAGAAAAATTAATGCAACAAAATAGAGAATCCAGAAATAACCCCCCCCATAAATATAGTTAACTAATCTTTAACAAAGGAGAAAAGGCAATACAGTACTAGTAAAACAAAGACAGTCTTTTCAACAAATGGTGCTGGAACAACTGGTCATCCACATTCAAAAAAGAAAGAAATGTAGACACAGATCTTATACCTTTCAGAAAAATTAACTCAAAATGGATCACAGACCTAAATGTAAAATGCAAAACTTTAAGAAGATAGGAGAAAATCTAGGTGACCTTGGGTGTAAGGATAAATATTTAGGCACAACATCAAAGACACAATCCATGAAAGAAATAATTAATAAGCTTGACTTCAAAAACATTTGCTCATGAAAGACAATGTCAAGAGAATGAGAAGACAAGCCACAGACTGGGAGAAAAAAATTGCAAAAGACATAACCAGTAAAGAATTGTTATCCAAAATTGTTACCCAAATGAATTGTTATACAAAACAAAAAACAAAATAACAACAAAAACCCACCTCTTAAAACTCAACAATAAGAAAACAAAATGATTAAAAAAGTAAGACACTTCACCAAAGAAGATAAAATAAGTATATGAAAAGATGCTCCACATCATATGTCATGAAGGAAATATAAATGAAAGCAATGAATTAACACTACACATCTATTAAAATGGCCAAAATCCAGAACCACCAATTCCTAACAAGGCTGTGGAGCAACAGAACTTTCAAGCATTGCTAGTAGGCGTGCAAAATGGTCCAGACACTTTGGAAGACATTTTGGCAGTTTCTTATACACCTAAACTTTATTTTACTGTACAGAAGTGGTGCTCATTAACATTTACTCAAAGGGGTTTTAAATTTTATGTCCACACAAAAAAACTGCATACAGATGCTTACACAGCTTTACTCAAAATTGTTAAAACCTGGAAGCAATCAAGATGTGCTTCTACAAATGATTGGATCAAAAAACGATGGTACATCTACACAATGGAATACTATGCTGCCATAAAAAAGAAGGAATTCTCATCATTTGCAGCAACCTGGATAGAACTAGAGAACATCATGCTGAGTGAAATAAGCCAGTCAATGAAAGAGAAATACCACATGACCTCACTCATTTATGGATTATAAAGAACAGTATAAACGGATGAACCAAAGGACAGATATAAAGACAGTAAAGCAACAAGCAGACTGTCAAATTACAGCCGGGAGGGTAGGGAGATCTGAGGGAGATAAGATCAACCGAAGGACTTGTATACATGCATATAAGTACAACACAAAACTCTGGGGAGGGAGGGTATGTATGGGAGGGGGGAGCAATGTTAAAATATGTACACAGATAATAATTTAATAAAAAAAATTAAAATTAAATAAAGAAAGATGTGCTTCTATAGGAAAATGGGTAATGAAATTGTGGTATGTCCATACAATGGATTACTATTCAGGGCTAGAAAGAAATGAGCTCTGAAGCCATGAAAAGACATGGAGGAAATGCATATTACTAAATGAAATAAGCTCATTTGCAAAGGTTACATACTCTACGATTTCAGCACTACAACATTCTGGAAAAGTTACGACAAAACTATGGAAACAGTAAAAAGATTTTGGGTTGCCAGTGATTGGCGGCGTGGAGAGGAAGAAAAGTTAGAATGCAGAGGATTTTTAGGGCAGTGAAAATACTCTTTATCCCATAATGATAGGATATGATCATATCTTTGTCCAAACTCATAAAACATCCAACACTAAGAATTACTAATAATGTAAACTATGGCCTTTGGGTGATAATGATGTGTCCATGTGGGTTCATTGATTGCAACAAAGGTACACTCTTGTGGGTGGTGTTGAGTGTTGAGAATGGGCGAGGCTGTGCATGTGTGGGGCAGAGGGTGCAGAAGAAATCTCTGTACCTGCCCAAGTATCATTTATTGTTTGTTTGGGTATTTTTTGTTTGTTTGTTTGTTTGTTTGTTTAAGATAGAAAGATTTTATTTATTAATGACTGTAACTGTATTTCTTTAGATACAGGAGTTTTGAACTCAAATACTCAGGAGAAAACAAGTTAAGATTGCATTATCCTGAAACTCATTACCAGTAACATATTGCAAAACAAGAGAGCTTGGAAGGAGTGTGGAAGGCAAGGGCAGTGAGAACGGGAAGATAAAGAAAAGGAATTAAGTGATCAAGTGAATTTCTTTTTCCCTTTTTTTAATTTTTTAATTTAATTATTGGGAACTATCAAGTCCTTGCAAGCAGAGCTTGTTTCTGCAGATTATTTTCCAAATGTTTACAAAATGGAACCAAAATGGAGAATCCCTTGAAAACCTGAAGAGGAGCAACATTAAAAGCTACAATTACCCTGTAGCAAGGGTTCCAGCCTTCAGTTGCCAGCCACTCCCTCTTCCTGTTCCCAAGAGTCAGCGGGATGAAAATGTCTTCCCTGAGATTTTCATTTCTATCGTCTCAGCATCTGGGTGTGTGTGGCTCAGCACCTTAAGGAAGCCGGATGTTTTTGCCCGTGTATGTGTGTGAATGCAGGCCTTAGGCACTTGCTGTGGCAGTGCAGGTAGGCCCGGAATGTGTGCATCAGTTGATGGTGTTGTCTGGAGCGCTGGCATTGGTGTGGCGAGGGAACAGCATGAAGGTGATGTAGCCAATGTTGTCACCCACAGCAGCATCGGTGCCTTTCAGTTCCCGAGGCCAAAGAGGACCTGTGGGGCCATATGGCTGGCTCTGTGCCCTTCTTTGAACTCCTGCATGAACACCTTTCCAATGACCACATCGCCATCATCCTTAAACTGTGCTGAAGACCACTGTGACTCTGTCCTTTTTAGACTCCACATACATGGTCTCATCATCCCTATAATGGATAACTGCCCTGTTCTCTCCTTCCTTAGCCTCTTCTTGGAACTGGAAGTATTTCTCAAAGACAGAAACAAAGCAATTTCATTTCAACATACCAGCCTGATGCACCTGGGATCCTTGGATGCAGGCGGAGTTTCAGGGTACTGTAGCAAAGAGACATTGCATCCTGATTCTAGATTTCCCATACACTCTCTTTAGTAACTCATCAGCACCATGTGCCTGAAGTTCCTTGTAGAATTTCAAAGAAACACTGACCACCACTTTTGTCTCCATTAGGTTTGGAAATATGAGAGAGGACCCCATCAAAATCTGCAAATGTTACTTGTACTGCTTCTGGTGTGTTTCCAGAAGCTGCATTCTCGAACTTGAGCATGAGCATCTCCTTGATGAAGCAGTTGCTCACCTCCAGCAGGATCACGCTGGCCCCAGATGCCTGAACCTGCTTGCGGAGCCACCTCACCCACAAGCCCTGCTCCTAAGTTTTGCCATGAACCCAACTCTGCTCTAAAAAGTAGTATTGCTTTTAAATTATCATAAACAAATAAAAAGTAATTTTTTTAAAAAAAAAACAATGTAAAGGACCCTAGAGCATCACTGTCCAATAGGACTTTGGGGATGATAGCAATGCTATGCATCTACACTTTCCAACCTAGTAGTCTCTAGGAATTTCTAGCTATTAAGTATTTGAAATGCAGTTATTTTGACTGAGGAGCTGAATTTTTAATTTTATTTGATGTTATATTTTATGTTAAATTGACACTGCCTCATGTGGATAGTGATTTCCCTACTGGACAGCACAGCTCTAGAAGGCTCACTCAGTAGAAAATAAGTCATTTTTTGAATCTGGGTTCGAAATATGTAATAGAAAAATAAATTTGCAACTGCAATTACAATTTAGTTTTAACAGTCCAAATATGTAATGGGCTTTATAAAGCAGCTACTTTAGGAACCAAGGTACAAATTATAGGGGGCATCAATCTTTAAAAAAAAAATAGTCTGTATTCTAAAATGTTGTGTCTGTAATTTAAAATACTTTAAAATAAAAGAATGATTTTTAAAAAAATAAATTACAGTATTTTTTTCATATAATACTAAAATCTTCTAAGAAAAAAAAAGACAATAAAATATTGTAAAAATGATTATCGGGTTGCTCCATGATTATTTTAGGAAGAAAAAGTACAATTGAAAAAATATTCATTTCACACTACTGTTATTACTTGCCCCTGATTTTAAGAATAAGATGATAGAAAAGGCCTTTGTCTAGCACTTTGCAATTTGCATTCTTGTGCCTTGATAGACATAACAGTGAGTTGATTTTGTCAGGTGTAAACAGTGTGTTCACACTTCCAAGAGAAGTGTGCCTTCATTATTATTCAACATTTAATTAAGTCATAACACTGGGAGAGATCTGGTAGGGTTTTAGCACATGCAGAGCTTGAACCTATAAACCATACTCCAGCAGATTATCTGGTCTTGATATGAATGAGCCCAGTGGAAACAACTGAGGATCAGTGGTCAAATACAGTTAGACACAAGTGGACAGTGGATCTACCAGTCTTTGTGTGACCACTGGGACGTCACATCTCCTAAATCTTCAGTTTTTTTTATCTCAAAATGGAGATAATAATACTGATTTAACACTAAGTCATCCTAGAAGGAAGACCGAGCAGATAGAAAATAAACAACAAATGTCTATCTATTAGTCACATTATAATAAGATCATCTTTGACTACTTCAAATTATAAAAGCTGTGGGACCAGCCCGATTCCAACCCACTCCTTAGCCATATCTGGATGGGTAGAATCCGATCATCCAGGTTTGGGAGATTTTTAACTTTTTATTATATAGAACATGCATCTTGTTCATTTCTTGACAATCAAGACACTGCTATCTTTAACAGAGTGAAGACAGTAACCCCTTCTTTCCAATGTTTACCAACATACTGTTTCTATTCCCTCAGATGTTGCCAGTCACTAGGTTTTCTTTTGGAGGAGAGATCAGTGAAAGCAGAAGTGAACACGAAGTCATAGACTCTGAAAAATATTAAGCGAAAGAGACCTTAGAAACCATCTCATCTCAACCTCTGATTTTGTGTGTGTGTGTGTGTGTGTGTGTGTGTGTGTGTGTGTGTGTGTGTTTTGAAGTTAGACACTAGGAGCATTAAATGCCTGTGCCAAATATCAGAGAAATTATATTCCAATCCTCTTCCTATCCTACAACATTGCATCAAACTTTGACATCAGTCCTGGCCGGTGTAGCTACATGATTAGAGCCAGCTTGTACACCGAAGTGTGGGAGGTTTGACTCCCCAGTAAAGGACATATATCTGGGGTTGCAGGTTCATCCCTTATCCCAGGCCAGGGCAAGTACGGGAGGCAACCAATGGATGTATCTCTCACATCGATGTCCTCTCTCTCTCTCTCTCTCTCTCTCTCTCTCTCTCTCTCTCAGGATGAATGGGAAAAATATCTTCTGGTGAGGGTTAACCAAAAAATTTGACAACAATATTTACTTAGCACTTGGAGTTCAATGAATCTGGTGTGCATAAGGTGATAATATCAATAATTAAATTATAATAAACTAGAGGACTGGGGCACAGATTCTTGTACCTGGTGGGTCCCTCAGCCTGGCCAGCACTCTCTCAAAATCTGGGACCCCTTGGGAATGTCAGACTGCCATTCAGCCTCATCCCCGCAGGCCAGGCCAAGGACCCACACCAGCATATGAATCCATGTACCAGGCCTCTAATATGCATATAAGATCTTTGGTTAATCTCTTCCTGCCCTCCCCCATCCCAGCTTTCGACACATCAGTCTGTTCCATGTTTCTATGCCTGTGTGTTGAGCATCTTCCCCCTGTGGTCAGTCCATGTCATAGCTACTGGTTGAACAGTTGAACGCATCTGGCGTGGAAGGGCAGGTTCCAGCTGACCAGGGGCCCTGGGCAGCACCTGAGCCCCCAGGCTCCTGTGCACCCTCCTCGGCCTGAGTCACGACACCTAAGTTCCCACACAGAGATGCGATGGCCAGATGCCACAGGCCAGGGCACAGCGTGGGCTCTGGGACACCCAGTGGCACCACATGGAAGCCAGGCAGGTAGCATGCTCTCTCCCAGCAGGCCTCACAGACTGGCTCCTGTGAGAACCCACAGGGAGTCCAACCAGCCCCTTGGGTCCCAGTGGCTTTGGCCCCACTCACCTAGAAGACACTGCATGGGCACCTGAGTACAGGGGCCTCCCTGGCATGCAAGCCCTGGCATACTTGAGGAGGGTAGCAGGAGGAGCAAGAGTGAACTTGGAGGACACCCTTCATTTTCACCACACCTCCATCCCAGTCACTCCTGCCCCAGAGAGCAGGTGAGAGGTCAGAGTGAGTCACTGACACCCACCATGTTCTGTGCTGCCCACTGGTGGACAGCTCACATCATAGCGAGCAGTTGAACTGGTCTCCCAGTTGAACTCCAGGTCCAATGACCACCCTCACAAATAGGCAATTCGCATATTAAGCTTTTATTATATAGGATGATAATGTGTATCCAAAAATTAATACCAACCATTGTCCTTACTAAGGTTATGTTTAACCTTTTTAAATATTTATTTATTTGTTTATTTATTTATTTATTTATTTCATAGGATGTAAGTGAATGTTCTAGGTCAGTGGTCAGCAAACTCATTAGTCAACAGAGCCAAATATCAATAGTACAATGATTGAAATTTCTTTTGAGAGCCAATTTTTTTAAACTTAAACTTTTTCTAAGGCTACTTATTCAAAATAGACTCACCCAGGTCATGGTATTTTGTGGAAGAGCCACACTCAAGAGGCCAAAGAGCAGCCCAGATGTGGCTCACGAGCCACGATTTGACGACTACTGTCCTAGGTCAATCATTTGGATGAAAACATGGGAGAATGTAAAAAGCACACAAAAAAGGAAAAATGATATATCACCTGCTGGATGTTAAAAGACAAAGTCAAAGTCCGAGATTGTATTGCTTCAATTTCCCAACAAATTATTTAGAAACTATACTCAGGTGCCTCTGTGCTTATATTCAATATAAACCTAAAACCGTATGGACCTGCTGTAGATCTGAGATCCTTCCACTAAGTAAGCTGGTTCTCAAGAAAGTATAGAAGAAAAAAAGTCAAAAAACAATTATTATCTTACTTGTAAACATCTCTAGTGAAAAAAGTTTAAGGGAATGTTGAAAGTCAATGGCTAAAATACATTTCAGATATTACAAATGATTTTTTTTATATTTTTGCCATTGTTTCTCATAGCCAACTCAATTAAACTGGCTGCCCATACATCTTCTGATGGGGAAACAAGAATGAAAAATGGTTTTACATAAAAAAGAATCTCGTGTGGCTGTATTAGTCCCACTGACAGGCTTTGAGTTTTTCCCTCTCTTTATTACCCTTTCTCAGTAGTAACACATTCCACAGTATTCAGATCACATTAGAAATCTCATTTTCCTTTTCTGATATCTATAGCAAAGTTTCAAGTACCTAAAATGTTGGGCCACCATACTGGAGAGTGGTAAGAGCACAAGCTTTCAAATCAGACACACCTTTGAAACTAGACACCCCCTCCCCCCAACTATTAGCTGAATAAATTTGTTTTCCTTTGTAAAATACATGTTTTATGTCACAGAGTAATTGGAAAATTAAGAGAGATGATACATGTAAACCATACAGCACAATATGTGAAAGAGAATGCCTAGAGAAATGGCAAATATTATGATCATCTTTGCAACAACAGTAATATTGACATGTTTTATAAAGGAAGAAAATCAGATTCCTTTAAAGCCAAAGGGTTTTCAAGCCCAGTGAGATGAGTGGCACTTTGAGAAGCAGGAGCTACCAGCAAATGAAGGGTACAGCAAGAAGAAAGAGTTCAAGGGGAGGGAGGGTGAAGTTTACCTGGAAGAGTTGGAGGTATTTCCTCAAACATCAAGACTTGAATTGTTCCCTGAAATACAGCTCAGTCTTCAAATGCATGAAGGAGTAGGAAGGCCATTCCAAACAGACATAGCTGTGACAAAGCAAAATATTTCCACGCAAACACACCTGCTGGGCCTGGGTAACGCTGGGCAGAGTGATTTGGTTAGGAATCATGATTGGAAATTAGGTGGAGTCCAGGTTGGGAAAGTCAGGCTGAGAAGTTCACGTTCATCCTACAGTAAATGGGAAAGCACTGAACTTTTCTCAGCAGCAGAGAAATATATCCAGAGTGGCAGACTAGGAAAGTTCAGAGGCAGGGAAATGTGAACTTAGGGCTGGGAGGAGAGGTCATGGAGACGAGGAGACCAGAGTTTCCCCACCACACCACGGGCTGGGCCAGTGTGCCATGTCCACACTGGAGTTGAAATGGGACAGCTTCACAGTCTCCAAATCACTTGCTTACTATTTGTCCACTGAACGAAGACAATGACAGACTGATGGTGCAGGCCTTTCTTGGGTTACACAGATTGAGAATGAAGCTGGGAAGGAGCATAGGCTAGGAAGAAGCCAAACATTTAGCAAGGTTGAATCTAGAGTCACTAAAAGCTGGGTTAAGTAGCCTGAAGTGGGATTATAAATAAGGATTGAGGTCCTCATAATGGATAAGGCAGGTGCATCCTGGGCAGGGACGAGGGCAAGGAAGAAGGAGATTCAAGGTCAGGAATGGGGCAACCATAAGGAAGTTTGTTTGCTACAACAAAGGGAAAAAGTTAATTTTATGAGGTTACTCAGGTTTTTCTTTACACCCACTACCCCTAGGGTGATTGTTCTAAGTATAAAACACAAAGCCCCATCAAGGCAGACAAAAAACAAACAAACAAACTAACAAAAAAAAAAAATCATTTGTCGAGAAAAGAAATAAATCACTATCGATAGAAACCAAGACAGATGGTAATACAAGATGAGCAACTATGCTTGGCACTTGGCATTTATTATCTCCTAATCTTCAATTCTTCAAGTTGTTACTGTTACTAGAAAATAGATTCATAAAAGTTGTAAAGTAAGCTGTCCAAGGAGAATAAATGGTCACACCCGACGCCAGGGAAGTTTTGAACTGGGAACTTGCAAGGCAGTTTGGTAAGAGCACCATGAGAAAAGCCCAGGCCTGCAGATGTGAGTGGTTAGCCCTGCACTAAGGGAGAGTGGCAGGCATGGAAAAAGACACAAACCTGAGTGACACTACACAGCAGCGGTGATCGGGACTTGGTAGACAGAGACCGGGACGGGTAAGCTTACCAGCCTGGGAGAGTGCTTCTAACACTTCCAGAGAGGACTCCGAAGCCAGCCTGGGTTTTAGCCAAAGACAATGAACTGGGTTTTAGATGTGTTGAGCTGATTGGGGGGGGGGGGGGGGCGGGGGGAGGTGGGGAGAGGAGAGAGAGAAGGGAGGTTGGTAGGCAGGGAACAGCTGGGTAAAGAAATCCTGGCAGGTGGATGGGAATAAGAAACCAAAGTCCAGAAGAAAGGCTGAGCCCTAACATGTGGTTTTGGGATCACTGGGCCATATGGCAATTGAGCAGCATTTCTACGGTTTCTTACGTGGGAGAACTCTGTCTATATTGGCTACAAGAGCAGACTGATGTCTTGCCAACCTTCAGTAAACATGCAAGAATTCTCTCTGCCACCACCCCTGTGACTAGCCCCAGAAAACACACACACACACACACACACACACACACACACACACACACACACACACACTTTAGGGTTCTCAGTCAATGACCCTTCTACACAAACTCAAAGCAAATGGCATGTTATTTAGTTTCAAATGTGCCAAGTTAAAATGCTATGAAAGCATGTGGGCTTTGACTTTTTAATGTTATTCAATCGATGTCATTAAAACAGAGGATTTAGTCTTGTCATTATTCCGTTGTAATAACGCCTTCTATCTGTCTGAAAAATTGAAGAGCACTCGTTTATGTCGCCTAACCGACTTATTTGGGGGAATGTTAGATGGGTTAAAGACAGCAAAACCCAAGTTTCAACGTGCATGTGGGGAGAAGAAGAAAGTCCATGTCAAGTGTGAATAATGTCCTGCCACTCAGCCTGAGCCCTGCCTCCACTGACTGTGCAGTCTGGCTGATCCAGTAGTGAAGACAGATCCTTTCTCTCCTTCTCTGGCGTGCCAGCCATGCTTAACACCCTAACACTTCATTAACATGCTAATGTGTGACGATTATTTTGTGCAAGTACCATTGTAGATGATTTTGAAAGGCTCTATCAACCACAGCTACAATGCAGGGACCTAAGTGCTAACTCACCATGATTAATAAGAAAACAATATACTGCTCAAAGGCTTTTTTTGTTTTGTTTCGTGTTTTATCTGTCATATGGTTTTTGCAGGTCAACTATTCTTTCTCTGAGCATCAGTGAGAAAAGAAGCTGATTTCTCTGGATACATAAGCCAACTGTAACATTAATTCTACCAGGGGGAATAATACACTAAATGTCAAGATGTCAAAGATAAATGGCTATTATGGCATGGATTGTTGGCAAAAGTAATGAACTAGGAATTGGAAACCTGATTTCAATTTAAGGTTCTCTCAATGTCTCTCCCTCTGTAACTCTGAGTGAGTCATTTTCTCATTGGGGACTATTTTCTTATTTATAGTATGTTGGGTAACTAAAATTTCTTAAAATTTCTTCTTACACAACTACCCATGATCAAAGGATATTATTATTATAACAAATTGCTAACCTTCTAACTTCTATAACCATTTTAGAATAATTTTCTAGGTTATTTGTATTATTAATCTTCATCTTCTATTAACTCCAAGTGTTAGCAAGAATACCTATATCTCTAAGGAGAATAATTCAAACTGTAAGAAGGCTCATAAAAGATGATAGAATAACTGGAGAGACAGTGAAAGCTCCCGCATGGAACAACTTACTAAAAAATATGTTAGTTTTTCTGTTTTAACTTATAAATTTAATATAATCCATGTTAAAATTTCAGTTGAATTTTGAGGAACTCAATAAATTTTTCAAAACTCATGTGTAAAGAAAAAAGTTCACATATACTTTTGGAAATAAAAACCAATAAGGACTTACTTTGCTTAGATATTGATATATACAACCAAGCTTTATTAACAAAATAGCATGAACTATGGCTAAAAAATGAAGAAACCAATGGAGCACAAGGATGGTACCAATTTGTTGAGGAAACAGAATACCATATGGAAACACAGAACTGGGCTGCTATCTACCACCATATATACATATGGGCTCCAGGTAGATTAAAGACCTAAATAAGAAAGATGTTAATATAATAGATAATCAAAAATAAATTTTGTAACAGAGGGACAGAAACAAATTTATTTTACAAAGCTCTCAGAGTAAAATATTGATAAATTGAATTACATAAAAATTAAGATTTCTGTTCACATACACACACACAAAAAAAACAACATAATGGACAAAGTTAATAAAAAAAATAAAAGTGACAGACTAACAGAATTCTTGTCTAAAACCAGCTGGCAACTATCTAGAATATTCAAAGAACTTCTGTAAACCAATAAAAATAAGTAAATGCACTTCCAATGGACAAATATGCAATGAATTTGAAGGGGAATTTACAGAAGAAAAAAAATCCAAAAGACAACAAGCATATAAAAAGCTGACCAGATTCATCAGTAGTCAGATAAAAGTAAAATAAAACTAATATATATATATATATATATATATATATATATATATATATATATATATATATAATTTTATACCCATTAGACAGGAATGAGAAAAATTAGAAAACTTAATGCCAAATATTAGCAAGAGGTTGTATATAAACACTCATACTACTGGGGGGAGAGGGTGTGACTAGGTGAATCCTTCTGGCGGTAATATGAGAGGACTTCTGAAATCAGACTGTTTATGGTATCTGAGCTGTATGCACATGCTCTATGGCCCAGCAACTCTGTTGGTCTAGAGCCTAAATAAATGTCCTTCAGCATTTTCCAAAAGGGGGCATGTCTAGGTTGTTCACAGCAGCCTTGCTTGTGCTGAGACAATGTGGAAGTCCTTCCATGGCAGAGAACATAAGTAAATTATGTTCTAGGCAAACTGTAACAGACCATGAGCAGCTGGATGCAATGGAGTAGATGTATATATAGCAATATTCATAGGCCTCAAAATATAATCCTGGGTAGAGAAAATAAAAACAAAAGAGGAAATATAATACACATAAGTTAAAATGCGGGTACAATAAATCCAAAATATGAAACCGTAGATTTTATAAGAACATATTCACTAACAAGTGCATATACTCTGAAAATAGGTTCCCGAGTGACCAGCACTGTGGGTAAAAGGGAGGGTTAGAAGCCAACATGCACACACAAACACAAGCAGGGCCCTATGAAAATTCATATTTCTGTTATCTTCCATTTATGTAACATCAAACAGAAGTTTTACAAAACAATACATTCTTACTTCATACAATGCACTGTTTACATTTTCTATTTCCTTTTTAAAAAAATGTTGGTCTCTATTTATAAAGGTGATTGTATAACCTATCAATGGGTTACGACTTTCCATTTTAAATCACTGATGGAGGCAATAATAAGGGCATTATAGTGAGTTCCTGGGATAATAATAGTGCCACACACTCATTAAAAATTCAAGCACATGAAGGAGAACTGAGAAAAAGACCCTCTGTGCTGCCTTCACCAAGAAGCACATCCACAGGGGATTCCCACCAGTCGGAGGCTGTTCCTCCTCACGTGATTCCGCCCTAAGTGGCACTTCCGGAGAGTGAACTTTTCACCCCTATGTCAGCCCTGGCTTGTCAGACTTAGGCCAAAACTGAAGCAGGAAACGATATGCCACTTGCTAAAACACAAAGGGGTATTTTAAATCTTAAAGGAACTTTTTTAAACATTCCTGAAACACATTTGAATAAGATGTAGATATAAGGAAATATGGGCTCTCTCTTGAAAAGGGAAAACTGGAAAATATAAAAAGGGTAGTTCTAAGGAACAAAATAATAAAACAAAAAAATGTGGAAATAGGGTAGATTACACAGACTTCAAGAGAGCAGTAAACTTTATTAGAGTAGAAGGGGAAGCTACAGAAGAGATAGGATAGCCCATGGGCTCCTCCTAATCTGCAACTCAGTAAATACAAATTGAAAGAAAACAAAAATTCCTATTCCAAATCAACTAAAAACTGTCTTTTTAGGACAGCTGTAGATCCTCCTTATACCAGAAGATCTTACCAGAAAACACATTTATTGGGCCAATATAGAGAGTAGTCATTTTAAAGTATTTAAATAGAATTAGGCACTAGTGAGCTAATTGAAGAGAAAAGGCACAATAAAGAGCATGGCACTGAATTTTGTGCCTTTACAGCAGGGGTCTTCAAACTACGGCCCGCGGGCCACATGCGGCCCGCAGAGGAGTCTGATCCTGCCCGCCAGGTTTTTTGGGCAGTGAGCGCAGCCGAGGTGTTACAGTAGGAATTAGTAGTTCATATAGTCGGGCCCTCCAGCTCTCTGAGGGACCGTGATCTGGCCCCCACTTTAAAAAGTTTGAGGACCCCTGCTTTACAGCTATGCCCAAGCAGAGCATGAGAATACGTGGATAGGGTTAGAGACAGCACACCATCCCCTCTCTCTGCAGACACCAAGGCAGCAGCATCTAAAGCCCCATCACACCACTGGGAGCAATGCTCCTTGGAGGCCAACTTTTGTGAAGGGCTAACCAGGAGCCGGGTGTGTGAGCTTGTGTTTGAAGTGAGCCTCTCTACCCAGGGTTATAATCAACTACTTGTAAAACAGAATTAAGTTAGGTGCTATTCAAAATTAAAAAAAAAAAAATTCTAAACATTGCCAGGTTACATGGAATCCATACAACCAAAGGAATCTGGAGGAGAAATATAATTAGTATGATGAGAGGAATGACTTCTGGACTATGTATGAGGTAGATAAAGGTAGAGAGAGAGATGAGCTGGCTGTATGGGGGGGGGCGGGGCAGAAAGCAAATACTCTATACAGCAGGTACATTAAAAAGAGATGAGCACAGAGGAACCATGAAGTTGTTCTAGTATATTACCAGTTACTGGTCCTTGCACTCACGGGTATTCAGAAACTGCAAAAGTAGACATATCACGATAAAGAGAACGACCAGCGACTTTCAATTTTGATGAAAACATGGCAGAAGAACAATAAGAGTGAAAACCAGCATTTCTTGAAAAGGTTCTTTAGCTCACACAGCTGCCAGTTCTTACAACAACTCTGCAAGGTAAATGATATCCCCTTTCACCGATGAAGAAACAGACTGTCCTAGATGCTGACAGAAGTCCTCAGGGCTACACAGGAATAAGCATGTGGCAGAGCCAAGATTTCACCCAAGACGTTTTTACTTCAAAATGTCTTTACACTGAGTGTGATGATGCCGCAGATCAATTAAGTGAGAACTGAAGAATTTCTTCTATTTAAAAAGAGTAGAATGGGTTAAGTTCTGGAAATTGCCTAGTTTTATTATTTTACTATGATTATTCAAGATACCATCATAGGAGAAGCTAGGGGAAGGCTACATGAGAACTCTACTCACTTTTGCACTTTCTGGTGACCTAAACTTACCTGTAAGTAAATTTTTAAAAAATAAGAATAATGAACTTTTTGGAAGATTATCTCACTCCTTTTCCTTTGGAGATGAATGTATGATATATTAGAGATATGTCTTAGACATAACTATATATCTTTGACGTATTCCAAATATAAATATCTACTTGAGGTACATATATATTTCTTCTGAAAATATATTGAAACTAGAGGCCCAGTGCATGAAATCCATACACTCAGGGAGGGGGTGGTCCCTCAGCCCAACCTGTGCCCTCTCACAGTCTGGGAGCTCCCCAGGGAAGTCCGCCTGCCTGCTTGCTGCTCCTTAGCACTGATGTGGAGGCAGGAGAGGCTCCCGCCACTGCCACTGCACTCACCAGAGGTGAGCCTGGCCTCTGGCTAAGCAGCGCACCCCCTGTGAAAGCACTGACCACAAGGGGGCAGCTCCTATATTGAGCGTCTTCCCCCTAGTGGTCAGTACACATCATAGCGACCAGTTGTTCCATGTTTGGTCAATTTGCATATTAGCCTTTTATTATATAGAATACTCATAATTACCGTATTTTTCGGACCATAAGACGCACTTTTTTTCCCCCAGAAGTGGGGGGGGGAAAGTCCCTGAGTCTTATGGTCCAAATATAGCCTACACATATACTTTAAAAAAAAAGTTTTTTTACTTGCCAGGCTCTGTGTGGTCTCTGTGTGCTTGCCCGGCTCTGTGTGCTTGCTGCAGCCACTGTCCATTCCTCCGTGCCCAGAGTGTCTGCCCCGCTCTGTAAACCCCGAGTGGTAGAGGAGTTCCCATGTATGGTAGTCAGCCTCCATGCTCTCGCTGCAGCCATATCTCCATGTCAGCCCAGGTGCGGTTTACGGTAACTGCGTAATCCAAACCGTAATCATCGCCTGTACCCCTTGCTGGCCCGTACTCCGTGCCCGGAAGAATGCCGCGTCTATTCCCCAAATCATTCCTCTCCGCCCTCTGTTGCCGTGCTTGACTACTGGGTAGGCGTACTGTAGATCTCAGCAGAACCTTTACCATAAATCTTCAACTTTATTCTAATTTATTACTGAAGTCTCTCGTTATTGTGTTTTACAGTACATTTTGTCTTTTGCTGACTGTATTTTTTTTAATACTGGTTCTAAATGGTTCTAAATGCTGCTGTTTACTTTACAGGGTTGATTACATGTGTTTATGACTGTGATGTTGGGTTTTAATGCACATAAAATATTTTAGGACACTATTTGTTTCAGAATCTTTTTTTCTTCATTTCCCTTCTCTAAAAACTGGTGTGTCTTATGGTCCGGTGCATCTTATGGTCCGAAAAATACGGTATGTATTATTAAAGGTTAATTCTCAGTTGTTTTCAGTGACTTAAATAGCACAAGAGATAAAATAATGGCTGCCTTCTACTCTCATTAAACTTTAATAAACTTTCACTAAATACATATTCCTACATGGTACTGGATTATTTTGCCTATACAAGTTTATCTCCTCCGACACTCAAAGTTTTTCATTGTCTACCATGTTTACATATGGTAACTAGGAAAACAGAGCTACCATTATATGTAAGTTGAACATTATAAGAATAAAATGTCTAGCCGAAAATGGTTTAGCTCAGTGGATAGAGCATCCGCCTGCAGACTGAAAGGTCCCAGGTTAGATTCCGGTCAAGGGCATGTACCTTGGCTGAAGGCACATCCCCAATGGGGGGTGTGCAAGAGGCAGCTAATCGATGTACCTTTCTCATCGATGTTTCTAACTCTCTATCCCTCTCTCTTCCTCTCTGTAAAGAATCAATAAAATATATTTTTTTAAAAAAGAATAAAATGTCTAGCTGATATGAAAAAGATTGTTTGATAAGAATACTTACTTTTTTTCTAAGAATGACTGAGCCACTTTACCCCCAATATATGATTTTGAAACAGTTACTATTTGGAGTGACTTCTATTGTGTCATTCAATTTATGTACTATCCCAACACTATTAAATAAAAATTAATATGTCCATTTCACATATAAGGAAAGCTAGAGAGATTAATTCACATAAGTCACACAACTATCTATCTATATATAAAAGCCTAATATGAAAATTGTCCCCTAGGGAGTTCGACCAACTAGGAATTCGATCACTTCTTATGATGTGTGCTGACTACCAGGTGGCAATGTGGAGTGAAGGAAGGCTCTGGCAGGCAGCTGCAGCCAGGGAAGGGAGGGCCCAGCTGGCAGCCAGCAGCCACTAGGGACCCTCCCCATGCAAGAATTTCACGCACTGGGCCTCTAGTTCAGTGATAAAGTGTGGATTCAAACTCAGATCTACATGACACTAAAAATACTATCCCTTTCACTATCTTTGCCCCTCCACACTTTCATTTCTATAATTAAAATGCATCCACTGTATTATTGACCATTCACCCCTTAATAACAAAATATACAGTCTAAGTACATTTAGACATTTAAAAATAAAAGCCTCAATCTTCATTCCTGGCTCCTATTTGAAGTTAAAGTTTATTACTGAAGCTGAAAAGAACTCTTTTAAGTATGAAAGAAATGCAAGTGATATTCCAAGTTACAATATGTGTGTGCTCAAGTGGGAAACATGAGAAGAGCATCTGCCAAATTCATTTTGGCCTCATTTGATACTATCTCACTGATCTGGGGCCAGCTTACATTTGTTGCTCCCTCTCTCTTTCCCTCCTCCATTTCCTCTTCATTCCAGAAGCATACAAAAACCATAGTAAAGAAGCTGGATAAACTCTCCAATAATACACTGAAAACACTATCAAATAAAGGAATGGCTATCTAGTCCAAGGATAACCTCATTTCAACTAAGAATAACCTAAAACACTAAAATAAAAAGAATCTTTATGGGATCATAAATAACAACTGGAGATAAAATTACTTAAGGTAATAATTTTTTTTAGAAATAGATTTTTGGAGACATTCTCAAAAGAACTAATTCAGTTTGTACTTATGCACAGGGCTTTATCATTTAGTATGAGTCAACCTTCAAATTGTACTTTTTAATTCAAACTTTTTAGAAAGTCTTTAATTAAATTAATTCTACTTCCAGCTTTTAACCCCAGCACTGATCCCTATCTGCTCAACCCTGACGCTAATGAATCTCAGATTTCTGATACTTGTAACTAAACAGCATCAGAATTGAACATTAGTTTTGAAGGTCTACAAATTTCATGATAGTCTCCTGCACATCTATTTACATTTACAATTGTTTTAGTCTAGAATATGTAAGTGGTAGTATTTTCTTTAAAGGACAATCAGTTCTCAACCAGTTAGGCTTTTCAAAATGGCCAAAGTAAAATGACTAGTAGATTTCTGTTTTAAAGCCACTGGTGTTTCCCCTTTATTGTGATATTGTCTGGTATCCTCAGTTCTTTGCTTCCAACTTCTTGGCAAATTAGAGAAGACTGGATTAACAAAATAGTAAAGAAAAAATTACCTTTCTAGATAACCAAACCTACAGGCTAAAAAATCCTGTCTTCTCTCCTAGACCACTAAATATCAGCTAACAAATAGAGGTGTACCAATGAATATTTCCATTATCCCCCCCAAGGAAAAATTTAAAAATTGCATCAGATACATGTAATGCTGAGATATACCACAGGAAATAATGTTTTAGTACTCTCCCTGACAAGTTCACAAGTAACAGAGGAGATAAAGTTAACAGACAGTTATAATTCCGTGTGATGGGGATATGAGGATAAGCACACAGTTCTATAGAAATACATTGGAGGGATTTTCAACACACCCAGAAAAGGAGAGACATTAGGAGTGTATATTTTCACAATCACCATACCCATAAATTCCCCGAAGAAAGTGATGCCTAAAAGAGACTAAGAAGTAAGTATCTACTTTGCATTGACTAAGATTGTTTTAATAAAAAAAAAGACTGACAATAACAAGTGTTGGGGAGGATATGGAAAAGTGGAACCCACATATATTGCTAGTGGGAATGTAAAATGGTTTGGCCACTTTGGAAATCAATTTGCTAGTTCCTTCAAAATGTTAAGCATAGAATTACCCTATAACCCAGTTATTTTACTCCAAGATATACACCCAAGAGAATGGAAAACATACATCCATAGTAATGTTCAAAGTGGTATTATTCAACATAGCCAAAAAGTAGAAACAATCATTAATTGATGAATGTCCATCAACTGATGAATGAATAAACAAAATGTGCTACCTTCTAAAATGGAGTATTAGCCGGGACCGGTTTGGCTCAGTGGATAGAGCGTCGGTCTGTGGACTGAAAGGTCCCAGGTTCGATTCCGGTCAAGGGCATGTACCTTGGTTGCTGGCACATCCCCAGTAGGAGGTGTGCAAGAGGCAGCTGATTGATGATTCTCTCTCATCGATGTTTCTAACTCTCTATCCCTCTCTCTTCCTCTCTGTAAAAAATCAATAAAATATGTTTAAAAAAATAATAAAATAATTTAAAAAATATATTTTAAAATTAAATAAATAAATAAAATGGAGTATTATTCAGTCATAAAAAAGGAAGAAGCATTGATACATACTAAAAGAATAGAAGAACATGCATGAATCTTAAAAACATTATATTAACTAAAAGAAGCCAGACACAAAAATCCACAAATTGTATGATTCCATTTATATAAAACTAGAGGCCCAATGCATGAAATTCATGCAAGAGGCTCAGCCCTCACAGCCCTGGCTTTGTCCAGAAGGTCATCTAGAAGGTCATCTGGAAGGTTGTTTGTCTGTACAGTCTAATTAGCATATCATGCTTTTATTATTGTAGATGTCCAGAAAAGGCAAATTTGTAGAGACAGAAAGTAGATAATTGATTTTCAGAGGCTGAGGAAAAAAGGGGAATGAAGAGTGACTATAAATGGGTAAGGTAATGGTGAAAATATTTTGTGATGATGAAAATATTCTGGAATTACAGCATGGTTATAATACCTATAGACAAAAACCAATTAATTCTGTGACTATACTATTACTGAATTGTCACTTTAAAATGGAGAACTGTGAGACATATGCATTATATCTCAACTAAAAAGAAGAAATAAGAATGAGCAGATGGAAAGAAATGAAAATGTGGCAAAAATGGTAGGTGATAAAGAAGAAGGGGAAGCTGTTGAGGGTTCCAGAGCATGAAAAGCAGGGAACAACGAAGTGGGGCTGAGTGGGTGGCCCACCTTCCACTTCGGGCAAAGGCACAGAGGTGGGCGCTGCCTACTTGGGTGGCTGTAGATTCAGAAGCCAAGTGAGTTGACATCTAACACTTCTCTTCTGTCCATGAGATAAGTAAGCAACAAGTTGGCAGGGCAGGAAGTCTGAGGTGAACAGAGGAGGTTAAGAACAACCTCTATAGAGAGAAGAGAGAGATATTGAAAGTCCCCCAGATTTGCTTTTTAATAAAGCTTCAATAGTTAAGAGTATAGAGCAATCAACTTAGGCACAAATGAGCAGGGGGTCTCGGGAGAGATGTTCTCTGTCAAGCCTCCAGCATCCTTGGACTAGAGTGTGAGAGGCTCTCCTCTCGCTTCCTGCTACTGTGTACAGCCATGGCTGCATCTTCAAGGTTCTCCTAGTCAGCTTATCACTCTGTAAGTCATGCAGTAAGCAGCTTCTTGGTTTAGTATCTGTGGTCTCCTCATATTTACATTATTCCAACAACTAGGTACTGGAGACTTCAAAGATTGATAGGAAGATGCCTTGTATGAAATTTTTCATAACCTTTAGGGAAAACAAGGTATTCATGTGTCTTATTTTTTAAATTGGTTTTTATAATTCTCTCAACATTTAAAAAAAAAACGAATCTAATTTGATATGCTTTAGATCAAAACATATTAATAGTTATTTTCTATGCTTTGAAATGAATTAAATTAACTTACCTTCATTGATAATGCTGATGTCAAGTCAGACGCTGAACATTTTGTCATAAATTTCCAAATCAAGATCTAGATCTCCATGGAATATAAACATGGAATAATGCCACCAGATGCTAGTACCTGTGGACAAAAGCCAATGATTTATTAGAGCATTATGGGAAGTGGGGGAAAGTGTTGTATAGCTACTGCCAAGTCTTCAAAAAGTACTAATGTGTTTAATTTCTACATATTTGACAAATATATACTAATTATGTTAACATTTTTTGAAAGCTTCCTATGTAGTAGGTACTTTTGGACATGTAAACTCATTTGCTTCTTCTTCCAACACTATGAAAAAAATATAGCAGCTCATACATATCAGAGCCAGGATTTGAACCTGGGGATTCTGGTTGTAGGTCCTGAGTTCTTAATCACTACATGTACTGCCTTGACATGCATCCAGGTACAATACTCCAAAGACTCTTAAAGCCTAGAAGATATGAGGAATTCTAGTTGATTTACTCTCCTGTGGTTACTTGTCTTTCTCAAAATATACAAGTGTGATCCAAAATTTTAAATATTACAAGTCAAGATGAGTTATAAAGAGGCTGAGTTAAGGGGAAGAAAAGTGGGTTTAAATTTTAAGCAGAACTGCAACTAATGGGCTATGTGTTGTGCCTGATTTACTCAACTAGTTGATCACTAATGTGTGGATAGCTCTAAAATTCCCTGGCAATGAGAAAAATGCATATATTCTGTGAAGCTCTCACTTCTTCCACTGCAGCATGCTTTCATCTATCTGATCAGGCATTCATTACCCATTCCTGTAGGCACTGCTCAGGGTCTCTCTCCTCTTACTCTGCCAATTGGTCTCTTCTTTCATTGTATACTTTGCTAATGCTGGTCTATCCTGGATAATTTGGCACTTAATAGGTTACTGGACCATTTTTTTGTTTATTTTTAATTTTTATTGTTGTCGTTTTTCAAACTTTTTTAGAAAAGAAGCAGAGCACAAATAAATAAAACTGCATAATACTTAATTCTCTTAAGTATTATGTATGATATGTCATGAACTTGACTAGAAACCTTTTGGGGACAGGGAGTCCTTAAGAGCCTGGGGCAGGTGGCAGGATGCAGAGGATGTTACGGACAATACTGCCTAGCAGTACAGTCCCCTCCACTCGGGGATATTCTGTGTGAGCTGGCTCCATTCGGTGAATAAATTTACTTACATTTGCAAATATGTAGACATGTTGAGATTCAATATGTGAACCTGAAATAAGACCTGCAGTCATTATATCTCCGAGGTATTTCTGCCAAAGAAAATATTTTTTATCTTGATTCTCTGATTTTCCAACCTTGTTTTCTTTGTGTTTTTCTTTAATCCTGTTATTATTTCCACTTTGCTTTCTAAACATTTAAAATGTGTTGCCTCCCCCTTGTAAAACAGTAAAGAAATCCTAAGGGCAGGGGCTGGCTTTGGGGATCAAAGAAGCATCGTAAGGGATCCGTACAAGATGTTAGTATCCACCTATGTGAAGAGGGAACAAATGTTCAACTAACAATTGGCATAACTTTTAACGAACATCTCTAGTCTTTACATAAATTATAGATATTGTGATATAGCAGTAGCAACAGTAGCACTCAACAATAAACACTTTAATAGCATTTACTCTGCACCAAATATCCATTAAACACTTTACTGGTAATAGTAACATGGTCCTTACAATAACTCCATGACATAGGCCCTATTTTACTAACAAGATGAGAACCAGAAAGGTTAGTTCACTTGCTCAGTGTCACACAGTTAGTAACTGGCAGAGGTAGGATTTGACCTCAAGTAGTCTGAGTCCAGAATACCCACTCATAATTCCTTTAATATAAATGCCTCACCATCATTATGACTTTGTGTCAACTCTAAGACACTCTAATGTTCTGATTTTGAGTGCATTTGTATAGGTATACAAATTATACAAAAGCCCTTATTTCATGGCATTATATTCTCTATACAACAATTTCACAAAAATCCAGAACTATTAAGTTTGATTGAATGGATAAACTCCATAGGGTTCTTATGCAAATAAAATAAAAAATAAAATACATTTCAGAAACTATTTCTTTTAACTTGTAGCCTAGAGTAAAAAAACTAAAAGGTAGGCATTCCTGTACTAATATTTAACTTTTTATTTCAAAAGAATTTCAAACTTGCAGGAAAGTTGTAGGAATTGCACAAAAAAATGTCCATGTTCTCTTCACCCACACATTCCATTCCAGCTGAGCCCACCACTTAGTAATGGTCATTCTAGCCAAACATCTGGCCCAGGGTCACACTTTGTACTTCGTCGTCCCCTCTCTTCAGTCTCATTGTATCTGGAGCAAGACCAGCTCTTCCTTCACTTCCCTGCGCTTACACTATTGAAGGCTGCTAGTTAACTATTTCGCAGAATGCCCCTCACTGGTACTAGCCAGGTTTTCTCATGAGAAAATTCAAGAGTTACATTTTTGTGAACTAATGCTGTGTGCTTCTAATTACATCCCATCAAGTGACACATGATGTCAGCTTGTCATGTCACTGGTGACAGTAACTTTAATCACTTGACTAAGGTCGAATCTTCCAAGTTTCTCCAGTAGCGTTACTGTATTGCCCTCGATAATAAGGGTTGGTGGACAGATACTTTGTGGTTATACAAATATTCTGATCCTCACCCAACTTTCACTGACTAGGTTTAGCATCCACTGACATTTCTTACCTGAATTATAATGACAATTGCCAAATTATCTTTCTAATCTCCAAATTCTTTCCATTTATCAGACAGCATCCTATTTTAAGGAAAAAACTTTCTCTCCCTCCGCCCCCACACTTATTCATGCATTTATTTGTATCAGTATGGCCCCGTGGATGCCTGGTTTATTTAGTGGATAGACTATAATATCACTATTGTTTTGATGTTTAGATACTCCCAGGCTTGACTAGTGGGAATTCCTTCAAGCTGGCTGCTGTGTTTGTTTGTTTTTGGCATCTTCCCATCATTCTTTGAAAGCATCTATATTTTTTTGCACAAGATTTCCAAAACTCATTTTGTACCTTCTCTCTCCCAGCCCTAGAACCAGAAAATTTTTCAAAGATCTATGGTTCCTTTTAGCAAAGACTGGTATTTAGAGACTAAGATCTGGACCACAAATGTGCTTATATTCACTGGGATGTCACCACATCCTGGCCCTTTCAGTGAGCAGAGAGTTAGGAAATATGTTTCATTTGTGTGTGTGTGTGTGTATATAGATGTACGTACATATTCACATATACACATATACTATCACATTTATGTTTGTTTCTATGTTGAAATTTCTATTTATATTATTTTTCCATATTGAAATTCTTGAGTTCAGACCAATACCTCAAATCCCAGTTCATGGCACAAGGCTCACTCTAGCTTTCTCCCTTTTTATATATGTAACTTTCTTCGCTGACAGCATGAGTCTGGCTCCCATTACCTTCAATATATTTGCTCATTGGCCTCACTGGGATTTCTTATTCAGACCTTCCTAATGGCTTCTGACTAAATTATTTAAAAAGAAAGAATGAAATTAAGAAAGCAAGCAAGAAATTAAGAAAGCAAGAAAGCAATAGCTTGCAATACTAAATTTTTTAGATTTAGTTATCTGATATAAACATAACCTAGGCCCTAAGACTAAATATATCAAGTTCCCTTGCCACAGAGGAAAGTTTATAGCTGTTTTCCAATAGCTTCTCACCTGTCTCTCATTGCTGGTAAAATTTACATATTGATCCTATATTTATAACAAGAATTGACATCTGTAAATGTTATGTTATTAATAAAAATGTCAAGAACTAGGTGTCACTTTTTCAAAAGAGATAACTGAAATTCTAACATATCCTAACTGACCATCCCATCCTATATAATAATAGGATAATATGCAAATTGTCCTTTCGACCAGAAGTTCATCTGGGAGTTTGACCAGGAGTTCAACCAGGGCTCAGGGCTGGCCGGCCAACTGTCAGTGGCCCCTCCCCCTGGCCAAACCTGCCCCTGACCGGCCCCCCCACCTTAATCGGGGTGGGCCAGCCAGACCCCACCCATGCACAAATTCGTGCACCTAGCCTCTAGTCTCCATATAGTTAAGATGAGGAAAGTGGGCCCCCAATGGTCACAGGCCTTACTCAAGGTCATGGAGCTAATTAGCTGCAACTCCCAATCCCATGTTAGGTTCCTAACTTTGCAAATCAATATGTCATGCTATGTTTGAAGCATCCTCCAAATAACTAACATCTATTTTAAGATCTGTCCACTGAGAAACATATGGTACTGGGAGCCCTCAGGAGAAAAAATATATAGCTGTGAATGTAGCAAGCCTACTTTAAAAAATTGGAAGAGAACAATCTCTTCCATGGGAACATCAACAAAACACTCAAATGCTGCACTAAAAACAGAGTTCACATAACCAGGCACTGTTCTTTACATTAATATTCCAAGATTCCTCCAAGACTCAGGGGTGGGGAACATCCAGCCTGCGGGCCATATAAGGCCCACAAAATCATTCGGTTAATTAAATGTTTGACCAAATATAGCAGGCTCATTCTTAAGCTGGTAGTTTTGTATGGTTCAAGAATGATGCTATCCAAAAGGCCCTCGGTTCCCACCCCTGCTCCAAGTCATCATAACCAGCATCAATCACCACAGTGCCACACGGATGAAGACATGCAAAATAGGGATAATAAGGCCTCATCAGCATACTGGAAAGATTAAGACCATGCTTATAAAAATATTATGTAAATGGGGCGGCTGAACTAGACTGTTCTAAGTGGCTCTTTTTTCCCTTGATGTAAATAGCTTCTGTCAAAAAGCTGATTAAACCAACTTCGTGCAGCAAGGTATCGGCTCTGGCACCAAGCGTGCATGAGGCACAGCGCTAAGCAGGTCATTTCAACTTCTGGTGGCCTAGTTTCCTGCTCTTCCTCTGTAAAATGGAGGTGACAGCGCAGAGTTCTCAGAGCTCGTATGCAAATTCAGTGAGAGTCAAGTATGTAAAGTGCTGAGCCTGAAGCCTGGCTCAGGTGCTCAGTGAATAGAGGCCAACTCCCCTCCGTCCCCAGCGTGCTCTCCCTTACTCTCCTCATCACTCCTGGGCCCTCGCACCGCTGGCAGGGCCCTCGCACCAGGGCACACTACTGGTGGGAATTGAAAGCTGTTTGAAATTTGCTACGGTTATAAATAAAACAGAGCCCGTTTTATATTTGTAAGAGGACATTTAGGCAACTCCTAAATCACTGTTTTTCTGAATTTGGCTTCATACAATCCTTAAGGATGGATTCCAGTTCCTAGCTACCCCCCTGCCCCTCCCCCAGGGTACTGGACATGGTCAGTCTACCCAAATAGCTTGGTTCTGAAGATGTCATTTATCTTCTGTGATGTATGGACACTTCACCACACACGGCCAATGAAGGATGAAATTTCAGACTAGGATTTTAAAAATTAAAGAAATGAGATGATTTTATGGAAAGGCGGCAAAAACGATAAAACCCTTAAAAGATTTAAAGGGGATCAGGGGCAGAAACAGTCTTCAGGCAGCCAAACACCAGTGGCTCTCTCTCCTCAGTACGTGACTGCTGGCTAACTAAGCTGGTTTATTACTTAAAGCTTAGTTTTTTTAAACTGTTTTTTTTTTTTCCTCCTCCAGAAAAAAAAAAAAAAAAATGTCGTGTTCAATGAAATACCAGGTGCGCTGTGGCTTTCCCTCTTGTTTAAAAGAAAAGAAGAAAAAGAGGGGGAGAAAAAAACCACCCATTGTCGCTCATAGGCTTCAGAAGCCTAGCCTGTCAAGCAGGAATTAAAATCTCTTTAAAAACAAGCTTTGCCTGGTCATGTGTCAGGCCCACATAAGCTGGATCAGCTTACAGCAGGGGCCTGAGGAAAGGCAGCCCAAAAAAAAAAAAAAACGTTAGAAGGAAGCAGCCCCCAGAAAAATGTGTGATTTCTTCACTCATCTCCCACACCTCCATTCCCTCCTGCCTCTCCCCTTTGTAAGAACTGGTGCCATGCGCAACACAGATGAAAGAGTAATTTCTCTCCCTTTATTAATGACAGCTCTAGATTCCGAAATTAGCCCATCAGGGACTAATGTCTCCCTCCCATTTCTAAAGATCTATTTTTCTTTTAAAATCATGAAACGAAAAACATCACTGTAAAACCCACTATCGGGCCTTTGATTTCATTAGGTCCAAAGGTACAAAGCCTGCAGAGCGAGGAAGTTGGGTTTATTTTTAAAGAACACATCAAATATTAGCTGAAAATTGGTTGTAAATGGGGCCACTTAAGCCTCCATGGAAAGGAATTGCAGAGGCTTGGGATTAAAATTGCAGGAAGCCAAAAAGAAAATTGAGGACAAGGAAATGATGACTGATGGGCTTGGTGCTATTATCTCTGAGAATACTAAGGACACTGAAGCTTGGGGGAAAATTACATAGGTGACCTTGAGAACGAGTCCTGACTGAGAAGGCAGCTGGGTGTAGCTTCCTGCGGGGATGGAAGTGGTGCGGGCAGAATTCCTCATTTCTAAATGGATGATGAAGATGTTTCAGATAAGCAGTTTTGATTTCCTTTTAGCATGCAGAGCTGCAAGCTTCATCTCCAAGAATAAATGCCATGTCCGCCTTGTAAAAGGCTCTGTCTTCAGTACCTGTAGCTTGAAACTCTAAAATGGACCTAGAGCATTTCATGACTTTGAGACATAGGAGATTGGAGATTAAAAGTGGACTCTATTGACTAAATTACTGTACCGTGTTTTTTCTTCCTCCTCTGCCATTGCATGCGGAATGGGAAGCCCTAAGCCATTAAGGAGACGCAATCTAAACTTCCTGCAGCGGCTTCACAATGAGAACTCAGATCCCAGGCAATGTAACTGCTGCAGGTTCTTAATTCTACTTAACTTTCTGAAGGTGCATTTGCTAGTGCATTCCTTTAGATCAGAGGCTCTTAAAATGGTTAGTATCAAGACCTCTTTATTAATCCTAACAATTGCTGTGGACTCCAAAGAGCTTTTTCTTTTTCCTATATAGGTCACATCTGAAATATCTACCATGTTACAACTTACAACTAATAACTATTTAATATTTATTCATTTATTAAAATATATTCTAAAAACCCATTAGTACTAGTAAATGAAATTATTAGCAATGCTCAGATTCCCCAAACTTGTAGTGAGGTAGTGGCACTGTTTTACATTGTTGCAGATGTTTTTTTCATGCCTGGCTTAATAGAAGACAGCTGCAGTCTCCTATCTGCTACATTCAATCTGTTGTGATGTTTTGGTTAAAGTACATAAAGAAAACTATGCTAAGTGAAATAAGCCAGCCAGAGAAAAATAAGTATTACATGATCTCACTCATATGTGGAATCTACTAAACAAAATAAACTGGTGAACAAAATAGATCCAGAAATATAGAGGCATGGAACAAACTATGGAATCTCAGAAGGAAGTCGGAGGTGGGTGGGTAGGTGGGAAGAGATCAACCAAAGAACTTGTATGTATATATATGTAACCCATGGATGTAGACAGTAGGATGGTGAAAGCCTGGGATGGTGGACATGGATGGGCTAGAAGGACTCAATGGGGGAGGGGGAGAGGATATGTAATACTTTCAACAATAAGGATTTAATAAAAAATTTTAAAAAGAAACTCAATTGTTACACAGATATAAGGTTTAAAAAAAAACACAGAGAAATAACATGATAGCCTTTTCAGATAATTTTTGATAGTTTTTCCTTGACACTACACTAAAATGCAACAACCGTAGTTTTTATAGGACTCTAAACACACATCAGTGAACTTTTCCTACGCTGATATATTAAAATCCATTGACCTATTTAGCACTTGATCTTTACCCATGTGCAATTTTGTAACAGCAATCATTGGCCATTTAGAAAATAATGATTCCCTGAGTCATGCCGAGGTTCCAAATGTACAATGGAAAACTTCACGGTACACAAGTGAGAGAAGTAAGATGAAAAAAAGCAATATCTTAGTGTTATTATAAGTTATTACAAATAGTGTTATTACATTTGACCTTGTAGATCCACTAAAAAGGTCACAGGGACCTCAGTGGCCTAAGAACCAAACTTTGAGAATTGCTGCTTTAGGCAATCAAGGCACCAGAAACCAGTAACTTGAATTCAAGGATTTGGGGAGGAGTTTGCCAGGTCACTGAAGGATTCTTTCAGGGCCAGTTAACATTTAAAAAAAAAAAAAAGGTGTCTCCAAGTTGACTTTTCACCTGGAATTGGTCACAAAGGTCTAAATATAAGAGTTATATATGGTTTCTAAGCTGTCCGCAAAAAGTGGAAAAGACACAACCCAATGGCCTTGACATTGCCCTCCACTACAGAAGTACCTGATTTAAGTATTAACAACGTCTCAAGTTGAAATCCAGATATGAAAAAAATGTTTTATAATGAATAAGCCAGAATCATTTGCTATTGATTTTTTTCCCTTTGTGAAATTTGGAGGTGTAGTGATTCCTTCAAAATCCTTATTTGTTAGTGGCCCAACTGCTTATATAAAGAAAATTTTAGACTTGAAGTCATTAGACTCTGATAACCTACATTCACAATCGTCAGCCTGCTCCTAGGACTTCACTGTCCTGTCAATACTGTAGCCCCAGTTCCACCACCAAAATCCAGTGCCTGTCACTACTCAAAGCTCAATAAATATTTGTGAAATAAATGAATGACTTCACTTGTATTTGAATACCATCCAATATTTTAATGGCAAATATGACACTATGTATATCATACCGAAGAAATGAATAAGAAACACAGGTTCACTAATTCTACAGTGTAATGGCATTTTAATAGATGAGGAAAAATAGATGAACTTTTTATCTGTAAGTATAGTCTGTTGTAATTAAAAAAAACTTTAATTCACATGCATATTTTTAGTGAACACCTAATGAAATTCACATTTCAAATTCAAACTTGAACAATTTTTGATTGAATGAAATGCAAAAAGTAGCTAAAGAAAAATTAAGTCCTATGTTTCAAAGCAATCTGATTCTTCTTTTATTTTTAATATTAAAAATCTTTATATTGATTTATTTTATTTTTTATCATTCATTTTATTCCTCTCTTTAAAAAATACACAGTAATATTTAAATGAACTATTTTGCAATATTATTCTTTTTTGTGTACCATCCAGTATGTACTTTTTGAATACCTATCATTTGCAAGGCTCTGGGTCAGATACAATGACAACTTTGGAGCTAACTAAACACAGTCTATTGTAGAGACAAGACAGAATCTCAGACACCATATAAGAGAACAAATAAGCAGATAAATAATAACAGACTCCAAGGAGGCAGGAGAGGTTGGAAACAGAGATGGATCTTAATGAAGAGATATTTGTTTGCTAGGCAGCTATAATAAAGTACCAACAACAAAACTTCTGGAGACTAGAAGTCCAAGATCAAGTTGTCTGCAGATTTGGTTTCTTCCAAGACCTTTCTCCTTGCCTTGCAATAGTTGCTTTCTTGTTGTGTCCTTATGGTCATCCCTTGGTCTGCATCATAATTTTTTCTTTTTAAAAAAATTATCTTTATTGTTCAATTATTTATTGATTTGAGAAGGGTGGGCAGGGGAGAGAGAGAGAGAGAGATATCGTTTTGCTGTTCCATTTATTTATGCATTCACTGGTTGATTTTTATGTTTCCTGACTAGAGATCGAACCCACAACCTTGGTTTATCAAGTCAACACTCTAACCAACTGAGCTACCCAGCCAGGGCCAATCTGGTACTTCTTTTAAGGAGAAAAATTACCTTTTCTTTTAATCCTTTAAAGACCAAAATTCTGGGCAAAAGCTGGGCATACCTGGCCAGTGTGGCTCAGTTTGTTAAACCATCACCACATACATTGAAAGGTTTCGGGTTTTATTCCAGGTCAGGGCACATACCTAGGCTGCAGGTTCGATCCCAGTCAGGGTGAGTGCAGGAGGCAACCTATCCATGTTTCTTTCTCACATTGATGTTTTGCCCTCTTCTTCTCCCTTTCCATCCTCCTCCCTCTGCCCCCCCTCTCTAAAAACCAATAAAAACATATTGATGGGTAAGGATTTAAGGGGAAAAAAAAAAAAAAGCTGGACACAAAATAATACCAGAACTAAAATATTCATGTGTGAGTATTTGCATATATACAGATGAACATGTCATTGAAGTTCTCACTGATCTATATTATAGCTGCATCAATGGTTCTACTGTTCTTTAACTCATAATGGAAGAGAGAGCCAAAGCAGAGAGAGGAGGTGCAGATAGGCAGAGTCACAGTGCCCAATATTTCAGAAGTTTTTATAATTTGGATTATGTAGGTTATTTTTTTACAGTCCCGCTTGGGGAGAGAAAGTGGGCCTCCCTGGCAAACAGAAGTGACTGTTTGTGCAATAGAATTGATTATCTGTTCAAGATGGCTTATGCTACAGGACCATAAAAAATTGCAGGTGGCTTTGGGTACAAGAGGAGCTATCAGTCATCCTGAACTATTGACACATTTTTATGTACTGTAGACTCAAATCACTCACTGAGGTTACCTATTCATCCATAAAATCTAAAATTTGGAGTCCTACCTGGGGAAAAAGAAGAGATTTAAACAGAAAAGTCTACTCTCCCTAGTCTCAGAGCAGCATCACATTTTAAAACTCGATGGAAGGGCAAGGCTGAGTTCCCCTAAGCTCACCACCCTAGGGTAGCACCGGTGTCCAGCTACCACCTTTGGTCAAATAATAACAGAAAGCTATGAATCCCACGGACCGGAAGAGCTACTTAAACTCTTTTCATGGCTTTGATTTACGATTGGGCATGATCCAATAAAAATTATAGTCAATATTTATTTTTCTTCAACAGTGTGCTTGTCACTGGACAAATTGCAGATAAAATCAATTCCAGCCTAGTCCCAAGAGCTTAAAAATTATTAAGCGCTTGCTAACCTCCCTGCATTATTAGAGATAGGCAAATAACTGAACAGAGCCGAAAGAGACTCTCCAAGAAACGATAAAAATGCTGCAGTTATGGCTGTGTACGTTCCCTACCACAGGCAAGCCTACCGGGAAGGCCTGACTGCTGGCTCATGACCACAGGGCCACAATTTTAAGCACATAATGCTGGATTTGAGATGAGGTGGCAAGAGGTTTTTACTGGCTTTTCTTTCCAAATATAAAACTTCTCCAGCTAGAACTAAATGAATGAATTCTGTTACACCTTCATTCCACAGCTCTGCTCTTACATTCCAATCTCTGCGCAATCCCATTTTTGTCTATTTCCCAAAACTGGCAGTAATTTCTGGGGACTCTATTATATTCAACTCCAGAGAGCAAATGAATCATTCGGTCAAGTGTTTCCTCTTTTTCTCTCCATTCTACTGTCCAGAATCTCTGGGCATTTTATAGTTCATCAGAACCTTTCCTAAGCAGAACTTTATCAAGCAAATACTTGGACGAAGGAAAGGAAGTTAAATAACACAGAGAATAGAAACCCATAGATACTAGTATGATATAGTCTGTTTTGCTGATTTTCTCTTCATTATTTTTGTCACAAAATATAGTTTGTGAAGTTGATTATTATTCTACGGAGCAGTGGCAGATGAAGTACACTGAAACCCGCGTGGGCTTTTGTTTGTAAAAAGACAAAAAGGAGGCTCACCACTTGACAATGCCATCATTTACAGTTGACTCCCATTCTGTGTTGCTGTGGACTTTGTTCATTTACACGTATTTCTACAACGAGCACCACAATTTCCCATTTGTTTATTCAGGATTCAGCATGTAATACATATCCGACATGTAGGTAATAGCAATAAAACCTTAAAGAAATCAATGTCCTTGCACCCAAAAAGCTCAATGTAGTGCTCAATGAATACAGGGGTGGGCAAAAGTAGGTCCATAGTTGTGAGTATGCAAAAGTTTTTTCTTGTATTATTGTTTATTAAATATTGTATTACTTATCGTTATTATTAATCTACTTTTTCTCACTACTACATACTTAAAAAAATAAAAAGTTGCTCTGGGAAGGGTTGTTTGTTTGCTTTACAGAACATAAAAGGGAGGAAGAAGGGAAGAAATAGAGATCTCACTACTGTATTGCAAGTACAGCTTTCAAGGAAAGCTGCAGGAGAAGAGAAGAGCTACATCCCAGTGTGGAAGGACGTGTGAGAGTGGGCAGGAAAGAGTTGGCTGAGAGCAGGCATTTGAATGGAGTCTTAAAGGACAGGATGCATTCGCTGAGGAGTTAGGAGAGTAGGGAAGCAAAAGGACGTCAACAGGAAAAGAGCAGTAAGCAGAAGCTTCTGTCCCCAGGCTTGAAACCTTCTTTCCACATTCTTCTCCTTCACCTTTCACAACTTCACAGTCACCGAGGCCTGACCTTTCTAGCTTTGAAATTTCAGAGCAACCCCATCCTTTCTTCCTGCTGGTTCCATTCAGTAGAGGACTTTATTACAGGACATGCTACTGAAGCAGCCCGGACTGTTTCCCCTGCTCCACCCTCTCCACCTCCCATCCAGCTCTCACTC
Source organism: Pipistrellus hanaki (assembly GCF_964339955.1). Classification (NCBI taxonomy): domain Eukaryota; kingdom Metazoa; phylum Chordata; class Mammalia; order Chiroptera; family Vespertilionidae; genus Pipistrellus; species Pipistrellus hanaki. The sequence goes on along the minus strand of NC_140504.1, from coordinate 129,884,406 downwards.
ACCCTTGATTGCCTATACAGGCTTCCAAAGAATGCACTTTGCTTGGCCACTTGTGCTCAGGTTGAAATGCTAAAGCACTCACTCGGCTCAGTTCTAGGCACCAATCTCATAACCTCATGCTTCACCATTTGGCTTCATTTAAGGCATTGGGTCAACACCTGGCATATGGATGAGGCTATAAAATGGAATCACAATGTAACTACCTTATAGGGTTAAAGATTCAATGAGAATGTATATACAAACAAAGCAGCACAGTGCCTGGCACTTTGTAAGCCCTCAATAAATAAGACTTGTGGGGATGGGCCGAAGGAGGGGACCTGGGAATAAAGGAGAGCTCTTTAAGGCTCTCCACCAGCACTGCCCTGCCAAAAACTTCTTTTCCTTTCCTCATCCCTAACATGCCAAACAGCAATTTCACTCAGCCACAGTAAAACCACCCTCCCCTTCTGGGAGCACCATTCAATACTAATTTTCTTTTTTCATTATTGACCCTGCCAAACCTTAATTCTCCTCTTAATATAGTCGTTTTCTTTAAAGAAGAACCACCTTCTCAGTCTATCCAAGAAAAATGATCACTCCCTTCTCATTCCACAGTCGGTTGGTCACCAAGTCCTATACATTTTTAACTTTAAATTCCTCTCACATACTCCCTTTTCTCTATCCCCATTTTCCGGAATATTCATTTCACTAACTAGAGGTAAATTAATATCGACTCAACTTTATGTCTGACACCATGTAGCTGTTGTAAAGATCAACTGAGATAATACAAGCAAAATTTATAAATGCGATCTTTAAATGCAAGCATATGACATTGTGATATTTTTATGACCACAGAAAAAAAAAATGTCCAATAACTTGATCAAAAACTTCTGATAGATAAGGGCAGCCAGGTTAATGGCAAGCCAGTATTTGAAATTATTGGAACAAATTGTTGAAGGCAGGAGAGGACTAAGAAGGTACGGAGACTTGAAGGGCCATGACTGTGGAGAGAAGGGGGCTTGGCATTGGCCTTCTCTTTAACCCACTTGTGGATTCCACTGCAAAGACTCAAAAGACTAAGAAGCTGCACAGTCTCACAGAGCAGGGTGGGCAAAAATGGAAGGTCGTGGCCTGCTAAGGAAAAGGGCTCCTGAAAACAACCCACACCTTCTGTTGAAATTCCAAAGATCTGAACCAAAGGAGCAAGCATAGTAAACCAGACATGGAGCCATTTTAGGAAGATCATGGACCACCTTTGGAAGAGTCGAGTCCCTGCCTGTAGGAGGGATGCTGCATCAAAGATCACTGGATGCTACACTAGGAGGAGGTGCCCAGATCTAAGCATGGAGAGAAAAAGGAAAAGCAACTTAGGAAACCCAGGTTACTATACCTGGAATTAGAATCGCAGAAGTGAGGAGAGAGTGGAGCAAAAGCAATATCTGAAGAGATAATGGCTGAGAACTTTCCAAAACTGATCAAAGAAATCTAGCCACAGATTCAAGATGTGCTGCACACCTTGAATTAGGTAAATCTGAGGAAACTCACACCTAGACCATGAAAATAAAACTGCTGAAAATCAAAGACAAAAATGACACCTTCCAACTGCTGGAACACAAAGACAAAGTGAACACTACTAAAGCTGCAGGGAGGAAGAGGGGGTTAAAAGCTGAGGCGAAGGGAAGGGAGACAGGGTATTTGAAAATGACAAAAATAAGACCAACAGACTCCCAATACAATCATGGTAAACCAGAAGACATGGTATCAGAAATGATATCATTAATGCACTGAAAGAAAATAACTGCCAAGAATTCTGTAGCCAGTGAAAAATACCCTTTGGAAATAGAGTCCTATAAATAAAATCTGACCGATCTTATCACCAGAACACCTGAACTAATGAAACTCTAAAGGGAGCTCTTAGGCAAAAGGAAAATAATCTCAGATGAAAGCTTGCTGCGCAATGCTTCCCAGCAAGCATCTAAGCACGTCTGGAAATATCAGATTGAAGATCTGAAGATGGAAGAATATCTTTAGTCTCTGCTTGATCTGTCCTGCTCAATATTTATCCCCATAACTTGAATGGCATTAAAAGTAAATAAATGCAGAAAATGTGAAATTGCAAATATTAGTCACGATTCAAAAGCATGCCCCCAAAGACCACAAACACTAAGCAATTCATTTTTACTGAAGTGCTCTGTGATTTGGTGTTCTGTATTCACCTGTACTGGGCCTTAGAATAGCTTACTTTCCCATCCCATCATTTCTAAAACAACAAAACCTCTGACTTCCCTCAAGACCTATTTTTAAAGTCCCCCTAACACACTTGATCATTTATGATGTGCCTATTTTTTTTCTATATGTTATTGATTTTTTACAAAGAGGAAGAGAGAGAGAGAGAGAGAGAGAGAGAGAGAGAGAGAGAGAGAGAGAGAGAGAGAGAGAGAAAATCATCAATCAGCTGCCTCTTGCACACCCCCTACTGGGGATGTGCCCACAACTAAGGTACATGCCCTTCACCTGAATGGAACCTGGGACCTTTCAGTCCGCTGGCCGACGGTCTATCCACTGAGCCAAACCGGTTTCGGCTGATGTGTCTATTTTGTATAAGGCACTGAAAGACAGAGTGTTTCCACTGTTAAGTGTAGAGGTCGCCTGGCTATTGTTCCTCACTGCGCACTGAGTATATTCTATCCCTCTCCTAACACACAGAACACCGTGATCACCCATGATGGCCATTTGGATTTTGTTGTGTGTTTTTATAACTGGATCACAGTCTCCCTGAGACTCCCACTCTAGGAACCGCTCTACATCTCTGAGCACAGTGATCTGCACACCAGAGCCTTCACATACACAAATCAGATCTTGAGATGAGAGAGCAGTGGTCCTAACTTGCATAATGGAGTTTAGTAAAAACAAACAGAAAATCCTTCGTTTATGATTTTAAAAATAAACTGCAGCAGCATTGGGTGGGGAAAAGCCTGACATGATATGAACAAAGTACCTCAAAATACTAGCTAATAAAAACCTGTTTAATCTAGTTCATATGTCTTCTTTAGGTTGAATCTTGCTCTTAAAGGCTAGGTCAGACTTGGCACATATGAAGCCATCTTCCTTGTCCAAACACACACAGAAACTGACTTTTCAAACTTATGGTCTTAAAAGACTTCACAGCAAAACACTACAAGGAACAGCTACACACAATGAGAACTGGCATTCAACCAAAAGTTTCTTAGCCATTTGGTGTCTGAGGTAGAGCTGTAACTGTGCCTAACTCTTTTCTCCCGTGTTCTGGGCTTTGAAATAATGTAACTTTCCCCCGGGTTTCTGCCATCCCAAAACTATTTTGAAGTTTCTATATTTGTTAAATTAAACTTTGCACTTGAGAGTCTTGGTTATTTACTTAACATTCAAGGGATAATAACTGTTCAAAAGTCTAGATTTTACCATCTGCTGTTATAGCAAAAATGAGATTCACTGCAAAGGTCTGGACATATTAAGTCTCACCTCCCTCATGTCATCTTACTATGTTAATTTTGTAACTTGAGCTTTAAAAACCATCATATAAACACTCCTCCATGTGACCTGGCACTCTTTGGTGTACGACCACAATATTATCATTTCTTTCTCATGCCTTTTTATTCTTCCCCAAATGCTACTTTCACTATTTCTATCTATAAATATAAAATTTGTTTTTAAATACAGGTGAATATCTCCTTAATAAATAAAAGAGAATCAATATAATAGAATAGAAGGAATCTTGGGCTGAAATTCGACCTTAGGTCTAATCCCTGGTTAGTATTTAATGTATTGCCCAAAGTAGTTAACTTTCTCAGCCTCAGTTTTCTTATCTGCAAAACGGGGCTAATGATACTGAGTTGCCATAACTGTTAATAGAACGAAATAATAAGCAGAAATCTCAAACACGGTACCTGACATGGAAGAAAGATGTTTGCTTATACATACGTACGTGTGTGTGTGTGTGTGTGTGTGTGTGTGTGTGTGTGTGTGTATTCTTCCTTTCTATCTCCTCTCTTTCTACTACGGTATTCAAGAACAAGTACTTCTTTACTTCAGCGCCACCTAGACTTTACCTATCTAGGTTAATTTCCAATTATCTTATTCTTTAAGCCATAATCTGCATGCAGTTTAGATATCTGAGTCATAAATACTCATCTCCTTTCCCTAACATTTCTTTGAGGAATTGAGGTTGTTCTTCCTAGGTCATCCTTTATTACTTTCCCCATTCTTACAGTCTCCTTATGGCATCTCTTTCCCCAACTACCAACACAAATGTTAGCTTCTGACCTTGAAGATCAAACTGATATTCCCTCTCAACATGCATTCTTCCTATTTCATCCTGAAACGCATTCCACCCATATCCATGACTCCACCATTTATGTATATAAAGTCCTAGTCTAGAAAACCAGGCCCTGTTTTTAGTATTATTTACAAAGCCCATTGTTCCTTTCATGCATCCTTTTTCCTCTACCAGAGTTATACTATTGTGTCTCCTTTGATCTTATCTCTCAAAAGTCCTCACATTACTTTGGTGTCCCATCAGGGATATCTCCATCACTGAAAGACAAAAGCAAGAAGGCCCTTTTAACTGGAGTCTCTTTCTTTTTATTGAGTGCTTACTATATGCTGGCTTGTGTTGTAAGCACTTTACAGGTATGAATGCTTCAATCTCACAATAACTCTACTATTGGTCAATTGCATTATTATCTCCATCAAAAAAATAAGGAAAGTGAAATCCAAAAATTAGCTAAAAATTACTAGAGAACACTCAGCTAGTGAGTGACAGACCAAGTACTCAGACCCTGGTATTCCAGCTCTCCTGTGTCACAAGGGACTCCAAAGTCACCTGTGTGCTGGAAGCTCTAAGTCAACACTGCTCCCTGCAGAATGCTGGGGTAACAAGATCTAAGCTCCGCTCCTAGCCTCCACACCGAAGAAAGTGCTAAGAAAACAGTGCTCCTTGTGAGGAGGCAGAAGGATGACAGTGACTCTTTGGGGGGGGGGACCCTCATGCCCCTCCGCATCTCAGCTCAACCTTGGCCCTGAGCTCTCCAGCCGTTTGGGATGCATGGGGAAACGATGAGGTTTGCATGGCTCTCACACCACTTCCTCAAGTTCACGAGTGAGCTGGAAGAGAATCCCCCTTCTTGCTTCTCCAGAAAGCTTGCCCTTTTAGAGTCTGACAGGGACTCTTCCACTTTATCCTTCCTCTCCTGGCTCAGCACACACACTGATGTTTACAATTCAGGCTCCAGGAAGCCCACGTATTCCTGACTTGTGTGGCAGTTATCCATACATTCACTTTGTCATAATTCATCTAGCTGTGCCACTATGCATTGTGTATGTTTCTATCTGAATGTTACACCTTAATCACAATTTTTAAGAAATATATTTGAGCCCCCAAAACCACATGCAAACAACCACCTTTATATTTTTAATACTTCATCTTCTACTTAACCCATCTGATACTGATAATAGAATAATTAAGAGACAGATCTTTAAAAAAATTGTTTATGCTAAAAAACATTAAATGAGCCAGCGTATAGATAAACAAGTTAGATCTTCCAAGTTCTTTAAATGACTTAATCCTCTGCCTCTCACAATTCACATACCCCAAGATCCAGCATTCCTAGCTACTTGCTGCTGTCTGAGGGCATGTTTGTTTTTTTCACAGCTGCATCTTCATCTAATTCATTCAACAAGATGTCTTTAAGTCAAGAAACAAACGTGAAACAAAAGCCCCAATCTCTGCCTAGTGGGAAAATCAGATATTCAAATAACCATGCAAATAATGTAAAAGTGCAGCTGTGATAACTGCTCAGAAGGAGAGGTGCTTGATGAGCGAGCACTCATGAGAGAGAGACTTTGACTTAGAGAGTCAGGCTTGCCAAGGAGGTGACATGGAAACTGGGACCTAAAGGACTGAACAGAGGAAGCGCGATGGGAACAGCTTTCCAGACAGAGGGGAGTGACTGTGCAAAGGCCCTAAGGTAAGAGGAGGCTGGTGAAGAAGAGGAGCTGAAAGAAGGCTTCATCCTCCTCCGCTTTCAAAGTTACCCCTCTTCCATCCAATACTGCTCAAATGTCACTTCCTGTGTGTAGCTGTTCCCTCCTTTCCATTTGCACTGTAAATGGATATACCCCTCATACCATCATAGCATTCCTTTTATCCTTCTGTTAGCACTTAGTTCACTGAATTGCAATTATCTGTTTATACATCTGTCTCCCTCACTAGGCTGAGAAGTCATGGAGGACGGGAGCAGTGAAGTATTATCTTTGTGTCTCTCTGCATACATGTGTAAGCATATTTTAGATGCTCACTAAGTGTTTTACGAGTGAAATAGGACAACTTAACCATGCCACGCACACGCAGACATAAACATTTTAACTTGAAACTGTATTACCTACTTGGTGAGCTGTCTCAATTTTTTTTTTTTTTTTTTTTTTTTTTTTTTTTTTTTTTTTTTTTTTTTTGCAAAGACTCAGCTGGAAAGCAGCAACTTTTTAAAAAGCCTCTTTGCCCCCAACCTTAATGAATCATAAAGTGTTATTTACTTCGGCATCAGAAACAGCTGTCCTGACTTTGTTAACACAACGTAATTCATTTTATAAATATCACACAATTATCTAATTCTAAGTCTCTGCATGCTTTGAAAGGTGTTATTTTGGAAACAAGTCCTGGCCCATCCTAGGGAAATTCCCAAACCAGCATTGTCATAGCTAAGTATATCTACAGAAGCATTGCAAGGCGGAGAGGAGGCATAAATCCGCTGCTGCGGACATTCCGAGTGCTGACAGCCAGGCGGGGGAGGGGTCTCCACGCCCCCAGGCCTGGCTGCAGTGGCCTGGCCTGCTTGCACTCACAGGTAATAATTTCAGAGCCCAGCAAAGCTGACACTCAGCTTCCCTTCCTCAGAGCCGCACAGCGCCTCCATGCAGCTGCCTGCCTGCCTGCCTGCCTTTGTAGGACTCGCCAGCAGAAGCGGGAAGGATTAGGAAACAGAGGCTGGCTTGTTTGCTGGCCCTTTTGCTGAGCCCTCCAAATGAGAGTAGCAGCCTTGGAGGTTTTCCTTACATGGTGTCAGCAACTCCACTGCCCACTCTCCAGCCACCTCCAAACCCAATCCCACCCTTTCAGGCGGGGGAAAAACAATGAAATCAAGATTAGGGTATTCCTGTTGCAACCCAATCCGCAGGCTCTCTGGCCATTCGATATGGGGTTGTCAGAAAGGCTCTCCCCCGCCTGTCCCCCACCCGAGGTCTATCTGGGCCTGACATCTCTGCAGGATTAAGGGGGGTGGCAGGGGTGGGAGTGGTAATTTAAAACCGCGCTTCCCGCAGCCGTGTGTATGAATACAAGGAGATGTGTGCTGGCCATTCCCATGCTCACGGGCACACTCCTGGAGCTGAGACCAGGTCCCTGAGAACTGGCCTCGCTCAGACCCAGGCCGCTGCACACCACTTCCTCCCGTGTCCGCGCTGAAGGGCAGGATGTGGGCCTCCTGGGAAAAGAGCCCTTCGCCAGCTGGTCACGCGGCTGCCCTTTGATCTCTTCCCACCAGACTGGGTTTGCCTCCTGGGTTGGGTTTTTTCTTTTCTTTTTTTTTTTTCTTTTGGCATGCATTTTTTTAAAAAACCTGGCATACATGGAAGTTAGTACTTATTACAGATTTCCTGCCTTTATCTCATTTAATTATAAAATCTCCTGGGAAGAAGGAAGAGAGTCTATGAAGTGCCAGGGCAAGGAGCAGAATCCACCCAGGAAAGCGGGGGTCTGAGGAGGGGATGTGGGGGTTGGGGGAATACTGTGATAGCTGGGTTTCGCCCCCTGCAGCTCTGATGGTGCTATGTGCATCTGGGTGTGCTTCACAGTGTATCCCTCCCCGAGCTTCATTCTTAGGATGGAAGCTGTCTGTCTTACACAACCTGTCCTTGCACATGTCTCTACCTCAGGCAAGGCCAGGCAGAGGGGAAAACTGTGCAGTTAGACTGTGGTGGGTGGGGGATGCCCCAAGATCCTTGTCTGAGCTTCTGCCCCCTCGCCTGTCCTAGAAGCCTGTATGCATGCTGTATACATGTACCAGTTCCTGCTTATCTGCAGGAGGCCTGTGCCAAGATGGCCAGTGCATGCCTGAATCTAAGGACAGGGCAGAACCCTATGTATGCTATGTCTTTTGGCTACACCTATAAGCCTACAATAAGTTTAATTTACAAATTAGGTGCAGAAAGAGGCTACTAATGATGAAGTAGAACAATTATAACTGATAAATATGCTGTAATAAAGGCTAGGTGATGTGGTTTCCCACAGTGTTTTATTGCACTGTGCTCACTTTTTCACTTAAAGGAAGTGCCTTATGGCTTCTCTGTGGCATATCCGAATTGCCAGCATCACTGCCCTTGCGCTTTGGGGCAATATTAAGTAAAATAAGGATTAAGTAAATATTATTATGTAAAAAATATTGAGTAAAATAAGGATTACTGGGACACAGCACTTCTGCACAGAGACAGTCCATCCAATAACCAAGACAGCTCCTAACTAACAGACGGGGAGCGCATTCAGTGTGGAGGCACCAGACAAAGGGGTGAGTCACATCTCAGGCAGGATGGAGCGGGATGCGGGAAACTTCACCCCACTCCTCAGAACAGTGTGCAATACAAACCTGCAATACCAATTTTCCATTTAATGTTTTCAGAAGGCAGTTGATGGAGGGAAACTGAAACCATGGAAAGCAAAACCATGGATAAGGGGGGACCACTGTATGTATTCCCTTCTAAAGAAAAGAATATATATTCCTAGGGATGAGTCAGAATCAATCCTTCTCCTCTGGGAACCCTCTCAGAACGGCCCCTGTCTCCACCCCCTTCCTCACCACATTCTTAGGGTCCATGTGCATACCTTATCGGGGCATTTCTTACTTTTTAGGAGAGTATTTTACCTATCAGTCACTCCCAATAGAAGGTAAGCCCCAAGAGGTCAGGAAGTGTTTAGTGTATAGAGGCATTCACTAAATGTTGATGAAGTAAACGAAGAATTTTCGGTAATATGGTTGTAAACATGACGTCTCCAAACAAATGTTACATTGGTTCACTTCAAATACCAGAAAGGCTGTACTTTAAATAAACCAACAGTTATTCAGAAAGTACCTATGTCCTAGGACTAGTCATAGGCAAATTTGAACCCATAATAGCAGCACTGCTAGATTCTAAAACTTCTTTATTTTCCCCGTTTTGGGATGTATTCTGTTGTGACAGACATGTGAATCATCTCAAAATGAAGCTGACGTGTCTACACAACCCGCTCCTGAGCCCGTGAGAAAATGCTGGGGAGCAACTCCAGGCTCCTCCTCTGACTGTGCTCAGCAGTCCTGGTTGTATAACATTGGGTTTACACTCGAGACCTGGGGCCTCGCCCAGTGGATGGATGGTCTGGATTGAGGCTGAGGCCAACTTTCTCTAATATTGACTTCAGCACTCCTGTGGGCCAGACCCACCAGCCCTAAAGCCCCGTAAACTACACAGGAAAACTGTAGGAGCGATTATAACCATGTCTCTGAGTGCTTACGTACTACTGAAACTGTCTACTCTCTCCTCACCGCTGAAATGTGAAGAAAGGATCCATAAGACCAATTTTTTAACAATAAAAATGCTTTAGCAATAACTTATGTTTCCCAGCTTTTAAAGTAAACAAGGCCACTGTGGATCCAACCCTTGGAAACTAACCGTCCCCCCAAAAGATTAAAATTGTGGGGTATATAGTTATCAAATTCTGCTATCTCAAAACGTTAAAAATTAACAAGGCTCATTTCTCACAAGCATACTGAAAAGAAAAAAGGCATATAAACTACATTTCCTGAAAGAAAGAAAAAAAATACATTATGGTCTCACACAACTTTAGCAGCTTGAGATTTTAAATTCTACAAGTATATTCTATAATCCAGGCATAAGCAAACTTTCTATTAAAAATACTAAATATGCCCTGGCCTGATAGCTCAGGTGGTTAGAGTGTTTTCCTGATTGGCCAAGGTGGTAGGTTAGATCCCCAGGATAGGGCACATACAAGAATCCAGCAATTAAAACATAAAATAAGTGGAATAGCAATTTGATGTTTCTTTCTCTCTCATTGACTAAAAAAAAAAATTTTTATGAACACTAAAAATTTAGGTTTTGTGAGCCACACAGACTTTGTCCCACCTTCACAGTTGTGCCTGTAATAGCCATAGATAATATGTAAAGGAGTGTCCCAATAAACTTTATTTACAAAATTAGGTCATATAATCAATAGTTGAGTTCATCAGCATTACCAATAATATTAAATTGTAGACAACAAACTTCAACAACCCTATCCCAAGCATAGTTTTGTTAGCACTGAATTTCAACTAAACACAACTCAACTGCCCTGGGCTAGTGTCTCAGCAGAATATTAACATGACAATGATCCTTTTTGTTGAAGATCACCCTTCAGAACTGTTGAAATGTTCCTAGCAAAAATGGGAATCTATGCTTTCTCTTTAAAATAATGGTGAGTTTTCAGAAACTACACTCATATGTTGACAGTTAAACAGCTGGCATACACAAAATTGGGATATACTCAGAAAACATATATTTTCACATGGAAATCCAATCCATGATTCGGATTTGAATATACCCATCTAGTCAAAACCACCATATTTAGTCACTTGCTAGAACATCAAACTAAGTAAGCCATGGGGATAAAAGTACCTATGTCATACTTTCAACAATGAAAAGAAAATCGCAGAAAAAAAAAAAAAAGCATGTATCTGGAATATATTAGCTCTGAACAGGATCTTATGGATCAACTGGGGGCGGGGGGGGGGGGGGGGAGAGGAGGCGGGGAAATAACATTTAATTTATACAAAGAAACTGAGATAGAGAGAACTTGTCACTTGCCCAAGATCACAAAGCTTGATTGTAGAGGAGATATGACTACAGGACAGTCAACTATGTGGTCTAAGAAGGAACAGTGTCAGCTATGGCTCAACACTGTATTCCCAGACTTGAGAACAGATCCTGACACACAGGAGGCAATTAAGAAATACTTGTTGAATAAACAACTACAGAATTAATGAATAAAGGACAAATGAGCCTGGCCAAAATACTTTCCCATCAAAAGTTGTATGGACTTATAAAAACCTGATTCAAAAAGAACGTTCAATGTGTAACGTTCCTCCCAATGTTGAATTGTGCATTTAGTCCTTCAGACACCACCATAAACTGCGGAACTAATGCGAGCAGCCTCAAGGAGTAGAAGCACCTCTCAAGACAGCTGATTCCATCCTAAGGAATGATTTATGCATGATGAGAATCTGTCTGGAACATCAATGATGTCTTTATCTTCAACTACTACTCACAGAGGACTCAGCCTAAGTGTACTCATACTGTTTGTCCGGGGTTTCCCAGGACTTGTAAAATGCAAGCCTGATTGCTTGGAGGGGTTATGGCTTATTTCACATTATCTACACCCACTCATCCATCACCGTGGGACTGCGTGGCATACAAAGCAAGCTCTTCAAAGCAGGGGTTAGGAGGCGCTCTCTAACTATTCCTGACTGTTGCCATATTTCCCCTTCCTGACAACAGACAGGACAGGTGCTGCCCCCGGAGACCTTGCTGTACAGAGTGGCACTCCTACTCGACCACCATCAGATCTAACGCACCTCGCCCAGCTCCATACTTGAAGGTCAAGTGGAAACAACCTGCATTCCTTCCACAGGTGTTGGCCTTTTAAAAGGAATGCAGACTTTGAGCTCCATTTATGTTTTCAAAATATTGCTTTTTCTTTGAACTTGGAATGTGTAACTTTATCCACAGACTGTGCAATTTTGCATTCACCCAGACACTGTTTCTACGACATGACTCTTCAATAGCTCAACTATTTTTTTTTTTTAAATCCTTAGAAAAATCCCACCATAGAGAGCTAGGAAATACACTTTCTTCTACATGTCCTTAGGAAAGCCATCTATAAATGTAAATGAATAAATGCGCACATGTGTGTATATGTGTTTTAAGGGGGGAAGGGTGGATGGCAGCCTTAAATAAAAGATCCAGAAATTCAACAGCCACTTGGCCTTCCTTTCTAAGCCTTTAACAAAGACTACTCAGCAGTAGCCCATTAGCAAACCAGAAGTAATTAAGGGAGGAAAAGTCCTGCTCCTTAACCACTTAAGTCTTTTCAAGAAAAACACTACCAAATATATGTGGCTAATTTAAAAAAAAATTCTGCAAACTTTCCCAACCATTGCAACGTAACAACACATAATATTATATAAATTACAAAATAATTAAAACATTTAAAATATATTGTATGAGCTCTGTAAATAAACTCTTTAGACAAGACTTTTTCAATTCTTTGTGCTTTACTGACACAATGCTCTTCTGGAAATACTATTAATAATGAACTTTAAAAAATGTAACACTGAAAGCAGCATACAATATAGGTACTTTCATTTCATTTCACACATGCATAATTTTCCAGGGTGACACACGTACACAGAGAGACACACCTTTATAGAACTGAAATGCCAGATTCAAAATAAATTCATAACATTTACGGCATAAATTCAGACATCTGAGGGGGGTTTCCCACAATTAAATTCACTGTGCTATCAACAAAATCGGTTTATTTTAAGATTGCCTGTCCAATATATAAATTTCCCTTTGTGTTTGAAATACTTTTATCAGATAAGATAGCTTTTGTTTGAACTACTATTTTGAGAATTTGCTTTGGGGTTTTGAATACACACAGTGAAGTAACTTGAGATTTCCTACCCTGCTTTAAAATGTGTTTCTTCTGTCTGTTTGTATTTAGTAATTTCCTGTCAAATAACCTCACATAATTAACTTTCCTTGCTCCAACCTACTTTCCCCCCACCCCATTCCTACTTCCTGAGAACGGTAATAAAATGCTGATTACACTTTGCTGTTATCTGCCTTCTCCTCCTCCAACCCCCTCTTTCCCTCCCTTTGTCAGAGCCCACTCTCAGGTTTCAGCACTTGGTGGACTCAGGGAGACCTGGAACAGAAAGGAAGCAAATCCCACCACAGGAGTTCCTGTTCATATTGATGGGGGAGCTCCTTTGTGAGCTGGGCCAATCAAGTAGTGGGGGGTATGCCCTATTCTTTTCCCCAAATTCAGTGAAATCCATGGACCAAATCCCCCCTCTACTCCTGATGTGTATGCAAATGCCTCCGTCCCCATCCGTCCTGATTAAGGGTTGAGATGACTGGAAAGCTCTGTGGTCCTAAGAGCTTCAGGACAGGAAAAATACCCACCAAGGCTTACAAAATTTTATTTACAGGTATTAATAGAAATTAACCTGGCTTTTTTCATACAACTGAGTGGATCAGCCCATGTTACTTCTAGATAATTAATCTTTCATTTCACACTAATTGAACACTTCATTGAAATTATACAACTCATTCATTAGCTTTTTTATGCAGATATTCCAAAGGCACACTTCCTAAGATGTGGCAAGAGGAAAAAAAAAAAAAAAAGAAAGAAAAAAATGTTGACTGCATGAAATATTAGTGTTGGTTCTTGCAGGACACAATGATGGATCACCATTATGTCCAGCAGGGTTTCTTACCTTTACCCTATTGATACATCTGACCAATTATTTGTTTGCTGTGGGGGGCTGAGCTGCTCATTGTCCTGCATGATCTTTAGCAGCACCCAGGACCTCCAGATACTAGATGCAAGTATTGTATTTTCGACTGTTATGTGACCATCAGAAATATCTCCAGACATTGGCAAATGTCCTGGAAGCAAAATCACCCTTGGCTGAACAACAATGATACATACTTAACTCAGAATAGTAAAGCTGCTTCTCTTTATTCCTTACAGACAAAAGCACCGTTTGTGAAAACTCCAGCTACTTCACCATATGAAGGACACAACCTTGTAATTCCAAAAAAATGTCTCCACACTGACCACTTAACATGTAAGAAAAAAATGATCCTGACTTCAAATCATGATGGCGCCTTAAGTTCACAAGTGACACATCTCATTGTTCCAAACCCATAGCAGAGAATTAAAAAACTTAAGTACCCAAGGACAAAAATCACAAACATTTTCGTGGACCAGAAACAGACCAGAAATGCCAACTAGCAAGAAGGGCTAAGCCACAGGATGCTGGAATCCAAGCTCCCTAAGCCAGTGGTGTTTATGAGCCATGCCTGATGGCAGAGTCCACACCTAGCAGTTCTGCTCCAGGTGTATGCCCTCAAGAATGTATGCATCAGTTGACATGTACAAGAGTGTCCATAACTGCACCACTACTAAAGGCAAACAATAAACCAGTCCACTAGTTGGAGAATGGATAAATATACTGTCATGTATGCCAATGATGTATTATTATGCACAGCTACAACAGAAAAATAGTTTCTTCTGACAACACTAATGGATCTTAGAAACAAGATTTTGAATAAAGAGCAAGTCACAAAAAGACTACTACCTATAATGTGACATTTTTACATAATTCAAATACAAACAAATCTAAATATATTAAACTTATTTTTTAAAAGCCAGGGTGTGTTCTTTTAAAAGCAAAAGAATGAGAAATACTAAATTCAGATTAGTGGTTTCCTCAGGTAAAGTGAAGTGCATTGGAAATGCCTGTGGTGAATTAATTGGCATTCATTTACTATAGATAAGTCTTAACATACAACTTACCTGTACAGTATGTGTGCATGTGTGTGTATTAATTGTATGTATCAAATATTATATACCTATTTTTTTAAGTTCGATTCAGGAAAAGGGAGAAAAGACCTAGAAAAATGATGGCAAACAAAAAGCAAAATACTAAGAGATGTATTCAGTAGCATAAAAAGTAAAATAAATAAATTTGTTAAATGCATGTGAATATAAGAAACAACAAAATTGATAAAGTATCAGTAAGTGTGGTTAATCTACTGAAAAGGTAATACAAATTTTTATGTTAAAAGAGGTAAAGTTAAAACTTTAGGCCACAAAACCAAGATGGGTACTAAGGCATGCTACAATCCTTTTCATCATTAGGAGGATAGTAAACATACTAAATAATTATATATTTTATTAGAACTATTTATGCTTCCATAAAACATTGGATCTTGAACACTTAAGAGCAATCACTGAAAAACATTAGAAATTTATTTGTGCCTTCCAATCCAGCAAGTGGGGGTGGGGAGGGATATTAGATGAAAGTTTATGGAACCATTATCAGGAAATGAGACAGTAGGAGACAAAAAGGTAAATAGGACTCACTTAATAAGATGTATCAATAAAAAGGTGGAAATAAATCAAAATACACATGTAATCACAATAAGGTTAAATTCATAAAATGCACCTACTAAAAGAAAATCTCGGGAAGACTTTAAAAAGAGAAATGTAGCCCTTGATAGTGTGGCTCAGTTGGTTGGAGAACTGTCCCACACACCGAAAGGTCTTGGGTTCAATTCCTGATCAGGGCACATACCCAAGCTGCAGGTTTGATCCCCAGTCCGGGAGCATACAGGAGGCAACTGATGGATGTTTCTCTCTCTCTCTCTCTCTCTCTCTCTCTCTCTCTCTCTCTCTCTCTCTCTCTCTCAATGTCAATGGGGAAAATATCCTTGAAATTAACAACAACAAGAACAACAAAAAAAATCAATGAACATGTCCCCAGGTAAGGATTAAAAGAGAGATAGAGAGGAGAGATAGAGATAGAGTTATATATATATATATATATATATATATATATATATATATATAGAGAGAGAGAGAGAGAGAGAGAGAGAGAGAGAGATCTAAAATACTTCAAGAAAGACTAAATATAAAGGATTAAAAAAGATATGAGGCAAATAATAACTGAAAGTAAGGCTGTTATAATATCAACATCAAAAAAAGTAGAATTTAAGGCAAAAACACCTAAAGGTTAAAGAACAGCTTGCCATAATAATAAAAACAAAAAATTCATGAATATGTAACCATCTACTGCTTGTGTGTTTTAAATAATAAAGCCTAAAAAGTGAAAAACAAAACTAATGGAATTATGAGATTTTGTCAATCCAAAATTCTAATGAGATGTACACACACCTATGTTGACCACTGCAAATCAAGAAGTAAAATATTAGTAATGATGTTGAGAACTGAACAAAATTAACTATTATTCAATTAATACATTTAGAACCCTGCAGTCAGCAAGTAGCATATATCCGTGATTTTCTAATACACATAAAACAATTACTAAAATTGACTCTGTACTGTCATAAATGATGTCTTAATAAAAACTCAGAGTCCATTTCATATAGAACTTGTTCTCAAAATTTATTATTAAAAAAGGAAATAAAAATTATTTATATGGGAAGAAAAGAATCCAACATAATGAGCTAATTATCCAACTTAAGATGAAAAATAAAATACTATTCACAAAGTAGAAGGAAGTAAATGATAAAGAAAAAGTATATGAGTAACAAACCATATTTGATGACTAATTAAGCCAATGTTATTTTTAAATATTAAGATATATAACTCTGAGAAGGAAATAAAAAAAAAAAGGAAAGGAACAACAATATCAGAAATGATAAAAGACACAGCTGAGATTACAAGCAAGAGAGTACGTAAACCATTTGTGCCGATAAAATTTAAACTTACATAATTTCTCTTTATTGAAGTATCACACGGAATAATTGAGGAATTAGTCCATCACCAGTTTGAAAACTTCAATGAAATAATGTATCTGGTTAATGATCATCAGAGCTGCTACAATTATAAAAAGAAAGATAACTGGAAATCACAAGCCTCTGGATGGATGAACAAAATATCACAGATAAATAATTCTCACTCCATGGAAAAAAAGTGAGCCCAAATCCAAGCAAATCTCTAGACTACAGCTGCCCAACAGAACTTTCTAGAACAGTGATTTTTAACTGATGTGCCACAAGAATTTTTAAAATAGTGTATTAACTTTGTATGGTGACAAATGGTAACTAGACATTGTGGTGATCATTTCACAAGAAACTTAAATGTTGAATCCCTATGCTGTACACCTGAAACTAATACTATTGTAAGTCAATCATTCTTCAGTTTTAAAAAATGCACGGGTCCCAGCCAGTTAGAAAAGTGATATAGTCCAGGTTGAGTTTCACCCGCCTCTGCAGTTCCCCAGGACCTTGGACTATGCTACTTACCGTCACGCCTCCACATCCCCTTGGGTAAAACAGGCATGATAATAATAGTACCTCCCTAATAGAACTAATGTGAAGATTTAAAAATTTAATACGTGTAAAGCACTTAGGAAGGTTCTTAGAAAACAGAAAGCACTCAATAAACCTTCGTTGTTGTTATTAGGAGCTTTTCAGTTGATGCCTCTGGGCCCGAGTTTTTGAAATCCCTAAGCTTCTGCTTCCTTCTTTTTAAAAACATAATATCCCTGTCCTCCAAGCACTGCTATGCAGTTGGAGGAGCAAATAAAAGGAAAAGCAGTGACATGAATTGCCAGGGTTATATCAATAGTAGTTGCAGAACTAAGTTCCTCTTCATTTCAAAGAATCAAGAGCTCTTTTTTTTCATGTATAGACTAATATTTGTTAACTACCTGGGTTAACAAGAATTTCATAGAGTAATTTTGTTTTATAAAATTAACCACTCTCTGTGCATAATACACAATTAAAGGAATTTTCTTCCAGAAACTTAGCATATTAATCAGCTGGCTACATACCAGCATATGGATGTCCCACCATTAAAGATGTCTAAACAATTTAGTTAACCTTTAGCAAAAATATGTGTGTACAGTGGCCGAATAGTTCAAAGTAAAAGATGTTAATGGTTCTTTTTAAAGCACTATGTACAATATTTATCCCTGCTTCTATTTAATATTCCACATTACTTTTTAAAAAATATATATATTTTATTGATTTTTTACAGAGAGGAGGAGAGAGGGATAGAGAGCTAGAAATGTCGATGAGAGAGAAACATCGACCAGCTGCCTCTTGTACACCCCCTACCGGGGATGTGCCCGCAACCAATGTACATGCCCTTGACCGGAATTGAACCTGGGACCTTTCAGTCCGCAGACGGACGCTCTACCACTGAGCCAAACCAGTTTCGGCTCCACATTACTTTTTAAATGTAGCAAATTCAGAACAATGTTTTGTTTTGAAGCTTTGTTTTCAGGATATGAGAGGAAATGAAACATTGATGCTGACTTGTGAGAGAGGCTACCTGAAGATTTCCAAAAGCAAAATGAAGAAATACAAATATAGCCATAAAATTGATTGATTTTTAAGGTCAGTTTCATAAAACAAACCCTCCTTAGCATTCCTAACCCATTCTTAAAGCTAACCAAAGCATGCCCTAGCTGGTTTGGCTCAGTGAATAGAGTGTTCGCCTGCAAACCAAAGGGTCCCGGGTTTGATTCCGGTCAAGGGCACATGCCCGGTGTTGCAGGCTTGATCTCTAATAGGGGGCCTGCAAGAGGCAGCCAATCAGTGATTCTCTCTCATCATTGATGTTTCTATACCCCCCCCCCTCTCTCTCTCTTTCTTCTCTGAAATCAATAAAAATACATTAAAAAAAGCAAAAAACAAAAAACTGGCCAGACAATATTTAAGGATAGGTTAATTACTTTGTGGGTTAGTCAAATCCTCTACTCCTTTTCCTCATCAGCTGCTCACTACTGATAATTTTACTGATTGCCTTTAACAAACAAACCATGAAAAGAGGTAATGGGAGACACAATCACACTAAATTAGCCCATCTTTCTTCTTTGAGACAGTTCTGATGAAAAGTAGGCAGGAGGTAGGACAGAAGTAACTAATAGCTAAAAATTATGACTTGAAATTTTGAGTCCCTCCATGTATAATGAATAATAAGAAATAATTTCAAGAATCACTGCACACAGGTTACAGAACTGTTCAAGAAGCCTACTGTGGTCACCAATTTTAGATAATACAGTGACATAACCTGAATGCAAGCAAAATTCAAAAGGAACCAGGCAGAAGTGGTAACACTACATATTTTGGGTCTGAGAGGTATGTACTGATTCCAACTAAACTCCTGCAGAAACACATTGCACAGATAACCAATGTATGGAGCCCAGCCGGAGGGCAGGAGAGCAGTGGAGATAACCAGGCTTTGGAGAAGTGAGTCATAAACAGCATTTCATGTGCTACCCTGAGATGAGAAGGAGCCCACAAATACGGGAGGCTGATTTATGATGAAGGTAGCCCTGCAGGGCATTTGGGGAAGAATGGTATTTTCAACAAGCGTCTGGTTCGATTTTTATACCCATCTGGGGACAGTCCTTTATTTCCCAGCATACATAAAAGTCAATTCTGAGTGGATTGTACATCTACATGTGAAAAATAAAAAACAATAAAGTCTCCAGAAAACGTAAGAGAATAGCTCTAGGATTTGGGAGTAGAAAAAAAAATTGCTTAAACAGCACACGAATGGCATTAATCACAAAGCAAAAGACTGATGAATTTGAGGACATTAATATTAATATCTCCCGTTCATCAAAAAGCACCATTATGAGAGCAAAAAGGCAAACTGGGGTGGGCAAAGATATTTGTAAAACACATAGCTATCAAAGGGCTCACTTTCAAAGTAGACAAAGAACTCTTACAAGTCAAAAAAATAAAATTAAATTCAATAAAAAAATGGGCAAGAAATTTGAATACGTTCTTCAGAGAAAGGATAATGAAATGTCTACTAAGCATAAGAAAAGGCTGTCAACTTCATTAGCTATTAGAGGGAAATGTAAATTAAATCAATGATGAGATATTACTACACACCCACCAGAATGACTAAGATGAACAAGTCTGATAATGCCAAATGCTTACGAGGATGTAGAGCAATAGGAAACGTCAAGCATTTTTAGTGCTAATAAAAAGGCACAATTAGCTTCCAACTCTGTTTGGTAATGCCTATAAAAATTGAATAGATGAAAACGTCATAACCCAGCAATTTCACTCATAGGGCATGTATGTTTGTGTGAATGTGTGCATATCAAACCACACTGTACATGCATATCTAACAAAAGATTTGTGTAAAAATATTCACAACATCATTACTCATAATACCAAAAGCTAGAAACCACCTATGCCCATTAACAGTAGAGAGGATAGTCTATATTCATATCATAAACTTTATATAGTGACTAAAATAAATGAGATCCCACATCTTTAGACCTCTCAAACATAGTATTGAGAGTGTGGTGGGAGACAAGTCCAAAAAAATACAATGATATTCTATTTATTACACTTCAACAGCTGGCAAAACTAGCTTTAGGGAAGGCACGAGGGTGGTTTCCAACATCCTGGCAATGACTCAGGTGCTGCCTCTGAGAGAATTGTAATACTCGTTTAACTGCACACTTGCTTCTTTTACTTGACCCCAGTAGCTCTGCTTCTAGAACTTTGTCTTAAGGAAATAATGACCAACATGAAAATTTTTAGGCACAATATGTCATATAGTATTATTTATAATAGCAAAAAAGAACTGATCACAAAAAGAGAATGTAAATCATGGTATATCTAATTAGTAAAATATTACACAGCAATAAAAAGTTAAACAAACCATAACAGAAGAAGACTAAAAACAGGCCACCTGTAATATGCAAAATCTCTACAGTCTTTAAGTTGTCAGGTTTTTTAACTGCAGATTTTTTTAATTTTTTTTTTTTTACTACTTCTGGGAGGGTCAGAAATTTCCCCTCTAACTAAATAGGAAATGCACAAAACAGACCCCTAAACAGATGTGAAGTCATTTGGGTAACTACTAATTGACCTACCTGTACATACTTTTGCCTCCAAAATCTTCATCTTGTTAGAAAGATAATTTTGTTCTTTAAAAAGTAGATAAATGTAATTTATACTGAATACTTATCCCAGGACTCCATGGAACATAATCTTAAATGTCTCTGGCTTTTGCACCAGGGATTAAAGAGGGTGCCCACATTCTTTAGTTGACGGCTCTGGAACCAACCAGAGGTAAATAACATCACTCTTTCATTTGAAGGTGAAAAGAACACTAAGCAAGCACAGGTCCTGTGCTATGCTTTGTGGAGTTGTAAAGAATATGAACCCAATTCCTATCCTCAAGCAGCATAAAATCTTGTTTACCAGACAACAGGTTATCCAATAAAGAGAAACTTTAAAATGCAAATCAAGCCGAAACCAGTTTGGCTCAATGGATAGAGCGTCAGCCTGCGTAGTGAAAGGTCCCAGGTTCGATTCCGGTCAAGGGCATGTATCTTGGTTGCAGGCACAACCCCAGTAGGGGGTGTGCAAGAGGCAGCTGATCGATGTTTCTAACTCTATCCCTCTCTTTTCCTCTCTGTGAGAAATCAATTAAAAATATTTTAAAAATAAAAAAATAAAAAATAATAAAATGCAAATCAACTAAATATTTATATTCATTAGTACCATCCCTATTTTTCTAAAGCTCTAACCCTATCATAGGGGCTTGAAGCCTGGGAACAACATTTCTCAGACTCCTTTGCCAGCAAGATTTTAGGTTTAGATTCTTTTAACGAGGAACACTTAGCTAAAATTGGATGGTAGAATCCATTTGCCTTTGGCCGCAATAACAGCAGCGGGTTCCTGCAGAGTGCTAGAACACGGGCCCCTGCAGTGACAGCAGCAGCCAGCCAGCTGCCCTGTGGGGACTGAATGGACAGCACTGGGGCAGAGGAGTACACACTCCGGCTGTGGCCATCCTATTTCCTGGAGTCCCTGATCTGGATTTGCTCCTCCAGGCCTTTTACCAATTGTAACCCAAGTCCCAGCATGAAATCCTTCTCTGCTTGAAATAAATAAGTTCCATTTCCTTGGTTGACCCATGACTGTGAGTTTCAAAGCAGCAGAATCTCCTCTTCTGACCACTTCTGGAAATAGGCTGAAGTTTATTATTCACAACATAGCTTTCTACCTCTACCACTAACTCCTCTTCGCTAGTCTTTTTACCATTATTATGGGTTTTCCTCTCTGCTAACTGTCAAGAAGATGGAATATGGTGAAGTGGAAAAATTAAAGTTTTTGTCTCAAACATTTGACAGAGATTCATTTTTGGATTACTGATGTTTAATCCTTTAGAATAGAATGACATATTAAGTACATCATGCTGCTCCTTGAGTTGAACACAATTAAATAATAACTGACGGATTAGCCTGATTTTAAATTAAGCTCATCAAAATTATCATTATGTGTGTAGATGTGAGTGTATGTCTTTATACACTCGTATATGTCATATTCCTTTAAAATTTTATGCCCTTTTCTAGATAATCATATTCCTATAAATACATAAAAAACCTAACTATAGTTCATGGTCATTCAGATTACAAAGCCATATAAGACTAATCAACACTACAGAAATGGTACAGTCCTCACAATTTACATAGATGATTGCTTTATTACTTTAGTATGGGAGGAAATAGATGCCATCCCCTATCTTTTTCAAAAGTCATTATGGGTTTGAGGTGAAACTTCTGGTTCTGGGTAAGATACAGCAACCATCAAGCCTGTTTCACCCACCTCTTCCATTGAGTAAAACTATAAGACTTAGACACAAATGACAGAAAGCAGACAGTTGAAAACTGCAAAGTAAAGAGCAGCAGGCAAATCACAGGAAGCCACTGGAATCTGAAGTGGCAGTGGGTTCACACCATTTAGTTTCCAGAAGTTTCTTCTAGCCTGAACTTAATATGGTTGGAAACCTAGAAATGAGCACTGAAATGGAGGAGAAATCTCTGGAAGCCTTCTACTCCTGGCTCATGGAACAAAAGCTAGTAGTACTTCTAACATTCCTGAGAAAGTGGAAGTCCCAAATTTGTTTTTTCTTTTTTCCCTCTTCTGCCATTTTTCTCATGCCCTCACCCCCACGCAATTCCATGGCAGAAATGGCAAAGACCCTAAGGGAGGTCAGCAAGAGGGAACACTCTGAGGGAGAGAACTCTTTCCGCCCGTTTGGTGGGAGTGCGACTACAAGAGGCAGAGGTCAACCCCTGTGGCTTCTTTCACTGTCCCTGTCCTCCTGCAGCTTGGGCCCAGAGAAGTGCACAGCAGAGCCTGAAGAACTGACAAGATGAACCCCAAGGATCTGAAATGTGCCAGGGAGAGAGCAAGAGGGAGATGGTCAGGAAAGTGACTCTGTAACATTGTTTATGAATTCCAGGGATCCGCACCAAGCTAACAATGTGTGGGTCAGATGGTAACTAGCATACCAAAGAGGTAGAGAACAGCACTGGCAGATGGGCCACTGGACAAACCAGGGACTGGCCACTGTGTGTGATGCACATCCAGCACCGAACCAGAATGCCACAATGACTGAAAAGCAGATTGATGTTGAAACAATTGATACTGAAGGTAGGCTGGAACTTGCAGCCTTAACCTAACCAGTTCAATTGCCAAATTTAAAAAAAAATTCTTTTCATAGGATGTAAACACAACACAAGTTTCCTAATGTAATCCTCAAAATATCCAGAGTAGATTCCAAAATTACTCAACATACCAAGAACCATGAGAAATTTAATTCACACATGAAAAGATAGTCAGCAGACACCAATGCTGACATAATACAGCTGTTGAAATTATGTGACAAAGATTTTAAGACAGTTAGTATATAAATGTTGAAATGGCCAATCATGAACATTATTGAAACAAATGTTAAAATAAAAGTCCCAGTAAAGAAATACCAAAAGTAGAAACAAGTAAAAATACTAGAACTGGAAATTACAATAATCAAAATTAAAAGTTCACTGGATACACTCAAGAGCAACTTGGAGATGGCAGATAAAAGTATCAGTGGACTTGCAGATAAACCAAAAGAAATGATCTAATCTGGACAAAACAGAAAAAAAAAAACAAAAAAAAAAACAGTTTGACAAACAAATGAAGAATCAGATACATATGATTCAATAACAGAAGGTCAAATATTCATGTCATCGAAGTCCTTGAAGAATATAGGAGGTTAAAAAAAAAATGTGTGCTGCAAATATATCTGAAGAAATAAAAATGAAAAATGTTCCAACTCTTGGGAAAACAATAAACCTACAGATTCAAGAATTAAGCAAACTTTAAACAAAGTAAATCCCAAAACTTCATGCTGAGACAAACTGTAAAGGATTAGAGATTCCATTTGGGGTGCGGAAAAAGCTGTGGAATGAGAGAGTAGTGACGAATGTACAACTTCGTAACTGTAACCAATGCTGCTGAACTGTACACTTTAAAATGGTTAAAATGGTAAATTTATGTTATGTCTATTTTATCACTAATTTAAAAAACACACAAAAAAATAACCTTTAAATTTGCCACAATAAAATGATGTTATATATAGGAAAACAATGACTAGAATAACTGCAGATATCTCATACAACTCATTAATGGGAGAAAGAAGAAAGTAGCACAGAAGTTTTTAAGTAAAACAACTGTAAAGTCAGATTTTATATCTAGTAAAAACATCTATAAGTAATAAAACTGAAATCAAGATATTCTCACATGAAGGGAAACTTTAAAACTCCAAAGCAATACTAAAGAAAGAAAAGATGATAGTGGGAAACATGATTAATAAGAACAAAGGGCCCTGGCTGGTTTGGTTCAGTGGTTAGAATGTCAGTTGTGGTCTACGGCCATACCACCCTGAACGTGCCCGATCTCGTCTGATCTCGGAAGCTAAGCAGGGTCGGGCCTGGTTAATACTTGGATGGGAGAACGTCAGCTGTGGACAAAGGGTCATGGGTTCAGTTCACAGCCAAGGGCACATACCTAAATCAGTGGAAAAATATCCTCAGAAGATTAAAATAAAAAAATAAAAAAATAAAAACAACAAATATACACACACATTGGAAATATTTGGATAAATATAATGGACTATTCCCCTTTTGAGCAATTTGGTTGAGAGCAAAATGTCCCTGATGGGATTTCAATGCATGTAGACCTCACACATAAGACAACAATGGCATCAAGGAGGAAATAGAAAGGGACCTATAGGATAAGGGTTCTACATTGCAAATGAAGTGATAAGAGAAGTATATGTTAAAAAGTTAAATATGTGTTTTTGTAATCCATAGAGCAACCACCAAAAAAGCTGCATGAAAAAATTACAATTAATGAACATGAAATACTAAAAATGTTCAAATAATCCAAAATATAACAGGAAAAGTAAAAATGAATAAAATAAGAAAAGAAACAACAACAACAAAAAAAAAAATAGAGAGAAAACAAAAAAGAAATAATAGAACTATGGCCAGTGGGGTTAGAGCATCAGACTGCACACCAAAGGGTCACAGTTTGATTTCCAGTCAAGGGCATGTACCTGGGGTTGTAGTGTTGCTCCCCACACCTGGTCAGTTGGGGTGAGTGTGAGATGTGTCTCTCACATCACTGTTTCTCCTCCCTCTCTCCTCCTCCCTCCCACCTTCCACTCTCTCTGAAAAGCAATGTAAAAAATATCCTCAGGCGAGGATTAATAAACAACAACAAAAAATGAGAGAATGGAAGTGTAAGCCTAAATGTAAATTTAACAATAATTACATTAAATGTACAGGGTCTAAACACAGCAATTAAAAGTCAGAGATTGTCTGATTAGATATTTAAAATGGCCCAACAATATGCAATCTATGAGAGGTTAACTTCCACTATATTTACATAAGTAAAAGGCTGAAAAAAACAAAATACAAACAAAAAAGAAAACTGGAAAAGCAAACAAAACCAATCATAAAATAAGCAAAATACATGAAGACGCATTTCACTAAAGAGGAAATGCAGACAGCAAGTAAGTACATGCAAAGATCTTCACTGTCGTTAGCCATCAGGAAAATCCAAACTAAAACCACAATGAGATAGCACAACACACTTATCACAATGGTTAAGGTAAAACATAGTGACAACATCAAATTCTTAAAAAAATGTAGAAACACTGGGTCATAAACACTAAACAATGTTTAGTTTCTTATAAAATTATACTGGAATACCACTCCGCAATAAAACTGAACAAACTGCTGATAAAAACAACAAGCTGAATGAATCTCCAGGGAATTATGCAGAATGAGTGGGGGAGGGGGAAGTACTGATTCCCAAAAGTTATATGCTCTATGATGCAATTTATGTAACATTTTTGAAGTGAGGATTTTAGAAATGGGAAAACAGAGTAGTGGTTCCTAGGGTTCAGGACTTGGAGGAAGGGAAGAAGTGTGGTTATAAAAGGCCAACACGAGGGATACTTTGTGATCATGGAATTGCTCTGTATCTTAACTGTGGTGGTAAATAAACAAACTTACATATGTCGTACAACCACATTTAACTAAATATACATACAAGTAACATATAAAACTTAAGAAATCTGAGTAAAATCAGTGATTTGTATCAACGTCAATTTTCTGGTTGTGTTATAGTGTGTAAAAGGTTACCATCAAGAGAAATTAGGTAAAGAGTTTATTTCTATAACTTCATGTGAATCTACAAGTTCCTCAAAATAAAAATTAAAGAAAAAAAAAAAAAAGAAAAATGGAGTGAATGACTACATTACTATCAGGCAAAGTAGACTTCAGAACAAAGAAAATTATCAGAAATAAAAGTTAAATACCGTATAATAATAAAATAATTCATCAAGAAGACATAAAAACCATCCATGTATATGTACCTAACAACGGAATTTAAAACACACAAAGCAAAGAAGACAAATGTAAAGGCAGTAGATAACTTGGTAATTATAGTTGGAGACACCAATACTTTCCCCTCTCAGTAGCAGGTCAAGCTGGTAGACAGAAAATCAATAAGGATAGCAAATTACTGAATAACATGTCAGGCGACTGGATCTAGCTGACATATAGAGAACACTCTGTCCAACACCAGCAAAACACACATTCTTTGGGAGTAAATTAAATATTCAACAAGAGAGATCATACCTTAGGCCATAAAAAATACAACTCATTCCCCCATTAACCCCTAATAAGGACACATATGTAATACCTTAATCAATAAAGAAATTAAAAAAAAATACAACTCAATTTTAAAAGATTGCAATCATACTATGTATATTCTCATATTATAATGCAACAAAACTAAAAATCAATAACAGGGATTATCTTCAAGCATTTGGAAAGTAAAATTAAATATATATACTCTTAAACTAGATCATCCTATATAATAAAAGCCTAATATGCAAATCAACTGAATGGCAGGAAGGACTGGTCATTATGACTTGCACTGACCACTAGGGTGCAGATGCTCAACGCCAGAGCTACCCCCAGCTCTCAGGCCCCAGGCCAGCCAAGGTGTGTGCTAGCAGCCTCCCCTCCCCACTACAGATTGGGCTTGATCACTGACCAGGCCTAGGGAACCTACCCATGCATGAATTTCATGCATCGGGCCTCTAGTGTATATATATTTTATAATATTTTAAAAATTTAAAATAATCTATAATAAAGTATCTTGTACATTAAAATCAGGAGAGAGTTAAGTTTCTAGAATTACTCAGTTATTAGGAATCACAAGTTAGACCTAGACTATGCCCACTGCATTATTCCCAGTACTGGTATGGAGCATTAAGAAACCACTTGGGCCATATTCTGAAACTATAAGCCCATTCCAAAGAAATGACTATTCCTTAATTAGTTGCTAAGTCACTAAAAAGGTATTAATATTATTAATAGGATTCCTTTCATCCCAGCTATCCCTTTATCATCTTGTAATTTGTTATTTAACAGCAATATTCACTTAAAGAGTCCTTGCTAAAAAACATAATTAAATCAATGTTGTAATCCTATATGTCTTGTTCTGATCCAGGTTGTCCAAGGTCCTCCTACCCTCAAATAAGTTCAGACATTCTATGATTGAAAGGATGGCAGTTCCTGAAATGTGAATGACTTTTACACACTTGAGACATTTAGAAGAATTTCAATCCTTGAGGAAATAAAGTTTGACACAATAAGAACAGTGGGTAGGGCTGGAATATTCTGTCAAATGATGGAGGAGTTGAGTATGGCACATTTAAAGTGTATTATGTCACTGTTGGTGAATTTTCTAATTCCAAATCATGCTCTCATCTCCAATAACATATTCATTTAGTTATTTTAAAGAAAAACATGCCAGTAAGTAAATAGTATATTAGTAATACACATAACATATGCATTTTCACAATGATCCCACATGAAAAGAAATAAAAGTTTAACACCCATAGCCTCGTCCTCAGTTTACATTCATTCAATAAATATTTTACTATCTATTGAGTGCCAAACATTACATAGTCATTGTTCTTGAGCAATACCTAGTTCAGTGGAAAGAAAGACATATAAACAATTACAATTCAAGATGACATCTGCTATAATAAAGAGGCCAAAGACAAAGGGATATGGACAGAAGCTTCACAGAGAAGACAGTTGGGCTACCTTTTTCTATAAGTAGGACAGTTTCCAGGAGGAAGTGAGAAGCAGAGGAACCAATAAAAGGATGGTGGATCCATGCACAGACAGAATATGAAGGAACATTATCTCCTAATAATACTAGAATATAGGGCACTTGAAACATAGGACGAGGAAGGGAAAGGTGGGAGATGGAGTTAGGCCAATTTGGGAAGGGTCTTGTACACCATGGAGGAGTTGAGGCAGGAAACAGAAGGAATTGCAAGTTTCCTTATAAAAGTTTAATGCTGGAGACAGGTAGCATTCATTGCCATTATCTAGCAAGAAAGGATGAGAATGAAGGAGCACATTAGCCATGGAAATTGAGAGGGGAGGATAGAGTACTGGGGTATTTAGCAGATAAGACCAAAAAGACACAGTGACCCAATTTACTGTGAAGAAAAAGTCAGGGTAAATCTCAGCATCCAATCTGGACATATTCTAAAGACAGAAAATACAAGAGGAAGCATTGGGAAAAGGAGATAACGGATTCGTTTTGAACATGTTCGTGTTTAATGTGATGTACCTCCGGGACAGCTAGATGGAGACGTGAAGCAGTGCTATGAAAACAGGAGTGTCCGTTTTAGAAGAGTCCAGAGGTTGGAGGCAAAGGGTTAGAAGTCGGTGATTTATAGGATCTGTTGAAGCCCCTGGGGGTAGATGCAATCAAACATGGAGAGTTTATTCCTATCATCGTTATCATATAATGTAAATGCTTCCTTGGCAAAAGAGCATTGATTGAAAACTGATTTTAAAGTTTTACTGTACACAAAATTTCCTCTGTTTAAAAAAGTTTGCAAACCACTGTTTCAAAATGACCATCATAAAAGCCAATAATTATGCAGTGTTCTTCCATCAGCAATAAACTCCACTTCTGAAAGGGGAATTAGAAACAGGCCTGCCTCCTGCCCACTCCAGCCTGGATAGGATGCCAACAGCTGATGAACTAGAAGTCAAAGACACTCTTCTACCAAAGTTTTAATCAAAACCCCAAAACCTGACTCCTACTGAGCATTCCTCTCCTCTATCACCCTCCCCCCCCAAAAAAAGCCTTTTTTTCTCCCCTCTCGTTTTTGTGTGACTACATCTGTATGTCACAAATAGGCTATTAACTCCTCTTGGAGAAGGTGGTGTAAGGATAAAATATAGTCTATTACTTAAATAAATATGGTAACAAAAAATCATTTTGCTTTCAATATCTGTGAGGAAGCAGCTGAAGAGTCAGAACTAGAAAAGGGGCATGAATTTCAAAATCCAAGCAAAATGAAGGTTTCGTTGCTTATGATTATTTGGGGGCATTTAAGCCCAACTGTTTTACCTCTAAGTGGACAAAACTCCTGGCAGGGGTGGAGAAGGAGCGTGTGGGAAGACTGGCAAATTTTAGCAGCTCATGAGTCAATTCAAGGTATGAGAGGCACCTGGCCAACATTCTATAAAAGTACTCAATCCCACTGCCAGAGTCCAGAAAAAAAAAATGTTACTAAAGCATCTGAAATGCCAATTATTAATCGTCTTCTTAGCAGAAACCTTTGATGGCAAAATATTGAAAAAGATTCTGAGGGGCCAGGAAATGGCAAAAAAACAGAGCGTCTGGGAGTCCCAAATTCCCAGGCTGACCTGAGCTTTGCTACTTCATGTATCATTAAGCAAAAGAATCCCGCACCATGCCACTGCCCTCCTAAGACAGATGTGCACAGAGAGGGAAAACAATAAATAACTGGAGGATTTCGCTCACTTCTAACATACAGGCTAATGCTTTAATATTCTGTGAGATCTCTCATTATCACTAGAGAAATCTCTAAAACTACAGAAACACGAACTGCTGGTATCTGGTTAGGCCTGTCTTTCAGGGGCTGAGACGTTGCTTTGGGGGGCTTTCCTGACTTGCCCTAAAGGTTTTCTATAATAAAGATGATTGAAATGTGCATTGTTTCAACAGACACCTCCTTGGAAGGAAATGAATGGGAGGACAGTACTTCACTCATCAGCAACAACCAGACATACCTCTCTAGAGTATGCAAAGCAAAGCCAAGTCTCTTTCTTTTGTGTTTTGGAAAGGGAAAATAATTTAGTGCATATCTCCTGAGGGGGAAAAAAAAAAAAGGAAAAATGTGCCAGCAACACCCAAGATGATGTCATATCAGTTGCTAGCTTTAGGTCAACTACAGTGCAACAGGAAGCTTGGGACTGGAGACAAGTAGGACCCAGCCCATTGTATCCTCCCCTGGACCAATCTACAGACTTCTAATGACCTACAGAAATAACACTTTCCACTCTGGAGAGTGAGATAGTAATTTGGGTTTCCAATTCTGGCATTTCAAGAACTAAGCCCAGAATATACATGGAAATAGTCTGCAAAGCATTCTATAGTTCAAAAGGTGCCACAAAACATCACTTAAACACATCAAAATAAAGAAGTTAAATTCTTCTCAATCATCCCATTTCTATCAACATTAACCCCAATTCTCAGATTATAAAGACTGGGGCCAGAAATAACTGTATCACTGCGTGAATCATGAGTCAGTAGGAAAAGGCAGCAATGTGATTAGAAGACATCGGAAAGCTGGGATTTGGGCTTTTTTGTTTTGTTTTAAGGCTTACTCCTAGCCAGTCCAATTCACGTCAACTTCTTTGCACAAAGCTCTTGTGTATGATGCTGTGTGTGTATGTTTGTGGGGAGCGAGGGCAGCATCACCGCCACCACAACAGAAGTATACATCTCTGCCCTCCAAAAGGCTACGATATATTTTTCTTGGAAAATTTTGCTGGTGTATTTACTGTTTCTCCTCTGCCTTCCTAAAACTATCACCACATAATAAGTATTTCAGTACAACAGCAGCAGCAGGAGGTCAAGGCTGCTCACAGACTTAGAAGACAGAGGGAGTTTAAAACCCTGCTCACCTGTTTTTTATCTTTCCATGGGAGAAAGATATTTGTGAATACAAGAGTGAGATACTAGGAAGAATGCAACCACTCTAATTCGTTATCATTTGTAAATTCCCTACCTGATTCGATAACTAATATAACTTTTCCTTCAGTGCCACTGGCCAAAAAAATCACTGTGATAACAAAGGTACCATTATTTCTGTTAGCATTTTCCTGGGTCCTGTTAATAATCACACTTGCAGTCAACTACTGGCCTAGGTTCTCACATCACTGAGTAAATATTGCCTGGTGGCAAATATTAGTATCCCCAACTTTGCATTCCAACGATGTCATGAAGCCTATCAGAAAGGTCAGATCTCAGTAAATAAGGCCACAGGGGGAAAAATTGTTTTAATCCCCCTATTTCCACTATTCCCTAGTTTCAGCATATGTTCCTGTGTCTCTGGTTCTCAATGGAATTTCCTACCAGTCACTGTA
Organism: Pipistrellus hanaki; assembly: GCF_964339955.1. Lineage (NCBI taxonomy): Eukaryota > Metazoa > Chordata > Mammalia > Chiroptera > Vespertilionidae > Pipistrellus > Pipistrellus hanaki. The sequence continues at coordinate 129,852,676 of NC_140504.1, read as the reverse complement.
ATACCATCGTATATGGCATTATATGTTTGGTTAGTAGGAGTTCATAAAAACATAATCCTAGAAGCGGCTTCTGGATCTGGACTCTTAACTCAAATGCACTACTTTTGATTTTTAAAAGTCACATTCACTTTTTTTTTTATACGAAAAATCATAAAATTGGATTTAGCAATCTTCTTCCTACTCCATCTCCTAAAAGTCTCCTTCTAAATTCCTTCTTTAACAGAAAAGGCTCGCCATTTTCTGTAGCTCATATGCGGAAATACTGCACCTCTGCACAAAAATCATACAAACTCTAATAGGATTATATCTATAGGGGTACACCACAGTGGGTAAGTGATTATGATAAATACAGGATGACGGTTACCTGACCCTTTCTTTCATCACCTGGGTGAGAAGCTCCTGATTGTCTGAATTATGGCATAGCCATAATAATAAACATTCATGATAATGTTTCTCTTTCTAGCTGTTTTACTCTATTTTTACTTATCAAGACTGAGGACTAGAGTATGACTGTCTCCACAAAAGGGGGTGTCAACAGCCAAGGGATCTCCTTTGCTTCTGGAAGGTACTTCCCTATCCCAACCCCGGAAGGATAGGCCCTTCCACAGTAGATCAAATAACATGTATTTATCCTCACAGAAAAATGCTTAAAATGCATTTCAAGTTGGAGAAAAGAAAAGGGGAAGGGCTTTGTTAAATTTCACAATAAATTTACAGCCAGATTCAGCAAGTGCTTTTCAGGGCTTCACAGAAGCGGAGATAATTACACTGCTGCCCTCTTGATGGATGAATCCCTGTTGAGAGAAGGCCACTGAATCCCAAGGACAGCATTCCAGGGTGACTGGAAGAATTCTTTCAGGACACGCCCATTGCGTGGCTGGGTTCAGGCAGGCTCTCTCCCTGCCCCGCGGAAGGAGGCAGAGTAGAAAGCAAAGGAGGGGAGCAGAGTTCACTCTGTTGACAGGGACCCAGGCAGGTAAGTAAAAATTGTTGACATTCAGGTGCTTATCGGACACCAAGAACAGCTCTCACGTTTTTATATATTACCTCCAGGAGATTATAAATTCCTAAGGACTAAAGGCTCATCATGTTTAACCTCTCACAGAGCCTAGGATGATCCCTTAAATACAATGGGAAATGAATAAACATGCATTGAAATGAAGAAGAAAGAATTCCAGAATGTAAGTATTTCCTGCAGTTAACAGTGCTTCACACATATTAACACCATGCTCTTGTTCTAGGACCACTCTTCCTTTCCTATGCATATCTCCCGGAAGGCAGAGTGTCTAGTACTTGGGCATATTTACATATATATGCATATGAATGAACAGAGCATAAACCATCTTCAAGGAAACTGCATGTTTTACATATGTATCTTTTTTACTGTCTGTTTCCTAATGTATCTGTGCTATGAAGACAGGAAGTGTGTCTGCTCACTACTATTACTAACATGCCTGGGATAATGCTTAGGGGGAAAAAAGAGGCAGCCGGTATTTACTTAATTGGTGTTATCAAATGAGTGAATTAAATGCTAAGTAAAAACAGAATACTGTGCTAGGTCTTGGAGATAAAAGGCATGTAATGTATCATCCTAACTGGCAGATAACTGCTCTCACTCCCATCATTGCTAAGCATGGAGAGACTCAGGCTGAACAGCAGGCTGAACATTTTCTGCTAGGAAAAAAAAATGTATTTTCATATAAATAAGATCTGAACACTTTATAAATGCCCAATCACATGTATTTTGCATTGAGTGGTGATTCCAGTCCCGTAGACAGTGTCATCCTTAGTCCCAGGCAAAATGCCCAGCAGTCCATGGTCACAAAAACATGCCCGCCAGGAGCCCCAGATCCCCTCTGAATCTTGCCCCAGGTCCCAAGACCCTGATGTACCCTGTTCACACAGCCCACACTCACTGAGGGGGCTTGTGCAGAATTTTCCAGAGACTCTCACAAGTGTGGCCTGATCTTTAATCAGCAGCCCCAAGGCCCAGAGGGTGAGGTGCGGCTCAGCACAGACAGGTGGACTCAGACATGCTGCCTCGTCAGGCAGAGAACTCTAGGAAGAATTTGGAAACTCAAAATTCAAACCTGGGTTTCAAGGTTGTTATGAAGATCTGATTTTTGTCAGAATAGAAGAATTTATGAACACATTTTGACCTTTTTTTTTTTTTTTAGTTTGATTTATAACTCGTAAATATTTACATGCACGGTATGTGGACCTGCATTTCCATTCTAGCCCTAGGCATTACAGTAAATAAAGGTCCCTGTGAGGGAAACTGAGGGTCCCTTCCCAATTTGCCTAAGGGCAGAGGGCCAGCAACTGGAAGAGCCAGAACTCAAATCCAGTTCTTCACAATCTCCAAGTCAGTCCCAGAGCAAACCCCCTCCTCCAACTCTACTGCTTCAAAGCACTTTTGTGAGTGCTTTCTGCTCTCTCCTGCCATGCTGACAGCAACCCAGAGGCTCCTAAGAAGGGAGGCCACAGATCCAGGAACCCACCGCCCATCCTCTCCCCTAACATCCTGGGCTTTCCTCTCAAAACCATAGAAGCCAAATGCAGGTGAGTGTAAGTCCAAGCGGTTGCTCCACGTGTGCAGGCGTGTAGCTGCCTGCAGTGCAGAGAGAATCTCTGCTAGAGGTAAGCAAGCAGTGACACATGCCTCAGGAACCTCACAAGATGCAGCCCGAGGCTTCTGAACGTACAGCTTTTACAACTCTAAACCCAGAAGTGCATTAGTGTTCTTGCAAAACAGGCTGTGCGACCGTTTACAAAGCCCACATATAATACCTTCCTAAGACTTGTGCTTACAAAGATCCTTTCATCCAAGAAATTCAAAGCACTTAGCAAGTCCGGAGCCATTCACCCAAACACTCCGGGGAGGTAGGCAGGTGGCCCGGGTTATACTTATTGATGAAGAAACTGAGGCACACTGACAGCCTAAGAACCCTTCTTTAAAACAGTCTTAACGTTTGAAAATGAATGACCTCAAACATCCACAAATACATGCTACTGATATAGGGTGGGAATTCATTGTGGATTATTTTTCTAGAAATTAGATTGAATGCAGTGACATTGAATACCATGTTACAGAAATCTATGTCTTGCTTCAATTCTCTCTACCATAAGGGCCATCCAAAATGTATGCTCAGTCCACTGCAAATAGTTTATCATTAAATTTGAACTAGCACTGCCTTTCAAAAATAAAAATTTTAAGACAGAAATTTAAATCTTCCCCATCCCCCAAATAGAATTAGGCTTTTACACCTTTGGCCAAAAAGCATTTAGCCAAGGTAATTAGCATATCCTCTCTAGTCTAGATGGAATTGATTTCAAGCCAAAGAGATTAGCTTCATTTGCTTTTTAGTGGGAGGTAAACGGCCCCAGGGAACTGTCTTAAGAGTAGTGGAGGCAGAGTCCTTTCATAAATAAAGAAAATTAAAACATATAAATCAGGAAGAATAAAACTATAATCAAAACACAAAGTCTGTGTTGGAAATATATATCTGACAATATGTTCAGAACAATAGCCAACACATGGTGCTTACTGTATGCTAATAACTGTTCTTCCTGCTTATAAGTACCCATTTTATAGATGAGGTACTTATAAGACACATATAGTTTCAAAGAGCTTACAGTGAAGTTAGAAAAAGTATCATTTGCTCATTCAATAAGCCGAAATACATATGAAATATGAACATTTATATAACTTTCTCATAGGAAGTTCACCATCTAATGGAGGAATGCACGGGTAAAACAAGAGCAATGCAATGAAAGCTGACTGCACAGCTGGGTCAGAAAATAAAGGCTTTTGTAGAGAGGATGTCCATTTCAACAGACAGATCAAAGAAGAAAGGAATTTTAGGCTGATAGAAGTGGCTTATGCAAATACACCGAGCCATAAGAGAACCTAAGGGGTCACTCTGGGTTGTCTGGTATGGCTGGAGAGAATGAAGGTGCACGAGATGAGCTAGGAAAAGGAAATCTTAGGCTGGACAGTTACGAATATATAAAATATTGGATACAAAGAGTTAATTACTTTTACAATTGTGTATCTCAGCTCCTCCATCAAGATATAAGTCTTCTTGGGAGGGAGAGGGGGGAACCTCCTCTAGATTCTAGCAGAGTGGTTTATGCCTGATGTTGAATCTAAATGCTTGTTATTTCTTTTATTTATTTAAATTCTTTATTGCTGAAAGTATTCCATATGTCTCCTTTTTCCCCCATTGAGTGCTCCCTGGCTGACCTACCCCACCCCCCCAGCACAAGTGCCCGCCCTCCTACTGTCCCTGTCCTTTGGTTATGCTTATATACATACAAATCCTTTGATTGCTCTTACCACACACCCCTCCCCCACTTCCCTCTGAGGCTCTATGCTCTGTTCAGTGCTTCTATGTCTCTGGATCTATTTTAGTTCATCAGTTTATGTTATTCATTATATTCCACAAATGAGTGAGATCATGTGACATTTATCATTCTCCAACTGGCTTTTTGCACTTAGAATAATACTCTCCAGGCCCATCCATGCTGTTTCAAATGGTAAGAATTCTTCCTTTTTTTATAGCAGCATAGTTTTCCATTGTGTAGATGTACCACTGTTTTTTTAATCCACTCATCCGCTGATGGGCACTTAGGCTGTTTCCAAATCTTAGCTATTGTAAATTATGCTGCTATGAACATAGGGGTACTGCCTAATGGAGTCGCTGGTGTCACGTCACATACTCAATGTGGCACACAGATTTTGGTAAATCATTTCCCTGCTTTGACTTTTTTTTAAAAAAACTCATCTTTATTGTTGAAAAGTATTGCAGATTTCTCCTTCCCCACCCCCTCTTGAACCACTCCACTCTGTCCTTTCTGATTGGTGCATATGGTTTCTTGGGATATATTCCTAGAAGTGGGATTAGTTAGTCAAATGGGAGTTCCATTTTTAATATTTTGAGGAAACTTTATACTGTTCTCCACAGTGGCTGCAGCATTCCCACCAGCAGTGCACAAGGGTTCCTTTTTCTCCACCTCCTCACCAGAACTTGTCATTGTTGATAATAGCCATTCTGACAGGTATGAGATGGTGCCTCATTATTGTTTGGATTTGTATCTGTTACATGATTAGTGACTGAGCATTTTTTCATATGTTTCTTGGCCTTCTGTATGTCCACTGACACAGAACAGATGTATAGAAAAATGGAACAGAACAGAAAGCCCAGAAATCAACCCAAGCCATTATGCTCAATTAAATTTGACAAAGGAGGCAAGAGCATACAATGGAGTCAAAATAATCGCTTCAATAAATGGTGTTGGGAAATTTGCTCAGATAAATGCAAAAAAAAAGAAATGAAACTAGACCACCAACTTATAACATACACAAAAATAAACTCAAAATGGATAAAAGACGTAAATGTAAGATGGAAAACCATAAAAAATCTTAAAAGAATCCATAGGCAGCAAAATATCAGACATATGTCGTAGCAATATCTTTATCAGTACATCTCTCAGGACAATGGAAACTAAGGAGAAAAACAAATGGGACTACATCAAAATAAAAAAACTTCTGCACAGCAAAAGAAACCATCAACAAAACAATAAGAAAGTCCACTGCATGGGAGAACATACTTGCCAATGTTACATAAAATAAGGGTTTAATCTCCAAAATTCATAAGGAACTCATACAACTTAACAAAAGATAAACAATCCAATCAAAAAATGAGCAAAAGTCCTAAATAGATACTTTTTGAAAGTGTTGTTATTTCTTTAACACCATGTCTTAGATAATGGCTTATAAGCATCACTATTAGCACTTTGCTTATATTAGCTTATTTAAGCCTTCTACCAATCCAATGGGATAAATTCTATTACTATCACCATTTTCAAAACAGAGAACTGAGGTGTAGTAGTGCAACCAGAACAAATACCCGCTAAATAGCACTTTATGGAATTCATGTCCCCAAAGCACACCCCAAACAGAAGTGAGGACTTGTTACTGTGATTGCCAATACTCTGCCCTCCTATCCATGCATCCTCATCACCATAAGTAAATGCCATGGACTCCCCAGGAGATGACTGACTGACAAGCTCGCGAACACTGTCTTCACCATCACATAGGATCTGCCACTGTCCCTCTCTCCTGCTGGGTGCCATCCAGTGATGTCTGCAAATGAGAACTAAGGTCACAGGTGCTAATGCCCAAAGTACTAATTTAGCTGCTGAGACACGAGGAATGCATCTACCAAGGTTGCCTAAGACACTTAATGTCATTGCTGCCTAACGGAGTTGCTGGTGTCACGTCACATACTCAATGTGGCACACAGATTTTGGTAAATCATTTCTCTGCTTTGACTTTTTTTTAAAAAAACAACAACTCATCTTTATTGTTGAAAAGTATTGCAGATGTTCTCCTTCCCCACCCCCTCTTGAACCACTCCACTCTGTCCCCCAAGGCTTTCACCACCCTACTGTCTTTGTCCATGGATTATGTATATTTGTCTATAAATTCTTTGGTTAATCTCTTCCCAAGCCCCCCACACCCCATTCACTTTTAACAGTCAGACCTCCCTAGGTTTCTAACAGGATTCCAGAAGGAGTTCAACTGAAAGGTAATCCAAGTGATTGTCAGCATGCTCTCCTTGAACTCCTCCTCCCCTCCTCTGACACATTGTGAAGTTTGGTTTACATAAACGCTTCTCCATTTGATTGCAAGCACATTTGCTCAAACATAGGAGGTACATAAATTTTTATAACTCAGCTTATATGTAGTAGGCATTGAACTTGCTGAATGAATGTGAAGCATTAATTTTTCAATTCCACCAGAAGCTCCTTGAGAATGTACATGTTTCTTGCCTGTTCTCCTCTGTTCTTTATTTCCTTGTCTGTGAAATAAGTCAATCATAGCACAAACTCCAAAGGGTTGCTGTGAAGATGTGTAAAGCACTTACAATGATGTAAACATTCAATAACCATTAGTTTATCATGAACATTATTCTGAGATACACATATTAACATAGACTTGTGAGACACCAGCAAGGGCTGCCTGTCCTTTGGCTACATCTTCTCAGAGAACAAGGTCTTTCCCAGGGGTTCCTCAAACATTGATGAAAAGTGACTCCAGGAAACCAGAAAGGAACATCAGACCCCCAGACTTTCCCAGACAAGTTTGAATGTAAGAGTGAATGAACACAGATAAGGGCAGAGCCGTAATATCAGTTACAACTAAACATCATGTTTTCCACATGAATTTTAAACTAGCTGCTGAAAAAGAAAAGACACACACATGCCCATGGATGGGACATGCTTCTGAATGATTATGATTATGCAAAGTATGCAACTGGCCAAAGAGCCACTCCTGATAAATGGCTGGAAAAGAAGCATGACCATGTGCCTTGCATTCTGATTGACACACTGAAATAAACCCAAATAATGTCAGACTATGTGACCTCATCCCGGGATGGGAGCCAGAGGTTTCACTGGAGATCTCTGCAGTTATCAGATCTGGAGAGTGTTTCACTTGCTTTTTCTTTTAGCAAAACAAAAGGTAACAGGGACAGAAAGAGGCAAGAAGGTAGAACCAGAAGTCCTTCAGACTTCATTACCCTAAATTACCTGATGATGAATCAACAGTACTTGTTCCATGGTTTTACAGAAGGTAAACTACAACTAAAAAATATCTGAGCTGCAACCATGCTTTCAATCTCTTCCTTTTCTCTTACTTGTACACCAGAGAAAGAATATTCACGATTCCTGACCAAAGGGTAACCCTTTAACACAACCTCAAACAAACCCTATTTCCTTGTTCTATCTTCAAACCCTTTTCCTTTCACACCAGTTGGTCCTCTCAATCCATTAACAATAGAACTCAGAACCCTATTATTAACCCCCTTCTACTCCCCCACCAGTATGCCTTAGTAGAAAGGCCAAAAAATGCACCAATTTTAGGCATTGTCCTGGAATGGTCATGGCTAAGGATCTTGATTTATTCACATATCTGGGCTTCAGTTACTGCAGCTATAAAATGAAGTTGATCTCTGCAGCCCTGTCACCACCAAAACCCTCACAAACTTCCACGGGCTTTCAAGTGTACAGAGAAACAAAGAATCATGGGAAGTCAGACCCCACTCTTCCTATCTGGGTGAAAGAACTCTGTAGAAATTCATGCTTTTTTTTGGGGGGGGGGGGGGGTGTGGCCACCTGGGGGAAAATTAAGACAATCAAATATGGGAGAGAGGGGACACCTCATCTTATTCCCCAAGTAAAATTAAAAAGGGTGAGCACTCATAAATACAAAGGAGAAAAGCTGGCCAGGAGCCCAGTGGTGCAAAGTACCCCGAAATCTTCTCTTCTACCAGTGCAGAGCATTTCTGTATCTGGTGTAACTGGGAAAGGAGAATTAAGTACATGGCATGTTTTATCAGCAATAGAGCAGTCATACTAGGTGCTAGGACACACAGGCAATAAACAATATTTCAATCAGATTCAACATCTTTCTAGTGGTTCTCTTTAGGAAAGATCAAGCTGATGGCACAACGTTCCCCTGTGCTCTCTACTCCTAGTTTAGTGAATGGTCCATGAGTCACCAATGTTTAGAAGGTTAGAACAGTGGAGGCCACAATTACGAGTGCATAGCATTGAAGAACTTAATCAATTAATGTTTCTAACCAAACATGGACAGCTCACAATCAATGGAAGAAGTTACTTTGTAAATTGGATTTTTTCCCCCTTGAATTTGAGAATTAGAAACTTGCACTGCTTGGCTTCCCTGGACATTTTCCAGATTTGCACTTCAGTTTCAGCCAAGATTGAGCTTGGTTGCCTAAAGACAATAGTGAATGGTGTCGCAACTGGCTGTTAAATCTGCTTTTAAGAGCAGTTTAGGCATTCTTTGCAAAGAGGCTTGTGTAATTTCCAGCATGTTATTTTATTTTCAATTTTTCCTTTTTCTTCCCCAACTTTAACCCTCTTTCTCCATGAGCCTAAGTGCTCAGGTAATATACATACAAATGCTCTGAGAGACAGATGGGTAAGCACCATCTCATGGCGCCTGTGCTGCTTAGTGAAAAAAAAAGAAAAAAATACCCAAAACAGAATGTAGTAATTCCATCCTCTCAAATGCTATAATAATCGCTGCAGGGGGTTGTTCTGCAACTAAAACTGCAGCACAATGGACGTATAAATTAAGGCTACCAATAATGCTTGACAATTCAATGAAGCAAGTATTCTAATATCCCCATGTCCACAAAGCCAGAAAAATTACTTTAAAACCATAGTAAAATATACAACTTGTTAGACCATTTTTGCAAAGCCAGTGCTGTATTCTCATTTTTTCCCAATATGTAATTTTCATGTAACTGAATATGTACTCCAGGAGTGTGGGCCTCCAAATAGATAGAAGATCTTCTTAAGCTGTAGGGTATATCAGCTGTGTAGGTTAGTCTCTACAGGCACAGAATACCTGAAAGCTTATGAATGACTAACTTTTTTAAAAAATATATATTTTATTGATTTTTTACAGAGAGGAAGAGAGAGGGATAGAGAGTTAGAAACATCGATGAGAGAGAATCACAGATTAGCTGCCTCTTGTACACCCCCTACTGGGGATGTGCCCGCAACCAAGGTACATGCCCTTGACCGGAATCAAACCCGGGACCTTTCAGTCCGCAGGCCGACGCTCTATCCACTGAGCCAAACCGGTTTCGGCATGAATGACTAACTTTTAAGAAATCTTTACTGAAGTGTTCATCACAATTGGATAGCTCTTATGTAATTCTAATAAATTATTATCCCCATTTTATAGCTGAGAGAAGGAAGGCTGAGATAGTTAAATCATTTGCCTAATGTAACATTGCTAGTAAGTTGTAGAACCAGGATTTGAACCTGGAAAGCTATGTTTCTGGAGCCCAAACAATTAGCTACCTATACAATCACCCTGGCTGTAATACTGAAGTCCTCAGTTTTAAAGGGGAAATAAATTAAGTCACTTACATATTATTTCTCCTAGAAAACATCTTATAAAGCCAGATTAACTTGGGTCCAATCCAGAGAGATTTGACTAAAAAATGCCTAGAGGACATGAATTCGTAGATTATTTTGCCTTTGACATTCTCCTGGTCCAAAGTCCAGAAATAGGATTACGGCTAGGGCCCCTCTAAATTATGGGGATGGGTGAAGACCAGGGCTATCTACCTACTAATCCACCTGCTTTGAGTTATCTGGAGATATTGTATCTCCTGAACTATGCATATACCCAGAAATGTCAAGGCCATCAATATTTACATTACACAAGCCTAAAGGTCAGTTCAAAAGGGTACCAGTTATTTATGGGAACCTTTTAGTCACCTAAATGGGAGAAAAGGAAGAGTTTGGAACTGTTCCCATTTTATCTTAATGATCTCTAATATAAGAAGTCTACTGCCAACTGCTAAGACATTCCACAGTGAAAGGTAAAAATCAGTATTTTTAAAATATCACTTATGGTATTCACTTTTCGTAAACCTAGTATCACCCACAATAAGAAGTTACAAGATCCCATCACATTAAATGGTACATTAAACCTCTGAACAATAAGCAAATCCAAAGTGATGATACATCCTAATTTTAGAAGGATTTTTCTTCTAAAGGCTATATCTGATATTTTCAAAACTCATGAAAATAAAAGCAAAGAAGCCAGTATCTAAGCTACTGGCAATGAAACAAACCATTTGAACATAACCAAATGCCCCATTCAAGTTCCCCTATGTTTGCTTGTAATATTTTTTAAAATCCCTGAATAAAGCTCTCTCCATAACCCGGTAAACCCTTTTTATACACACACACACACATACACATACACACACACACACACACACACACATACATACTCACTCACTCATCAGAGTTGGAGGAAAAACTCTTTATCCACCCAATCACCCATCTCATTACCTCAAAACTGGAAAGAAGTCCATATAAATGAAAATGAAAGTCTAAGAATCTTAAACTAATAGTTTTTGATACACTTCCCCAACCCCACCAAAAAAAAAAAAAAAAAAATGTTGCTGAATTCGTCATTACACTCCTCACATGTGGTAATACCTTTGGGCCTTATAAAAAGAGCCTGAGGACCATAATTGGGCCACTAAGTTTCTTTGATGTACCAACCCTATAATGTCAAGAAACAAAAAGCATGAAGGAAAGATATAGAAAATTTAAAGAGTACCTACATGATTTAATCAGTATTGACACACTAACCTTTTAATGGAAATCTCCTTGAGAAAGTAAAACAAAAATTCTGAAGACTCTGCTGCTTGCAAATAAGAAGTGTCCAGAGAGGATCAAAAGTTGTATGCTCCCAGTTGAAAACTGAGTTTTATCTTCCTGTTTTGACTAGAGGTCTCTTGACGAAGGGCCTGCGGTGTTATAAATTATCCCATTACTCACTCTCCTTGGCGATCCCCGCTGGAACAGGAAGGAAGTAAATCTTGGAGTCCTGCACTTACATCCCTTAATCATACACTCGCATGCCCCCCAAAGCAGTAAATCACCGCCTTCCAGTGTGTCACCATGATTCACACCTGAAACAGAGCAGAGAAGACAGGTACTCAGAAATGCCATTCCCAAAGAAAGGTATCTTAATACATTAAAAATAATAACATCTAAGCACCACGGTGTTGTTTTCTCAAATCAACATCACACCAGCAAGTCTACCATTCTAATTAAGAGTCATCAGCCATGTTAAAGGCAACTTTTATAGAGCACAGCTTTGCAAACAGAGCATTTCAGGATTCAGTACCCTTTCTAAGCTCTATTAAAACCAAACGTCTACATCATGTTCACTTACTTGGGCATGAATTTAATTAGTGGAATTGGCTCTTTGTTAGACCGACTTTCTTCTTCAACTCTGCAGAGCAGAAACATGACCTGTCATATGTGTTATGCCATCTAATTATATAAAAGACCTCATTTAACTTTACATAGAAGTGGGGAAGAAGCAAAATATACCATCAATCCTAAAGAAAAATATTTGAGGTTACCCCATTTTCCAAGATTATGTGCCCATTGATTTATTACATTTTAAAGAGAAAGAGGAAAAGAGATTTTTCAATAGTCAAAGAGCTTCCTTTTATTTTGATTACGAAAATGCAAATTGTTTTCAGGTTTATATGAATGGTATATGTTTGGGTGAGTTTTCCTACTCAATACACAACTACACTGCTTCCATTTATCTGTCTTGTCAGGGACAGTCAATAACAGCAGTGCATACTCAATACTTTTAAGCACATTACATTCTCCCTAGCTGGGGAGATAAGAGCCACACCTCCCTCTTGCCAAACAAAAGCCAACAGAACAGGCCAAAGGATAGAAATACCTCCTGCAGATTTCACTCAAACTTTTTTGTTGAGTTTGCACCATTATTATCAGCTGCCCTTCACAAGGGCCAGAGTTTCATCAAATCTGTTATCAGCTCAATATCAGCACAGCAGTACAATGGTCTCCCCACCCCCGATTTGAAATTGATGAGTGGATGCTAATGAGTGCTCTATCTGCAAGATTTATCTTTTACACTTAACTCGCTGACCTTAATTTGATTTCATTCAAAATTTTGGAAATAAGGCCCACGTTGGGCAAAGAAATGCATTATGACACTTTCAGCAGAACAAGACCAGGCTGACAGGCTGTGCCTTAGCTGCTTTTCAGCAAAATGGCCACCTCAAGGCTCAGGCTCTGAAATGACCAAGAGGAGGGATTCTTTAGAATAAAACAACAAAATGACATATTTTGGACTGCAGTGAATATATACATAGGATAAAAGCATTTCTTAAAATCCATTGTGGTACATTTAAAGAAAAATAATGTAATAGAAAATAGATTTTTTTTTTAAAGCATTTACTCAATGCTACCACACTTTTAAGATTGTTTTATTGTTTTATTGATTTTAAAGGGCTTTGTAACAGGATTATATACCCAACATTGAGGACCTAAAGCTCTTTGACTGCATATAAATGAATTGTGGCCTGTTCAACTTTCAAATGACTCTTATCCAGACTCCATTAAAATTATAATAAAACGAAAGTATCTCCTTTGACATTTTGGTTGTGCTGTGGAAAACACTACTAATAATGCCTTAGCCTGAACGCATACATATAAAAACCCTTTCCTCAATAACCCCTGTGAACTAACACCTGGCCTCCAGATTGAAGTACAGAGTACAGTGTTACTAGACAAAAGGAATGCATCTTGCTGAACAGTCCAGCACAAAGCATGAGTTCCTGGTATTCCTTCAACCTTACTACTGCAATGAATTACTATTTGAGTGACAGCTTTTTTTTTTTTTTAACTACACTTGTGTTATGTTTTACCTCCAGCTTTAAAACTGTGCAAATGGAAAAGAAAACCAGTCTTGGTAAACATTCCCCTAACTATCATCAGATTTAGGAGAATGTTATTTGTAGACCTGAAGAACAACGCAACATAAACCACAGAGGCTGGTGCCTGTCAGCTGTGAAGGGTCCGAAGATTAACCCACAGCAAACTAGCCTGCAGTGCATTCCAGGGTCACTTAAATACGAACGCAAGGAAGATGCCTTTTAGCTAAAAATGTAGATGTCAGGCAGCTGCAAGTCAGATTTTTAAAATGATCTTTGGAAAATCTCATGGGCTTATGCTATACCTAAAATGGCAAATACTGACTCCTTTTACTTAAAAAAAAAAAAAAAAAATTAAAAAAAAATGTAATGCCAGTAAACCACATTCAAGGTCAGAAAAAGTCTACTTGGCCACCTGAATAAATCTGCCATATTTGGTATCCAAAATTAAAAGGCAGAGATTTAAAAGTAGTAGTTAAATGCTAGATTTCAATATGAAAACTTAAACTTTGGGCAGGACATAAGCCAAAATAAGGACAACTCATTTAATGGCATTTAGTCAGCTCACTTGTTAAATATACACTGATTTATACACACGGTCAAAAATAATACTAAATTTAACCAAAAATGGCTAATATCATAACCAGACACATATATTGAGCTATTATGTATGTTTGAAATAATCACAAAATTGTTAGGTCAGTCTCGAGCAGGCTAAGGGATAACTGAATATTGTTAAAATAGTAAAATATCTGAAGAGACATGGATAGCAAGGAGTGCACTCAGCAAAACATCACTAAATTATATCCTTAAACTCATCTTGCCTTTAAAATGCACCCCCACCAGACACATTCATCCACCACACAGAACAAAACCAGAAAGGAGTTCAGAGTCCGTAACCAAAATAACAGCCCAGGAGTTTGTGGGTTTTTTAAGTGGTGGTTTGAGATTTAGGTTTTGTTTCTTTATATAAATAAAATATCCATGGAAATATTCTCCTGACATATGAAATCAAAGAAAAGAAGATTCATAAACCAAGTGGTTGACCAATTTCTTTTGATCAAAGCAGTTAGAGGACCATCTAGATCAGTAATTTCTTCTACATTCCACTTGATTAATTGTAGCAAGATATAAAGCCCTTTTTTATTGAGGTAACACTGATTTATAGCATTATGTAAGTTCCAGATGTACACATTAAAATTTGACATGTACACAATACAGTGTTCTCAACATCAAAGATTTAGTTTCCATCCATCACCCTGTTTACCCTTTTTGCACATTGCCCACACTCTTCCTCTCTAGTAACCACCAAGCTGTTGTCTGCATCCATGAGTTTGTCTGGTTGTTTTTGTGTATTTTCTTAAAATATATTTTATTGATTTCAGAGAGGAAGGAAAAGAGAGAAAAAGATAGCAACATCAATGATGAGATAGAACCATTAATTGGCTGCATCCTGCACATCTCCCATTGGGGATCAAGCCTGAAACCTGGGTGTGTGCCTTGACCAGGAATTGAACCATGACTTCCTGGTTCAGAGGTTAATACTCAATCACTGAGCCAAATCGACTGGGCTCTATTAGTTTTTGTTTGTCATTTGTTTTTACTCCATAATAAGAGTGAAATTATATAGTATTTGTCTTTCTCTAACTTATTTTTAATGTTATAGCCTCAAGGTCCATCCATGTTGTTGCAAAAGGCATGATTTCATGTTTTATGGCCAAGTAGTATTCCCTTTAATGTGTGTGTGTGTATGTGTGTGTGTGTGTGTGTGTGTGTGTGCACATATATACACAATATATCTTCTTTATCCATTCATTGGTCAATGAACACATATAGTTTCAATATCTTACCAATATCTATATATATAAAAGACTAAGCGAACAATCAATCAGTCGACTGGTCACTGTGATGTACACTGACCACCAGGGGGCAGATGCTCCCTGGTGGTCAGTGCGTTCCCATAGCAGGAGCGCAGCTCAGCCAGAAGCCGGGCTCACAGCAAGCTGCTGTGGCACAAGCCTCTCCCACCTCCGTGGCAGCACTACCGAGTGGCAGCGGCAGCAGACACAATGGGGCCAAGATGAGCGGGATTGGCATGGCAACCGGCCCAGCTCAGGATCCTCCCTGGCAGTCTGCAACTTCACGCACTACTACATCCCCCAAGGGGTCCCAGATTGTGAGATGGCACAGGCCAGGCTGAGGGACCCCACCAGTACACAAATTCATGCACCAGGCCTCTAGTTATAAATAATGCCTAAAGATTCTTTTATTGATTTACCAGCAAATGTTCCCATATCAAGTTCAGTACTGAATAATAAACCACAGATATTCAATTTCAGTTAGATAGTAACAACCTTCCAAAGCATAAAACCGTATTTTTAACATCAACATTTTCAAGAGAGAGTTTGGAGGAGGTGGGGGAAGGATTAGAGAAATACAAAAAATAACTTATGGAGAAGTAGAGGAGAGAATTAGTTTTTCACATTACCCTAAATGTGTTGTTTATGTTCAATTAAACTCAGATTGAAAAACAACTGCACGTCTAAGAGATTTATACTCCAGTTACCAATATGAAGACTCTACTAGCTGATGGGAACCTCTTCTGAAAATATTCATGGTTTATTGATGAGCATTTTGTACCAATGTCCAAAGAAAAAAGCTTTCTTAAGCCCATCACTGATATCACCAATGACTCAAGAATTACACAGGGAAGTATAAATGACTTTATATCTTTGGTTGAATAACAAGAAGCTCTTGGAGCAGAAAGTTCAAAGACGCAACTTGTTATCCCAGAACCCTAAATCTATAAATCTCAAAGTTGACATCTCCCAACCTGAGGTAGTAAGATCAGGAGAGGCAATACTATTCTTAAGGATCTGACCAGCAGCTGGTGTCCTCATTTGGAATTCTTGGCTCATGCAAACATGTTTATGCATTTGGTGCATTCATATAACTTGCCAATTTGCTAGGCTTGACACCAGTAAGATGGCTGAACATTTGCTGTTGTCCATTTGTTGACTCACGCAAACTCAAGGCCTAAATGCCACCTAAAAAGAACTTGACCAGCTGGAAGGAGACCAAGTACTTGATGAAGAAAATACACTAAGTCTTGTCTCAATTTTCTCTGGGGAAAAAAAATTCAAAAATTAGATATAATTTTCTAATCATCTTAATGACCCTTTTATTTATCTTTTTTCTAATAAAAGCTTGATTTATTCCCAGCATGTTTCAATAAATGGTCACTACTACTAAAAAATCAGGCACTTTAGGTAAAATGACTTTAGGTATGTAGCCCAAATGAATGCCAGCTAAATAAACAATTAACCTGAGAACACAAACACATGGCCAATCTCATTCATCCTAGCAAGTCAGTGTGCTAAGCTTTATTGCTAGTGAGATGCACATCTTCAGGAATTTTATTCTCTTTCTCCATTCCTTTCTCTCTCTTTCTTTCTCTTTCTTCCTTCCTTTCTTCCTTCCTACCTTCCTTTCTTCCTTCCTTCCTTCCTTCCTTCCTTCCTTCCTTCCTTCCTTCCTTCCTTCCTTCCCTTCCCTTCCCTTCCCTTCCCTTCCCTTCCCTTCCCTTTCCTTTCCTCCCCTCCCCTCCCCTCCCCTCCCCTCCCCTCCCTTCCCTTCCCTTCCCTTCCCTTCCCTTTCCACCTTCTCTGACCCCAAGCAATGACAATAGATCATACATTTATCAATTCACGAAAAAGATGTTTAAAATGAGATTGCTGTTGTACTTTTCCAGCCCTAATATATACTGTAAACCTCTAAGGTAGATTAATAGAAGACACTGCATTTTAAAAAATATTCTTACCACATCAAGTACATTTAAGTCTGGTCAGAGCCCCAAACTTCAAGCACACCAAGAGGCCCTACTACTCCAACACAATCTCTTCCAAGACTGCTTGTCAGAATCCCCGCATCCTCACCAGTGCTTAGTGTCTTTGACATCAAATATCATTAATAAGATACCTGGGTACTAACTCCTTAGCGTGAATTTATCAGGACCTAATGACCAAGACCCAAAGAACGTCATCTGTTAAACAGGTAAACCACAGTAGAAGTGGGGAATGAGTAAAAGTTTTATTGAGGGAGAAAGGCTTACAACTTAGTGTGGACTGGGCCATCAAAGGTGGCAGAAAGATTGAAGAAGTAGAAGTTTCAGACCAACAAAAATGTTAGTCCATTGTGAAGTAAAAAATGTTGAAAATTGGCTTCCCATAGCAGAGGTACCTCAAAATTTACTTTCTCATAATCTTCACTGTCACTCAGGGAAAACCATATTCACTGGAAAAGAAAACAAAGTCTTGCTTGTCTTGCTTGGAATCCCGTTGTTCCCGCTTCCCCTGGCCTGGGTACCTGCCAACACTTTCCCTGTAAACATGGATACCTCCTTCTTTCTCCTTGCTCTGCTTTCTCACTTTCTTTACTCCCATTCTTTCATAAAATGCCAAGACTAAGAATTAAAATTCTCTTCCTAAGTAAGGGCAGGCACAATCCTTTTAAAACTCCATCCACCAAAACTGTTTACATTGAGGGAAAGTGTTGCTCTGTTTACTCAGAGAGCAGAGATATTTGAGCAAGGAAAAAT
Organism: Pipistrellus hanaki; assembly: GCF_964339955.1. Classification (NCBI taxonomy): domain Eukaryota; kingdom Metazoa; phylum Chordata; class Mammalia; order Chiroptera; family Vespertilionidae; genus Pipistrellus; species Pipistrellus hanaki. Next base: position 129,834,751 of record NC_140504.1, on the reverse strand, counting down.
CCCCCATCTATTGATTCTGTGTCTAGGCTTAATCCCCCAGGATCTGTTGTTTCTCACAGTTATTATTCTGAAAAAGTCACTTCTATTTAGATTGCAGACCAACATTTCAAAGCCTACCAAAACATTAAGATATTAGCTTTTGGGGGAATGACATCCAATCAGAACTGGGAGATTAGATTGAGCATACATTCTCCAGGAGCAGGCCTATATCCTATGACATATCCAAATAGCATTTAACCTTTTGATATTAAAATTACAAAAGCCACCCAGTTGATGGGGCTTAGTAGTTGAGCATCAACCTATGAACCAGGAGGTCATGATTTGATTCCCAGTCAAGGCATATGCCTGGGCTGTGGGCTCAACCCCCAGGAAAGAGTGTTTAGCAGGAAGCCAGTCATTGATGTCTCTCTCTCTCTCTCTCTCTCTCTCTCTCTCTCTCTCTCTCTCTCTCTCTCTCTCTCTCTCCCTTCACTCTGAAATTAATAAAAAATGTATATATTTTTTAAAATTACAAAACCCTTGGCAATAAAGCAGCAGATTCCTGTGTCCTGAAGGTTATGCTTCCGTGTTCAGTTGTAAACAAAGCAAGCTTTCCTAAAAGGAGTCCATGGTTCTCACCGGCAGCAACTTCACTCCAGCACCAGCACCTAGAGCCCCAGTTTCCCAGAGAATAGGACCGAGGCTCTGCTGAGGCTGAACTCCAGTGCCATTGGAGCAAAAATGCCCAACATCCTTGACATAATTCAGCATATTGTCACTTCTTTATGCATCTAGTGGCTGCATCTAAAGGAAGCAAGAGCCAAGGAAAATGAAAGTTGAAAGGAGTTGGAACTTGGCATAGGGCCGAAGACAACTGGGAAGGGGATCCACAGGTGTGGCAGGAGACCCTCAGAAACTAAGGTGGAGGCAGGAGAACATGGGGGTGTTCCAGACAAATGTAAATGGGAGAGGGAGGTGGGGAGGCAGCAGGTCATAAAGCTAGCATCAAGTTAGGGCATAATCTATTTTTTAAATAGGCAATAAAAGATGTTTACATTTTTTCACATTTTCCCCTTTTATTCTTCCTTTTTACTCCAAACAACAGCCCCAATCTACTTCCTTCACAGCTCTGCATTAACTTTCTCAACATCAAGTCACTTAAAATTTCAAGATAATTTGCTCATAAAACTTTGACAAAGTTGAAGAGTAAATTATGATATGACTATTTCTGGGATTGCTATACTGATTGGTAGATGAGCTAGATTCTGGTCTGAAGCAGTTCCTGGAATATCAACTCTTGCTAATAAGGTTCCATCTTTGGTTAAGCAAAGAACTACCTTCTCTGGAGACAGTCAGGACACGTATAGTTTCTTTTCCTATATGTTTAAAACAGCCACATATTTTAATGTCCAGTAAAGACAACTAAAAGAGCCAGCATTGCCCTAGCAGGTTTGGCTCAGTAGATAAGCACCGGCCTGCTGGGTGAAGGGTCATGGGTTCAATTCCAGTCAAGAGCACTTTGTACCTCATTGCAGGCTTGATCCTGTCCTCAAGTGTGCAAGAGGCAACCGTTCAATGTGTCTCTTTCACATTGATGTTTCTATCTCTCTGCTATCCTCGGGCGAAGATTAACAACAACAAAAAAGACACAGCATCAATTTTTCCTCTTCTGCCATTACTTAGGGGGAAAGGATGAGACCAACAGCACAGAGGCCAGAGAACACCAGGAAGTGACGAGGCACAGTGGGGACTGCACTCCCCACTCCCAGTTTGTAGAGAAACACAATTTTGCAATTAATTCACAGCAAGAATTCTCTGATGTCCTCCCCTGTCTAGGGTCCACCTATCTGGAACATACTTTAGTATCATTGTTCTTCGTAACGCAAGCAGCAATAAATTGTACAGTAAAGAAAAATGTTTTTACAGCTCATTGCACTGGCAGACACACTGGAGGCTCTCTAGCAACTGAAGTTTAAAAGAGGGATTGAAGGTGGGCTCTTCCCTTCTCACCTGGAAAGTGATACAACAAGCACGTCAATCAGGAATCCTACTTGGTGAGTTCTAAGGGGAAAACGCCTTTCTGTCTCTGAGCTCTGCTCCCTTCCATCAGAGGTCTTCTGAACCTCTAACAGCAGCCAGGCCCCTGCGTGTACATGGCCTTGGAAACCCTTAACTCACACACACAAAACAAGAAGAGTGGATATCACTTATTTTTTGTTTTTCTGTTTTTGTTTTGTTTTTTAAAGAGATACCTGAATACCCAGATTCATCTCAGCATTATTCACAATAGCCAAGAGGTGAAAGAAACACAAATATCGATCCACAGATGAACTGATAAGTAAAAACTGATATATCCACACAATGGGATGTTAGCCCTCAAAAAGAGTTTTAAATAAGAGAAGTAAGCCCATCACACAAAGATAAATCCTGCTAGATTCCACTCACAGAAGGTACCTGGAACCATCAACCTCTTAGAAACACCAAGTTAAATGACGGCTTCCAAAAGCTGGAGGGAGGGAAAATGAGGGATATTCTTCATTGGGTACAGCATTTCAGTTTTGCAAGATGAAAAGATTATGGATATTTGTTATACAGTAATGTGAGTATACTTAACACTATTGAACTGTACACTTAGAAAAAAAAATTAGATGGTAAATTTTACCTTTTAACCACAGTTGAAAATATGGAGCAGGAAATACAAGGTAGGCAAAAGGTTGTTCAGTTGTACAGTTGTCCATTTAGAAAATAATACAATAATTAATAAGTATATAAGAATAAACTGTGTTTCAAGTACTCACAACTATACACCTACTTTTGCCCACCCCTGTAGGACTAGTCCATACTCTGTAAGCAACTGCCCTCTCTTCTAAATTGCTACTACATTTTCACTGTATCTCTGGTATTGATCTAAAGGAAATCTACTTAGTACTCAAGTAGTAACTTGTAGTATCAGCCTTTGTTTTACAGATAAGAAAATTTAGGCCTAAATAACCAGTCTACAATCACAATTCCAAATTGATGTTATTGGTGGTATCTGATTCTTATGTTCTGTTCTTTACATCCATACCCTTTTTCTTTCAAAAGACTCCTCTTATAAGAAACTGCCTTTATTTTTATATTTTTTACTAATTTAGAAAAAGAGAAGAAGGGAGAGAGAAACATTGATTCGTTGTTCCATGTATTTATGCATTCAGTGGTTGCTTCTTCTATGTACCATGACCAAAAGCCAAACCTGCAACCTTGGCATATGGGGACAACACTAACTGAGCTACAGGGCCAGGGCCTCTACTTCTTAATTTCCTTCATCAGCCCTCTACAAGCAGGCTTTCTCCACACCACTCCCCTCAGCAGCTCTTCTGAAGGTGGCCAATTACCTCCACACCCTGCTGCTCGGTTTGTGAGCTTATCTAACTTGGATTCTGTGTAGCAGGTGATATGCTCGCTGTACCGTTTCCTTCTAGAAATTATCTTTCCCTTCAGTTATCTGGATGCCTTTTTCTCCAGTGAATCCTCCTCCGTGTCTGGCCACTCCTTCCTTATCATATTCTTAAGAAATGGATTTTCTTCCCCAATTCCTTCAAAACAATGGTTAATGGGACTGAATGAGGAGTTAAGTAAGATTTACCTTAAACTAATTTAACACATCCGCAGGGTTCTTTTGAGGCTTCTAATAGGTTCTAGAGCCTTCGGGATGCAGGTCCTACAGAGTTGTAAAGAATCCAAAGATTCTATTTTACTTATCTCAAACCTCTCAAGGTCTAGCACAATATTTGGTACATAATAAACGTTAACAGAGACTTGTTCAAGTTAATCTAACTAAATCCTCATATTCAAAACTGCTTTCCCTTTTATGTCAGTTTTTATTGAGAAAAGTTCCTAATTCACCTGTCCCCTTCATTCCAAGGCCAGTTAAAGAACCAACATGGGCTACCAATAATTGCTAAAGCAGTAGAAAAAATTCCTTCATCGTGCTTACCATGTAATTCTCAGAACTCTACTGTGCCTCACAGTCTCAGATCAACTCCAACCTATTTTGCAGGAATTTCCACAGGATGCTGTCTCTGGTCCCTAACTGTTGTGTTTTCGCCCCCATTTCTGCCCTCAGCAGGTCTCACACCAATGTAAATGCATTAAATGAGGTTACCATATTCAAATTATTTCCCTGCATTTTCTAGTTCAATTAATTAAGCTAAATACTTGAAACCCTAATAAGAGAAAATTAGAGGAAGCTCAAAAGGTCTGAGCATGTCCCAGTCAGATAGGTGAGCAGTACATTAAATTTGCCATTAATATTCCCCTGACTATAAAGTGGCCCCGTTTTCTTTGTTACCTTCCCTTAAAGTCTCTGTTGTACCCACTGGCCTCTGTAGATGTTTTCCATCTCATCCTTTTTTTGAACAGTACTTTCTGAAGTCTACTTCTGATGTCTGACTTCACAGACAATCCCCTATTAGCTCTATGCTCAGCATAATGGAATGTTAATAGGCTGTTATGATTTACTCCACAAAAAATCAATGGTGTAGATCCTGTCAGGTAAATAAGCTACTCTGGTGGGTATGACTATCCACACAGCATTAGGTACCATTTGAAAAGTGATTGCCTCCAAGGAGTGAAAATCTATCCTAGGGAATTCAAAGCATTCTTAAACTGATTTTGCTTGCTTGCTTGTGTTAGATATTGAAACTCATTTCCTATCTCATTCCATTTGTCCTAGGTAACAAGGTAACAGATCCTTATTAGCCTGTAAAAATTACCATAGTCCCAAATATGGCAAAATATTCATAAAAATTCAACAGAGAATGATGATCACTGAGTTTGAATTCTGGGAGGCAGATGGCTGGTACAGAGAGAGGTCAAAAATTTTTTTTTTTAGTCTAAAAATATATAATGAAACCCAGCATATAACTATAACCAACTGGTGGACTAAAATAGGACATTCAATATAAAAATGGTAGAATCCTAAGATCAATTTTTGATAAAAATTAATTTTCAACAAATGAAAGGTCATTCTTTGAAAACAGAAGTGTGATGGAACATGAGGTTGACCCAAGAAAGTATCAACTTTTAAGATCAAGCAGATTTTTTAAAAGATCATGTTGGCTTTGAACAAATGAAAGAAGAAAAGCCTTCTTAGACTTCTGAGAGTTATAGAAAACATATTTTCTTTTTTACTTGGTTGTCTTGAATTATATGTGTATTCAGAGTTAAGACTTTTTCAAAAAAGTACATATATGTGTGTGTGTGTGTGTGTGTGTGTGTGTATTTTATAGAACACATGTGTAAAATTATCGTTACTGAGCCAGAAGGCTCTACTCTCAGAAAGACAATTGTCTCAGAAGCTCAAGTATCTCCAAGGGACAAAGCCCACCCAGAGAAAGCTGAGGCACACTCGGGGAGGGGGAGGGCGGGCCTGAAGCTGCAGTGTGGGAAGGAGTAGTTTACCCATCTTACTCAGAATAGCCCACTACAGAGTAATAACATAAAAACTGTTTTAAAATTCTCTACAGACAATCAACACTTTTATTACATGCATAAGTTGCTGGCACTCCCCTTGGCCCCACTGTTGAATGTACAGGTTGCTGAGCACCACCCCCACCCACACTGTTAAAGAAGAACACACTAGACAGAATGTAATTATCACCACCACCCCCATGAAGTCCTCTTGACCAATACCTTCACTGGACTCCACTGGAGCACTTCTTACACATTATCATTTTATATTTATTTTTCTTTCTCCCTGCTACATGATAAGCTCTCTAAGGTCACTGACACTGGATTGGCTTTTCCAATATTTCCAAATTTCTTACAGAATGCCTAAAGGAAACACAAATGACCCTGCCCTGGCCCATGTGGCTCAGTAGCTAGTGTTGACCCGAGAATCCAAGGGTCATGGGTTGAATTCCCAGGCAAGGTTGGAGTGTGTGCAGGAGGCAACCAATCAATATGTCTCTCTCACATCAATGTTTCTCTCTCTTTCTTCTCCTCTCCCTTTCTCTCTCCCTAAAAAAATCACTGGAAAAAAAATATCCTCAGGAGAGGATTAACAAAACCAAGTATACAACTGGCTCTCAATAGAATCTTTTAAATCAATTTTATTAATAATAAGAGAATTCAATTAAAACCACATTGAGATACTATTTCACAATCATCAAAATGAGAAAAAAATTTTAAATTTGAAGACATATATTTGTCAAGTCTGTAGGGTACAGTTACTCTCTTCATTGCTGGCAGAATTGCAATATGATACAATTCCAATGAATAAGAAGTTAGCATTCTCTAGAAAAATTTCATATATATTATCATTTTGATGTAGAATTTCCACTTCTGGGAACCCATCCCAACAATACCTTGGCAAACCTATGAAAGTAGGCATGTCACTGCACTATTTGTGAAATAATGGAAATCCCCCACATGTTCATCAGCAATCATCATGTATCAAACCAAATATACATCCTCCATGCTACAATATACTGATATAGAAAGAATAAGGCTTATATCTTTTTTATTGAATTTGTTGAGATTACATCTACATATAAATAAAAGCCTAAGCAACTGAAAGACTGACCAACTGGTCGTTAAGACTCACAATGACCACCACGGTCAGACACTCAATGCAGGAGCTGCACCCTGGTGGTCAGTGCACTCCCACAGCCAACACTCCCACAGCCTTCCCCCTGCTGGCCAACTTCCCATGGTCCCTCCCCATAGCTGGTTGCCACCCCCATCAACCCCAATTGCTACAGGGGGCGGGGAGGGCGGCTGGCCAACCTCCCACAGTCCCTCCCTCCAGCCGGGCCCCTTGGCCCCAATTGCTGACCAGGCAGAGGGATCCTACTCATGCACAAATTTGTGCACTGGGCCTTTAGTTGGTTAATCCTATCTAATAAAGAGGGAATATGCTAATTGCTCCTCACACTATCGCAAAGATGGTAACATCCACAGCCAATAAGGAGGGAATATGCTAATTGACTGTCACACCCTCAAAGATAGCAGCGCCCAGTCCCCCAGTCCACTCCGCGTGCCACATGCCTGCCTCTGGAGTCCCCCAGTCCACTCAACCCCCCAGCCTCCCAGGGCTGCCCAAGGCTCAGGTAACCAGGGCTGACCAAGGCTTGCGCTGCTGGCAGTGGCAGCAGCAGAGGTGTGATGGGGATGTTGCCTACCCCTGATTGTCGGGTGGCCTCCCACCCCTGAGGGCTCCCAGACTGTGAGAGGGGGCAGGCTGGGCTGAGGGACCCCTCTCCAGTACATGAATTTTCATCCACTGGACCTCTAGTAAAATTATAGAAGTTTAAGGTGTACAATTCTATAATACATCATCTGTATATTGTATTATGTTTTCACAACTGCAACTCATATCTCTTTCTACAACTTTTGTGATATTATACTATGTTTGTACAGTTTTGGTAATATTGTATTTAAAATCTTTTTTTCTTGAAATATTAATGTTTATTGCATGTAAATGGCTAATTATTTTGTATCTATAATCTTGTAATAGATTTAATTTGTATAATGTAAAAAAATAAAATTAAATTAACAAACAAAAAATTAAAAAATAAAGACAAAGCACACAGAAATATATATATCTCCCAAACCAAATATGATTCTTTCTTCTCAAGATTGCCTTCCTTATTTACACACACACACACACACACACACACACACGCACATGCACCTGCACGCAGAAAAATATTCCCACAGTCCAGGAACCCATAGGCAAATCCACCAGTTACTAGTGATAAAGAGTAATCTCCTGCAAAAGTCAGATATTAAACCTTCCAGATAATTTACTCATATGTACTAGTCTATATAATTACTTCACTCATTTTGAAATCACTAAAGATGAACTTTTCCTCTTACTAAGTATATGGTCAAAGACAGTAAAGCCCATCTGGAAGCTCTGAGAGGACCAGGATTGTATCACATTCTCCTTTTATCCCCTGCCCTCAGCACATCTCTTGACAAGTAGCAGAGCACTCAGCAAATACTACTCAATGAATCAATGAATGATTATACTACTGCACTAGCAACTGTGAACGTTGGTTGAAGGGCTATGGTTAATATTTTTTCTGCTTTCTCTTCCCAGTCTTTTATTAATTAGCTTTTGAGGCATGTAAAGGCAGAGATGCTCTTCTTCCTGTATAAATCTTGTACAGAACCCCAGATGGTGTCATGTTCGTGTGGCATGTGTGTTGCATCAATATTTGCTCATTGATTTGAGGCTCAAATACCACCACTGAGTAGTGTGTGTCTGGCAAGTCATGTGATTTTAATAAATAGAGTCTGAAGTGGGAAACTGCCTTTTTATTTAAAAAAAAAATAGGGGTGAATGTGAAGTATTGAGAGTGAGACTGGTCTACTTGGAAGTATGCTGGATGCAAATATATTTCCCTAGCAAATAAATAAATAAATTAAATGAAAAATACAAGTAGATAAAATCTCTCAGAGTAACACCACATTTGTTGTTTTGTACATATAATCACATGCAAAATGAAGGAAGCAGGTAGTACACATACCTTCAACATCTCTGGGACCCTGAGGAATCATTCTATTTACCTGCAATGCAGAAGCATCAACAATGGCTCCAGGAAATAAAAATGCCTCATTCCCCTTTCTATAACCACTAAATGTTAAACATCCTTCTAACCAAAAGTAAATGCACTAAATGTATTATTAGTTAGACTCATAGGTTGAATGAAGTATTTTAATAAACTGAATTTTTGATTCACTAAAGACCAGGCAGAAAAGTATTATGGTTCAGGCCTTCTGGTTGGGGGAAGGGATCAGGGTTAGGAGGGACAGTACACATCATCAAAATAATCTCTTGCCTAATAAAAGGGAGCCTTTCTGTAGTTATCACCGAGATCTTTAGGAAATGCAGTCATTAGTCCATATTTCCATGTAATGAACTTAATGTCATCTGTCCTTGATAATAAAGAGCTTTCAAGTTGTGAAAGATTATGTTTTTGAATCAGAATGTTTAATGTAGTGAACTGTGATGATGTTGTCACAGAACACTGGGCCAATTTACACAGATCCCAGGATATGCCTGGGAAAGGACATGCAAAAATTGGACTCTTTGATATATTTTACTATCATATATCTTTCTCCTAAGAGAGATGGTCAAAGACAGCATATGTTGATTAAAGAGTTGAAATTGTTGCATTCTGATTATCTTGGGTTTAATTTTATCTTAAAAAAAATAATTCAATATCATTATCAGCTCAAGCAGTCAGATCACAGCCAAAAAAAAAAGTGTTGTTAATGCTTAACTGAAAACTCTTCTGACTTATTAATACTAGCATAATTTCTGCCTTCAGATGAATGCATATCTATTTCAACTGAAGATTGTCCAAAGTAAGGTTATATTGCAATGACAAATTACTACACCCTTAAAAGGTACAATAGGTTCACATTATTTTATACAATAGATCTAGTCCTGAAAGCCAGGATCTGTAAAAAGACTTTTTCTAAATCTCATTACTTGTAAAATGCCCTGGATGAATTCACCTATTTAAAGAAGTTCTATAATAATAAGATCAAAATATCAACTGCCACCTAAATAATATTCCATTCACACTTCTAAATCTTTGAATGTTATTTGGAGTATCTTTTCCAAAAACAACTTTCAAAACACTTGAAGATACATAATCAAAGGACACACAAATGCTAAGTAGGCCCTATCCTCACATAGATTATATTCCCATGAGAAACACAGGCAAAGTCTAACTGAATGTGTATAAAATCATAAGATATCTTGACAAAGTGGCTATAGCAAAGTGAGCAAAGAAAATAGTAGTAATTGAAGTCACAGAAGTGGTAGGAGTAAGTGTTTAGATCATGCAAAATCTCGCAGGACAGGTATCATGGGTACTAATGACCTCCTAATCCAGTAGCTCCTTGAGGTCCAAGACATTTATTCCTCCAATTGCTGGAAATGCTGCTTGCTGAGGGCTCCAGCTGAGTCCTTCTCAAGGCCCTGCATGACCAAGGAAACTGCCTATGGGAGTTTATAACCTTCCTTGGATACATCCAGCGACTGGACAATGAAGGGTAACAGGAATATGTCTGAAGAGTCATCCAACCTTAGCAATCACTGTAGTGTCAACTGAGGTTTCTCTTGTAACTGCCTCACAGCTCAGACTCTCCCTCTAACCAACCCTGCTTCCCTCCCCCTCACAGGTGTTGTTCCCTAGAGCAGTGGTTGCCAACCGGTGGTCCGTGGGTCACTGATGGTCCATGAGGTCCGAAAGGTTGGCGACGGCTGCCCTAGAGCACTCCCCAATGAACTTCCTGCAAACAAATCTCAGACTCAAAGTCCATGTCCTAGGGAAGCCAAACTACAAATTCTGGGGGCTGTTTGTTTGTTTTTACTTTCAGTGAAATGAGAAGTCATTGGAGGTTGTAGCAGAGAGTAGTATTATCTGATGTATGTAACAAAAGGATCACCTTAGATGCTTTGTAGAGAACAGACTATCAAGGGAGTGAGCAGGCTATACAACAGAACACTAAGAAGCAATCAGAAACGGAATATATTGCAAAGATAGAGCTGACAGGCTTTATAGTGCAATATATGTGGAAAGTCCTTAAATTCATGAGAACAAGGCAGCTCCAATTCTCCTAAATTCACGTCTCTAGAATAAAGGCCCAATACATACAGTAACTCTTACAGTCCTGAGTTTTCAAAGTCTCCACTTCCTAGCTTGAACGTACACATAAAGGAGAAGTAAAACTAACCCTAGCTAGATGCAGTTTGAGAATGTTTAGGAAATATGTTAATGATACAAACTCACAATTGGTATCTGCACTTAACTGCTTTTCCTCTTTTGTTCTCAGTTACAGCTGATGATATCCACCTAGTTCTTTCAGCTGGAGAAAGGACAGCCCCATACTCACCTACTATCACCCCCCCAACACACACACACACACACACACACACACACACACACACACACACACACACACAAGCACCACACCATCACCACCAATCACAAAGAACACAAAGTTCTGCAATTTCATCTCCAAGTATTTCTCACACCCTTTCCTCCCCTCCTGACTATCCTTAATGTCCCTGACTTATTTCAGGTCATCCTGTTTTGCATTAACCACCCAATTAAATTCCCGACTGCAAGTCTCTTCCCATTTCCCAATTCCATCCCTTCTCTATACCACTGGAAGAGTAATCTACTATTACACACATATCATCAGCTTAAATATGGACCCTACTTAAAAGACCTGACCTTGGTTTTGCTCTCAAGCCTTGCCTTCCCTCAGGTTCCCTTCCACCTTTTAGAACTCACCAAAACTGAACAATACAGGACGATTGTAGTTATCTGCCTATGCCATGATATTTAAACTCAGATCACCCGTCTGACGAGAAAACATGCCACTCTTCATGGATTAGATGAACTCCACCTCATTCTATAAGAACCAATGAGAGTATTTCCCCAAAACTGTCCCTGTTAGCAGCCCCCAAGAATGGATTAGTTATACTCCCACAGCTCTTCCCCCACTGTACTAAAAACATCTATTTATGTCAGCACTCACCACCACTAGACTCTAAGCTCCTTGAGGATACAGACCTTTTTTTTCTCAACTTTGCATTTCATAAGTTAGCATAATATCCAATACCTGATAAGCAGAAGAAGAAGAAGGAAAAAAAAAAAAAAGGCCAAACTTAACTTTTATCATCGACCTAAGAACAAAGAGGTTATAGTTGGATTCCCAGTTAAGGCATATGCCCGTGTTGCAGGCTCAATGCCCATTAGGAAGTTAGGAGGCATGCAGGAGGCAGCCGATAGATGATTCCCTTTCATCATTGATGTTTCTCTCTCTCTCTCTCCCTCTCCATTTCTCTCTAAAATCAATTAAGATATTAAAAAAGAGAGAAGGTTGTGGATGAATATTGCATTGTTGTTGTTAATCCTCACCCGAGGATATTTTTCCATTTATTTTTAGAAAGAATTGGAGGGAAGGGGAAGAGACAAAGAGAAACACTGATGTGAGAGAAACATATCAATTGGTTGCCTCTTGCATGCCCCCAACTAGGGGCCAGGGATCGAGCCTGCAACCGAGGTCCATATTCTTGACCAGAATCAAACCTGGAACCCTTCATTTCTTGGACAGACTCTCAATCCACTGAGCCCAATTGGATAGGGCGATGAGTATTTTTTTAAACACTCTCTGAGACAAAAAGAGAAAAATTTATGAAGAACAAAATGGAGTTTTAAGGCAACGAAAACTTAAATAAATGCCAGAAGTATTTCCAACTGCAAATATTTAGGATAGCCTAGTCTCAATGCACTGTTTCCCCTTCTAAGGGATAATATAAATATCAGAGGGCCAGAGTGCATTATTAACCAGGGCCTTTAAATACCTTCTCCCAGAAAACAAACATTGGCAAAGCCCCATCTATGGGTAAAAATGAAAGGTCTCTTGGATATTTATTCTGGGATTATGTATAGGAGGGATATACATAGTAAAAAGCACAAAATTCTTTTTGGGATCCATTTCCCTAGGGTTTTCAGGTGTATCTTCTTTCTATGTCATCCTCAGAACTAGAAAAATTGCAATAGAATTGGTGGCCAATGTGAGTGTGAAAAGGGAGTTCTATTAAAAATAAAAGTACTAACCCAATGGCAGCTCCAGGGTGAATGAGCCCTCACCACTAGCTATGAGCCTGGCCACAAAATTCCTATTGATTTTGGTTTGTTACAAATTATTTATACCAAAAGTACTATGAGGGGAGAAAGGAGGGGAAAAGAGAGGGGGGGAAATAGAAAAAGACAAGGCTTTGGTCAAGTCCACGTGTGTGTATGCCAGCCTAGCCACGCAGTCACATGCTTTCTGCTGGGCTCTTCCAGAAGGGCATGTCCTCAGGAACCTTCTCTGAGCTGCGGCGGGAGGAGGAGCCGGGCAGGAGCTGTGAAAGAGCAGGGCTGAGGGTGTTCGCGTGGAGTCAGCAGACACCACAGAGAGCACAGACACAGCAAAGATTCCACAGGAGAAAACCACCAAGGGCAAAAGTGGCCCAAGTTCGCGGAGACCCGGTAGTTAGAGGAAAGCCTTTTTTAAACTCAGTGGAAAAGGCCTACATACAGCAGGCACCAGTATAATTACCCAAACCAGTGGGCCTGTCTGCCAAGCTGGGGTGATGTGGCCGCTTGACCAGGCTTTATTCTCGGCTTCTGCTGCCCTCTCGTCCCCCTGCTCTTCCTGCTCCCGCTATTAAAGAAACCAGAAGATGCTGCTGGCTTCCTGAACTGCAGACCCTCAGCTATCCGTCTTTTGGTTTGTTTTGGCCTCCACTTCAAATGACAGAGCATCTGTGAAATGGACCAAAGCCCTCCAAAATTCTACTTCAGGGTTATTTTCGAACATTTATTTCTTCATTTCCCAAGACTTATAAATTTTCCTAAACCATAAGAATGATCCTGATACAATCAATCACAAAGTAATTTTTGTTATTCATCTTCTCTAGGCAAATACACACACTGTTTAAATACCAGAGTGGGAGGAGAATCTTAGTTTGCCCTTCATTCGGTCACTCCCATTTCTCCTAGCTCTCTATACAACCTGACTCACGTCTGAGGCTTCCTTACCTGCTATGTGTCAATAACTCTTCGATTTCTGAAAGCACCTGAGAGCTTGCCCCCAGCACATGTCATCAGTTTGGCTCAAATAAACTCTTGTATAAGTTAAGAAAGAAAAAATCCTCAGTTTCTCTCTCTACCCGAGATTTCCCTGCTCAAAACCTGACCCAGATATCCAAAGACCAAATGGAAGTTTAGAGGACAAACTGCTCACAGTTGAAACCCTCACCTTCCTCTTGCCCATGCATTTCATCATCTACCAGTTTCTCCCACCTCACCCTGGGGAGACAGCCTGAGGCCTGTCTTCTTCCTCTTCACACCTGTCACTGAGGCCAGCCATCCCGCCAAAGCTGAGCTCTACTGCCTGAGAAGAGGTGTGCTTCTCTCGGAGTCACACGTCCTCCGGACTCCAGCGCCCAATGCTGCCTGCCAGCGTGCCCTCCCGGGGAGGTTAGCCAGGGTGCTTGCTGTTCTCTCAGCTCCTCCTCTGGGCTGTGCCTCTGTCTCCCCAAAGAACTAGCAAGTATTGAACAGGATCTGTTCCCTTCTATCTTTAGAGAATCAACTCATTTCCTTTACGAAGCTGCTGCAAACCCTTCTGAAGTGATGGCTTAAAAAAAGCAGCTTCACTTCATGATGGCAGCATCTCCAAGAGAGGTTCTTCAAGAAGGAAAACATCATCATTTCAGGAAACAACCCAAAAGGAACCCCAAAAGTCAGTCAAATAGTAGCAAGTTGCAGAGGATACTTAAAAAGCATGGCTGTGCCCATACAAAATAAAGTTGCAAATGGTGACAGTCTACCAGTGGAGGGAGGGACCCTCCGCAGTCACAGACACCTGCACCTCTCCCATCCTCAGTTCAACATCAGTATTCTTTCCCCCCTTCCCTCAACCTGCTCCGGTACAGCTCAGATGGAGGCATCTCGGGATGGTGTGTTTCCTTAACAATGAGCTTGCAACGCAATTGCAACTAGAATTCTCAAAGAATAAAATGTCTGATTTGGAAGAGCAGGCTTAGAGTTTCAGCTCAGTTCAATGTTGCCGAACCAATGTTTCAGGCGAGGGCTCTATGCTAATGAGGGCCTTCCCTTGCCTATCTTAGGGGAGCAGCCACACCATCCCTTGAGCAGAGCCACACAAGGAGTGTTGGTTATAAACTCTCAGGGCACCACCACTTGACAACCAGAAACCAGTGGCAGCTGGAAGGACAGAGGTCACGGATGCTGCTTTCTATAATAAAATTCTTCTTAGCCCTGGGTTAAGTTGATTACTCAAACGCTAAAGACTACTCCTCCCCGCTCCCCAAACCTCTTTCCAGGCTACTCCCATTTTCCTTAGGCTGACTGACTCTAGGAAAACAAGTATTGCATTATGCTTGACTCCTTGGAATGAGATCAGTTCTAGTTTCAAATTCCCTTTCAGAGCAACCCCAAGGCCACAGACCCTGTAAAAATCCCAGCTGCTCAATGGTGCAGGAAGGCCTCAGCACCGACAAGAAAGCTTTACTGAAGTCACAATCAGTATCCTAAACCGGCCTGGCATCCCCACCGCTCCGTTCCAGCAGCACTGGGCAGGAACAGGTCTGTAAACAGCCCCGTCTCAGCTCCTCCTCCCGGGCTGCCCGGCCAAGGCGAGGCTGCAGTGCGGTGATCAGCAGTGATTTTCTCCAACTGGCACCATCTGTGCATGCCCTGCCAGACGTGCTGACAGAGCAGGCTGCGTAGACCATTACTAATCTACCAGGGTCGGCGGGGTCAGGCCTGCAACGTGATGCCTATAGATTTCAAAGGCCAGTCTTCCCTCCATGCCAGCTAATCAATCTATGTTGAAAAGCAAGCACATTTTTATTCCACTTTCTTTTAAATTTCAAAGAAAAATCTCATTTTTAAAGCTCTTAGTGTGGGGATTGCTTGCATGTAATCAGTGCCCTGATACCAGTGAAGCTGTATGAGCTCTTCGGGGCACGAGCCTTATCCGTTGATCCCTTGCCAAAATTGGGTAAGAAGGCCAGGAGGACAACTTTCCTCAGACAACAAAAGCCTTCAAAGTGGTGATGCTGGGGGAAGGACAACAAGGATCAAGATTCAAACTCTACTGCAATGCCCCCCTAAACTGAGTCTGCAAAAGAACAGTAAATGCTTGCAGCTATCCTACCAGGATCACGTTGTGTGAGCCTGTGCTGTGCGCTGTAACTTGGGCTGGTGAATAAAAAATTTAGCATAGCTCACCGTCTACTTCAGAATTCATCCATGCGTGCTGCCACATACTATCAGCTGCCTAACAAGTGTCTACTAAGTGCCTACTGTGTGCCAGGAGCTTTATGCCCTCTTGCATTTCCATAGTGTGTTTCTCTGAGGAAGGGGGTGTTAGTCGAGTATTGGTAGGAAGAGACCAAGAGCCCCCCCAAAAGCAGGAGGATGCCAATCTTGCCTTCAAAGAGCCAGTGAGTAGCACAGGCTTGCTGCAGTAAGTCATAAAAAAGCTTTCACATGAGTTTGTTAACACAATTTGTGGGTCAAGTCCAACTACTGTAGTCACATCCTTGTAGGTGGTGTTTACTCTAGATCTTCAATTCAAAAGGATGACTCAAGATGATACAGTCAAAACTAATACTTCATGGCAAGCCCCAAAGTAACTAGCTCTTCTGTTTGCAATAATGATTTACAAAATTTTCTGGGTAAGTGACTTCATGTTCTTACTCCTGCTTAGCTATCAACTTCTCCACTAACAGTTAAAACTGAGCTAAAAGGACTAAAATACAATGAATAATTTCTCTAACCCAGGTCATTTTCCCTGTAAAACTGCAGGATTGTTCAGCAGCGAACTGACAGGGCCACTTCAGCATAATTTGAGGAACACGTTTGCATAAATTTATATTGAGCAATGGCTTCTTCCAGTTTTTCCAAGCTTCAGGCAACTACAGATGGCTCCAGGCTAACCTGGCTCGGAACACATGTACCCTTCCCAACTCTCCCCTCACAAGGTGGCTTTGTGTTGTCTGAAAATAAGCCACCCAATCAGTTAGATGCCCTTAAACTAGTCCATAGCCAGGGAGCACTGCTGTCTCACAACAGACCTTTTGTCAGCCTTGAGACTTCACATCTGGATATTATAAAACAAACCGAGCACACACAACAAATGGAAACATTTAAAGTGAGATCATGTTTCACATCTATTCTGTCTTGACCAACCCATCCTGGACCTCAGGTGCACTGAAGATTTAATTCTATTTAATTTATGAAACCCACACCTTCACATTCCAGGATGGCGCGTTTTGGTCTTTCAGAAATAGTAAGATTTCACTAAACCCATATTCACATGTTAGCCGTTCATGCAAAGCTTTACGATGTCCTTCCCCACCGCCAGCCTCTATTCTGCTTCAGTGGCTTGAGTTGCTCTAGACACCGGCATCAGCCCCTCTTTAAACAAAGGCTGCTCGACTTCATTTCTCTCCGTCTGCTGCTGCAGGAGCGAGAGATAAGAATCTAGACAGAGGCTTTCATAGTGTTTTACCTGCAACTTGTCTAAACCACCAACTGACAAACACAGGCTCTGCCTCTAAGCACCAAAGGTATCCAAGGCACAGAAATAACTACACAGATCTGTGTCTCTAACATCAGTTCCAGTACAGAAGCAGCTAGTAGGATGATGAGAAGGGAAGATGCCTAGATGGCAAAACGATAAACCCTTGAGAAGTCAAGCAAGAGGGTGGCAAAGCAATGTCCACAATACCGCCATAGATCTTGCAGAAAAAAAGAACAAAGCAATGAAGTTCTCAGTGGAAGTGAGAACAAATCCTGTTTTGTTTTGTTTTTTTTTTAAACCATCCAATCACCTCCAAAAAGACAGAATAGATGTGGCCAAACTCTTACCTGCTTTAAGGAACTCATGGTCCTAACAAGGCAGCTACAGCATCTTAAATGTTGCCTTTTTTCTTTGAATTCTAAAGATTTAATCAGACTTCACTAGCCTATACTGAAAGGTAGGATTTAATAGTATTTTTTATTCTCTCATCAACTATTACTAAGTGTGAATATTAAATCATAAACTTTCTAACACATACTCAGAATTTACAGTTTAAAAAATCACATAATTACTTGTTGTAAGGGGCAGGAGGCCCTCATTTCTGAAGCTATAACAGGACAAAAGGGACAAGTTTCATTTTATTCTCTGCCTTCCCTAACCAAGGAGTTTTTATACAAGTTCCAGATGAAGATTCCCGCAGGGTCCTCAGGAATCCAATCCAACAGGAAGCCCCACAACAGGAAGTCCCCACTATATCCCAAGCACTGTGTAGGGTCCTGGAATGCTAAAAATAGGATGCCCGCCCACCCTCGTCATCCTGGGACAAATAGGAAGAAAAGCTCCTAAACCCCTACTGCTAAAGTTTTTCTTAGCAAAGAGCTACTTGCAGGAGATATTGACAAAACAGACAACCTTCCATTCTAGAGAGTGCTGAGAAACATTTTTGTTTTCTGATGAAGTGCTGGTGTAATATTAAAAACCTGTTAGGAGTGATCAAAGCAACCTAAATGAAACACTGCAGCCACTTCGCTTTCATGTGCCACTGGCATTTGCTGAGGAGCGGCCCTGTGACAATTCAGAATGGCTTGCCCCAGGCTCTGCTTGCAGGAACCAGATTTCAGTCACAGGCCCTGTCTGGTTTTGAAAACAGGTAAGTTAAAGTGCCAATCATTCCTTAACATTTAATATATTTTGCTCTCTATATAACCACCTTCTCTACAATGGTTATACGAGATCCCCGTCTAATCCCCAATTCTCACTCAAGGAAACCAGTTAAGCACCCTGAATGGAAGTAACTCAGGACAACTAATTACCCCAAAGAAGCTCTCACTGTATGTGGGGCAATGGGTTACTGGAAAGGGAGAGCAGAGACAATCACCAAAAGATGTGAAAGAGAAATAAAAACAAAAACGGAAAGGTCTTCTCTCTGAACTGGGGAGTTAGATACAAAATGCCAACCTGTAGGAGTAAAAGATTCTCTTAGAAGCTGATTTCTAACACACAATCCAGAAACCACCAAAACACAACTGGGCCGAATCCAAGTCCAAATCGGTCCTGACGGGGCTAATTCAAGTAGTTAGCATTGCATTTAATGGCAGTATCGCCAATCTTTGTATATAATCTACACAGTGTCCCCACAAATGTCTACACACTCTAACAGCTGATGGCTCAATTTTGAAAATGAAATGTACTTTAATAAGCACTGCCTTTATAATTATTCAATGCGTGTGTATACATTTGTTTGGGACACCCTATATTTAAGGTGCTGAGGCATAGTCTCTGCCCATAAATTTAAAAAATTTTTTCCAGATGCCCCATCTATTTTCCCAACCACATGCACAGTCCAATAAACAGGGCAATAAATAAGGACTGGCTTTGGAAAAGAGGCTCCGGGTTGTATGCTATTTTTAGACCTTCATTGATCACTCCAGAACTTGCCACCTCCCCACTTCTATTGCAGAATAAATAGTATACTTTCTGCTTCATGTGATTCTCTTAAATACCAACTTTTCAATTTACAGAATTGCACAATCCTAGCATTTCAGAAATGGGAGTCTGGGAACCAACTGGCGTATCTTCCCCATCAGGAAGCTCAGAGTTAAGTGACTTGCCCAAAGTCACTCAGTTGCAAACGCAGTCAAGCAGGTTTTACGAAACCAACTGGAAAAAAAGAAGAAGAAGAAAGTACCTTTTCACTTATTTTGTATAGCACTAAAATTATAAATAATCCAATTGTTAAAAGGTATATGAATTAATACATTTTAAAATTTAAAAATAAAAAATCTATTGCAAGCATTTCATGGGTCAGTCAAATGTAATGTTTTTAAAACCACCTTTGAAAGCTAAGCACATGTTGAAACTAACTGGACCACCCAAGTCAAGAATTTAGTTATGCTATTTAATGTTTATTTGGTTTGTTTCTAAATGTGTATTTAAGTGGAAAAGTCATAAAGGGAAGAATTAATGATAATCGATACCAGATCTGCAACTATAGAGCTTTTCTTGAGTTTACAGTATTTAGTGAAGTCAGCCAAAGGAAAAAAAAAATGTTTTCTAAAATGAGAAAACTCTGTATAGCACTTTAAAAGCAAGTTCCCAGTTATACACTATATTCTGAAAGTGCAATTAGCCAAAGACCAAAACATGGTCTGAAAGACACCAGAAGGAAAATATAGAGATCTTAGAAGCATGTGGAGGTAGCAAATGAGAGGTAATGCCAGGAAAAAAAATATGCTGTTTACCCTTCTGATATCTTCAAATCTATCTGCCACAACTCTACATTCTAAAAGGAAGTACAAACTTAACAAGGCCTTGAAACAAAGGGTTTATTTACTTACCTAACCATGCAGATGTTTCATATTCCTAAGGAATGTTCATAATTTATTTGGAACTCAGAACACAGCTTCCCATAGAAACAATATCATAAATGGTGATTAGGTTTCCAGACCAGCCTACAGAAACATATTTTTAATTCAATATATACCTGAGGTAATAACTGCTAGTAATTTATAGAAACCAGGCAGGAAAGAGAAACTCGAAGGGCCTGAGGCAGTGAGGAGGAGGAGGAAAGGGCCTTGTAGGGATGGAGAGGAAGCCTGCTTTCAGTTACCTGCTCCCAGTGCTTTTTAACATCCGGCTAAAGCAATGGGTAATCGTACCCCCTGCCTGCTCTGCCCCCTCTCCCTCTGGTTCTGCACACAGCTAGCTCTCCATCTTCCCCTCCTCCTCTCTAATGCCCCCCCTCCAGTGGGAGAAGAAAGTACCAGAGGCAAATGTGTTGTAATTCCCACCTGCCCATACCTCTCCTAGGCAATAAACCCAAATGAGCAACCAGTATGGGGGACCGGAGGGAGCAGAGAAGGAAATGAGTAACCCCAGAGGCTGTACAGGAAGGGCCAGTGCAGGCAAATCCACAGCACCAACTCCTGGGGCTCACATGTCTCGGGCAGCCAAACTGAATGTGCTGTTCCCCGCACACGGCTTTGAGAGGTCAGGCATCTATAGCAAAGCAACTGAAGCCAACCTTGGTTGGCCCCTTGAAAAATCAGGAATCACTGCCAAGGTCATGGGGGATTTCTTTCTTTCCTAAGGATGGGCCGGGGCATAAAATGAGGGCGGGCTGCGAATGAGGCCTGTGTAATCCCAGTGAGAGGGCAAGGACACTTCGCTGGAAAAGCCATTATTTTCCATGGCTGCTATTTGGCTCCCTAAATGCAGTTAATTCTGCATCAGTATCAGAATGAGAACATGTAGAGGGAGGGTGACCCATGGCAACTGAACAAATCCATATCCTACAGGGCCTGGGGAATTACTTGATGCAGTCCGGGCCTAAAACGGTGTGGGTCCCCTGAAGGAATCACATGCCATCACGGCAAAATTTCAACTCAGCTGCTTATCAATAAAACCCATGACAGTACATCTGCCAGCCGGTCAGGTAAGCGGTGTCATGAATTCGAAGGGTCATGCCAATCAGAGGGGAGAAAACACCCGGAAATCATCGTCTCATCACTGGAGGCTGGGCATGCCCCTCCTTCTCGCTCTCAGAGCATGTCCAACAAGGGTTCTTAAAACGGAATGGAGTCTGCCTTACAACTACATCCTGGATTTTCAAAAAATGTGTGGAGTCCGTATGAATAGCGCTCCATGGGCTCACCCTGGCTAGGCTGGCTGGGGCTGCATGCCTGCACACGTGTGCGCCCGGCTCCACCCGCAGCCACCGCCTCGGAACAAGTTCAGGCAGCGCAGTGCACACGCTGCACACAGCTGTGCAAGGAGCTCCAGCCCAGGAGATCACACCCTCCGGGCACCCAATTCCGAGGCCACGGGAGTGACGATTCACCGCGTGTGGCAGAAACAGGCCCACGGTGGAGGCTGACATGATGAGTTAATTCAGCTGTAGCCCTCAAATCCACATATGCACGAGCATGATGCAGTCCTGTGGCTCCAGCAAATCTCAGGATAATGAGGGAAACAGTGTGACATACCAGCGAAGGCACTGGGCCGCGTCAGAAGACCTAGATTTTCCTGTCGACTCTGCTGGCTACTCTCAGGGGAAGGGGCAAATCGCTCCCTCTCTGGGACTAAATTTCCTCATCTGTAAAATAAAGAGCAGATGCGCTCTTTTAGCACAGAATTCGAGCTGACATGGAAACTGAAATGCGAGCCATTTATTTGTCCCCCTGTGCCTGGAGCTGGAAGCATCCTGGACTTTTTAATCAGCACATTCACCACGGACTGCTAAGACTTAATTCAGTGGCGTTAGAAATGCACCTACTTAAGCACTCTTATGATCTCAACAGAGAGAGAGAGAGAGAGAGAGAGAGAGAGAGAGAGAGAGAGAGAGAGAAGAAAGGGAAGAAAGAATGGGAGGGAAAGGGAGGGGAGGAAGGAAGGAGGGGAGGAAGGAAGGAGAGGAGGAAGGAAGGAAGGAAGGAAGGAGGGAGGGGAGGAAGGAAGGAGGGGAGGAAGGAGGGAAGGAGGGGAGGAAGGAAGGAAGGAAGGAAGGAAGGAAGGAAGGAAGGAAGGAAGGAAGGAAGGAAGGAAGGAAGGGAGGAGAAGAGGAGGGAGAGAGGGAAGAAAAACCACATAAAGTACATGGAGGACGAGAACCATTCTCTCTGGTCTATGTTGAGAAACCTATGTTGAGAAGTGAGTCTCCCTCAAAATGTAGTACTATGAGTACTACAGCCACATGGAAGTTCAAGTTTCTCCTCACCTGGTTTAACTCTTTGGCAGGGGACTCCCAGGAAGATAACTTCGTTCCAGCTGCAAAGCCACTTAATTGAATAACAGCAGCACTGTTTTTCTGTGCTATGGGTACCTGTGTGTGTGTGTCAGTGTCTTCCTAACTAAGGCTCTCATAGCTTGGGGGCAAGGAGTAAGTCCATCTCCATATTAGGGATGACGTTTAACAAGGTGACTCAATGTTGTTAAGCAATGAAAACATTCGTCTGCACAGAGCCTGAGGTGGGCCTGTTGAGCTGTGCCAGTTCTTCCACAGAGGCCTCTCAAAATTGCTCTGATATGCTCTCCCTAAAATAACCCTCCGTCAGACTGCCCCTCTTTCTGCCCTCTCTTACCTAAGGCTTGTTCTGCCAATGTCTACATTCCAACTCCCCACTCGGCAAAGCACAGATGGGACAGCTATTCATTCCTCCCTTTCTACCGTCACACCTGCTGTCTTTACTTCCAGAGGTAACTTCTATTCTGATTTATCCACCAGATATGGGACCTCGAATTGTGTGAAAAGAGAAAAGAGCCACCTTTTTTTACAAATACTTTTTGTTTGCAAGCCCCAAATCTCAAAAATCTGATGAAAATTAAACTATTCCTTTCAGATCCAAAAGAAATGGACAGTTGACCGAGATAATAGTGCAGCCCCCGCAATCAGGGCACAGAGAGATAGATACTCCACCAGAGGGTCCCCAGGCTTTGTCAAAACTCAGGAAAATGCACTCAAGGGAAAATTGAGCTGGATCTGGAGAACCACTTGGTCCTACTAAAGAACCATTATCGTAAGAGTCTGCACAGGCCTGCCACCTCCTCGCTGCCTTTATTTTCTAAACCTGGAGCAACTTCCCCTCCAGTTCACCAACCTATTATCCTCTCACAGCTTCAAAAGCGACTGCCCCAAAGGTACATTTCCTCCATGAAGCCGATTCCTAATAGCATTCCCTAGGAGTGCTTCCAAAACTTAAAAGGAGCCAAGCAATCTCAAGCCTCTGAGATTTAACAACTTTGTGTGGTATGCCTGAGCTGCCTGCTCTCTCTAACTCAAGCCATAATCCCCCTTTAAAATCTTGACAGTATCAGAAAAAAAGGGATTATATACAAGATAGAGGTAATGGTGCTGATACATGAAATCCTGGATCTGCCCCTCCATTCACTGAGGGACCCTGGAAGACATTAGGAAAGACATGTTGTATCCGTTTCTCTCTTTATGAGGTATTTTTTTTAGTAAGCTGTGCTGACATATATAATGGTTAGTCTTCCTTAAGGAAATAAGGAGTAGAAGAATCCTTCAACTCAACAGTTATGTACAACTCTGTATTATTCTGTATAGTACCTGCCTTTTTAAAATACATATTATTGATTTTTACAGAGAGGAAAGGAGAGGGATAGAGAGTTAGAAACATCGATGAGAGAGAAACATCGATCAGCTGTCTCCAGCATTCTCCCCACTGGGGATGTGCCCACAACCAAGGTAAACACCCTTGACTGGAATTGAACCTGGGACCCCTCAGTCCGCAAGCCTACGCTCTATCCACTGAGCCAAACTGGTTTCAGCTAGTACCTGCCTTTTATATGTCTCAGGGATCTTCCCTATACACTATTGACAACAAAAACCCAATTCTTAATAGGAAGACATTCCCATTCATATACAAAGAGACCATCAAATCATCACAAATAATTTACTCAGCCCTGGCCAGGTAACTCAGTCGGTGAGAGCGTAGTCCTGATACACAAGGCTTTAGGTTCGAATTCTGGTCAGAGCTCATACAAGAAGCAACCAATGAATGCATAAATAAATGGAAGAATAAATCAATGTTTTTTCCCTCTCTCCCTCAAAAATCAATCAATAAAATGTTTTAAAATCATTTACTTGAGCAAATCAGTGCCTTGGGTCATATACACATCAAATCATATACAACTAGTGCCTTAGATCATCTTTTTATCTTCATATTGGAGGCCTGGTGCACAAATTTGTGCACAAGTGGGGTCCCTCAGGGTGGCCTGCAGAGATTGGCCCCAGCTCGTGCCCCAAGCCTCACAGCCCCACAGTCCCACCTGGTACCCCATGTTGGCCTGGTGCCACCCCTCACCTGCTCCACCATCCCACCTGTGGGATGATCAATCGGAGCCAGGCCCTACACTGCCACCACTGGTCATCGTCTGCAGGGCGATCAGGCCTCCGCTCTCACCTTCCTTGGCCTGGTGCTGCCTGCTCATGTGCTCCACATCCCTCTCTGGTCCCACCCTCACTGGGGTCCACCAGGGCCTGGCAGCACCTCCACTGTCGCCCACTGCCCCCGGTGGTCAGCGCATGTCATAGTGAGCAGTTGAACTTCCAAGGGGACAATTTGCATACTTTGCTTTTATTATATATGATACACATCACACCATATACAACTAATGCATTGGATCATCTTTTAATCTTTATATATACATCACACCAATATGAAGAAGGGCTATAAGCTTAATAACAACAAAACTCCTGGAAGCTAATCACTTAATACTAGCTCTTCTGAAATATTATTTGGATACTAGAGGACCGATGCACAAAATTCGTCCAGGGCCTTGGTCCCGGCCCCCCACCCACCACCGCCGTGGCCTGGAGCCTCTACCACCTCTTCCTCAGCCCCCACATGCTGCAGCTTTGTCCAGAAGGACATCCAGTCTAATTAGCATATTACACTTTTATTATTATAGATTGGAATGAATATTTGATATCATAATGACATAAGGAGAAGAAATTGTGAAACTGAATTTATTGTGTGTTGCCATCTCAGCAGGCAACGAACAGGAAATGGCTTTTTCACATCAGAATTTTCAGTTGCTATTTTTTAAAACCCCTTTCCCATATTTAATGGCATCTTGGACCGATCTCACAATCTTGGTTATTAAAACTTTAATGCAATTACAATTTTTATTCTCAAGTTTAAGCCTCCACCTTGACATAGGCTAAGAGGTGGCCTGTACTATAAACAAGGAAGGCTGGGATCTATTATTTCATTCTTCCCCTGATCCATCCTCTGGGCTCCAGTTCATCCTTCTCCTCAAACAACCAGTAGGGAGAGAAAGGCAGATATCTCCCTACACAATCAGCCATGATCACTTTCCTAGCTAATGCGTATTGTTGTCCACAAGAGAGTAAGTCATTATTGACAAGTGATGTTTTTTATTTAAAAAAGCAAACCTAAAAACAAAAAACAACAACAGCTAACTCCTATCAGACCCTGCCCCCTAAGTAACTGACTTAGTGACTTAGTGTCAGGTACTTGATAGTTAATTTTACATTTCAATGTCCACAGGACACTGTGAGGCAGCTATTCTTAAACCCATTTTCCACCAAGGAAACCAAGGCCCCCAAAGTAAAATAATTTGCCTAGAATTATTAGGGAATAATTAGGGAAATAGTATTCGAACCTGAAACCTCAGGTGAAATCCCAGTTCCCCTAAGCAAACAATGAATGGCCCAGGTGGGAAGCCTTCCCATGAGGTCAGGTAGACAGGAGGAGCCCTCCCAAAGGCAGCACTTTGAAGGGCCAGAGCCTTTGGAGAGGGTTCACTGGTACATGGTTGCCGCGGGGAAGATATTACCTGTAGTTGTAGAACTCTGGAATTTGGAAATGTGGGAGGTTAGGCAAGCTGTAAAAGAAGACCGGTGTATTTGTTTACAACGGGTCACCAGAAATTTTGCACAGAGTTCAATGCATAAGCATCTAAGACCAAATCACTTTTATTGATCTCTGGTCCCCTCAACTGTATAAGACAGAGATATGAAGGGTGAGAAAATTAAAGGTAAGCTTTAAATGTTCAATAAATTTGCTGAAAAAGTGGCTGAAGCTTAATTTGCATAGCACTTAACTCTTTGTACAGTTCTGGCTAGGATGGAATGACTGCATGGCCAATGGGTGGCATGGCGCCTGCTAGCAAGACAGCATCTTCAAAAAATGAGGCCAACCATGAGAAGCCTGGGGTCTGGTCCCTGAACCACTCAGAAAATATGTCACTTCTACTAAGGTGAAGAATGGACAGGAAGGAAAACGAGACTACTGTTCCCAGAGTACCAACCCCTGTACACACTCAGACAAGCATCTGCTAGCACAAGGGAAAGAGGTACCTCCCTTCCCCCTCCCCACTGTCCTCTGGTATTGTTTAAAAATGATAGAAGAGCCGAGACCGGTTTGGCTCAATGGATAGAGCTTTGGCTTGGGCACTGAAGGGTCCCGGGTTCGATTCCAATCAAGGGCATGTACCTTGGTTGCGGGCATATCCCCAGAAGGGGGTGTGCAAGAGGCAGCTGATCGATGACTCTCTCTCATCGATGTTTCTAACTCTCTGTCTCTCTCCCTTCCTCTCTGTACAAAATAAATAAAATATATTTTTAAAAAAAAAATGATAGAAGAGACAATGGTTCCTCAACAGCTATTTTCACAAGCCAAATGTCAAATGAGGACTGGCAACTCTAGAGCAAAATTGAAAGTGATGGAGAGTCACGTCTCACAAGACAGATCTGTTGAGGGCTCTGTGAGGGTGGAGGAGGTGCCCCTTGGGTGGAAGGGAGGGCTCCCTTAATGTCTATGATGGAGCCATGAATAATACAACTGAGGCATTTCCATCTCTGGCCTGTTTATCCTGTGTTTTAAAATTGGTAGGAGAG
Source organism: Pipistrellus hanaki (assembly GCF_964339955.1). NCBI lineage: Eukaryota > Metazoa > Chordata > Mammalia > Chiroptera > Vespertilionidae > Pipistrellus > Pipistrellus hanaki. Next base: position 129,807,771 of record NC_140504.1, on the reverse strand, counting down.
CAGCTCACAGGGTCATGTTTTTACCGAGTACAGCCATGTAGGCTGCTCTGTTTCCAGGCTGGAAGACACGCCTGTAGTCTCCCCACTTGCTGGGACGTGGCTAAAAAGAAGGTCCCTTTCTTCCTTTCTAATGACTCTCAGACACTTTCCATCATCTTCATGGTGGCTGAGCTGTTAGGTATTTTTCCCCTGTAGAGTCCTATTTATGAAAACCAGCAGCTAGTTGATAGCAGGGAAAGAAGCTGCAGGTGTTGGAGGAAAGAAAACTCTCCAATTAGCATTTTCCCTTTGAAATATCATCAAATTCCAAGAATATTATAACCCAAGCATCCTTAATTTTCTGCAGATTTGTATTTCTCCATGTGAACAAGATCCTTAAGCTCTGGGAAGAATCATCTCATAGAGGAAATTTGGGCAACTCAGAGAGCTCCAGGCTGTCACTTCCTTTAAGAGCCCAGCATTTAGACACTCAGACAGGTACACACATGACTAAGTCCAAGGGACCATGCCCAGTGATGCATAAAAAAAGGACTATGAGCCCACCCCAAAGGCTGTGGAAACACACCAAGAATGAATTCTGATGAGCAGGTGTTCCAGGCAGAGAAACTTCTAATCAGAATCTCTCTAGGTTTCCAAAATAGATTTTAAAAATCAATTTCTATTTGTACATTTCAAACATACAAAAAAGGGAACCTCAGAATGTTAAGAATATGAAAACTATCCGTGGACATTAGTTTACTTAGAACTAGAACAGACCTTAGGCATTATTTTTTCCCTGCTGAAGCTTTTTGGCAGAAACATCAGCTTCTTGTTATTCTGACATGGGAACATTTTTTGACTGCCCTAAAAAAGAAACCCCAAAAATCTTCAGCTTTAAAGAAAATACTACCAGAAAAGACATGCAGAAGACATCCTCCTTCTATACCTAGTGGGTCAGCACCAGGTTGGATTAAGCAAAGCTGTGGAAATGCTTGATAAATAAAACTAGTGGTTACATTATGATGATATGCCATCTTCATTTTATAGATGAGGCCCAGAGACTTGCCTCAGCTAGAAAGTAAAAGAGTCAAAGCTTGCTCAAGTTTCCTCTCTCCAAATATGTGTTCTTTCCACTATAAGGTATTTCCTATGTTATCAGTGAAATTTTTAATTTCTATTAGCTTATTTTCATTACTGCAGCTTGTACACTCTTCTTTGAATGCATTTGCACTCATATGTTATATATATTAGTTTTCTGATCCTGCATAACAAACTATAACAACTTAGTACCTTAAATAACAAGCATAAATTATTAGTTCACAGGTAAAAAACCCAGGTCATTATGCCAGGTTCTGTATTCAGCATATTTCAAGGCTGAAATCTAGGTGTTGGTTGAACCAAATTCTCATCTAGAGGCTCAATGGGGGGTAAAAAGTCCACTTGCATGCTGATTCTCATCATTGGTAAAATCCAGTTCCTTGTTCTTGGACGGAAGTACTATTTCCTTCATAGTAGGCACTTTCCAAGCACTGCAATCCTTGCCACACAGCCCTTCCATCTCCAAGCCATGCTCTCTTCAACTAGCAATACAAAGTTCTGCTTTTAAAGAGCTGACTCGATTAAGTCAGGCTCATCTGAATAATGTCCCTATCTTAAAGTCAACCATGCCATGTAGCATAACTTCAAATCCACCAAATTCTCAGTCCCAGGGACTACTCAGGGCACATGTGCAGTAAGGGTCGGGGAGGGGATCTTAGGGACCGTATTTCAATTCTGCCTTACAGAATTCTATAAGGCCATTTCCCCTCAAAGCTGTGTAATTACAAAAATAATTATCTGAACTTAGAAAGACCTTTCACAAAAACAAGCATATTTTTTCTACTTTAAAAAAAATGGAAAGGAGGGTAATGTGAGGATGAGATTAAAGCAGAGAGTCAGTGATGAAGTTAACTCCAAAGAAGAAACTCTTGCCCTAACCGGTTTGGCTCAGTAGATATTTCATCAGCCTGTGGACTGAAGGATCCTGGGTTCGATTTAGGCCAAGGGTTGCAGGCTCAGTCCCTAGTAGTGACCCTGCAGGAGACAGCCAATCAGTGGTTCTCTCTCATCATTGATGTTTCTATGTCTCTCTGAAATCAGTAAATATATATATATATATTTAAAAAGAAAATCTTCACTTATGATGTAAGACAGATGGTCAGAACATGCCTAATTCAGAATTGTCACCTGAGCTCCAGCTTTGAGTTAATACATGTCCAACTAGTTTTCTTACAGCAGGAGCCATGTCTATTAACTCTGATGTTACACACAACACTCATTACTTAATTGGGGCTTAATAAGTATTTATGCAAATCAACTTTAGGTAAGAGGAGAATGTTGATATATTCTGCAGATCCTACTAAATTAAACAACTGTCTCCCAACACCAAGCACAGAACCACAAACAATAGAAAGGGAGTTGGGAACTTCCTGTTAAAGAACTTCCTTTCACATAAGGATCCACTAAGATAAAAGTAAATGAGTTCAGAATGCAGAAATCCACAGGACTAAGAGTGGGGTGACAACAGCAAAGATGTTGTGTAAACTAGAAAGCAGATTGAGGCTCAGTAAGGGAATGACCAGCACACCTCAGGAGGCAGAACCCTCAATTAGCCTTGGGATCAGGAGACATCCAAAGGTTTCTAAGTACCTTTGGAGGTGGAGTTCTTTAGAAAAGTAGAATCTGAGGTCCCAACCCAGATCCATAACTCAGAATATGCCCCTTAACAATCCTTGGGTGCCTCAAATGCATATTAATTGTAAGTAGAATTCATTTAGTTCAAGCCTGTGTTTTTCAATATGTATGTAATTTCAAGTGTTCCAGGAATTCCAAATGTAAAAATCAGAAGAGAACAATAGTAGCAAATTTATTTATCTTATGTCGGGAATCCAAATGAGAAAAATGTCTGTGCAGGAGACACCCAAATACCACAAATTAGAAAGTCTAATTGGACTTAAGTTTGTTTGTTGTTTTTATTTTTTGTTTGATTTTTACATAAAATGTAATTATTTTATTTAGTAAAGATTTTGTACATCTTTATTTTTTACAATGGTGTTGTATTGTAATGTTAAACAAATTTGTAATTTATATTGCATGGGTAAACATTGAATATTACCAAAAATGACACTTGTTTTACATTATTTAACTCAGAAATTTTTAAAACAATAGTTTTCCACTGTTGTTGTCATTAAAAATTTTTTGTTATAAAATATATAACATAAAACTTACCACTTTAACCCTTTTTTAATATATTTTATTGATTTTTTTACAGAGAGAAAGGAATATGGAGAGTTAGAAACATTGATGAGAAACATCTATCAGCTACCTTCTGCACACTCCCTACTGGGAATGTGCCCACAACCAAGGTACATGTCCTTGACCAGAATCAAACCTGGGATCCTTCAGTCCACAGGCTAATGCTCTATCCACTGAGCCAAACTGGTCAGGTCAATTTTTAAGTTTATAGTTCAGTAGCATTACATTCATTCACACTCTTGTACTACCACCACCACCATCCAATCACAAAATTCTTACATTTTACAAAACTGAAACTGTACCCATTTAACATTAACTTCCCCATCCCCCATCCCAACCCCCGGCAACCACCAATCACTACAGTCTCTATGAGTTTGACTATTCCAGGTACTACATGTAAATGGAATCATACAACATGTGTTCTTTTGTGGCTGGCTTATTTCAGTGAGTATAAGGTCTTCAGAATCCCTCCATGTTGTAGCATGTCTCAGAATTACCTCACTTTAAAGCTGAATAACATGCCCCTATATGTATGTAGCACATTTTGTCAATGGGCATTTGGTTTGCTTCCACTTTGGGGCTATTGTGTGAACATATTTTAAAACTCTTTCCCATCTATTTTAAAACAACAACAACAACTCTGTCTTTTTGAGATTATGGAAACTTTAAATTTTAGGGAAAAGCATACATATCCTTTGCAGAAACACTGGGCTCGAGCTTGACTGCAGGAACTAAGAGGGAAAGGATTGCTATGCCTTTGAAACTGAAGGCCTTTGAGGACCAAGGCAATAAAAACAATCACATTCACCTACTAAAATAGCCCACATTTTCTTCCCCTAACATGGCTGGGCCACTCTCATTTTCTCAGAGGTATTTAAAAATATATGTTTTTTCTCATAACCTACCTAGGAGAAGAATGGAGAGAAAGCTCATCTGAATTAGTGAAAGTGCTGAATTGGATTTTTTAAAGCAAAGCAATTTTATTACTTTCAGCCTATGGGAAGCTAACAAATTGTCAGTGGAGCCTTAGGCTCATATTTTAATGAACACAGGAGAACCATATATAATTACCATATCAAGTGCTTCAGTGGAAACGGGCTTCTAAAGTACTTGAAGACACTTGAAAACAATTTATACTCTAGGATTTTTAAACACACCACCACAATCACATCTAAGACAATATCATTTAGTTATTAATTTAAAGCACTGATGAAGGTTTAGCGGGCAAAGATAAACCTTAGCCCAACATTTGAGATTAACAGGTTTTATTCTATATAAATTTATTTTGAAAATTCTTTACTATGAACAAATTTAAAAAGAAAACTAGGTGGACCTGGAGAACATTATACTAAATGAAATAAGCCAGTCAGAAAAAAAGGCAAGTACCATATGATTCACTCATATGTGTAATCTAATGAACAAACTGAACTACAAGCAAAATAGAGACAGACTCAGATAGAGAGCAGGCATACAGTTCTGGTAGGTGGTAGGTGGATTGAGCAAAAAAGAGAAAAAGAGAGAAAGACCTCAAATAAATAAGTAAATGGATAGGTAGATGGACAAAAATTAAACATAAAACTGAAAACATTTGAAGGAAAAAAACAAAATCAGATTTATAACTGACTCATATATTTAAACTATCTAGATCTAAATAAATACTTTATTTGAAACTAACAAAATCAACAAGAGAAAGGAAAAAATAATTCCCATCAGACAAGGGAAAGAGGAAAGCAATAACACGACCAAATTTCTGTTAGAGGAATGAGTGATCAAAGACAAAGGCAAACTAGAAAACAATAAAATAAAGTAAACACACACACACAATAAAATCCCTCAAGCTTGAAAATGTTTCATGTGGAAGAGTTGTCTATTACTCATTTCCAACCCCTACCTTCAAAAGTGGAGAAAGAAAGAAATGTCTGCAGCTCCACACCATTGAATAATAGCATATAAACCTACCAGTATCTATCCTCTCTTTCATTTGTTTTCCCTGAACATCTTCAAATTGACAAGTGCTAGAATCCATCAAGATCATTACTTCCCACCTGGATTTGGCACCCTTAAGGAGAACAAAACACATTCCTCTTCTAGCTCATGAATATTCTGCAGAGATGCAAACAAGCCAGCAGTAAAAATAAGCACAAAGATAGCTCTTGGAAACAGCACCTCTAGCCTGTGGGTATGGGCCATTTAACATCTTATGTAGTCTGTGAAGGCCTCTCAGTGACACAGATGGAGTGGGCAGGGGACACAAGTGTTTAAAATCCTCCCATTGCCATAGCCGTATGGCCCCCAGTTGGGAGCTGTGTGAAGAAAACAGGCTAGCACTAATGTTTCTTGGTTCTATGGATTATGCTCACCTTTAAGGTTATCAGAGGAAGCTGAGGTCCAGGGAGGAAGTCACCCCAACAGTAAGATATGAAAAGAATGAAAGAATTATCAAGGGGAAAAAAAGGGAGAGCTAGCAGATTGCCCTTAATTATTTTATTTTTTATTAATAGGAGAAAAATAAAGCACACAAGGATCAGAGAAACTCATTATTCTGCTTAATAAGGCAAATATGAAACACCTTTTAATTAACCAAAAAGAAGTCCTTCCTGCCTACTATATGTGCATGAAGCCTTTGGATGTTACGTGTCTCTCCCTCATAGAGCTTACAGTCTGTTAAAGACAAAACCCACATCCCTCTCCCTCTCCGTATGGGAAGAAACGTGTTTACAGTGTAAAATCCCAAACGTCTTAGTCTAGCAAACAATGGCAGGGTAGCCTCCTCACTCTGATCTGTGGTTTCCCTTGCCATGGATTCACCTACCCACGGTCTGAAATATTAAACGGAAAATTCCAGAAATAATTCATACGTTTTCAATTGTGCACCTTTCTGAGTATCATGATGAAATCTCATGGTCCTTAATCCCTCCAGCTGGTACTCGAATCATCCCTTTGTCTACCATCTCCACATGTAGATACTCCCTGCTGGTTATTCACTGAGTAGCTGTGTCCTAGTGCTTGTGCTCAAATCACATTTTTTTTTTTAATTTAATGGCCTCAAAGCGTAAGAGTAGTGATGCATGATGTACATGCCAAAGAGAAGCCATAAAGTACTTCCTTTAAGTGAAAAGGTGAGTACAGCATACTAAGACATTTTGAAAGAGATAGAGACTACATTCACTTAACTTATTACAGTATATGTTATAATTGTTCTATCATCATTCATGTCTTACTGTGCCTAATTTATAAATTACACTTTACTGTACATATGTATGCGTAGGAAAAAACATACTATATACAGGGTTTTGTACTGCCGCAATTTCAGTCACTTACTCAGGGTCTTAGAAGGTACCCCCATGGATAAGGGGGCTCCAACAGGAACAACAGTAGTAGTTTCACCTCCAGTCACCCTTTGCCTTCTCCACCATTCCAGAACACCCTATGCTCATTCCATCTCCCTGGACTTTGCACTTGCTCTTTCATCTGTCATCTTCCTCATCTCTCCTTTGGCTTTCCTACTCCTGGCAAAACCCTATCATCTTTCAGACTGCCAGTTTAAATATCACCTCCACTGAAGCCTTCTTCAAATCCAGCTATTATTTATACCTCCTCTGGGCTCCTCCAGTAACTGTGCTCAGAGGGCCATGACACAGGAAACAAGTGACATTGAGATTCTGTGCAAGATAAGCCTGTGAAGCAGAAATCAGTTTTGTTTGTATATTTCTAAGACAATATGTGATACAATGCGTTATGCTCAATATATGTTTGCTGAATCAATTTAAAACCTAACTCAAAAAAAAAAAAATGGTGTCATTCCTTGGCTGTGTGGTGACAGAGCCTCGGCATTGCTGGCTTGCGCTCTCCCAAGATGACCTCCGTCTGCACGTCCATTTGTCATCCCTGCCACTTCTGCTTGGCGGACAAAGGTGGTGGATCCCTCGCTGGGCATGAGAGATTCTGAAGGGTGCAGAAGTTGGTTGGTTTGTTTTATAAGATCTGACTCTGATGAGCAGCCAGATTTGGAAACCACTGGAACTTTCCATACTTTGCATGTTTACCAGTTCTAGTAACCTTTGCCCATCCGTTACTGCTTCTCGATATTCTGTGCTCACTTCATGATAAGTGTTTTACTTCCAGCTTGAGTCTAGACCTTCGGGACTCATCCTGTTCCTTTCTTATTAGGCAATGAGAAGTGTGGGTTCTCCAAGAAATGTCATTCCTTTATTTTATTTGTTCAACAAATGCAGTCATGCACTGCAAAACAACTTTTTGGTAAGTGACAGACCACATATACGAACGATGGCTCCACTATTACAATGGAGCTGAAAAATTCTTATTGCCTAGTGATGTCACAGCCATGGTAACACATTTCTCATGTGTTTGTGGTGATGCTGGTGTAGACCTACTGTGCTGCCAGTCATATAAAAGTATAGCACATACAATCATGTATACTACCTAATACTTGATAATGATAATAAGTGACTATGTTACTGGCTTACATACTTAATATACTATACTTTATCATCACTTTACAGTGCACTCTTTATGTTTATAAAAAATTTTTTCTGTAACAGTATGTTGTGCTACGTCAGCAGCAGCCTCATGCATCCCGGCTCTCTTGATTGCATCACTTCTCTTGTGCTTAATTTGGTCTCATTTTGCTTATCATACCCTCTAAGCATTCACACAATGATGAAATTGCCTAACAACACATTTCTCAGAATATATCCCTGTCATTAATCGCCACGACTGAACTTACTTAGCCTCTTCCAAGGGCTAAGTCACAACTGGTTCAAAGGATGGCTTCCTAACAACTTGATCTTGAATTCTTTCCTTAAGGCAAAGAGCAGTTGTGTCTGATTCCAATTCAGGACAAAGTGGGAGGCAACTTACATTTTTAGCTCTTAAGTGGGTGCTCATGGCCATATGTAGCCCCTGAGCGGAGATTATATACTAAATATAGAACAAGGCTCATCTATACAGTGTAATTGTGGATTTCTCCGTGTCAGTCGCCAAGCCACAAGAAATCAGGGAGCTTTTCAGAGAAGTGGGTTAGTTTAGCAAATATCCTCTACTGCCCCCAAGTCACAGTTTTCAAAACGTTACTCTTACCTCTATAGATTTATGTATTTGATACATTCTGAAGTCCATACTTAACTATTGTGTGGGTTTTTTGGTTCCCCTCCTGCCCCCAGAAGGGGGTTATCTGAACTATTGTTATATTTTTCCAAGCCCTTGGGTGTGACAAGCTTGTGCACCTGGAATTTCGATTTGTTGCAAGCAATATAAATAGAATAAAGTGGCCGTTGGTAATGGATGTGAAATGAAACAACGGCAGAGGGGCAGTTTCTATAGAGTGAAAATAACAATGCAGAGGGTGAAAATAAGGAATCCTAACACCGGACGTAATCTCTCTCATTTGTTCTGTGCAGAGGAAAGTGTGGTCTGTAAACTCCAGACGTATCTAACGCTGAGCACTTGTTCAGAAGCTCCAGTGAAACATCCGGCTTTTGTTCGTGTCCACAAGCGCCTTTAGAAAAAAAGAGCCCAACGCACATACAGAGGAAGCTGCTAAAACACTGACTTCTAATTAGATCGCTAACATTATGGAGGAAAAGGAAAATGGATCTGTCTACTGTTTCCTTAAAACCCGCTGCTGCTTTATCTGAAACCTATAAACAAACATCCTAATACTGCACTGTACTTGAGTTCAAAAGTTCAGCAGTATCTGCAGAAATGGCAGCACAACCGGGAAGAGAGGACGGTCTGGGGGCTGCAGATGGGAGAAGAGTTACTGGATCTTGCTCCTCCCACTCAGACCATCTGCAAAAGCTTAGGCCTTAGCAACCATGCTGACCTTCAGGCCCAGAGTCGTTACTCAAACTGCACCTGCCCAGGATTAAGTTTCCTGCTAGTGAATGATTGTTTCTTTCCTTTCGTCTGCAAACAGCTGCCACGTGATCAAGTGGCAACTGAGCAGAAGGAGGAGAGGGAGGAGAGGGAGCCGGCCCCATGCTAAAGGGCCGAACAGGACACCAACTTGGGTGATTCATCGCCTTTAAAAACCTATTCCTGAAAGGCTTTTGCATGTTTATATCACTTCTTGTTTCAGCTCACAGATAATTAAAGCCTGTCAGAGACAGAGCTCTAACCTGGAAAATAGACTATCTCCATCTATGACTCATTAGAGCTCTTAAGAATGAATGAGCCTCATTGTCTTTCTCTTTTCTCTCTGACCCCAAAGGCTGCGAAATCTAGGGTTTCTAACCTTGCTGAAAACAAGGGAAACTTTGAAAAGTAATGCGGTGTCTCCCTGGAAGGAGAGACAGTTGCATGGCAGAAATCAGTTACACCTGCTTGTTAGGCATTTTGCTAATCCAAATAATATGTCCACAGCATGGGTAAAATATCCTCGGACAGCCATTCCATCAGCCGTGGGATAAACACTCAGAAGCACATTCACTATATTAGTAACAGCTTCGGGAAAGGAGGGGTGGGTTTACCTACCATCCCTAAGTGATTATTAGGAGACTCCACTGTAGAGTACACTGACAAAGAGTACACTAGTAATAGTTATTCACAAGGAACATTAAGTATGGTAAGAAAGTATAAGATTATTCTAGCCAGTATTTCTCGTGCTAAAGAATCATGGATTTCCCTAAAAGGGCAGTTGTGTATTTCTTTTTTTTTTTTTAAGGTCTAGAGTTATGTTTACATTTAATACTTCCAATGGTTAATGGAAACTCAGTGCCCCACCTTCAATCAGAGTGGACCAGTAGGGAGGGGGGACTGTCAAGTCTTCTGAGACCCCCAGGGGTGGAGAATCAAGGCATGGGGTCTGAGTTGCAGGGCAATGGCTTTTTCCTAAAAATTTCAAGTCCTGTGTAACAAAGCATGCTATTAGATCTTACATTCATTCACACACACACACACACACACACACACACACACACGCACACGCACACACACGCACACACACACACACACAGCCTGGACATGCCACAAGTGTGATCCTCCGGCTCAAACACAATCATGAGCTTAGATGAGTGCAAATTAAGTGGAAAAGCGGATCAGTTTAGGTATGACTACTGAGTTATCAGAGGTAAAGAAATAAAAGTAGGATTTAAGAACAGAAAGAAAGCCCTTTTCATTACCCATTAACTTCCCTCCCCGAGCCAACCTGGGCTCCAAGCATACCAGGACAGTTAAAGGCTGACAGGAAGTTCCCATCGACTGTCTTAATGTGGGTAAATGTCAGCTGTTGGATGTCGGGGTGTTGAAAAGTGTCCGCCTTGCTTTTCAGCAATAAGACCAGACAGGCTGAATACTTGTGGCTGATTATTGCAGTGCCCAACTGGAGGCCCAAATGACTCTGAACACCTGAGAAATAGAGTAATTCTTTCAAAATGCTCTGACTTCAGTGCCTTGTTTTAGATTACAAAATGGATTTTATACATTTCAGCTTTATTTAAAGAAAAATAAAACAGGCAGATCAGTTTATTTTCTGAGCACAGTATTAATGACAAGATGACGTCACCAACAGCCAATCAGAAAGCTCTCTGGTGTCTGATGTTCTAACACCATTTCATATTTATGGATAAGCACCAGAAGGGTGTCAACCCTAAGCTGCATTTCCCTCCCTACTCACTTCTAAATAAAGTGCCTGCTTTCATTCAGCAGCCACACTCGGGGAGAAAAAAAACCCTCCCTGTCTCTCTCCCTCCTCATCCCAGCCTGTTTTGTGACAATCCTTAAACAATAAGGGGAAGGCGGGGGAGAGCGGCTGGAACCTGTGTCACTGCTTCCTGCAGAGCACTCTGCAGCTTTGAACAGTCCTTCACTGACAATCCAAAGCCCAGGCTCCATCTGCAAAACCCCTCAGAGCAGGGAGGAGACACTATTACAAAAGATAGGGTCAAGGCTCTCTACTCAAGAAATGAATGCAATCACTTCTCCCCTCCTATTTTTTTTTTAACTATTATCTATTCCCACCACTACCTCCCCCTCTAAGGTAACTGTGAAGAAAGAAGTGAGACGAGTTAACCCAGAAACGGTTCATCCTAAGGCAGTGCAGAGAGAACAGTTCAAGAGTTCAGCTTCCCACTCGCCCAGGCTGATGGGGGCCAAGCGTCGCCAGTCGACCCCAGGCTCAGGGCAATGGGACACACCAGGCACATCTACGATGGTGACCCTGTCCTCACTGATGCTAATTGCTGCGCTCTGGGGAGGTGATGTAGCCAGAGCATTTGTCTTTGGTCTAAAATCAACAATGAGTATGAATAGAAATAGACATTGCAATTCAATTGTTGAGCAGCACAGAGATGTTCGTGGCACCCCTGAAAAATCCCTGCCCTGGACAACTGCAACAGGCATCCTGCTCGCACACTTCTGCCCAAACCTTGTCTAGCAATGGACACGCCCTTTTCCTCCCCCACGCCCCTAACCATCTGACGTTAGATCAGAATTGCTGGATGGATTCCAAAACCAGAATTATAACATGTAATAAAAATGCTTGGCCATGCAGCGAAGATGACAGAATTTGGCATGCTGGCCTGCAGCCAGAGTGACAGATCTTGAACTGATGTTCCTTTCCTACAGATATAACAATGTACAAGGAGAAACAAATTTAATCATCTGCTCGAAGCAAATTCAATGTCTACAAGCTTCTTTCGCTTTAGTTCTGACAAGCCCCCCTTTCACCACACACCTCCATTAGCTCCCTGATGCCAAAAGCATGCAAACAAAGTCAGGTAGCCTGTCCCTTTTCATATTTAACTTGGTTCAAAGGCAAACTACTAGGTAGATTCAAAGGGGGGAAAAAGAGGAATTGGGTCCTCACAATGGGGGTTATATAATCAGAATCATTCATTTCTCTGGCATGCACCCATCCAAGACAAATCATAAAGATTCATCCTGCCTGCCCAGCCTGTGTGGCTCAGTGTTTGAGCGTCTCCCCATGAACCAGGAGGTCACAGTTTGATTCCTGGTCAGAGCACATGCCGGGGTTTCAGAATTGATCTCTAGTCTGGGGCACATAGGAAGCTGCTGATCAATGATTCTCTCTCATTGTTGATGTTTCTATCTCTCTCTTCCTCTCCCTTCCTTTCTGAAATCAGTATAAAATACATTTTTTATAAAAGGTTCATCCTGTTGTATCGAAAAGCTTATATTTATACACAACTCACATACACTCTTCTACTTGCAGAGGCCCCATACAAATCAGAAGGGTCTCAATGTAAGGAAAAGAGTTGTGTGTGAAGTAGCAAAGAAGAAAAGATCTGATCTAGAACCGCTAAATTGTTATGTCATCTGGGGCCAGGGGGAGGGGGGACAAATGAAAACAAAAATGTGTTAGATGACTTATTGAAAATAAAACGCAAGGCGGGGATTCCGTGCTAAACAATGGGTGTTGGCATTTCCAAGTTATAAAAAATCACAAAGAAAAGTCAAAAGCAAGGCACAAAAATCTGAGCACTTGACCAAAAAGAAATGAAAAGGCAGCACAGTGGAATCATAAATCCAAAAATAAATATTTCTGAAGGGCATTTCTTCCATTGCCCTTCCCTAAGGCCCATGGAATCCTTTCCCAAAGCCACCTATTAGAAGGCCCTGCTATTACCCTCTAATCTTGGTGCTCCATGCTGGTTGGCAGAAGGGAAACTAATTTGTATCATCCGAAAAGCATTTACATTTGGTTTTAGTTGTATTATACGGGGGTAGCAAGTTGGCAACAAATGTCCCTTCCTAATTAAGTTTAGTTTAGAACAATTTTAGATTTTATACTCCCGCAGCACAAGCCAACTAACAACTGCAGGCAGCAGTTGCCTGGCAAAAGGAAAAGGCCAATTATGGTTGTGTGTGAATTTTTTTAAATTCAAATAGGTAAGTAATCCACATCTAGCTAATCATGGTGACAGAATTAACCTCGGCTCAGAGTGCACGTGCTGAAAAAGCATCCAGAGGCCTAGATTTGCCACTGACATCATGTACATACAAGCAAAGGTGTGACCAGATATGGCCAGTAAGATAGGCACTTGGTAAGATCCACCAAAAATATGTATTTTAATCATTATAATCACTCCCTTGTACTCAAGGTTCCCCTAACCCTGATCCTTCTCCCAGTTATTCACAGGTAATGCTGTTGCTCATCTTTCTTAGGATCCCTACTTACATTCCAACATACATATTCATAACACATACACTTATCAAAGTCAGTAATGACATGCTGAATTGGACCCTGATTCTGACTCCAGAAGTTACACGTTTTGACTATATCACATGGCATAAGAATATTTGAAGATCACACTGCCCAATGATGTGATCAAGTAGACACAGGTAAACTCAGGCCAAGATTCCTATTGTTTATTTCTTAATAAAGTACAAAAAGCTTCATGTCTTTTTATGTATCACAGCATTTGCTTCCTCTGCCATCTTTATTATGAATTCACTTTCATCACTATTACCAAGCAGTTGGAATGTAAGCTATCTCATAAGTTATCTTTTTCATCTCATTTTAGACTTTTGCCTTTTCATTCAAAATCAATCAAGTTGTGTTTTCTTTTTGTGTAATCCCTTTGTGGAATGCAGAAGTATTGTGTCTACTTCTGAAATTCATGAGAGAAAGTTTAGGAAAGGAATGCAGGCATGTGGGAGGGGTATTCCCAAAAGATGAGAAAAATATCATAAAAACAACCATCTTTCTTTTCCCGCCCCTCCTCCACCCCAAGTAAAATTTCCTATAGTCCCACCAATGGGAAAAGAATACTGCTTGGGATAAATTAATGATCAGATTAAATATGGGCATTCTTTTTGTTGTCCATTTGAAGTGGACAACAAAAATAAATCGGGGTTTGAGAGCTTAGTAAAGAAACATGTTAACCTCATTTAAAGGCATTTTGGGATGCCTTGGGAATTTGGGTGGTGGGGAGGAGTAAGGGATAGACATTTCAGGTGCCATGAATCACACTCTTCTTCTTCTTCTACATAACACAGATGCAGTGGTTAATCATTTTCACATATACTAGTAGACAAGACAAACCAAAAGGCAATCTTATAAAGAGTAAAAGCCTAGGTCACAGAATGAAAGGATTGTACGGATAAAAACACCACTAAAGCATAGCCTTCTGTTTCTAAGAAGATTCTTCGAATTTCAGGAGAGGCAAAGCTACTCCTTTAAATATACAAAACCCATTTGCAAAGCTAGTAGAGGAACATACATGGGCCTTACCATTCATCCAACATCCTGTCACCCGAAACAGGAAGTGAACCACAGAGCTGAGGAACTACCCTCTCATTATCAAAGGAAAAAGACAGAACTCCAGAGTTAACTTGATATTCTGAAGCAATTTGACCAAGACAAATTGTTTATTCTGTTTATAATACCCTACGTTGGTTCTTAATAAACATCTCATCACGATGGTTTGCATCTCCCTTCATATAATTTGGTTTCTGTATAAAAATGAGGTCTCATAGTGGTAACAGCAGATATATAGTCATATTCCCAGGTAACAGGTTGTGTCAGCATAAAGTACAACATCAACAGAGCTGAGATTAAAGGAGGACATAGTTACATCAGCGTTATGGGGTCATGTTTTCCACAAATAGGAGAAAGGTAGAAAATGAGTGAGTATGAAAAGAACCAGGCATGGTGAAGGTAGGGTTAATACGCCCATTTTTAAAGATGCATTCAGTGATCGTAAAGCAGTCCTTTTGGTTTCTCTATTTACTGGGTCCTTTAGTTCTTACCTTTTATCTAATTATAGTTAAGCCACTAGATTTAAAGAGAAGTCCAGGATATGAATTTCATAAAAAACAAAACAATTACCAAGATACTTATTTATCCAGGCATATAATTCCAATTGACAACCATGACACTTTAAGGATCTAAGGGGCCTAACCCTAGCTTTCATAGTACTTAACTGTTCAGTACAAAACAAAATGCCTATGCTGGAAACGTATCTTCTAAATTGCTGGGGGTTGGGAGTCAGGGGAGCATCACTACAGGTTATACTAAGTAGACTGACTATTCCTTGCCTTCAAGGCATCACATTATATAAAGTATGAACAGCCAGATCCACACAAATAATTGTTAGACCACTTGCCTATATGAATAATCCAAAAATTCGGATACATCCTCCTATATGTAATGAAAGAACTTTACATTACATTACCAATACTTTGTTATCCCTTGAGTATTTATGTGAACTTTTCTTAAAATTTGGGTCATACTTTGAATAACAGAAAGAACTCACATTGGAAAGAGGATTAATACCAATTAATGACATTCTCTGGACCACCCCATAGGGGTGTGCAGGCTCTGCCCTACCTGATTGTACCCTACGAAGCGGGTGAGTGGGGAACACGCAGCCAAGCCCTCACATGCTCTAGAGTCAGAAGGGACATCTTCTTCTAATCCATTAAAGGTTTGTTTGGGGTTGTTTTTTGTTGTTGTTGTTTTTTTTTTTTTTTTTTTTTTTGCAACCTTGCAATCTAAATAGCATAACTTCATATGTTATTTCATTGCAAGGAAATCTAGAGTCAGATTACAAATACTTACACTATTTAATAAACCAAATAAAAGACAGCAGGCCCAAACTGGAGTCACTTATGCTAAGCCCCACATTACTTAAATGAGACTTAAGTTAGTTCCAGCTCTTCCACAATAGGAATCTTAAGCCAGTCAATCAGGAGTCACCTGATCAGCACTAGTTAGGTAATCTGTCTGACAGGCCCCTTCCAGCCCCTAAAGGAGAGCCACCTTACAAGAACCAACCCACTTTTTTGCCCGGCTCCCGTGTGCCTACGAAAGTCTTTAATTTTGTATAGATTCTCTGAGTTCATTTCCATCTGCTAGATGGGATGCTGCCTGATGCAAATCGATGTTTGTCCAACTAAACTCGTTGAAAACTTAAACATGCCTCAGTTTATCTTGTAACCACATATACATACACACATTATCTGTGTGTATATATGTATACATATAAATATATATGCATATCATTTCAATATCAATAAATTTGAGTCCATCAGTCAAATTTTGTAATGAATATATATGAAACTTTGGGCTCATCACCTAGTACAGTACTTAGTAGTATCTCTACAAATAGTTCCCAAAATCTATATTATTTGCAGTAAGGAAGAGGGAAGATAAAAGATCTACCAAGAGAAGATGAAGAAAATGAGGAGATGAGTGAATACAAGGTAAAAAGAAGAAAAGCAGAATGAATGTCTATCAACATCATGGAGAGAGGACAAGTCTGGCAGGACATGACCCCCACCACAAGGTAATCTTTAGTTTTCATTCCATTAACCCATGGGCTAAGTAATTCAGGTGATTTAAGCATAGGGAGTTAGAGGGGCCAGAGTCATGAGTTCATCCATATGTGAATTATACTGTTTGTGTTCCAGGGCCATAGATTTTGTGCTTAACTCAAATTAGCATCTTGCATATGCTTCCAACTAGTCACAGGGGAGGTCAGAGCATGGGGGTATATTCACACAAATCCATCATCATTACTGAAAAGGGAAGGAAAAAAAAAACAAAAACTCAAGGCATCTGCTCTCCCTGCAAGGTCCTTCAGAGTCAAGCTTACCTGGAAATGAAAGCACATTATTAAATCAAGACAGCCAAGACTCTATGGCAGACCCAAGGAGTACCCGCAGTCATCGGTGTGTCATTGCTTTCCTCCTAGGTTTGGCCTGAGGTCCCAAGCATCTGTGTGTTACTATCGAGTTTATCATTATAAGCCCCAAGCAACTTTATTTCCCCAGAAGATAATTAGATAAACAAGCCTTGAAAATTATGCTAAAATTGAGAGAAAAATTGGTTTCAATTGTTCAAAGAGACACCCTTCAAAATTAAATCTGACCCACATCCGTGGTCTTTTCCCCAAACTCATGTAGTGATTGGTTTATATTACAGACTAATGTAGCTACAGTATTAAATAAACCACTCAATTTGGATACTGCAATACCAATAATCACTAGCTTTGCTTTCTTATAAGTGGCTTTATAGAGAGGTTGCTTTTTTTTTTTTTCTTTTTTAATGAAAAGTTTGCTTCAGGCTCAACTCGTGCATACCAAACTTCAGTTTGTGGTGAAACTTAACAGTCTCCTTATAAACCCTTGAATGTTGGGAATTATGATCATGGAAATGCTGACACAACATTAGCCACACCTGGCACTGCAAAAATGCTCTGAAGTATGTTGATTCTCCTCTCCCCTATGATGTCAGTCCCCAGAGCCCACAACTTGGTGACTTTAACTGTAAAGTGGAGCTCACCAGCAGTGAAAGCCATAGCAAGGGCTAGAGTTCTTGGACTTCTAACTAAAGGAACTTGGTGTTGACTAAGAAACACTTTTAAAACTACTTGCCCAATATGTTACTAAACTATCAGCGAAAGGAGAGAAACGTGCAGATTTCACATAAGAAATGGCTTTATACCCACCATGTTTCATCATGGGAGAGAGAAAGGAGGACCCATTAGAAAGAACCTGTGATTTCAGACATGCAGAGGTTAAGGGTTAACAAAGACATCAGTCTATTTGGTTAATTTTACATCTCACCTGTAAGCTCAAAAGTGAATTCCGTCCTTAGGAAATGCCTAATAGATAACAAAGAGAGACTCTCCTTACGGAAAGTACCTCAACCCAAATTATGATCATTTCCAAGGCTAGAGCATATATATATTTTCAAAGGGAAAGAAAATACAAAAGCAAATTTAAAAAAAAAAATCAAGCATGGAGGTAGGGGATGGTCTTAATGACCAATAGATCTCATGGATGTAATTTCCACAAATGTCACTGATTTTGTAGACTGGCAACTGTCTTCAGTACAACCTTCCTTACCATGTCATAAACCATGGCATTAGTCTCTCTCAGGATAATCCTTGATGCCAAGGTTAGACAGCACAACTGAACAACAGGCTAGCTGCTTAGCAGTGATGTATGGGTTGCCCTAGCTACACCCCAATTAAGGTTATTCAGCAACGATGTAACTATATCCCCTTAATTTGATTTGTCAAGTCATTCTGTTTTCAATAATCAAAATCACCATGCCTAAAAAGAATCTTGAATACTCTAGGAGTAAGTTTTGTTTAGAAATGGGGCAGGGGGGAGGGAAGAAGCCCATGTATGCATACTTTAATGAAAGTACATATACATTCCATTAAAGCACATATACATGGAAACAATCTCTACCAACTCCCCAGGAAACTATCTCTACCAATGATTAGCTTCAGCTACCACCTGTGTGTGAATGATTCCCTCATTCCCATCTCTGCGCTCCTAGACTGAATCACATCTGTATATCCTCATAGCTGCACTCACAGGTAAGACAGGAAACTGGGTCAGCATGCCTGACCCGGAACTCACAGCCTAGCAACCCACCTTCCTGAATTCCTCTGCTTGAACCTACCATCTACCCAGAGGGAAAGCATTTCTAATGATTCTTTTCCCCTTTTTGTTCTTTTATTTCTCATATGCAGTCACTAGTCAGGATCATTTTACTTTTCAATAAATCCTCTCTTCCATGTCTACCACTTTTCTCCATCAACATTTTTCATCTAGTCATTAAAATATAGTACACCTCATTTGTTCATGGTCGATATTCCCAAGTTCCTTCAACCAACTACTAAAAAGTCCCTTGGGAGTATTATTTTAACCCCAAAACCTGCTTCTGTGCCTCTGTTTCTTTCAATTTTTAAATGACTGCCCCTGCCTACAGATGTGAGTTCTCAACGTTTGTGGAATAAGAATCATATCCATGTAAAGAGGGGAGGATTAAAATACAGATTCCAGAGTCTTTCACAGAAATTCAGATAGGATGAACAAGTGAATGACCACAGAAATAGTGAGCTACTTGTAGACATATCCCTTCAACCCCCCTACCATTTTCCATTATATTCCTTCTACATAAAGATCCTACTTCCACTCCAAAATCTTGCAAACATATATTCACTCTCTAATTCTCAGCCAAAACGCCATTTCCTCAACAGTTTCCCTTGGCCTCCCCAGGACACACACTGGGCTATCAGTATGTTTTCCCTCTGCTGTTATGGCTCTGTATACACAGCACCATGGCAACAACATCACTGCCTTGCAATGACTTGGCATGAGGACATTCTTCCTTCCTTTGGATATTAACACATGACAAATAGTAGGTAGGCTCAGCAAATATATTGAAAGATTTAATTAACATTTAAAACTGTCTCCATCTGACTTATCCTACTTTCTCCTATCCTGGCAAGGTAGGGCAGGGCACAACACAGTTAAGAGGAATGGCCAACCCTGGCATGTTCCCATGATTACAAGGACCCAGACACCTATGTCTTTTCTCATTCTCCTATTAGTAATAACAGCTTTTGTTCCTTCCATTCTCCAAATGTGGTGAAGGCCATGTCGGGGACCTAAGGAAGAAGCATGTATGTACACAGGTCTGCCATTTCCTCTGAGTTGGTGGCCAGAGCCTTTCAGGTAAGGATCACCACTGCAGAGGTACGTGTTCCTGACTGTGGGAAAAGTTGTTAGCTAAAGACTGTGTACACAAAGTTCTTCGACCACAAGGCTGGAAGATGATCAAAACAAGCCAAAGCTTAATTAGAGCTGAAGATTTCCCAGCTGGGATCCATGTTAGGGACTGAGTTCCAAAAGCCATCACCGAGGAGGCAATTCCATCTCAAGTAGTACAGGCCTCCGAGACCACAAAGGCAGCACTGGGGATTTTTTAACTTTTTCATGTAATTCAGCATTGTGTGTGTGTGTGTGTGTGTGTGTGTGTGTGTGTGTGTGTGTGTGTGTTCCCCCTAACCTAAACTCCAGGCACTCCTGAAACCTCATGATTCCTCTTTGCTCCCTAACTCCTCTCCCTTTCCATAAATTAAATTAATGAGGAGTTTTCTAAAAGAGTACATTCTCTTAAAGGCTCTGTTATTCTGAAGTTAATGGCTCTGACATGCAGCCAGGCCAAACAGTTGCAGGCAGCAATAACTCTTGCAACAGCTCCAAAACTTAGCCTCAAATGTCACCAAGTCCTACCCTGATCTTTCTTCCCCTTTGATTATCACTGGTTGCCTTCCTTCCTCCCCCAACATTTTATAACAAACTCAAATGCATCAAAGAAACCAGTTAAGGATGTGAAGATTGAGAAACGCATTCAATCTTAATGTTATGATCTTGTCTTTTCCTTCCCACAACTTGTCTCTAAAAGAAAAGGACAAGTGTAAATTTGATGCCACACAGAACAAAACAACAAAATACATCTAAGGCAACAAGAAGAGGATGAGCATTTCTAAATGCCAGCATGATAATCGAATACTTAACCACACGCCTTCTGCAAGGATTGTGTCACATTTGTGATGGGTTAATCATTTTTACCTGAGAAATAAGTGGACCTGTACATAATAAAGCCATCAGGCAAATTTGGCAGAAGCAATTGATTCCAATGACCTTCCTAAACTAACATCCAGTGAGGTGATGATAAACACACCACACACACACACACACACACACACACACACACAACTGCAAACAAAATTGCAGGAGAACCTATACCTTAATAAGTACAAGGTCAAAATAAACAGCGATATTTATTCAAGTTATTAAGTCTCAAATGCAAAAAAAAAAAAAATGTAAACACATGTTTATAATTCAGCTCATCTATCTTGAAAATAAAATGTAAAATATCATATTCTAGAAAAGATTGGTCCAAATTCCTATAATCACAATTTGATCTAAAAATCTGGGTAATTATATCAAAATTTTAGTACATATGTTCCAAAAAGTTGCAAGGGAGAGGAAAGAAGGAAAAAGCAAAAGGGGAAAACATAAGAATTTGGATTTGCTTTCTTAACTGACCATGGCTTATCAGAACCAGCAATAATTTTCAAACTATTTGTCAGTGTACTCCATAAAACAGTGAGTTTTTCATGTAATGGCTACAAGTTCCAAAATAAGAGGTAGAGTGATAAGACAGGTAAGTGGAGCCTCTAATATACAAGGCAGATACTAGGAGAGGGAACTTTTCTTAGTAAGTAAATATTTATGAAATAAATGATTTAATCTTGGAAAAAAGCAGCATGCCTGCTAGTCTGCATAGTCTGTGCTGCCTTTCTCTATGCATAAGAAAATCCTATTTATAAAGAATTTTAAAGTCTCCAAAGCATTTCCACATACATATATCTCATTTGATCCCACAGCAATCTGTCAAGTAGACATGCCCATTTTACAGATGAGAAAGGTGTGATTCAGGAAAGTTAAGGGACTTTCCCAAAGTGATTCAAATAACAAGTGACTAGAGAGCCACAATACATATCTTCTGATTCCTTAGTAATAGACCATGTTTTTATCTTATTAACTTCAAATTGACAATAATAAGGGGAATAAAAGAAAAATGAACATCTATAGTGGATTTCCAACTATTTCCCAAATCAGGAGTATGCCAGGCAAAAATATATCCAGAAAAGTAGATGCCAAGCTTGCTTAAAGATTGATGTAAATTTATTTTCACTTAATTTTCTTTTGAATCTATCTCAAAGTCCCTACTCTATTTCCTAACATCACAAATATTTGTCTAGGCTAAGGTAGAGAGTTTACTCTCACCCTGATTTTGTGATGTTATTGGCTGTTATTTCAACTGAAAACATACTTACCAGAGTACTGAGTGTTCCTTACCAATCCATCTTGCCCTGAGTTGAAAATGCCCAGCACTCAATGAAAAAAATGGTCTGGTAATATTTAATATGAACACAGACATTTCTCTTCAAGTGTAATTCATTGGGCACACATCATTAAGGATCAAAGCACAGACAAACCAAAGAATGGAAGAAGGAATTTGAAAACATCAAAGTTAATTATATTTGGTTGTCCCAATAGCTGTTACTCGTTCAATTAAGATGCTGCTTTGGCTAATCTTAAGTCAAGCTGTGCCTCTAAAAAGTCCAAGCAATAAAAGCAGAAGTCAAAACAACTACCGCTGAATCACTGTGTTTCCTAACAAGCCCTCTGCATTTCCCAGGGCCTGCTCAGTTCCTATCAGTGTGCAATCGTCTGTTCATCCTTCACCACCAGATCCAGCTCTCCACACCTAGCACCCAGGCAAATCCTCAAGAAACAGTATTCCATAACATCTGCATAACTGCTTCTTCATCCATTCTTAACTTTTTTAAAGCCAATACAGAGTATGAGGGTAAAAAAACTAAACCAAACAATGAGCCGGCTCTGTTGAAATGCCTGAGGTTATAGGTGGCTTTTTGGTCCTTGGTTTACTAGCCCTAAACAGACTCTAATCACATCCTGACTGTGTTTATTCTTACACTGTCCTGGAAAGAAAGGACATAAGTTCTGTCCCTTAGTGACTATGGTCTCTGTCTCATTATCCCCGCTTCCAAACTCTGAGGGCTATAATATTCCAGGATCAATATGCTCAATGATACCATCTATGGTTTAAAAAAACTCCTACAAAGGAGGAAAATCTAGCTTTCCTACACAATTGCAGTTACTGTTAAAAGGTACAAGTTCATTTTAGTATTGTTTTCCAGTAAAAACTGGTATAAAGAAAAAAAATCTTAGAAGACCACTGGCAGCAACAATGCTTTATCATCTATGGAATAATTCTTTTTCCTCCATTAATATATTTTTTCATGGGGGGGAGGGGAAGGGTGGTGGTGCCTGAGGGAACCTCAATTTGCCAAGTATTTATTGTACACCAGGAACTGGATGGAAACTTTCTAAATATTGTCTAGTGTAATCCTTCCCACAATCTGTAGAAGAGGGAAGATTCTAAGTTGAGCTGGAACTCAGTAAAGTGCATTCCAAATGCAGCTGCAGGAATTTAAGTCAGCATGGGACCTCATGAAAGTCTGTGAATCTTGCCTAAAAGCGTGACTTTCCCAAATCCCCATGTCTTGTCTTGGATGAGTTCTGAAATGAGAAATGAATGTGGCCACCAGCATCCATTTGCCCAATGTGCAAGTCCAGTTTGAATCCACTTCACAACTCTTCAAACAACCCAGCCATGCCCTTCACTTGCCCTACAGTTTTAATTTTATACATCTTGTCACATCAATAGAAAAGGCATACCTTGTCTCTTCCCAGGTCTCTTCAGAGCCTTTAATTTATTTAAACACATACACACAACACGTAACCTAATGTATTTCATTAAAGCATTTCAACACATTTTCATGACCTAGCCATCCACCTGTATCAAGTGTACTCTCCATACTGTGCTCTGACCTCTCAGTCTCCCCCAAATTGGTGATGGTTAGGAGGAACACCAAGAATGCTCAGTATCTTAATCACTCTCTGCATCACAGCGTGCAGAAAACCTGAGTTGCAGAGTTCCCACACCAACTCTCTATATGAATGATGTCATGGAGGGTGAGCACATTTAAATAAACCCAGGAAACTTCTTTTTCTCTTTTCTGCAAAGAAGCCCAATGTAAGACAAGGAAGCTCCATTTTCCCATGACTAAGAAACTCTTGAATTCCTTCCTGATGTGTTTGAAAAGCATGTTCCCCTGCCGGAAGTCTCAGGGAGACTGTATTCTTTCACTAGATGGGCAGTGTTTCACATGTTAGGAAACCTGAAATCTCTTATAGAGATTCTATATAACACAAACATCACAAAGCATGTGACCACACATATTCCAACGTAGAACCTCTAGCATGACTTCCACTCAGATCCCTTTCTCAAGACCTACTCTGTGCTGCTATACCAATCACATGTGATAAGCCCTCAACGTTATCCAGAATTGGAACTTCAGCCCCAACGCACCCTAAATATTGAATGCACCTGGCCTAGTCCTGGTGCTGGTATCCTGATTCAAGTGGTCATTCGGACCCATGTGTATGATCTTGCTGAGCTAATAGTTTCTCATTTATGCCTGCAGATGTTTTCCTGTGAATATACATCTACCTATGAAAATTTAGTAGATTATAGGATAGCTGACTAAAGAGCAGGCCTCTTAAAGACATGAGAATATGAGTTCTCAGTTCCTCCTACAAATTAAGGAATGAATCCAGAGGGGAAAAATTGGTCTTTCTTTGTATCTCTGTTTTCTCCCCTCCATCCACAACATGACATAGTCCAGAAGAAGATA
Organism: Pipistrellus hanaki; assembly: GCF_964339955.1. Taxonomy (NCBI): domain Eukaryota; kingdom Metazoa; phylum Chordata; class Mammalia; order Chiroptera; family Vespertilionidae; genus Pipistrellus; species Pipistrellus hanaki. Next base: position 129,783,415 of record NC_140504.1, on the reverse strand, counting down.
GAAAACCACCTGCTTCCTTAAATAAATTAAAGGGGCAGGATTAAGAGTAGATTGGTGGAGCTCAACCTAAAATGTGCTTGAGAATCACATGAAAGCTGCTTGTTAAAAGGACTTCAAAATGAATTCTTCCCCAGTGGTTTCTGATTCAGCAGGTCTACAGTTGAAGCCGGGAATTAGTATTTTTATCCAGTGCCACAGGGGCCCCGCCGCTCCAAGATCCCCAGCAAGAGGGATGGTGCAGGGGAGAGTCAGTGGGAGAGGGAGCTGAGTCAGGCCTCTGGAATTCTGAAGTGGTTGGAGCTTTTGTTTATGGCCTAGTCCATTGCTCCCATTGTCCAGCCTGCTCAGTTAAAAATTCACCAAACACACCAGACAGAGAGAAGCCTGCCATAAAAGCTCTGATAACACTAATGGTGTTAAATGAGGTTGCTTATTTAAATAAGGGCACCTGGTTTGTGCCTAGTTAGCTGCCTTCTTTCAAGATGGATCAAGATCCAGCCTCTTTGCCTTGGAGAAGGAGGCTCTCTCATCTTTGGTTATTCTCATTTGCAACAACCTCGCCTGCCCCCCAGCCCCATCAAACTCTGTCCAGTTTACTTTTATTGTTGCTCTTAATTGGTAAATTACCATTTGCTGCATTGGGCACAGTAATATGATTTTGTATTTACAAGTCTCTTATAAATAGCATGGCTTGTGTGGTTTTTTTGTTTTTTTTCTTCAAGTGAGCCTTAAACAAAAGAGAGGTAAAAAAAAAAAATATATATATATATATATACACACACACACACTAATGAGGGACTGATAAGATGAAATTAGGCTCCCCCCACAAATACACACACACATGCATGCAAGGGTGGGGACCTTAGCAGGTTTTTGTTTTTTTTTAAACCTGAAGAACAGACTAGCAGAGCTTCAATAAAGCCAGAGCCAGTGAAGCACAAAATGTCTAAGTACTATAAAAGTATTATTCTTAAAGGATTTAATACCGTCCATTGAACATCTTACTCAACAGAGACATTTTGTGAAGCGCTGGCAAGAGCAGGAATGGAAACAGAACCCAGGACTCGAAACGTCCAGCTCTCATCAATAAATCAGGCAATTTCCCACCACAATCCGAAATAGCTGCAATGCTCTGGTTATTTTCTAACATATGGCTTAAATATTTATATTTTAACTGCTTTCGGCTTATAGTCCACATTATAAACATTCATTAACATGTATGCAACTTCATAAGTGACTTTAACTCCAAGGTCAGACCAAATACACATCTGAACAAAATAAACATTCCCAATCAGAGGCTAAAATTGTTCCAATATTTACTTGATAACCTGACACCCATACTCATTTGGCTTCCTTTCTCCCAAAATAATGTTTATTAGGAAGTTCTCCAGCGCAAAAAAACATAGCATTAGAAGCCAAGGGGAGAAACACAGTTCTAAAGATAGCAAGTTTTGAACCTAAAATAATGTAAACATTAGGAGAATCTATCTCATGAGTTTGTTGTGGTTCATGGGATTATTATACTAATTGATTTAACAAACACTGTGTGTATGTGTGCCCTACACAGTTCTAGTCTGAATGGACAGAGTCAAAGTGCTTGCCATACAGTGCTTAGTTCTAGTAGAAAGATGGGCAATCAACCAGTCAGTAAATATGCATTTACTATCATGTCAGCTAGTAGGAAGCAGAGCAGAAAGTGTCAGCTAGTAGGAAGCAGGGCAGGAAGTGACAAAGTATTGCTGGGTGGGGCAGGGGGAGAGACTATTCCTATTTTAAATCGTGGACAGAGAAAGCTTCCCTGAAACCTGCAAGTCAAATACTGGCTACATCCTACACTAAGAACAATATTAAATCTACTCCCAAGAGTCACCAATCATCATTGGTCAGTGTGAAAGGCTGAAGGATGCTTGTAGGCATATGAATTAACAAACATTTAGGAATTTTAGAGAGGGAAAGAACAATATGTGTGAGGCTAAACTGATCCAGCAGCAATCAAGCAAATAAAGAGAAGAATAGGCCTACTCTTCATTGGGCCCTACTCACGTGAGCTGAAGGAGATCATTCACAAATCTGACATTCCTATAAAGCAGTGTTTCCCAACCTTCTCTCATGATGAGAATCACCTGGTGGAGTTGTTAAAACACAGATTCCTGAATCCCAACTAAGAAGTGCTAAACTAGAATTTTTGGGAACATATAGGTAAAATTGTATACTTAACTAGTGCTCTAAGACAGATTTTATATACAGAGCACTAAGTTAGGTATGCAATTTTACCTATATGTTCTCAAAAATTCTAGTTTAGCACTTCTTAGTTGGGATTCAGGAATCTGTGTTTTAACAACTCCACCAGGTGATTCTCATCATGAGAGAAGGTTGGGAAACACTGCTATAAAGGGTAGCATGTAATCAATCCAAATGGAAAAGTGAGAAATCCATGCAAAGCCATTGTTGAAAAAATTCCTTTAGAATTCTCTTTTTGGGAGCAAGAACTGAACATAATATTGCTCATAGCATAAGATATCTTATCTAATAAAGGGAATATGCTAATTGATCATCACACCCTCACAAAGATGCTGGCACCTACAGCCAATAAGGAAGGAATATGCTAATTGACTGCCACACTCTCAAAGATGGCGGCACCCACAGTCATAAGTTGGTGGTGCCCAGTCCCCTCAGCCCCCAGGTGGGACTGGCCACTTTGTGCTTGCCTCCTGAGTCCCCCAGTCCCCTCAGCTCCCCAGCCATCCAGGGCCAACCCAAGGCACAGACAAGACAAGCCTTGGATGGCGGCTGGCTGCCCATCCAACACCTGAGGTGCAGACAAGCCTCAGATGGTGGCTGCACATCTGCCTAGGGTGGGCCCAAGGAGTAGGAAAGCCTCAGAAGGCAGCTACCCAGGGCCACCTGAGGCTCAGGTAACCAGGATCAACCAAAGCTTGCGCTGCCAGCAGTGGTAGCAGCAGAGGTGTGATGGGGGTGTCACCTTCCCCTGATCACCCCTTTAGCCCCTCATGGCTCCTGAATTGTGAAAGGGGGCAGGTCAGGGGGAGGGACCCCCTCCAATGCATGAATTTTCATGCACCGAGCCTCTAGTAAGTAACATAAATATCAGTAATAAGATTTTGCAAAGGTTAGATCATTACATTTATGACCAGACACAATTTTTTATTCTTAACAAAGGAGAGACATGTGCAAACGAATTCCAGATGCAATATTCATTTAAGATGCACTTTTTAAAAATATTTTTTTATTGATTTCAGAGAAGGAAAAGGGAGAGAGAGACGACTGCCTCCTGCATGCTCCCTACTGAGGATTGAGCCCGCAACCTGGGCATGTGCCCTTGACTATAATCAAATCCGGGACCCTTCAGTCTGCAGGGCGACACTATCCTCTGAGCCAAACCAGCTATTGCAAGCCATGTACCTTTTCAAAGATACAAAATCCTATATTAAAAGACAGGAAGCAACTGCCTCAGAAATTTGTAAAGAGAGTGAAATATACCCTTGTATTTGAAAGAAAATAAGTATTTGAAGTGTGATACTACAGAAAAACCATAATTTATTTCAGATTAAAGGACATTAAAAAGTCATGACTTTCGAGTAGCTGGGATTAAGAGTTTGGTTAGAGCTTCAATCATTCATGCTTTTAAGCTGAAATTAGTCCTTAAATGCTGTAATGAACTAAACAATATACCACCCCCACCCCCAAAATCAACTGCAAAAATATACTGTAACTAAAAGCATAATGACTCCATTCACTTCCTTCCTCATCTTTTCCATAATCCATTTGACCTCCTTCCTGTCACCTAATCTAATCACTGGCTGGGTTTCCATTAAATTAAAATTCTCCCTGTTGTGCTCTCTGAACTCATTGCTCTGGTTCTCCAGACTTAAGGGAAGATTTTTTTAAATGTCATCACCTACAAATGAATTGTTACAATGCAGACAGTGATTCAGTACATAGCTATGTATTCCATGAGAAGGGTAGAGATGCTCACGGAGTCTAGAATGAAGTTTAAGGTTTTTTTCCAATACCACCAATAACTGGAAATCTCCTTAGACAAGTTTTCAAACTTTATGAACCTATTTGCTGCTCACACCCCTCTCCATTACTACCACCCCCTCCTCTGTGCCACAACTGACAACAAAGTGCCTAGCACATGACATTCCCCAAAGCGCTTTCACATACAGTGATCTCGCTGATCTTCACCATCACTTTGAGACCTTTCAATTATCCTACCTACATCACAAAAGTAAGTTGCCCAAATTGAGATCTGGGGTAACGAATTGCATGCGTGCAAACTGGCTTGTTTCCTCCATTCCTAAACTGGTTGCCACCGATCACCTTTTTTTTAGAATGAAATCATTTTGGAACTTTCGGTGACCTTTTCTCTGAATTTCGATTTATAGACAGGGTTACCAACTACACTGTGTCTATTTTACCTAGCAGCATTCAAAATTATTATTTAAAGGCAGATGTCCGGATAATTTGCCACCTACCCCATCAGTTAACAATTTCATCTGAATCTATATTATGGATGAAGAGAGGAATCTAATCTTTCATCCAAGGTCATACACAGTTAATAACACTCCTTGAACAAACCTGGATCTGCCTGGCTTCTTCACTACAAGGTGATGATTAAGGACAAGATTGGAGGGAAATAGGACCCCAGGTAAGGCTTTGACTGGCAAGTTGATGAATAACCCATCTTTAAAACTAGAACTTAAATGGATAAGATCAGAATACCCCTAAAGTAACTCCATTTTCATTCCCATAGCAGCTTGGCTCAGTGGCCTATGTGAAGTGCAATTATTGCTGATTGATTGATTCTTTCAGCATTTTCTTGCCTACCAAATAAAATTAAGATCACATTTAAGAAAACAATAAACTATGGAGCTTCCCCTCCCCCTCCCACTGGGAAACTTACAGTGATCATTTGACCACATTCTGTTGAAAATGACTGTTTCTCTCCCAAGTTGTGTTTCTGTTTGCGTTAGTGGTGGGGAGGAGAAGTATAATTATTAGAAACATAATAGCTTACATTTATATAGCATTTTATCGCTTACAAATGCATTACATTATCCTATTTGATACTTATAACTCACTGTGGAAGTAGTATGGGAATTATTACCCATTTATACAAATAATTAAGTGGAGGCTCAGAGAGGTTAAGTAATCTGATAAATGTCACTAAATCAGAGCGGAGCAAGGTCACAATCCAGGTCCTTTTTACCTGCAAGCCTTCGGCTCTTTTCTACCTTATTACTTGGTCAGAAATGCATCATCTAAGAAAATGTTCTGATGACTCTTATACATCCCTCCACAGTAAATTCATTACCACACACACTAGAAAGCTTTCCTGCTCTGTGTCTAGCCTGCTTCTTTCTTATCCTCCCATCAAGATAACTGTTACATCTTCCTCCGCCCAACAGAGGCAGATACTACAGAAATGTGCAATCTCAAATAACCAAGTCCTATGGGGGGAAAACCACACAGAATAATTTGGTCCACGAGCCCTGTTTCAGGAATCCATCAATATGCTTCAGAATTGTATTCAAAGGTGTGAATCTGTCACCCAAGCTTATCACAGAGAAAAGAAAAAGGGAATATAAGGCTTGGGGCAGAGCAGCGGAAAAGCCCAGAACCTAAAAACATGGAAGGGATTGGAAGCCCAAGCTACTCACAGGAAAATCATGGGAAGCACAGAAAGCTAAGGATTCTTCTCACACATTTGTAGCAAAACATCCATTTATATGCATCAGGTGATTCACTGCATCTACTTATTCAGCTACTAATAGCATCTCTCAAGCCAAATGAGATATTTCTTGGGATATTTTTCTTAAATTTCTTGAAAGCTAGTTGGGTTGTCTTTTGTTTCATCTATTTAAGCATGTATTTTTTTAAATATATTTTATTGGTTTTTTACAGAGAGGAAGAGAGAGGGATAGAGAGTTAGAAACATTGATGTGAGAGAATCATTGATCAGCTGCCTCTTGCACATCCCTCACTGGGGATGTGCCCACAACCAAGGTACATGCCCTTGACCGAAATCCAACCCAGGACCTTCCACTCCGCAGACCGATGCTCTATCCACTGAGCCAAACCGGTTTCGGCTAAGCATATATTTTTTAAAACTAAAAGATGCAGTTTCTTTTAAAACTAAAGATGCAATTACTGCCTAGCAGGCATGGCTCAGTGGTTGAGCGTTGACCTATGAACCAGGAGGTCAGGGTTCCATTCCCTGTCAGGGCACATACCTGGGTGGGGCATGAAGGAGGCAGCCAATCCATGATTCTCTCTCATCATTGCTATTTCTCTCCCTCTTTAAAAGCAATAAAAATATCTTTTTTTTTAATTAAGTTCATGAGTGAAAGAAGCCTTGAATATATATTGTGAGATTCATTTGCATAAAGCTGTAAGATAGGCAAATGTAATTTATGAAGAAAGAAAAAAAAGAAAAACAGAACAGAGGCTGCCTGCTGATACAGGCAGGGAGTAGTAGGGGAAGGAGCAAGCAAGAATTAGCTGGAGTTTTAACAATGTTCTATATCTCCATAGGAGTCCAAGTTACACCAGTGTGTGCACTTCTCAAAACTCAAACATACCAGCAAGATTTGTATACATCATTGTAGGTGACTTTTATATTAAAACCTGCAAACAAAGCGAATTAGGTTTAAATTACTGGCTTTACATCGATTATCTTTACAATGAGATACCATGCCTTTAAATAGACACAGGGTCACCAAACTAAATGGTGAAAAAGAAGTTTATAACTATCCCGTCTTGAATACATTCTTCTCAAGCAAAGGAAATTGCAATCAACAGAATAACCATGAAGCAAATTCATATAAAAAATATCATTAGGTCAGACTAAATTAATAAAAACAGATGTGATTAGGGCCCTCTGAAAGCAATTTTGGCTAATACTTTGTTTACATGCACTATTGAAGCAGCAACTACTGACCTCAGGCACTTTCAGCTGCTTTTACATTAATTATTACATGTGCTTTATATATTATACATAAAAATATCCTTTACAGGTCTAACTAGCTAATATTCTGCCAAAGTTATTTTAAATGAGTCTCAGATCCCACAGGGTGGGGGTGGGGGCGGGGAGCGATGAAATTCTATGAAATCCACACATTGATATAGATGTAGCATCATTTGGTCTGCAATAGAGTAGGAACAGTTACAGGTTTTGCTTTGCTTCACCATGATTTTCTTATTTAGTGAGGTAAAATTACAAGAAGGATGGTGGGCTACCCTTCCTTACAATTATATGCAATAGGACCCAACCCTTTTCACTTAATAGGTTTACACTGCAAAGACATGCCTGCTTAATTGGCCAGACAAGTCAAGACACTAATGAAAATTACTCCTTGACCCTACCAGCGATTCATAGGGAAGATAATGTGAGAAACATCTAGTGCCTACTCTTCATTTCGGTCTTAAACTTTGCTTGTGATCCACGCTCCATCACTACTCCATTTTAGATCAAATGACTCTCAGGTTGGTGGCATATACATAATTGCCAATGTGTAGCCATGAGCCTATCGCCAAAAAATATGAAGGTACATTTTTAATTATTCCATGAAATGAAGCAAAAAATTTCGGAAACATATACAATTTTCAAAATAGTTCAGCCATAAATTTTGGCTTGTTTCACACTATTTGCTTAAAAATTTTAAATAATAACAAAATATGATAATATGCAAGATTTTTGTTTCATCTTTAGGAAAATAAGTGGAGATAAGCAGAAAGATAAGTTAGAATAAGACACACTTCCTTTCTCCTTACAAACACCTCTAAATGCCCTTGACAGCAATTAAATTTTTGGAAGGCATATGCCCATTCACAGTGGGTAAAGAAGTGCCTTGCACTATGAATGCTTATTTTTAAAACTCAGCATTTCTTCGCTGCTGAAAATCTATTCAGAAATCCCTTCCTCATTAGGCCACAGAGCTTTATGCAGCCAGGGGGGCAACAAATGCTGATATTTCAAGAAATCTAATCTCTTAATGACTGTTGTCAGAGAAGAGAGAAGGACTCTGAAAGAGTCATCTTGAAATGAGCCTCATCTCAGGTACATGTGAGCCATAAAGCTAGCAGGGAGTCAGGACTGCCACCAAACACGGTGTCAGTTTACTTAATCTGTCCATCCCAGGTGTTCTGTGCAGAGATGAGGAGCTGTCCCTTCTAACACACTCTCGTGGTCCACACCTGCTCTCCCCTCTCAGTCTCCCATCATATAAAAGCACACTCATTATCTAAGCATAAACCTGGACTTCTGGGGGTTTCAAACAGAGCAAGTCAGCCCAGGCTCCATCAGTGACGGAGATAAGAAGTAGAAAAGATGACCCAGGTGGGTGGACCACTCACTGAAGGTGTATGTGAAGGTTTAGGGTTTGAGCTAGACTTTTGTCAGCAACCGCAACTATAAACTGGAGAGGGAGAGGAGGGCACCCTAAATCTTGACTCATCCTCTGCTTCGCACCCATTGCCGTCACCACAGTTCTTGAAAACCTGCTTAAGCCACGTGAATCTCTTTGCTATTTTTTGCACACGTTGTCATTGTCCCTATTCCTTTATCTTGACACTGACAAGTTAAGATACTGCATGAGATTGGAGTGAACGGGAAGAGCAAGACAAACTTGGTAGGCTCAAAATAAGTCTCTTTTCTGTGTGCTTCCCCCCTCCCCCCAACCCCCACCCCTAGCTTTTCACAAGTCATAAAATCACACAGGCAGAGAATAAGAAGGAAGAAGGTGATTTGGAACCCAGGAAGTTAGTTTATTGTCCTCTTCTGTTTGGGCTGTTAAGGGTGGCAGTTAATGCCATACAGCCAACACAGGGAAGATGCCATGTGTCCCTGCCACCACTCTCACCCCTTCAATAAGGCTGATGATATAGAAAGAAGGACTTGGACTTGGAGAAATGGCACTGCCCAATCCCCAGAGATGGCCTTCATTACAAGGAACCCTTTACCCTCCCCAGAATCAGACTGTTAGGCCCATGGTTTGGGTCAACAAGGTTTAAGGGAAAGGATCACACAATACCACCATCATTTTATTCCACGCTGGAAATCACTGAAGTCAGAGAGGCTAAAGTGACTGGCTCAAGACAGGTGGTGGCCAGACTAAGGCCTGGTGTCTGCAGACCAGCTGGGAGAGCCATGAGTATGAGCTGGCATGGATTGCCTGGCTCCCCTTAAGAGGAGAGGATTCACAACTATGTGATAAAGGCAACTAAAGCACAGAAAAATGACTCAGCAAGTGCGATTTCAGTGTTGTGTACTCTTCTGCCTCCTCTAGGAATCTACTTTCTGTTAATGGGAGGTCATAATGTTCTCACCATAGATTCTCTGAGTTTCTCTGTAGGCCTTAAAAGTTTCATACTCACTTACATTTTCATTTCAGGAAAAAAAATATGCATCCATGTGCCACATAGCCAGATGGTCAAGGATGAACTGCAAACAGGACAATGCTATGCCACACAGCCTACGTGTGCAGTAGGCTACAGCATCTAGGCTTCCCTAAGGGCACTCTCCAATGTTCCCACAAATGCGAAATCGTCTACATTCTCAGAATGCATCCTTGGTGTTAAGACGTGCATGACTGTACACTACAGGGTGGGTGAAAAGTAGGTTTACAGTTGTGAGTATGCAAAACACAGAGTTTATTCTTGTATTATTATTTATTAGTTATTGTATTATTTTCCTTACAAACAGCTATAAACCTGTTTTTGCCCAACACTTTATATTGTGTTTACATGCCACAAACAATCTACCAAATAAGGCAGAAGGACTCCAAAACCCACTCCCCAAATCAGCTGAATTTGTTAGGTTTCAGAGGATGGTTACCTATGCAATTAATTGGATGAACAAAGCAGTGTTTCTTAAGTTCCCTTCCAGGTTCGGAATATTGGAGGTCCTACCCAGGATGTCTTTATTCAGCCTGAAACATCACTAATTACACATGAACTAAGAAAGAATACTTTGATATGTCTAAGATTAAATACAGATGGCCTCTATTACAAATATTTAGCCTTAACAATTATCTCAGATATTTACTGATATTTACCCATGAGATGTGGGGATAGGGCAGGTTGTAGGGGACACCTAGAAATATGAGAAAGAAGCTAAAAGTGCAGATCCTATATAATAAAAGCCCAATATGCTAAGTGTCCAGTCATCTGGTTGTCCATTCAACCAATCAAAGTGTAATCCTATCTAATAAAAGAGCAAAATGCAAATTAATCATTTGCTACATCCACAAGCCACGCCTACCAGCCAATCAGGAGTGATTATGCCAATTAGCCCAACCAAGATGGCTGTGGCCATGGAGAGAGCAGGGGGGAGACTTTGTTTTCCCTGGCAATGAAGGAAGCCAAGCTTTCCACCTGCCCTGGCTGGCCTAGGCCTCCACTCCAGGCTACAAAGTTTCAATTATAGAAGGTGAATAAACCCCAATAGAAATGGCTGCTGCCAAAGAGTGAGCAGAAGTCTTGGCTCTGCTCCAGGCTGCAAAGTTTCAATTGTAGAAGATAAATATATCCCAGATACCAGGGCTTCTGCTAGGATTGCTGGGAGACATGACCAGCCTGCAAAACACCACAGGCCCCTCGCCCCGTCTGCCCCACACCCCAAGGGAACCCCCATCCTGATCTGGGGCACATTTCAGGGCAAACCAGCTGGCCCCCACCTGTACACCAGGCCTCTATCCTATCTAATAAAAGAGTAATATGTAAATTGACCAATTGACCATCACTGCAACACACAAGATGGCTTCCCCCAGGTGGTCAAAGATTTTGCCCCCATGTGGACACAAGATGGCCACTACAAAATGGCCAGCAGGGGATGGCAGTTGGGAGGCACCAGGCCTGCAAGGGAGGGTAGTTGGGGGTTATCAAGCCTACAGGGGAGGGCAGTTAGAGGTGACCAGGCTGGCAGAGGAGGGAAGTTGGGGGTAAACAGGCTGGCAGGGGAACAGTTAGATATCAATCAGGCTGGCAGGGGAGTGATTAGGGGGTGATCAGGCTGGCAGGCAGAAGTGATTGGGGCAATCAGAAAGGCAGGCATGTAAGAAGTTGGGAGCCAACAGTCCTGGATTAGGGCAATTGGACCATCCCTCGAGGGGTCCCAGATTGGAGAAGGTGAAGGCTGGGCTGAGGGACAATTCCCCGCCCCCCTCCCAGCACAAATTTTGTGCACTGGACCTCTAGTATACTAACGATATACTAGGCCGCTCAACTGCTCACTATAACATGCACTGACCACCAGGGGGCAGGCACTCTGACCAGTTGGTTAGCTTATTGCTGGGGTCCAACTGATCGGGACTGAGCAAGATGGGCCAGATATTCCATGGAGCCCTCTTGAGGTCCCTCTGTCTCTGCCAACCTCCCGCATCTCTCCCCTGCCTTTATCGTGCATCCTCTCCCAATCCAAGACCCCTCAGGGGATGTCAGAGAAGTGGTTTCAACTGGATCCTGCAGGCCTCTAGTATTGGCAATAAAAAACATACACCCAAAATGTATCATATGGGCCCATTATTGGAAACATGACACTGGAGACTTTTTCCCCCTTAAACTTTGGAAATTAGGAAAACAAAAATGGAGGAGAGATTTTCATCATAGGATTCTAATTTCCATTATGTGCCCTTTTAAGATTAAAGAGAGAGAGAGAGAGAGGGGGGCACAGGGGGAAATGAGGGAGAATTCATTTAAATAGTTTGCATTTCATTTTCTTTAGGTAGTATGTAAAGATGGCATGTATTTTTTTAAGTAGGTCAAGTCCAGGGCTAAAATACATCAAAAGCAAAAGGCTTTATTCAATTCACCAGTTTAGGTGGTGTTACTTCTACTTCACATGTTCTGTCAGACCAGCTATGGAAAGCTGGCAGTCTGAGAAACACGTTCCTCTGCACCACATGTCAAGTACAGCCTGATCGCTTCATACTGCAGATGCTCAAGCCAACAGTCATGTTTCACTGTTGAACAGAAAAGCATTTTCTAGAGTACCTTTTTGGTTAAGAAAAAAACTCTCAGCACCTCATAAGCAATTTTAATTTGCCACACTATATTTTTATAGGCATCTCTGAACAATTAAGACTCTGTGTTGCAAATTGAAATTGCTCATGCCTAGTTGCAAATTTTATTGCCACAAACGGGGTCCCTAAGAAGCACTATTAACTTTAATGGCGACTTGTTGCTCCCCAATTATGAGTCATCCCCAATAAAGAGATACAGGGATCATCACACGGGTGAGAAGGGAATGTACTCCACCAACAACAAAAAGGAGTGGGAGCAAGATCCCAGAAGAAAAAGCAGAAACATAATATGAACTGGGAAGAAGAAAGTGTCCTTGACATCAAAAAAAAAGAACCACACACACATTGAGCAACAAGACAGCAGCCTACCAGGGAAGATTGTCCTACTCTCTTCCTGGATACCTGGAGATAAATCGCCCGCCCCAGGATTGCCCCAAGTGGTGAGTGGCACATAAGATTGAAAGCCTTGCCCTGGCCAGTTTGACTCAGTGGTTAGAACATCAGCCATTGCACCAAAGGGTGGTGGGTTTGATTTTCTATCAAGGGCACATACCTGGGCTGCAGGCTAAATCCCCGATAGAGTAGGGACATGAGCAGGAGGCAACCAATCAATATGTCTCTCTCACATCTTTCCCTCTCTGTCTCTCCCTTTCTGTCTCTTTGTCTGTCCTTCTTCCCCTCAACCCCATTTCCCTTCCACTCTATCTAAAAGCAATGGAAAAATATTCTCAGGTGAGGATTAAAAAAAGATGGAAAGCCTTGCGAATATGAATAGACTTAAAGCAATAACTTTTTTCAAGTTTTACCATTCATAGACTCATCTAAACCCTAGAAGAAAAATAAACACAGAGAAAGCCATTCTCATGGTTACTCATTAAAGTATGCTAACAAGCCCTAACCAGTTTGGCTCAGTAGATAGAGCATCAGCCTGAGAACTGAAGAATCCCAAGTTTGATTCTGGTCAAGAGCACATGCCAGGTTGCAGGCTTGATCCCCAGTAGGGGGCATACAAAGATTCTCTCTCATCACTGATGTTTCTCTCCCTCAACTTTCCTCTCTGAAATCAATAAAAATACATTTTTTTAAAGTACCTAGTAAATGTTGGATGTTCTACTTATAAGACTTACTTACTCATCATAAAAAAAAAAAAACTGAGTAGAGAGAATGTGGAATATAATTTTAAATGTTCATAATTCCTATGTAACTATACTGTTTATATTTTGCTGTAGTTCCTTCTAAACATTTGAAAGTACATTTTTACATAAATATTATTGTATACACAATCTCATATTTTCCTTTTATATATTCTAATGTAATTTATAAATAACGCCTAGTTTTAATGTTTCATATTTTTTCCCTGTACTTTCACTTACATAATTATTTATCTACTAGAGGCCTGATGCATGAAATTTGTGTAGGGGGGGGTGTAACCCTCAGCCCAGCCTGCATCTTCTCCAATCTGAGACCCCTCGAGGGATGTCCTACTGCCCATTTAGGCCCGATCTCAGTAGGATTAGGCCTAAACGGGCATTTAGACATCCCTCTCACAATCCAGGACTGCTGACTCAACTGCTTGCCTCCCTGCCTTCCTGATTGCCCCTAACCCCTTCTGCTTGCCAGCCTTATCACCCCCTAACCACTCTCCTGCCAGTTTGATTGATGCCTAACTGCTCCCCTGCCAGTTTGTTTGCCCCTAACTGCCCTACCCTACAGGCCTGGTCACCCCTAACTTCCCTCCCCTTCAGGCTTTGTCCTCTCAACTGCTCTCTCCTGCAGGCCTGGGTCCCCCCCAACTGCCTTTCCCTGCAGGCCCGATCGCCCCCAACTGCCCTCCCTTGTAGGCCTAGTCCCTCCCAACTGCCCTTCCCTGCTGGCCATCTTGTGTCCACATGGAGGCAGCCATCTTTGACCACATGGGGGAAGCCATTTTATGTTTTGGAGTGATGGTTAATTTGCATATTACTCTTTTATTGGATAGGATAAAGGCCTGATGTATAGGTGGAGGCTGGCTAGTTTGCTATGAAGAGTGTTCCGGATCAGGGTTGGGGTTCCCTTGGGGCATAGGGCAGCATGGGCGAGGGCCTGTGGTGGTTTACAGGCCAGCTATGCCCAATCACAACCCAAGCAGAGGCCCTGCTATCTGGGATTTATTTATCTTCTATAATTGAAACTTTGTAGCCTTGAGCAGAGGCCAGGGCAGGCAAGGGTTGGTGGGAAGCTTGGCTTCCTCCATTGCCAGGGCAACCCAAGCCTCCAGCTGGCTCCAGTTACGTGGCTGCCACCATTTTTGTTGGGATTTATTTGTCTTCTATAACTGAGACTTTGTAGCCTTGAGCAGAGGCCAGAGTTGGCCAGGGCGGGGCAGGAAGCTTGGCCTCCTCCATCGCCAGGGCAACCCCCAAGCCTCCTGCTATCTACAGCTCTGTGGCTGCTGCCATTTTTGTTGTGTTAATTTGCATACTCACTCTTGATTGGCTGGTGGGTGTGACTTGTGGATATAGCAGGGGTACAGTCAATTTGCATTTTTCTCTTTTACTATATAGGATTGGTATATGATAGAAATGTCATCACATTTTTCCCTTCTAAAAAGCTTTATGCATAAATTTATTGTGTCTCTGAATGATAAAAGATAGAAATAAGCATGCATATCTTGAGGTATGTAACACATGCATTCCAGGAAAGAAATGTATAATCTGAATATTTAGTGTATTCTATCATCTTAATCATTTAAGTAACTTTTATTAATGATAATCATTGAAGTTAGCTTTGGCCCTTTTAATCCTGCAGTTTCTCATGGATCCCAGACTCCACTGTGCTCTTTTTAGAGAGAGATTTTATTTTCTACATGTCTATGTTTTGTTTAGCAGTTCCACTGTAAAAACAAATGCAAATGGGAGGAAAGAAAGAAAACAACTGGGGGAGAGTGGAGTGGAGGAGGCAAGGGGAGAGGAAGGAGGGACAGAACAATTTCTTAACCACACCCCAAGGCCTATACCATTAGTGAATTTTACATACATTATAATTCATTTCAGGATTTACCCACAAAAACTCTATTCTGGCATGTTTACTGAAACAAGAGAGCGAGTTCACATTTCACAGACTGCAAAGGCGAAGGGCGAGCGTGGGTCCCAGAGTTCAGAGCCAGAGGGCCAAGTGCAGTTAATGAGAGGGAAAGGCAGAAGAAACATGATTTTTCTGTGACATTCCCCTCCCTTTCAGTTCTTCAACTCCGGTTCTGAGGTGTGGGACCCGCCCAGAGCCAGCAGAACTCACTCAGCCCTGCTGGGCACCCCGCCGGAGTCCCCTGGGTCAGGCTGTGCTGCAGCTCCAGGCATCATAAGGTCATTGGCAGGTTTGGCACAAAACGCTCACCCTCAGTGAACACAGGCCTCCAAAGAAGAATGAGGCAACAGCCAGGAAAAAACCACTTTGCAAACAGACTTCCAAGGAGAATTAGCCTCTTGAAATCCTCTGTGCAAAAGTTCACAGCATAAAACAGCTGCTGCTTAACACTTAGGGTTCTAATTTGCCCCCGAGCTCCTGATTTGCACAGAACTTCTGGCCAATGGAGTCCAAGCTCCTTTGCTCTTCCCTGCACTATTCAATCCCATAAGTGCCCTTGGTCAAAAACTAGGTCGTAGATTTATCCACCGAGAAGCATTTTCCTTCATTTCAAATGGTGTGCTCTGTTCAAGAGGTTATGATAATAAAGGAAGAGCAGCAAACGGGCTTCAAGTCCTGGCATGCACGGGCGGCTAGGAATACTGCCTGCTGCCTTATCTTACTTTGGCTCTTTTTGAGTCAAAGCACTGAACTCTGACCCTTTTCTGGATGCATAAAGATCATTTCTAGAATGTGCATACAAATCATTTCTAGAATGACTGTATCTAATTTCATTTATGCTTTTTTTTTCCGCTTTAACCTAGCAGCTCTGTGCCAAAAATAAAAATAAAAAATTCCCGTTTCAAGAATCATTTACATGCTTCACTTCTGCCAAAGTTTACAGCAGAGTTATATCCTGCCTCAGAAAGAAGGATGGGCGGGGGGAAGGGGAAATGGAGCAGGACAGCTGTTTTTTCAATAAACTCCTGCAGAAAACCTCCCACTTCCCCCACGGCTTCTTCCACACCCCCAGCAAAGAGGCGGCAGGAGGCAGCCTGAGAAATCCCATTTTTCCAAGGAGGATCAAGCTGGCTCCCTAGCTTCCTAAACGCCCCCACACTTGCCAGAGGCCCTTTGTCATTCACCCGGGAGCATCAGGTCACAAGGCTAAAGTTTGCTCTCTGCTTCCTCCCTTGTTGACTCCCATGCTGATGGAGCCCCAGAGGCTTCAGCCTCCCTCCCATCCATCCCCACCCAAATCTCCATCCACACCCTGTCATGCCCGAGGCACACGTGGCCCTGTGACAAAAGCAGCAAGCTAAAAGGTGGGAATTTTTAGTCCCTTCCGGAAATATGCTGGAACTCCTTTCCACAAAGAGACACAGCTGCCTTCAACCAGCCCTGTGCCCTGAAACCAGCTTCCTCCAAGCTCAGCAGTTGGGCTCCTCGCTCTTCTGGAGCTGGGAGAGGAAGGGAACCTGAGACGCAGGCAGAGCGGCTGTGGTCCGCCCCTCCTCAGCAGGCTGGAGAGCTCTAATTTGTTAACCTAGAAAACCCTGGGGCTTTGAGATCTAAGAGTGGCTCCACCCAAGAACTACCTCAGATTCTTTTTTTCCCTCCTCGTGGGCAAGCAGAGCAAAGGGAAAATGAGGACAAATGTGTTCAAAACAGAAATACTGCACAACCCTAACTTGGCTCTGGGCAAGGCCCAGATTACAACCCAACACCTCCATTTCTGTCCAAGAGGGAAGAGGAACTACAGGGTGCAGCCTTCGTCCAGCTGTGAGAACTCTGCTGCCCAGACACTCTGCCAGCCCTCAGAGGATCAACATAACCCCAAATTGCTCCTCAGTCCCCAGCTGCCCCCCTGCCTTTTTTCTTTTCTTTCTTTTTTTTTTTCTTTTTTTTTTTTTTTTTTTTAATTCTTCAAGGTTTTTTTTTTTTTTTTTTTTTTTTCGTTCTTTTTAGTAAACTGATTCTTTTTAATGCCATGGTGATTGTAATTACTGTGGAATGGTCTTTTAACTTCAAGGCTTACCTCCTTGGTATGAAATGGCTCCGTCTTAAAGAAGTCAGTACATGCATATGAGCTTTTCAAAGTCCCTAAAACCTTTCCCAAATGACTGAACTGTAACCAAAGGTGAATTGATGTTGATGTCACAGTTCAGTTAACCATTTAAAAAAAAAAAAAAAATCCAGGTTTAGGTATCATTCATCTACGACCAATGTCATATCATGTTGCCCATCACCTATTTTAACATGAGTAAAGAGTTGGCACATCCTGGGCACTAATTGAAGTCACCTTACATCTCAGTGCAGGTTCAACACAACCTAATTCACATTAATTGCCTTGAAGGCCCCTTTCAATCCTATAGTTCTTTTAAAATGGACTGCTTTGAAAGGCATAATAAATTTTTTACAGTTTTAGCCAAGTGAAAATATACTGTTGGTATAAAAATTAGCATAACAAGTGTTGATTTAAAAATTGTATTTTTAAAATACACCTAGTCTCATATAGATGTCACATGCCCTTGCTACCATTTAGGTGACACTAATTGTTTATAATTCCCCACACGCCCTCTGTTTTTCCTCAAGTTAAGAGAAACTAAGGTAAAATCTAATCAAGCCAGTTCCCAATTCCAAACCAATGAAATCTAAACTATAAATCTGATTTTTTTCTTCTGGCTCTTCCTCTCCATTTCTGTGACTATCTAAGCATAAAAAGGGGATGGGGCATAACAGAATCAAGTAAGACCTGGAAATGCCCATCTGTTGTGAACTTTAATTTCCCAACCTAGAGGCGAAGCTATGGGATTTAGTAGCCAAGATGGCTGTCAGTCAAATAAATCATCCCAGGAAGAAAACAAATCAATTTATGTAGCCTTGAGAGTAGAACTGAACCAAGTTGTGGGAAATAGGAAATGTATCTACATCGGTTTAGAACTCCCTCTCCCATTCTCCTTGCCCTTGGCCTGGCCCAATGTTTGCTCACCTCCATCCCACCTGTAAGGAATTACTGGTAACCAATCAAGAATACTTATTAACTTGATTAAAACTCTACTTGCTTACTTGCTGCTAAGAAACCAGAAATCTCTTATCTCAATGAGCCCATAGAATAGATCATCAGGAGACATGAACTCAAAAAAGAAAAAGAAAAAAAAGGAACAAATTTCCAAGTTTATATTTATATAAACACTAGTATCTCTGTGCATTGCACTGTTGGGGGAGGGGGGGTGTCCTCATCCTTGCCTGCACCTTCTCCAATCTGGGAACCCTCAAAGAAAGTCCTATTGCAGGTTTACTGGGCTTGGGCCTAAACCGGCAATCCGACATCCCTCTCACAATCCAAGACTGCTGGCTCCTAACTGCTCACGTGCCTGCCTGCCTGCTTGCCTGCCTGATTGCCCCTAACTACTCTGCCTGCCTTCCTTGCTCATCCCCAACTGCCCCCTACTGCCAGCCTGCTCACCCACAACTGCCCCCCCCCTACTGGCCTGGTCACTCCAAACTGCCCTTCCCCCACTGTCCTAATCACCTCCAACTGACTCCCACTGATGACCTGCTCGCCCCCAACTGGTCCCCCTGCTGGTCTGCTTACTCCCAAAGGCACCACCCCCCACCAGCCTGATCACCCACAACTGCTGTACCATCCTGGCCTGATCACCCACAACTGCCCTCTCCTCTTGGCCTCTAACTGCCTCTACCTCGGCCCTGCCACCATGGCTTTGTTCAGAAGAAAGTCCAGAAGGTCTCCTGGAAGGTCTCCCAGTCTAATTAGCATATTACCCTTTTATTAGTATAAACAGAGAACTGGTGCACAGGTGGGGGCTGGCTGGTTTTCCCTAAAGGGTGTCCCGGATCAGGGTAGGGGTCTCGCTGGGGTGCCTGGCCAGCCTGGATGAGGGGCTGATGGCTGTTTGTAGGCTGGCTACAGCTCCGGGCCACCCAAGCTCCCAGACCCTATTTTTTCTTTTCTTTTTTTCAGTGCCTCCTTGAGCAGAAGCCATGGCTGGCTAGAAGCAGGTATCTAGGATTTATTTATCTTCCATAATTAAAACTTTGTAGCCTTGAGCAGAAGCCAGGGCCCACCAGGCAGGCGGGAAGCTTGGCTTCCTCCATCACTGGGGGCAACACAAGCCTCCTGCTTGCTCTAACTCTGTGGCCGCCACCATCTTGACTGGGTTAATTTGCATACTCGCTCTGATTGGCTGGTGGGTGTATCAGAGGTATGATCAATTTGCATGTTTCTCTTTTATTAGGATGTGTTTCATGTCTTACTATTAGAAGCACATGGCCTTTATGTGCCATGCACCATAGGATTATGCTTAGAATGTCCAACTGCTAACCCATAGGATTAGATTCACAAATAAAAGATGACTAATACTTCCGATTTTCTAAAATTATTGACACAGCTATAACAGCCTTAGGCAGCAAATGAGAAATTTCCATTTAAAGCCAATATTCTTGCTCATTTAAAATAGTGATTCATTCTCTGCCTATCTGACCACAAACGATTTGCAGTATCTGTTAATCCTAACTGCAACAACCAAACAACGCATCAGTGGAGCAATATCACATTCTCCAAGCATGCAGAGGACTTCTTAAATACCTAGTACTGAATGGGGAAGGACCTAATGAAAGAATTTTTATCCTGAGCCAGAAGAGATCATTCTTCCGTGAAGAATGAAGCACTCAAAATACCTAGAAGAGAATGGTAAGATGAAACAAGTCCTAAACATACAAAATTAAATATGACTGTTAAATAACCACTGGGCACATGCTCCATGGTTCAGAGTTACCCAAGGATTCACTCCTTTCAAGTGTAGCTTCATGTGTGCAAAAAAAGTGGAGTCACACATTTGCACTTTCCAGATACAGAGCTTTCTTCAATCCACCTTCTTGGCCTTCATGTAAGAAGGAACTAGAAAATAGGAATCTAGGAAAAGCCTGCTTCTCTCTTCATCTCTGGGCCTATCTAGTCATGGAGAAACATGTGGTTTTTCAAGAATGGCTGTCTCTAGCAAGGAGGGACCTGGAGAGTATTATACTACAATAAATGATATAAGCATGCCAGAGTCAGACAAGTATCACATGATCTCACTCACATACGGAATCTAACGAACAAAATAAACTGATAAACAAAATAGACCCAGAGACACAGAAACATGGGACAGAGGAATCTCAGAGGGGAGGGGTGAGTAGAGAGAGGTTAATTAGGGAACCTATATGCATATATTAAATACATAGCCCATGGATACAGACAATTATGTGGTCAAGGCCTGGGAGGAGTAGGTGGAGAGGGTCAATGGGGAAAAACAGGGGCCAGGGGTGGGGGGAAGCATCTGTAATATTTTCAACAATAAAGATAAATTTTTTTAAAAATGAATGGCTGTCTCTAGAGTAAATTTCAGAAGACATGAAAACACACAAGATCAAAGGAATATAGCGGAAGAGGCAGAAGCAAATATTGCCTCATTGGATCCATATTTGCCAAAGTCATCCAGTTCTCAGATACAATTTTATTGTTACTTAAAAAAAAAAAAACAAAAAAAAACTGTCAAGGTACATCAAAGAGCATTTTGCTGCTGTTTTAGATGGACTCCGGGACTCCCCTTGGTCACTCATTAACTTCTCCACTTGACAAGAATGTGCCCTGAGTTCTTACAATTAAAACTAGGAAATTTAAATACTGAACTCTCTCACACACACAATGTTAAAAAATAAGAATCATCTTACATTAAATAAAAATGCTTACACTGTGAGAAATACTACTGGGAAATGACAATGTGATTATGGCTATCTGCATAAAAAGGGATTATTTTCTACTCCAGTGAAGAAAAAAGGAGCCAAACTCTAGGTAAGACAAAATACAAAGCAAGCCAGCAGCATTTCCCTGCCTGAAAAGCACTCATCAATCATTCTGGCTGTCTCATGATAATGCTTCAACAAACCCACCAGTGAAATGAGATTGTTGCCGATTCCTATGCATTTAAAAGAGGACAGATATGTCACACTATGCAAAACATGGCGTCATGTGATCAGCAAGACATTTTATGATTTGAAGCAGGACGATAAATGTCAGTGAATACTTTGAAAGGTAGAGCCTCTAAAACAGATCCTTTCGGACGCTCCTGAAACGCACTTTCAGCACTCAACCAATTTTTGATTCCCTCGGCAGTTTCCATGTGCAAAGGGGCCTGGAATGTACCAAAGAAATGCGAGTGACATCATGCCTGACAGGAAGCTTCGGGGAATAAAAAAACACATACGATGGAGGAGAAAGAGAAACAGCAATACATTTCCCAGGACTTCCCTAGGAAGACAGCCCCTGTATCACAGCAAGTCCGAGGCTCTGGCCTCTGGGAACCTTTATTACAGCTCCTATCAGGGGGGAGGGGAGGGGGCTGCTTTCCAGTCTTCACAGGAGGAGTGATTTCCAAATTATGACTTTTGAGAGCTTAAGAGAGGGAATGACTTATTCGTAGTAAATGTGAAACACATGGTTTTCTCAGAGGGTTTCTGTCTACCCTGCTCAGTTATTTCTCTTACGTGAGAAAGACAAAGTATTAAGATTTAAACACAATATTCCTTAGCATGTACCCTACATTTGTGCTTTAAGCCTGACGGCTGGGCTTTCAGTAAAAATGACTCTCGGGGTAACCTGGGGAGCATTGGCTCCTCACTCCAGAGACAAGCAGGGCAACTGTGCCCCACACACCTAGGAACACAGTTGAATGGGCACAGCATTCAACAGGATACCTGCCCACTGCTCCCACTTTCAGAACCGGCCAACTGCAAAGGCCAGCGGCCTCACCGAAAAACATGGGGGCCCATCCACCCAGTGTTGGGTGTGGAGGTTTTCTTTCTTCTTTTACCCTTTTGTCATTTTGTCACTGTGCTTTCTCCTTATCCCAGTGGCTCTTACCCCCAGTGGCTCTTCTCCCAGTAGAATTATCTGGAAGATTTAAAAAAAAAATACCCAGCCCTTCTAATATTCATCTGGATTTAAGACTCACTGTAGCATCCTCATCGGATTTCAACCTCACTAACTCAGCATTACACTGTATCACTTAGACTTTTGATGAGATCTGCCAAGCAAGCTCTTTTATTACCTTTTTTTTTTTTTTTTTTTTTTTTTTTTTTTTTGAGAAGTCCAAGAGCTCTCAAGGGAACACTGGTACATTTTCCATGGTGTGCAGAGAGCCACTAAGTATGGAGACATTATACATGGTATGGGAATTGCAGCTCACTCCCAGAGAGCCCCGGGCTCACCATCCACCCCCACTGCCTTCCTAATGTATGTCACAGACTTGTCCTGAGGGAAGGGGTGGGAGAGCGTTTCTCAGGAGGTTCTATCCAATTTCCTAGCAATCTTAACACAGGGACGAGCACTCTGCAGTCTGTGGCTGTGACAGAAACGCTTCTCACAGATCTCTCGCCCTAGACAAACAAACGTCCCACTAAGCAGAGCTCAGCACATTCCCCGAACAACTCCAAGGATGGGACGGTACGGCAGTGCCCGTGGGTTGCACTTAGTTATCTTTTACTACAGAAGCAGCCTACAGTGAGTACTCACTGCCCATCAAACACGCCCTCCCGCTTCACTACCTGCCTCTCCACTTCTCAGGTAACGAGCATGTCCACGACTCTACAAGGGCTAGATGACCAGAACCTCGGTCAGAGCCAAACCAAAAAGTTCTCCCGCAGTTGTTCTACATGATAAATACAACTTCGTTTCTGGAAAACCTACTCATTCACAGACTAAAACCGATAACTTGGGGGTGGAGGGGAGGGGCGCAGATATGGCAGCCTTACATTTGAACATACAGCAACATTAATGATAAATCTAGGCAAAATGACATTCTCAATTCCTATACTTTTTTTATGTTTAAAATTTTAAATCACTGTGTAGCAACATTAATTCTATCAATAGTATGTGGTTTTCTGCCCATAACACAATATTCACTTATAATTTGATTTTAGAAGTGGAAAGTCCTAAAAGTGAAGACTCAGGCATACTAATAGCTGGTGTTTATTGAATGAAGGGTAGGTATCAGGCGCTAGGCTCGGTGTTTTATTGCATTTAATTCCCTCAACCCGATGGAGGAACTACCGGTGTCTCCCCTTACAGATGAGTACGTGACTCTCCAATAAATAAAACATATCCATAGTCAGCAAAGCCTGGGGAGGCTGAGCTGGGATCTGGACAGACGTCAAGCTGACTCCAAAGGCCGTAACCATGTCTATAAACTATCCCAGCAGTAAGTATCTTTTATAAGTGAGCAATGTGCTAAAATACCACTTCCACCACCATTTTCAAATAACGAGAGAGGGAATCTGAATTCTTAATGGGCTTTTACCCTAAGGAAAGTATTTGTTGCAGAGGAGTGATGAGTGTGGTGCTTGGACTCTTGCTTCTGATACAAAGTGACAAACTTCTGCATCTCTGAGCACCACGTTCTGATCCACAGGAGAACGCTGACCTGGAATTGTTGGGGGAGACTAAAGGAAACAGCCTATCAGGCTCCGTGGCTTCTAGGGTTCTTCCTTCTCGCACCTCCCACTCACTCCACTAGGACAGAGGTCCTCACAGAAAACAATTACTTAAAACATGATTTGAAAAGCGAAAAGAGAAGCTATGTTTCTGATTGTTAATGCTTTACTGTTTACCGAGTCCTGGAAGAAATGTTATCACTGAAGTCACAGAGAGGCCTTTCGATTAGGAAAGGGAACCTTTATGTTATTGGGAACGCACAGTATCCTGAATCATCTGTTTTACAACTCCGCAACTGCCATTTGGCTTGGCTTTATTTTGGTTTTGACTCTTGTGCTTCAACAGGTCATTATTACATACCCATGAAGTGCTCAGGCCTGTAGGGAATTTTTTTTTTTTTTATTCTCAAAATCAGATTCCTACCCTTGAGAAAGGTATACTATTATTATAGTTGAATTTTCTTGAAAGTAACACATATAAAATCTGTGGATGAATTGATTAATCAGTGGCCAAGATTTGGAGGAGAGTGTGACTATTAAAAAAGTAGAAAAAAAAGAGTTCTTTTCGGGTAAGGAACAGCTCTGTACCCAATTGTGATGATTACTTGACTGTACCAGGATGATAAAATTTCAAAGAAATACACACACATGCAAACACACACACACACACACACAGAGTGTGTGTAATAACTGGTAAAAATCCAAAGGTCTCTATTATATCAAGGTCAATTTCCTGGTCTTGCTAATCTGCTACGGCAGGGGTGGGAAATGTCCGTCCCGTGGGCTGCATGCATCCCTCACAATCATTTGGTCTGGCCCTGCCAAGGCAACCACAGGGCCAGACTTATCAAAATTCAATAAATCTGGGAGCCTTTTTCATAGCAACATACATTTATATTAAGTGAATCATATTAAGTGAATGATGCTATAAATACCCAAATGGCCCTTGGCAGAAAAAAGGTTCCCAACCCCTGTGCTATGGTTTTGCAAGATTATCTTGCAGGAAAACTGAGCTAAGGGCACATAGAAACTCTGTTGTTCCAATTTGTTACGAGTCAAGCCATGTTAAAGTAAACTAGCATTAAAAAATAAAAGCGTGAGAAAGATCTGTATAAAATTAAATGGAAGGATCTCTAAGATGCATTGTTAAGCTAAAAAGGGGGTGGTGGAGTGCGCACTGTGTGTAATATGCTACCTTTGGAGTAAAAGCAGGAAGTACAGAATTGCTATCACATTTCCTTGTGCTGCATAAAGAGCCTAGGAAAGGATACATAAAACACTAAGGACGGTGGTTTCCTGTGAGGGCTGCACAGGAGGGACTGAGAGATGAGCACAAGGATGGAGGGAGGTTTATATACTTTGGATTTTGAACCATGTAATTATGATATTATTTAAACCAAAAAAAAATAAAGACAAAAAATGAAAGAAAAAAAAAAGAAAAACATCATCACTTAATAAATGATACCAATGTAGAAACCTATGTCAGGGTCTTTACTGAACAATTTACACACATTATTTTTAATCCTCGAAAACATACCAAAGGGAATGATCTCTCTTTTTTACAGAGACCAGACTTAAGGGATGTTTATAAACCTTTTGGCTAAATGATCTGTCCACTATAATCAACCCCCTTCCTATGTAAGGTTTGCTAAACTATCATGCTGCTTCTTTTTTTAAATTAAATTTATTGGGATAATATTACTTAGTAATATTACACAAGTTTTAAGTTATACAATTCTATGATACATCATCTGTATATTGTATTGTGTGCTCACCATTCAGAGGCTAGTCTCCTTCTGCCATAGTATGTTTGACTACCTTACCCTCTCCATCCTCCTTTCATTCCCCTTCTCTTCTGGTAACCACCCTAATTTGACTGTTCATTGGTTGCTTTCTGCTTTATGTCTCACATATGACTGAAATCACATGGTTCTTGTCCTTTTTTGCCTAGCTATAAGAGAAATACAAATCAAAACCACAATGAGATACCACCTCACACCTGTTAAAATAAGTATCAATATAGGAAATAAGTTTTGGAGAGGATGGAAGAAAAGGGAACACTCACATACTGCTGGTGCGAATGTAAATTGGTTTAGCCTCTATGAAAAACAGTATGGAGGCTCCTCCAAAATTAAGAATAGAGCTACCATATGACCCAGGAATTCCTCTTCTGGGTTATCTACAGAAACATTTGAAAACACTTATTTATAAAGATATATGCCCCTTAAGTTCCTCACATCATTATTCACAGTAGCCAAGACAAAAGAAAAAGTATTGACAAACTAAGTATCTTTTCATGGATAACCTGATAAAGATATGGTGCATATACTATGGAATACTACTCAGCCATAAAAAAATGATGAAATATCACCATTTGCAACACATGGATGAACCTTGAGTGTATCGTGCTAAGTGAAATAAGTCAGATGGAAAAGGCCAAGAATCATATGATTTCACCCATGGTGCTTATCTCAGTGCCCTCATGCATGGATTTTCCTTTGCCCCAAACCACTCACCTCTCTCACCCTACTTTGTCTGCCAGAAAACTCCTATTCAATCTTTAAAACTAAGTTCTTGTCCAGTAAAGTTTTCTTCAAACCACTTTCCCCACAGAATGAGTATTTCTCTTCTTGGTCTTACTTCTATATTTCATACTTGGTAAAGAATATCTTAAAAGTTATTATTTCTTAACTGTCTTTAAGTCCCCAGCATCTAACAAAATGCCTGGCAACTATAACTGTTGCTCAACTAATGTTCCTTTAGCTACAGAGCACTTTAAATCTCACCATGAGAATAATTAAGAGGTCTCCAGAAGAAATAAGACCTGTCATTACAAAGACTCATATTCACTTCACTTGCTAACTATTAAAATGGTACTCGTATTATTTTTAAACAAAAGTGGCTACAAGTAATTTTGAAAATACCAATTATCTTATATTAAGAGAAATATCTCAGTAAGTGGACATACATATATATATATTCCTTACAAACTCTTTAATACCAAATTTCTGAGTGAGGTTAATTCTTAATACATTTTATAAATTCTTTATGAAATGTGAATTCATTAAAAAATTAATAACACCTTCTATTTTAAAATGTATTAAATGTATTACTTTTCTCTAAGAATGGCCTTTTTAATTTCCTTTTCTATGAAATGCATTTACCTTTAAAGGTGAAACAAAGGGCACTGTGTTCAGAAGGAAAACTTGGTCCTTTGGTGCTGAACTTCTAAACGACTTTGTGACCATTCACTATGGCCTGGATTTCTAGATAGACACACTGACTTTCAGCACTCTGTTATTCTCCTCAAAAAGAATTTTTCCTGAAGATGACATTGTCCACATGGTTCATAAGTTAAATCAACATTCAAGTGCCAGGTATGGCATAGTGGTCAGAGATTCCCAAGTTCAAGACTTGACTCTCACAATTCCTGTGTCCTTGATACAGTTAACTCCTCTATCTCGTTTTCTACATTTGTAAAATGAGGTTATATTGGCATCAAACACATCGAGATGCTGAAAAATTGAATAACTTTTGACACATATAAAGAGCTCAAAACATTGCCTAATATGTGCCAAGGACTGAATACATATTAACTACTAATAATATACAACTCTAACATCTGGGGCATGCCAAATAAATAGCATTAATTCAAGAAGGAACTTGTCTCTGTTTAATTAAGCTTAAGGTATCTGAAAGAATTATCATCTCAAGGTCATTTTAGAAGATAGAGAAAACTTCAAAAACACTAAAAATGTAAGGATAGAATGTATGTCTTCAGTGGAATGTGCTAGCAATATGAGCCATTAACCCACTCTCTGAGAGATAAGCCTGACTCTCTAGAGAAGGAGCCTCCCATCCCAAACCCCAAATTGTCTTCTGTTTTGAGGGCTGTTTGACCAGAAAGTTTAATTTTCCCAGATGTTTTGTAGTAACATTTCTTTAACAAATATTCCAAAATTCCGATCTTTACAATAAAACGAAGTCTATTCCAATGGGGTCTTTACCAGAGCAAGTGGGTCATAATATCTAGTTGGACATGTTTAAAAGGGTTTTCATTACCATTTGTTTTGAGGAGACCCTTCATAACCCAGACCCAGCATAATTACAATTATGCTACATAAAAGGCTTTCCTTGTTAACAATATTTGAGACTTTAAAATTATTATCAAAATCAGCAACTAGACATATTAAATAATCAGAAAAATACTTTTTTTTTCAAGCAATTCAAAAATACTGGAGAACTTGAACAGATATTTGTATTCCCATATTCTTACTGGTATTATTCACAATAGCCAAAAAGGAGGAAGAAACCCATTCATCTCATTGACAGATGAATGCATAAGCAAAATATCTTAGATACAAAGGAGTATTATTCTGTCTTAAAAAAGGAAATTCTGATACATGCTACATGGACGAACCTTGAGAATATTAAGTGAAATAAGCCAGTCACAAAAAGGCAAATACTGTATAATTTCACTTATGATATACCTATCGAAGTCAAATTCACCCAGACTATGTACTCAACATGATTAAAAACAGTGAATTTTGTTGTGTATATTTTAATACAATAAAAAATATTATTGGGCCCCTGCAAAACAACACAGAAAAAAGGAAAAACAGGTAGTAGTTATCAACGGACTTGGAGTGAGAAACAAGGCATCTAGAAAACTGAGCAAACAGACCTTTAGAAACTATCAACACTCCTTTAATTCTCTTTTTAAAATGAGGGCTCCTCTTTGCTTTAAAGCAGAGATGGGGGACATTCAGCCCACAGGCCGCATAAAGCCCTTGAAATCATTTGGTCTGGCTTTGCATTAGGGGTGAAGTAATTAAATGTTTAACCAAATGTAGCTAAAATTTTAAGCTGATAATTTTGTATGGCCCACAAATTATGTTATAAAAAGCTTTTCCACACCTGCTTTAAAGAGACCTCACTTTAGAAGGAAAAATGTAAAAACAAATCCTCAAAAATAGTTAAAGAGGAAAAACTCAACTCATAATCCAGCTCTCATTCCCAACATTCAAACTTTGTTTGGTAGCTGGGATATCTAAAGCACAGCAACAACAAAAATCACAGGAATCAAAGCTGCCATCTCAAAATGGAATTTGAGCCATCCATAATCTTTACTGTCAAAGCAATTCCTAATAAATTTCAGTTAGGTTAATCCCATTAAGATTTAACATTGTTATCCTTTTTAAGTGAAAACACATTTAATTAGTTCATAGGAACGAAGAGGCAGTCTGGTTCTGCCACTTCAATATCCGTTACTCAGACCCTATGGACATAACATGAATATGGATGGGACTACTTGCTTCTGGTGTTTCATTTTTCTTTCTTTCTCTTTCCCCCTCCCTGCAGCCCTACTTATTGAAATTTTACAGCACCTTGCTACCAAAGTGCTTCAAAGGGAGAGTAGCTCTTCAGAAATAAGGAGACTCCAGCATTATTTCCTGTTACTTCCGCATCCCTCATGACACACCATCAGTAACACAGGTTGAAAAAAAGGAGCATTTCTATAGTGAACCCCAAAAAGCCAGTCTGCTGCAGACCTGACCATGTATTTATTTTGAAATACTAAATAAAAGCTAAACAGGTCAACTATCTTCATCCCTGGACACTAGCAGGAATACACATTGTAAATTTGATCTCAGGGTTGAACAGGAATAGCAAATGAACAATGAACAAATTTCTTCATGGGCAGGAATATGTCTAGGACAGCTGAAAGTCCTGTACTGGGTTTGATAAAGCAGATGTTTTATTATGACAGGTCACAGACAAATAGTCATTGTCACAATAAACCAACAGAAAATAGAAGGTAGTATGACATACAATTGTTAAAGTTGGGGAGTGCTAGAAACTAGGATAACTGGGAAAGTCTCGCAAGTCTTTATGGAAAGTCTAGCACGTCTTTAATTCAACTCATTCATCTGCATGAAACATTATCTACTTGGTAGAGTCAACCCCTTGGCATTTGAGTCCTCATCTGATGTAGCATGATCTGGAAGGATAAGCACAAAACGTTTCAATAAATTTGAATTACTCTTCTGATCCGTCAAAGGTAAGGTATTTTTAATTTCATTCTAATTATAGGTTTTGCAGGAATTAAAAACAGGTGGCAGATGAGTATTTGGTATTGCTGGCAGTGAGTCTGCATATCAATAGAAAACAAATTTTCTAATCACATAAATCATATATTGTAATCACATGAAAGATAGCTCTTTCAATTTGTCTTAGTGAGAAATGTTTTTTAAAAGCTTTAAGAATCAGAAAACCTCAAGCCCAACACCTCAATAACCTGCTATGCAATGACGAGTGCACAAGAGGTTTGGGAAATACATAAATGTATATTTATTTTCCTAAAAGGCACATTAAATAGTCAACCGTGACCAATCAGGTTTTAAACGTCTGCTGCCAATTAAGAATAAATTCCTGAATTGATTAAATTTTTCCCATTTTGGAAAATGAAATTGGGTCTTTATTTCTGCCACATCTGCCATAAGCAAGGAGAAGGAAAGGGCATGAAATAAAATAAGCATTGGCATCTAGAAAAGCTTACTTCCTCCCATATTTTTTATTGGAAAAATAAAATTTGTTTTCCAGTGAGATATTTCATTTTTTGAAAAATCTGTTTCCACTTAAGGCTAGAGTTCTATTTATTTTTAAATGAGGCCCGAGATACCTCCCAAGTGCGACTTAGATTTACATCTGGCTAATCCTCCAAATGTGAGGACCAAGTTCATGCTGTTTATTTCTAATGAGTTCTGTGATTTTTGGATAACATGAGTGAGAGATAGCAAATTAACTACTGCTAGTCAGCAGCAAGCAAGCAAAAGATGTCTTGGGAAGCTAGTGTGAGCAAATCCTTCAAGTCAATTTCTAATCACACTTGCCAGAAACTTGGGGGTGGGGTGGAGGTGGCAGGGGGAGATGATAAAACCTGCCAAGAAAAACAAGTGGTAGAACTTGTTTCCCTTTCCTTTTTCCATGGAATTTTTCAACACTCAACCAAAAAATACAGCTCAATCTTTCCTTTCCATAACGTCAGGACTGCAAGGCTCTGGTCCCATTGATAGTCTTAGAAAAATTAAAATGCCTCTCACTGCAACATGTACCCTCAGTCTCTGGAAGTTCCCTTACTGGAGCTGTAGAGGTGATGGGGGAGGTCACCTGCAAGCTATAGATGCAAATGTGGTCGTCAAACCTCCTTACCTAGAGCTGGTCAGCAATATGGCGCAACATGCCTGCACCAGCTGAAAACCAAGCAACAAACAGGTAGAGCTAGGAATGGCAGAAAAACAGTCCCCCATATCCAGTCACTAGTAGCCTAGGAAGCATAGCCCTAAAAGCATTTATTCATGTGCAGGGTAAGACCCAGGGGGTACATACACTCTTGCAATATATGTCCATCTTATTTCTCATCTGCAATCCCAACCCAAATACAAATCCTAACTAGTGGTTTTGAACCATGGCTATAGTTAGAATCACCTGGAGAACCCGTAACCAGGGGTCCTCAAACTTTTTAAAGTGGGGGCCAGATCACGGTCCCTCAGAGAGCTGGAGGGCCGGACTATATGAACTACTAATTCCTACTGTAACACCTCGGCTGCGCTCACTGCCCAAAAAACCTGGCGGGCAGGATCAGACTTCTCTGCGGGCCGCATGTGGCCCGCGGGCCGGGCCATAGTTTGAAGACCCCTGCCGTAAGCCATGCTAATGCTGGGACCCACCCCTTCCATCGCCCCGGCTGCAACCCCTCCCACCCCCTCACACACACCCAACTCAATTGAAACTGGAATCTCTGGGAGTTGGACCAAGTAACCAGTGTTTTTTAAAAAGCCACCCAGGCAATTCCACAGTGCAACCAGGAGTTGAGAACCACCCCATTAGAAGTACAGGCATACCTCACTTGATTGTGCTTTGCTTTATTGTACTTTACAGATGTTTCTTTTTTCACAAATAGAAGAACCTACCCAGCAAAAAAATTCTGGCTCATTTCATGGTGATACTTGCTTTATTGCAGTGGTCTGGAACCAAACCCACAATATAGCTTAGGTATATCTGAATGCTCTTTTAAAAAACAAACCAATTTCTCTATCAAGTAAATTAAGTCTCTCATTTCACTCAGTCTGTCCTGTCCCAGAAAGTCCTGGTCCTGACCTCCACCACCAGCCCATGCACGCTTCCAAAACCGGCAGCAGGCTGAGTTGGAGGCCCACAGAGGTTAGAGGTGGAGGCACACTTGGGACAGGTCCCACCAGGCACAGAAAGCTTGACTCACTTTGGTAATTAAAAAGCAAAAACTCCCCTTTTCCTCTACTCAACACTCCTGACATCAGATGAATGGGTTTTTTGACACCAAGCAATTTTCCAATTCCATTCTGACACTCACTGTCCAAAGCCAGTACAGACCCCACTGGGTAAGGGCTCAGTCCTGCAGGATTGCTCCCCACTTCAAATGCCAACTGCAGCCCGGCTGGAGTGGCTCAGATGGTTGAGCATCATGCTGTGCACTGAAGGGTTGCCAGTTGGATTCGGGTTGGGCACATGCTGGGCTGGGATTGTGCAGAAGGCAGCAGATCCATGGTTTATCTCTCACATCAATGTATCTCTCTCTCTCTCTCTCTCTCTTTCTCCCTCTCTCTCTCTCTCTCTCTCTCTCTCTCTCTCTCTCTCTCTCTCTCTCTCTCTCTCTCTCCCCCCCCCCCCCCAGGTGAGAATCAAAACATATATACACACAAATGCCAACTGGAAGTCCAGATGGTCTTCCTGAACCTCTGACCAACCAGCTATAAGTCAGGAATTTCCACAATCCCTCCCTCCAGTTCTGTAATCTACTAGAACAGCTCTCAGAATTCAGGAAAACAACTTACTTACCAGACTACGGTTTATTATAAAGGATAGAGCTCAGGAACAGCCAAAGGGAGGAGATGCTTAGGGCAAGGCGTGTGGAGCCTCCATGCTCTCTCCAGGCACACCGACCTCCTATTCAACCCAGAAGCTCTCCAAACTGCTTCTTATAGGGTTTTTATGGTGGCTCATTAAGTGGGCATAACTGATTAAAGCATTGGCCACTGAGGATTAACTAAGATTCCAGCTGTTCTACACTCCCTGGAAGTCAGGGCTGAAAGTTTCAATCCTCTAATCATAGGGTTGGTTCCCATAGCAACTAGACCTCATATTTAGGGGCTTCCAAAAGTCATCTTATGCAAATAAACTCAGGTGTGATTGAAAGGAGGTAATTAACAAAAGATGGTTTTCTCACCTTTATCACCACAGAGCAGTGTCAGGAGCTAGGGACAATAACCAAATATTACAACAAAAGGTACTCCTATTGCTCTTTAGAAATCACAAGGGTTTTAGGGACTCTAGCCAAAAGCCAGGGACAAACACCAAAATGTGTATTTCATAGTATATGACCGTGATCCAGGTGATAAGTATTTGAGAGTCTTGGGATTATGTGGTTGTGTTTGACACAAAGACAAGTGTAAAATAAGGTGTAAAATAAAACATTTGGTTGTCTTTAGGCCAGTGGCTCCTTGACCCTACTGCTCATTAGGATCACCTGGAGGGCTTGTTAAACCACCTCCCAGACCCAGAGTCTCTGATTCAGTCCATGTGGGGGAGGGTCCAACTCTTTGCATTTCTAACAAGTTTCCCTGATAATGCAGATACTATTGATCTCAGGCCCACACCTCGGCCATCAGTGTCTCCCAAAGTGTGGTACGCGTACCCCTAGCGGTACGAAAAGAGTTTGGTGGGGATATGCACTGCACCGTGCTTAGCTGCGCCTAATTCTACGTTCTCATGAGTACGAGGGGTACTCAGCGTTATGAAAATTATAGAAGGGGTACACATATGTCAAAAGTTTGGGAAACACTGCTCTAGACTGAATTGCTGGTTCCTTCAAACACTGGAAATAGTTTTATTGAGATGTAATTAGCATACAGCACTGTATAAGCTTGAAGTGTCCCACATAATGACTTGACTTACATATATTGTAAAACAATTACCAGGGTAAGTTAATACCCATCATCTCCTATAGGTACAAAAGGGAAGAAAAAGAGGAAAACAATGTGGTTTTTCTTCTCCTTGTGATGAGAATCCTTGGGATCTACTCTGCACAACATTCAGGAATCCCACATAGCAGGGCTAACTGTAGCCATTATGTTGTCCTTGCATCCCTCAGAGATCTGTCTCCACTAGGGCAAATGGGAGTACTGAACACAAACTGGATATTTGATTTGAAGGTATTATAGTTAACTATTGTTTTAGATGTGAACAGTATTATCTTCAAAAAAAAAAAAAAAACAAAAAAAACAAAGAGCTCTTATCTTTAAGAGATAAACATTGAAAATAAAAATTTAACAGGACAGATAGAACTGACATTTGTCATAAACCCAGCCTCCCTCCAAGGAGGCAAGGAGAGAGGAACCGGGGGAACAGTGATCAGCAGGATCTTTGGAGAAGCCCAGGAAAGAATGACCACCAGGCTGTGCCCACCAAGGGAATCAGTGCGTATCTCCATCCAGAAAGTCTCTTACCTGAACATGCTGGGTGTCGATGCTCCTGTAGTCCCCTGAGAGTTCTAGGAGAGAAAAGGAAAGGGAGTCAAAAGTTGTAAACGTGTACAGAAGGACACAGCAGAGTATGGTTTCTGTACACATCTCCGTGTACCTGCAGGCAGTTCTGGGAAAGTGTTTGCTTAGTAAAGACTGGCCTGAACTTCACCGCTCTGGAGCCAGATGAGGGACTCACTACAGAACGGGAAGCCATCCTCTGGCCTGGAGAAAACTGGAAGCATCTCCAGATGCATGGTTTTGGCACCAGCACTGCCACTGCTATTCGAAGGCATTGCAAGCTCGTCATTCTCTTTCTGGGTCTAGGTTAAGGTGACGAGACATCCTGCTTTTGGCGGGACAGTCCCAATTCTAAACAATTTGTCCCGCGTCCTGCAGTGTTTAAAAAAAAAAAAATCCCAATTAGATTCTTACCAAAAATCGGGACTTTTTTTTAAAACGTTGCAGGACGCGGGACAAATTGTTAAAAATCGGGACTGTCCTGCCAAACTCGGGACACGTCTGGTCACCTTAGTCTACGCTTTATTCTCTGAAATGTGAAGGGTTTTAGATGTTCTCCATAGTGACTCCCAAAGCTAAGAGTACATACAGTACGACATTTGGAAAAATACTGGTTCTAGGACATAATCAGAAGAAAATAAAGGAAACTAACGCAAATATACATATGCCAGAGCCTAGTTATTTCTGTAGCTTCTCTTAACCTCTAAAAAGTTCATCTCAATGGCAACAGAAGGCTATGGACAAAGAGACTGCGGCTGACACTGTGCAGTAACCGGCCCAAGGTCATAGACCTAGCTGCAGCGGAGCCACAGATCAAAACCAGAAGCTGTCTGACCCTCAGGAAGAAGTAAGCTCCTCCCACTCCACCAGGGCGATTGACACAGTGCGGCCCTACAGAGGGTAGGGCCACATTAAAGCTGCGGTGAACTTTGACTCCAAGATCTTATCGAGGATTAAGTTTGTTTTCTGTGTCTAGACTTACCTTTTTAAAAATTCTGATATTTTGTGAGCATGTATAGGGTATCCAAAAAAACCAACACACACAAATGTATGCACATTTAGCATCTGAGAGCTTAATTGATGTTTCTTTTCACATTTAACCCGCTGGAATTAATAATCATTCAAAGGGTGTATACATTTTTGGGGACATCCTGTATTTGATTATGAAATAACTGCCCAATAGAATATCCAGCAGTTGGCTTATAACATTTCAACCTTTTTATTCAAAATACTTATATTTGCCTTTCTGTAGAATTTCTCATTTTGAAGAGAAAAAAAAAAAAAAAGTTGATAACAACAGGTATGTCTGTATACCAGGACAAAACTTAGAGGTTTTACTCTGTCTTAAAATCTGTATTATAGATGCTAAAACCCCCAAATGCTCATTTTCTAAGCACCTGATTCCAAAGCTCTTGGCAAGTCATGAAAGATTCACCTACTTTGCAGAGAGCCATTTCTTTCTTTAAGGAGAAGTCTTTGCCAAGTGCTGGGCCACGTTGCCGTGAGGCCAGGCCAGTGGCCCGCCTCCGTGGATGAGCACATTGCATGGAGCCTGTCTGGCTCGCTGGGGCCCAAGGTCATCTTTCTCTCATACAGGAATTCACATAATTGGCCGCGCACATTCATCCCATGAATCAGGTGACAAGACAGCCTATTAGACAGATCAGTCCTCTGATCCAGGACACAGCTGCTCTGCTCCCTCCAGGCTCCAAATAAGTCAGCACTATCAACCTCCCCCATTAAGTACGATTAATTGTATGAAATGGAGAGAATGAGCGTGGGTAAATAAAATGGCTGACGCATTTCGCACAGCAGAAAACACCGAGGGTGCACATGGCGCCAGCTGACTCCCGGGTGCTAATGAGGGTGCTCTGGGAAGCCTGCATTAAGAGGTAGCCTCCATTCAGCTGGC
The DNA here is from genome assembly GCF_964339955.1 of Pipistrellus hanaki. Lineage (NCBI taxonomy): Eukaryota > Metazoa > Chordata > Mammalia > Chiroptera > Vespertilionidae > Pipistrellus > Pipistrellus hanaki. Next base: position 129,747,284 of record NC_140504.1, on the reverse strand, counting down.
CCCAGCCCCAATCCCAACTTTTCTCTCGCATCCCACACCACAGCAGGAGGGCCTGCCTAATTGGAAAGTGCTGAGCAGAGGCCTGGAACATGTTTCTGGGCAGCACATACCTCAGAGCATCCTGGATGTCTCTCTCTCGCTCTCTCTCTCTCTCTCTCTCTCTCTCTCTCTCTCACACACACACACACACACACACACACACACACACACCACTCAGATTTCTCAGATTTCTTAGCTCTTAAAAAATCTAGTGTACAATCAGAAATGTGGTTTTAGAAGTTCAAGTGCATGTTCCTGCAATCGTTTTAAAAAAAAAAAACAAAAAAAAAAACAAAAACACAACCCAGGAGGAGATCGCTTTTGTAACACATTTCCCCTTAAGACCGGTGGTAATGACCAGACACAGAAACGACAGAGGTGCCTGGTGAAAGAATCACATTAGCTCGCAGTTCTAAAGGAAGATGGTTGCTCTGAATTTCCCTTTATACACAGCAACTTCAAAAAAAAAAAAAATCCCCATTTTTTAGGACATCTTTTTGTAGAGAAGCCTGTGTGACTTTGAAGCCTCAACACAAAACAAACAAGAGTCTTTACAATCCTGTCTGACCACCCAGCGAGAATCAAATAGTATTTTTTTCTCCAGCAGGCCACCCCAGGATGCCACGAATAAAAAGGAAAATGAGGAATTCATCATGAAACCGGGGTGTGTTTTTCTAGTGTAGCTACTACCCTGCTTTAATCTAAATATTATGGTATATTATTCACTAGCAAGGCCAAGGGAGAACTAATGATTTGTTTACTGAGCAGAACTGTTGAAAAAGCAGAAAACTGGTTAAAATCAAGGGAACAGTGGAGAGGGGCAAGAGTAGGAACTTCCTTCTCAAAGTCCCAAGGCCTGAGCCGGGATTTCTAACGTGCTGATGCTCAGGATGGCGGAGCCAGGGCTCAGTGCTCTTCAGTGCAGAAGCCTGGATGAGACTCTCCAAGGCTTAGACCGCAGGAGGCATCGGGGAGGCGTTTGCTCAGCATCACAGTAAATTGCTGTATTCCATGAAAGTATTCTTACAGTCATAGACATCCTGAAATGTACCCCTCTAATCATGCCCCGTCCCTGCACAGAATCTCCACCTGGGCCTAATAAAGACCAGATCCTGTAGAGCCAGGCTCTAGGAGCCTCTCCTTCCAACCCCAGGCTGCCTTCTCAGGCTCTGGGTCCCTGCTCTTACCCTGGGGCACAGTGTTCCAGGCCCCCGGACACCCCGTCTGCTCCTCAGAGGGGCAGGCACTTCTGCCCGGCTCTCCCAGCAAGGAAGGGTTTTTATTCACCAGAGAGGCCCCACGTCCTCATCTCTTTCCGGACTCTCCCTGTAAGAGGTAAGGATGACATGGGGTTCACAGATCTCCTCCTGAGTCACAGCTCTGCCAAGAAACAGCTGGGGACTTTGGACATTCCCTGCCTCAGTTTCTTCACCTGCTAAATGGAAATGATTAAGCCTACCTCACTGTGGTGACCTTTAAATGAGACAAAGGGGATAATCAACTGATTCTCAACAACTTAATGTGTTACTTCCCTCCACTCAAATGAAAAGCCACCTTCCCCCAACCTTCCTTAATGTTGCAGCTAAAAAGAATCTGCCTCTTCTCTAAATTCCCCTCGTTTCACTGCAGTGTATCTATCAATAGTTCCTGGTCACTCTCTAACTGCATTATTGCTGGCCCTCCACATATCAACACACCTCCCACGCTGTGTGCCTTCTGGAGGCCGGACTCGGGTTTAATTTATTCCAGTATTCTTCCCAATGTCTTATACATAATCAAACTGTAAGAACCTCAGAAATCTAGCATTAATATGACCCTTTATATAACCTGGACGAAACCCATCATTCTGCGCCCCTGAGAGACGAACAACCACACGGCTGGTAAGCAATAAAACTTCTTCAGGGGTTGCAGGGGGGGGGGGGGGAGAGGGGCCGCCATATCTAGGGAGGGGTTTGGGATGGGAATGGGGGAATAAGGACAATTATGTGAGATCATAATCAATAAAAAAAATTTTTTTAATAAAAGTAGTTAAGAATTATAAAATAAAGCCGGCACCGGTTTGGCTCAGTGGATAGAGCGTCGGCCTGCGGACTGAAAGGTCCCGGGTTCGATTCCGGTCAAGGGCATGTACCTTGGTTGCGGGCACATCCTCAGTAGGGGGTGTGCAAGAGGCAGCTGATCGATGATTCTCATCGATGGTTTCTAACTCTCTGTCCCTCTCTCTTCCTCTCTGTGAAAAATCAATAAAATATATTAAAAAAAAAAAAGAATTATAAAATAAAATAAAAATAAAAAAAACTTCTTCCTACCTGACAGACACAAATTGGTGGATGGATGGACAGATGGACAAATGGACATGCCAGCCAGCAATGAGCTACAGAATCCAAGATACTGTCAGCAATTCAAACTCTGACCCACCATATATTGGCCACCTCACCATTCATGCTTTCTTCATCAACTATAATTTTTCTTAATACCATGTCTTTAAAATCCATGATGAAATCCAGATCAAGGAAATTCACCACACAAAAGGATTTGTAATAATATACCTCTTCAACAACAGGAACTCTTAATTTGAAATATAATTTTAAATAAAATATTTCAGCCGAAACTAGTTTGGCTCAATGGATAGAGCGTCTGCCTGCGGACTGAGAGGTCCTGGGTTTGATTCCAGTCAAGGGCATGTACCTTGGTTGTGGGCACATCCCCAGTGGGGGTGTGCAAGAGGCAGCTGATCGATATTTCTCTCTCATGGATGTTTCTAACTCTCTGTCTCTCTCCCTTCCTCTCTGTAAAAAAATCCATATATATATATATATATTTCAAATACACAGAAGCTCACCTTCATCTTGCATAGCTCATGCATGCCCCAACTTTTATGGAAAGCCAGTACCATGTGCCTGTCACATGCTTGTCCTCACAGGAAGCTCACAGACAGACCGTCCCTGTGAAGAGCTCACAGCTCAATATCACTCACTTCTTACTCTTCTCCTCTATTCTGTCCCCTCCATCTGTCCCAACGTTTATTCAGTAAGGTGCTGTACCAACATGATAACCCTATCATAGACATAATGAGGGAACTATGGAAGGCAGATTGCAAAGCACTTGGCACACACTTCAGTCTGAAGGCTTTGGACACAGGAGCCCATTTCCCTTCACCGTAAGTTTCAGGAAGTGTTGCAATCCCCTCAGATGGAAGGTAGCTCCAAAGACTTGGGACATGGGAAGAACTTCCCAGGATGCCTCCCTACAGAGCCACACGACTGACAGGAAATGGCCTCTTGTGTTGCTACATGTTCAAAAATGCCCACCTCTCTCCAGACCCCTTAGAACTCTGAAATTGACTAGAAATGCGATGTGCGTAACACACCACATAGAAAATGATGGTGTGGGATTGTGGGGACTGGAGATAAAATGTGAAAGCAAGTGCACAGCCGTTGAAGACAACACACAAAACAAACTGCCGTAGCTTTGTGCCAGGCATTGTCTTCATCCTGGCCAGCTTCCAGGGCACGCCCGGGGCATCTGGGGTAATTCAGGGAGGGCTGCCCTGTGGTATGGATCTGTCTGGGGATGCTATGAGGGTGATTCAAATGTCACTTCCTCAGAAGTGGCCTCCGACATCCCGCCTAAAACAGTACTTCTGGCAGCATCTCCATCACCACACTCTGCCTTATTTCCCTATAGCAATTACTATGACCAAACATTAAATTATATCCCTTTTTTCATCATTGCCACTCTCCCCTGCCAAAACAGAAGCTTCCTGAGGGCGGTGACTGTTTTCTTCACTTCCCTGTTCCCAGTACCTAGAACTGTACCTGACACAAAACAGGTGATCGTGAATATCGATCCATGAGTAACTGATATCCACTTCCCAGATAGAAACCGATGAATGGAGACACGGTGTCACTAACAATGGCTCCTCTTCTCCAATACAACAGTATTGGGTATAAAGTAACACCCAGTGTGAACCTGGCCTCTCTCTACTAATACCAGAGGCCACGTGAGAAGAAACCGGGAGAACGAAAGAGGTGCTTCTAACACTTACACTGGGACAGCAGGTGTGCAAAGCGGGTTTCTGGACAAGCTGGAGTATAGGGTCACTTTTATCCTGAAGCAAAACCCAATTTGAGGAGGGACACCATTGACTCGAGTCACTGGGCCACTGCAGATGTAAAGGGCACAGCCTATTGCTGAGAACCAATGGGCTGGAACTGAAGGAAGCCCTCCCCCCTATGACAGCAAGCAAGCTGCCAGGTTGTGACCTTTTCTATCCGTGGCCACCAGGGCCCCACAGCCCTCACAGTGTAGGACAAAGCCAAAATCGTCCTAAAAAAAGACTACACTGGGGATGGAGGCAGAAATCAGGTGGGAGGCCCTCACTCTAGCCAAAAGGGTGCTCGTTGATCAACATACAAAGTAAAAAGTCCTCACTGAACAGAGCTCTATGAAGCACATGGGAAATAAAGAACATTTTAAAATAAGAATGTCTAAAATCACAGTCATTTTTGCATGCGAAATATTTTGTGTATCTTTCCTTCCTTCTATTATTAAACCCTCTTTTCTGCAAAAACTAGAACCAGCAATATACAGGCTTTTCAATTCTAAATTAATTTAACTTTTCACACGCACATTTGTGCACAGTAGAAGTTCAGTTCAGTTGCAATATGCTTTCTGAGAGAAGTTCTTCTTTATTGTTCTTGCTAATTCAATAATGATTCAACAATTTAACAACTGCAAACTAGATCCTATTCTCTTATCTTTTTCCAAACTGAAAAAGTTTCTCAACAAAAATGCTCTGAATGGATTCCTTTTTTAACAATAATAACAAACTGCATTACTTCCATACTTTTAGAGTTTCTATTCATCCTATAGACAGGGTGGTCTGTGTACGTGCTCTTGGGAAAAGGCAATATGCACGTTAGAAAGTGTCGGATTCTCTGTACATAGCAAGCCTCACCTTCCGCACGCCTGGGAAGGCTGATTTGAAGTACTCCCACCTGGGCTGAAATGGTCTCCAGCTACGGGAAGGATAAGAGTGAGATCTTCACAGCCTAGAGAAGAAACACGCACTAAAGAAGTAGTTGAAAAAGGAAAGGGAGAGATGGGGGGAAAGGAGATGGGAAGGGACTGAAACAAAAGCCAAGGCAGGGTAGGCAGACAGCAAAGCCAAGATAGAATTCAGCCACAAACCACCTTTTGCTCCTTAGCCACAGTGGACATCAGACACTTTCCAGCCAGGAACCAGTTTCCCAGCAGGGGGCCAGCACACTCCTGGAAGATCCTTTGAGCCTTTTTTTTTTTTTTTTTTTTTTCCTTTTTCTTAAAGAGCAGCAGTAGCATCTGCCAAAACATGTCCTTGACCTGCCCATCTACCTATTTCTTCCCCCTTATGAACTCTCCCTCCATCTAGCAGGGTAAACAAACCCTTTTGTTCCTCATGCTGCCCTGTTTCAACCATCAACATCAAAGACTCTAATGGGGCTTTAAGGTGACCAGACGTCCCGCTTTTGGCGGGACAGTCCCGATTTTTAACCATTTGTCCTGTGGCGTTTTAAATCAGGACTTTTTTAAAACGCCGCAAGACACAGGACAAATTGTTAAAAATCAGGACTGTCCTGCCAAAAACGAGACATCTGGTCACCTTAGGCTTGCCCGCCTGTGGCCCCACACTCCCCACTGTACTGACTCGGTCTCATCTTGGAAGGCCTTCCCAAAGAGATTGCCATTTGGTTTTATAAATTTTACCACCAGAAACACTCCGGGTACCTGTCCTATTAACAGCAGGTCTGTGGCGTTGGGTACACAGGGCAGCACATTTTACAAGTCCCTGTAAATCCAAGTGAGCGCTCTCTCACTCAGCCACGGTCTGTCAGTGCAAGCATGAAAATAGGTTTCTACACCATGAAACTAAGTTTTCTTGAGGAATGCCCTCCTTTCTTCGTGGTCCAAGGCATCGGAGTTGTTCGTGCCGACCTGAAAAAGCAATCTTGCTCAGGACACAGCCAACCAGAGCTCAATAAATACCCGAACCATGTCTGAATCACATGAAGTAATTATGTCCCAGGGTAATTACACCAGACACATCACTTCACGCAGGGAAATGCTCAGGTGCAAGAAATCCTAAATGGAAAACAGAAAGCGGCCCTCTGGTTTCTGCTTTCCAAGGGCTGAGGAAGCCTTCCTTTCAGGAAATGCATATGTTCAAAGCTCATTTTTCTCAACACACTTCTATTCCCGGGTTTTAAAATGCTGTGAGCTCAGAATTATCTTAGTCTAGAAAATAAAATTTTCTGGGATTTGCTTGTGGGGAAGTTCAAATGATAGCAGCACATTTGATATGTTCGGTTTTCCTGAAGATCAGAAGGACTTTCGGAATAATGCATTTTTTTTCCTCTACAAAGGCCATCTGCAAAGCTTAGTCTGCTGAAAAGAATCATTCTGACAGTCTTAATGTATTCTTTTCAGGAAAGCCCCGTTCGGAGAATTCCACAGAAAAAACACACACATCAGTACCCCAGGACAGCAGCGGTGTGAATCATTGCAGCCTCTTGTAAATAAATGAGGACCAAGTATTTTCAATATAGTCTAGATATTAGATTGAGGGGGAATGGGAGTGATAATCTTGAATATTATGTATTTTTCACTTTCCCTGGATGGATCAATATTAAAACAAATATTTGAAAGATCTGCCAGTGTTTCAAAGGACATCTCACAGGCCAGGCACTTTCAGAATCCTGCTGGAAGACAAAAATACCCCTAAAGTAGGAAATATAACAGTAGGTCATCGTTGTTAATGGAGAACAATAACCACAATCAAAATAATTACAGTATGATGCTAATATACCAAGGTACCTTTCATCCAAGGACTCAGAATGTTTTATAAACGTCCTCTCTTGCTGAGATGACACAACAAAGAAATTCAAATATGAGGAATGTTAATGACTTGTCTGGGTCACTGGTCAGCTGGAGGGTTAGACCAAAATGTAAATACTTTATTGTGGTCTACTAGAGTAATCACAAATCTTTTAATTCTGAATTTAGAGAATCCTATTTCAGAATATTTCCATATTAGTCCTTCCATTCAATTCTGATTTTTCCCCTTTTCCTGTTTCCATTCCCCCCACCAGTCAGAACACTGGGGAAGGTTAATCTCACTACCTGGAACCTATACTACCTACTTAGCTATCTATCTATCATTTATCTATCATCTATCTCCCTATTATCTATTTATCTATCTTCTATCTCTGTCTTCTGTACCTGTCAAGCCAGGAAATAAAGCAAACTTCCTCAAACACTGGTTTTATCATATCCTGCCCCTGGACAGGAAGTAAGATGGTTCCCATTGCCTATCAGAATATGTAAAGTTCTCATCATCCATCTCATGTTTTGGTCATTTCTCAGCACTCTGGACACAAAAACATCGGTCCCCGAATGTGCTTTCCCTGCTGTAGTTTATCTGCCTAGGAAGCCACTGTATTTTTTCTTGTCTGGGTGATAGAGAGAAGAGATGGAAAAGAACCTTGAAGCCCACTCAGTCCAACCCTACCACTCTCTCCACCCCGCCGGCATTACTGACACCCCACTTCTCCTTCACACTTTCCAGGATGAGGAATTCACCACTCTGAAAAAAGAGAACTCTGTCAAACATTTCAATAAGACAATTTTTATTTGAATTTGGAATTCTTAGTCTTGTATGCCTACTAGTCTGGTCCATCCACCCAACAGGTCCAGTATTGCACCCAAGAATGATCTGTAACACATCAACTTCTTCTGTACCAAAATGGCCCTTAATCTTCTCAGCTCCAAAAACAGTTGCTGCCACCCATCAACTATTCCTCAAGGGACCTGGTTTCGAGACCCTTCACCATCCAATAAAACCCTCTAATTTGGTGCTGCCTCATTAGTATTCATGTCGTGTGCAGGAGAAAATGATTGTATCTACACAGCATCTGGGGAAACTAAGACACGGGTTTTGGACAGCAGGCTCAAGCCCCTGGCCAAGGTTGTGGGGATGGGTGGAAAGTGCTTTGCTAATTTTTTTTAAGTTATTCTTAAAATCTGGCACCCAAAGTTGAGCATATTCTCCAGATCACCTAACGTCCTATTTACATCATCCAACTGTTCCCCAATAACTAAAGCCAACACTCACTTTTCCTCTAGCTGATTACTAAGTGGGTAATATCTGCTTGAAGGGAACTTGAGATTTGACATCATGACATTTGACTATATTTACGTTAGGGTTTTCCTAAATGAGCATCTTATTTCACCTGTGTCAGATTCACTTTCTCAAAATGACCACATAAGGGGCTGTATACAATCCCCATCACCATTGTGCCTACAAGCACGCAGGACTGGCCTGGGAACATAGTAGGGCCTCCTTTAGATATTTGCAAGACTGATTACACAGCCTCCGGACCGGAAAGCCATTGCTTAGAGGCTATGGTCTGGTTCAAAAGATATAAACCTCACCTGAAGAGGAAGTTTATCATTCTGCCTGTTTATTCAGGCAGAATCTAAACAATGACACAGACTTGCAGACTGGAAAACTTAGTCCAAATAAACGCTTCCAGACAGGTCCAGATTGGGAAGGAGGGCCGCGGATTCCTTATCCTATCTGTGTTATTAGGCCCAGACACTCGTCACTTAGTTGTAAACACTATTAAATGACATGGCATAGTTTTATTTAAAGCTATGTTTACTTTCAGATTAGACTTTCACATTTAATAAATTTCCCACCAGAGTAGGAGAAGAGTGGAGAGCATTTTGATTTAAGCCTTGCTTCAAGTATGAAGCTCAAGCTGTGCTAGTTAAAACAGGCTCTAGTTATAATTCAGCCACACAGTAAGGTCAAAACTCTTGGATTCCCCTAATCCTCTTCCTCTAGGGCTAAAATGCCAGGGAATTCAGATAATTTACATATTCTTCCTCACCCACCAAGCTGAATCCCAGGGTCCTAGCCAAACTCCCCACTCACTCCTCTGGACTCCAGCCCATGCATCCCCATATCACCCGGCCCAGAATTCACCTTGGAGAGAGCAAACCTTAGGTAACAATCCTGCCACAGAGCAGAGGCAGGGCCTCCCTTTCCTGCACGTGAGGCCTCCCTCTTTTCCTCCCCTCTCCCACCTCGCGGTGCAAGCCTGTGGATGCGAAACTCTGATAGATTAATGAGAAGTCGGCACTGGTCCCTCTGGATGCGATCCATTTTTAAGTGAGCTATGAGAACTTGGACAGTTTACAGATCCTAGGAGAGTGAAATATGAGGAGAGAAAGGGAAGTTTGACACATGCAGAGAGACTGATCTCTGGGGCTGGGGAGAAGCTAAGAGAAGAGAAATATTGAGACAGGATGCATAATACAAACCGAATTGACTGATCACGCCACTGAAGAATAAAGACTGGCTTCTCCATTAAAGGTGGAAAGCTGAGTGGTTCGTATGAACTTATAATTTCATGCAAAGAAAAAAAAAATCTCATGGCTAAGGGCAGACGAAGGACTTTAGTGCTGCCCTTGAATTCATCTCCACATTTGCTTTCCTTGTCCTATCTCTGCACAGGTGTTAGGATAAGAGAAAAAAGGAATTTTACATGGAAGGTAAAATAAAGATGAGGTTAAAAATAGTTATGCTGTGAGACAGACCAAGTTGGCCTTTCTCGTCTTTCTGAATCCTAAGCAGGAAAAAAGTAATAATTCTGGGATGACCCCGGGTTAAGGGCAGAACAAGCCTGAGGCAAATCTTTAAAGCAGAACTTCAGGGGAAAATTAAATCCCAACTCTGGTTCTATCTCTATAAACAGAATTGCTACTCAAACCTCTTCTGTTCCCTAGAAGTCAACATTATCCTGAAGTTCCACCAAAACATGAGTTTGGCCAGTACTGAGGGGTCTACTAATTTTAATTATATAGTGGTGCCTTATAAAGCCAGTGGTTGAGCTTGGACCTGTGAGCCAGGAGGTCAGAGTTTGATTCCCTGATCACACATGCCCAGATTGCAGGCTGGATGGGAGGGGAAGGAGGGAGGCGTGTGCTGGAGGCAGCTAGTCAATGATTTTCTCTCATCATTGATGTTTCTATCTCTCTCACCTCTTCTTCCTTCCTCTCTCTGAAATCAATAAAAACATATTTTTTAAATGTCAGAATTTTAGAGGGTGTGGGGACAATGAAAATTGTTTAGTCCACATTAATATAAGCATTAAGCAACTGATAAACAAAAATCTCCATTCTCTCTACATTAATATCTGTGTTTTTTTTAAATCAAGAAATAACATAACTTGAAAGAAATGAGAATAATGTCAGGTTAATACTAAGCGAACCACTGATTTCTTAATAACATCAGAATTTACTAATTCCTCCTTGTGAGTAAGGAATACAGAAAAAAAAAAATCAAAATTATATTACCACTTAAATCTCTCACAGGACCATGACCAAGGGAAATGAGAATCTAAAAAAGTAATAAAAACATTTCATGACTCACAGTACTTAGGCTGCATCTCCTTCATATTAACTGAGTCTATTACTGATTGCATCACCACTGTGAAATGCAAATGGCTCAGGAAGATAAATGGACATCGTGTGAGCTGAACCAAAAGTGTGAGTCAAAGTTCATTAGAGACAGTGGGCAGGTGGCATAAGTGCTATAAGATAACCCTAAGAGAAATGTATTCAAGCAGGCAACCTTAGCATGAGCAGGGTTTTTCTGAGAGCGCCTAATTCTCAAATTGTCTCCACTCTCTACCAGGACTAAGATTAACTCCATCTTCTTGCCTTTCCACACTCTGCTTTTACTGATTATTGTCTATGGGGCTTGTTTTATAATTTTTTATTGTTTTCTACACAGACACCTTCCTTCATGTGTATATCTTGATGGGGATATCACTTTACATTTAGTAATAAAGCAATCTTTTTCTAAATTACTTAGCTACACATCCATGGAAATATCTCCGCTGAGGTAAGCACTTTATAGTTTTCTCAAGTTCCACTATTTAAAAGAAATTAAATTTTTATCTTCTCACTGACCCACTTTAATTTTTTTAAGGCACGGGAGCCGTGCTGTATAGGGTTGCACTGTGCTGTCTAATGATGTCAAACAAAATAAGGCCAAGTGCACTTCAGACAAAAGTATCAGACTTCACCTGGGTTTTAAACAAAACAAAACAAAACAAAACAACAAAAAACCCTCTCCCACTAAAATAAACCAAAAGGTAAGATCAATTCTCTATATCTCAGAAAGGCTGTATTTCTCAAATCACAAAAGTGACTCTGGTAGATTCCTAAACAGATGACATACATCACATTTCCCTCTCGGTGAGGCCTGCATTGGATTTCCTAATAAATCCATTTTGTTAAAAACACTTCTCATTCTTTTCAACTTTGGGACTGAAAATAAAGTCAAGATATATTGCTCTTTATTACATGAGAAACCATCTTCCAATCACTTTTACATAATGATGTTTACATAGATTTGAATAAATGAATTTGAAATTTCTGGTGCACTTAGGTAAAATAAAGTAAATCAGAGTCATCAGGTTCAGGCAGACCAAGTCATCAAGGTGTTCAGGGTGGTCAAAAAAGCAAGGAACGAATATTCTCTTAAATTGGACCATGTCTTTTACTAAAACTTCTGGAAGAATGGCTCCAGTCCTACTCACAATAAAATAGCAAAATCGGTCTCAATGGAAGATGCCCCAGTGGGCTGGCTTCCTTGGACCTTCAGGACACTAAACATACCCAGGAAGCTGGCTGGCTCCGAGAGCCTGGGGGGGATGTGCTCCCACAGTGACCAGGGAGAGCAGTTAGGGAGCAAGAGGATGCAGAACTGAAGGGCAATGGAACCAGCCAAAGCAGATTCCTCCTTACAGAGAACGGCCTTCCAGAGGAGTGTAGGGCGGCCCAGAGAATGCTTTGTCTTGTCCCTGTTTGTGGGCCTGTGAAGACAGAAAGAATGTTGTCCTTTTGGGGTGCTGTTCACTTCAGATTTTCTATTTGAAAAATGGTACGTGCCATATCTAATCCATACACACAAGAACCCCTAGGGCTTGTGGAATTCTTTAAATAACTCACATAAATCAAATATTACCAGCAAACGCCTGCTCTGACTCTAATTTAATTAGAAGAACTGGTAACTTTGCTGCATTTTTTTAAAAAGGAAACTCCTTGAATAAGTTATGATGCATCCATTCCGTTTCGTCAAATACTGCACTGCCATTTGGAAGAACGAGGAAGATCTAGATGTTTTGGCTTGGAAAGACAACCATAGTATAATATATGGACATGTGGGGGAAAGACAAGTGCCACAAGAAGAGGATGAGCCAAAACTGGTTTGGCTCAGTGGATAGAGCTTTGGTCTGTGGACTGAAAGGTCCTGGGTTCGATTATGGTCAAGGGAATGTACATTGGTTGAGGGCATATCCCCAGTCGGGGGTGTGCAAGAGGCAGCTGATCGATGTTTCTAGATTTCAATCCCTCTCCCTTCCTCTCTGTAAAAAAACAATAATATATATATATATATATATATATATATATATATATATATATATATATTTTTTTTTTTTTAAAGAAGAAGAGGATGAGCCACCCACATACACCCAGCGTGCCTTACATGGTAAGTTGGTGTAAACATTTAGAGGGAGGGAGGGATGGAGGATAGATGGATGGATGATGTTTTAAGCTATTGCTTTATAAGTTGAATAACTGGTTCTCCTGTGAACAATTTGAAGTGTCGAATTTGGTCAGTAGTGGAAGAAAAATAGTATGACTGAACACTGCATTGCAAACACTCCTTCACAAACAAGTTTAACCTGCTTAGCATACCATTTCTTTACAGTTGACAAAAAGATTCTTCTTTATTTTTTACTTATTCTGTGACACAAGCGGAAGAGCTGGGGAGTTTTCTCCCCTTTCTGGCCCCTCGACACTATAATTCTTGGGCAACTTTCCCATACAAACTAATTTTCAAAATTCATCAGAAGAATTTATCCAGACCAGCACATTCCAGAAAGAAACAACAAGAAGTAAGTCCTGCTTCTTTCTAAGGATTTAAAATTAAAAAGTCCAGGCCCCCTGGCCCACAGGAACTCAAAAGTCACAGTTTTATGTCGTTTTCATTGGAGGCCCTAAAGCATCCTGAGGAGGAGAAGAAAATAAAGAACCTCTAAGCGGGCGCTCTGAGTTGGGGTGAGGAGGGCCGTGGACAAACCTTATTTCTCCTCTCATCAATCAGAACTTGCAGCTTGTCTAACAAGATAAATAGTCATAAAAGTACCCCAAGTATTTCCCTTCCAAAAAGGTGTTGGCTATAAACAAATAAAATATTTATAAGGTCTTAAAATGCATATTATTCCCATTTTTGCTCTCTTGGTAGGCAACAATTTTGAAACACTTACTCTTCATTATCGGAACAATAACCACCCATCTGAACAGCTAACACACAATCCTTTGCCAATATTTAGTGAATAAATCATGCTGGATCATTTTACACTAGAGTTATGCCAACATCATTGATCATTTCTTCTTTATCTCATCCTCCCGTTCATTAAAATAAACAACATTTTACTTAGACAAACTCGTAGTCCTAATGCTTACTTATCTTCTGGAAGGTACGTTTTTTCTTTTAAAACAAGCCTTTTCTTCCACTACACTTTCAGCACTCTGCCAGAGTCCCCAATTTCAGGGCTATCTCACTTTTAACTGTTCTGAATCCTACCTATCTATCAGGGACCAGCTTAAATTATACCTTACTCCCTAACAAGGCTCCCTGACCCTGAGCACCCTTTTAGAGGAATTCCTGTTTTATTGGTGTTATCTGTTATTTTGGCACTTAACTATAAACTCTTTTATCCGTAGCTTCAATGCTTTAAGTATCCAAGGATTGTCTTTCCATTCGACTCTAGGTTCCACGTTTCTGGAAGGAGCAACTATCTTTTTGTCCTTTTCTTTTCTTACCACATACCAGGCATTAAGCCAACACTTCTTCAGTGAATGAGTGAATGAAAAAAAAAAAAATGATCACACACCATGCCTTTTGAAAGCGAGCTTTGGAATTAACCATCCATGTGTTAAGGTGATATTCCCACAGATGTTCCAAAGTCCCTTTAAATTAACCAGCTAATTAAAAGGAGCAATGACTAGTATGTTTAAAAAATGATAATAAATGCAAAAGATTGTTATATTTTAATATAGAGCATTCAGAAATATAACTATCAAATATGATGCAGTAATACTAACGTTGTAGGGTAGGCTTTTGGTTTTGTATTTATTTAGAGTTCCATAGTTGGAGGTGATACAACTTCATGCAATACACAATGAGTGGCTAGATTATTATGATCTCTGGACACATAATAATCTGGCCATTCAGTGTGTGTGTGTGTGTGTGTGTGTGTGTGTGTGTGTGTGTGTGTATGAGGCCCAGTGCATGAATTTGTGCATGGGTGGGGTCCGGCCAGCCTGGCCAGCGGGAGGGGACATGGGCAGTTGGCCGGCCTGCCTGCTGGTCCAACTCCTGGTCGAGAGGACAATTTGCATATTAGCCTTTTATTATATATCGATAGGATACACACCAAGTGGCCAGATTATTATGCATACAGAGATCGTAATAATTTGGCCACTCAGTGTATATTTGACTGTATACAAAAAAAAAAAAAAAAAAAAAACACACACACAAAAAAACTGCACATCTCCTTAAAGTGTCACATGCCCCAAACAGGAACTTTTGGCCCAAGTAGATGAGGTGCTGCTTTGACTTTCCTTGGCTTGAGTGAGGGTACAGTCTTCCAGAGCTTCCCACCAGGTAGCTATACAATGTTTGTCAGTGTGCTTCCGTACTCATCTCCTTAGTCCTAGCTGCCAGAAGCCCTGGGAACAGCTGAATCTGCTAAGCCAGTCATTTTTGTCCACATACAACCTTATCCATTTACTCCTGCACGTGTGCCTTACAAATATTTTATGGGTGCCATCATGTGGAAAACATGAGAAGCTCCCATTTTGCCACGGGTTGGTCAGTACCTGTGCCTTTCTTCTTGGCATAAATGGTAAAAGGCATCAAAGCCTCCTGTCATAATGAAACAAAACACCACAGGCTGCTGAAAGACAGAGACCTATAGACAGAAAGCTAGCTCAGTGCTTAGGATTTGAGAATATCCTGCACAAGTGTCTTTGTTGTGAGAAAAATAAGTATTATAATAGCTAATCCCAGATCTCTCTTGGAAAGGGAATTGCCGTTAGTTAGGAAATATGTTTATGAGCCACTTAGGGCAAGGGGAGACAAGAGAAGGATAATGAACTTGCAAAACCTGGAGTCTGTGGATAAAGCATAGCCAGTAAGTTGCTAAAGAAAAGGGATGTTTACAATGAATTTTAAATTACTGTGATTCAAAACTCCTTCAGTATCACCAAATTTTCATTAAAATGTCCAACCTCATAATGCATTGTGTAATTTTCTTTTTCTGTGAAAATCATGGAAAGGAGCCTGAAGCTCATGTCTGACTTTGTACAGAGAAAAGAGGAAAGCTCTGTAGGGGGTGAGATAAATGAGATTAAGAGTTTAGTAGGATAAGGAGCTCAAAACAAGAAATGGTCAGAAGGTCCCTGGAAATGCAAAGACATCTTGGCAGGGGGTGGTATGGAAAGTGAGTTCAAACTTTTCAAAATCTATGGAATGAGGATATGAGGAAATAACTAAATCTTAAGAAGCAAGTCAATAGCTATTCTGGGAGCTACAAAGTAATAGATGAAGATATGATGTAAATGAATGTGCAGGAAGAGATGTAGTTGGTGATATATGATGTTCCTATCATGCATATGAGTGTGCATATTATAAAAAATGAGGGTAAATTTAGCTCCAGGCAACCTCCTTTTAAATAGGCTCCCTTAGATCCTCAAATTTAAAATTGTCTAAAGTCCAGATGTGATATTTTTGTCTGTGTTTGTTGTAAGGTCTGTAAGGTCACCAATTACCCAGATACTGACCCTCAGAGCACTATGAAATGCCCATACTACTGAGTTTGCATGTCTACCAACATAATGACAAATGAATATACACTTCTGTTTGTCAAAGATGTAATATTTCATAAAATTATCCATTATTAATGGAAACTGCCTCTACCTTTATGAACATAGGGTTAACATATGGATTTGATCTTCTCATGTAACTAAGAAATTACTACTATTTAGTGACCTAAATATTCCAATCTGGCACTGAATTATTTCCATTAGCATAAACAATGTGCTCAATGATTGGCATGTGGCAGACAGCGGAGCATAGATAGAGCCACAGTTTCCTGTCTAGTCCATGATCCCAAGCTTTGCCCACCACACTACTGAGAAGGCTGTGTTCTAATCTTCTTGAAAGTGCGGGATTGTTTAAAGACATTCTCCTCATCGACATGTTCATTCTGGCTTTAATGGAGGCTGGCCTTTCTCTTCTGGGGTTTAAAACCAAGGTTAAAAAATATATATTTTTTCCAGAAACAAATAAAGTGCAGAAAATGTTGACTGGAGTAAAATATTTCTTAGTACCTGTATTTTTAGAGTTCTCCAAGGAAAATATATTTTGCTAAATTAATCTGTTGTCTGATCATGCAAAACCACAGCTGGGGGTGTCGAAATCTAGCAGTGAAGTAGTTAAAAGGTCTACTTCCATCTTTGAATTTTATAAAATGAATGCAGACTAAAATGAATTTTAGAATGCAGACTTAGAGTGTTCAGAGAGCTATGGAATAATCCATAAGTCTAAGAAACCCTACTTCCTAATTGACACAATAATTTTTAATTGTATTTTCATAGTGGTTAGCAGAAACCTTCAGATTGTTATTTGTGTTTTTTTATAAAGGCCCATCTTATGAAGTTATAATTAAAGAAATCAACTGACATCTATTTGAAACACATTTTTTCTTCCTGAAAAGTCACTGATCCTCACATTTGGAAAACACAATGATGATTTTTTGGAGCATGAGCACATTTAAACACTTTTCTAAAGGAAAGAAACCTATTTGTGATAACATGTTCCTTCTTAGATAAATATGTCAGTCATATCACTGGATATATTAGATTCCATTGCTTTTCAGTTGTGTTTTTTTTTAAGTGTCCTATACACCCTATATTGTACTAAATCTGGAATTTGCATGCAGACAAATGGAAGCCATCTTGAAAAGTACAAGAAATAAATTACTTCTGTAGAAAAAAAAAGAATTATAGAACACAGCTACTCAGAAAACAATAGCTATAGGCAGAAAAAAATGACAAGACATATAGCAACTCATTAAAAATTCAGAGGATATTGGAAAAGGCAAATTTAACTCGCCCACCTTCACTAAATATTCTGAAGCATGTTTGACAAATACAACATACATATTGTGTACTATGAACTTTAAAAACTCACAAATTCTATCATCCTCCATCTCTGCTTCTTTACAGAATTGAAGAGCTGAATGCAATTATTTACTAAAAGCTTATCTAGACAGGGATTAAAGGAAATATAGATAACTAGGTAAAAATGTTAACATGGCATCAAAGGCTCAAAGCTGATGTTCTAAGTTACTGACACGCCTCCAGGTAGTGAAGTATAGGCATCTTTCTGTTTACCTGGCCACATTCCTGAAGGGACCATCATAAAACCATGGGCATTTAAGATATAGCAAGATCTTAACTGTTCTTCTGGTCCAGCCCTTTGCTTCCTGGCAAATAAATACAGTACTTTGTTAAGAGGAAGCTCAGACCTGGAGCATTTAGGTAACTTTTACTCCTGACAGCACTGCCCAACCCCAGCCCCCATCACCCAGTCAACTCTTCTGCCATCACCCATTCATATTTCACTCTCATGCACAATGGGCCCAGGATGAAGTAAAGGTCACAGCCCCCGAATACAAAAGCTCAGTGTCATTCAACACAGGATACAGTGTCTAGGGCACCAAGAGAGAATAAAGCAAAAACTGTCCCCTACCCCGAGGAAGTGTGATTGTGAGCATTTTAAAAATGCTTTAACACTGACAGAGAAATATACCAAGAGTCACGGATGGAGAGCAAGTGGAGTAAGGAAGAGTGCTCAGGAAATGCAGAGCAAAGCAGTGGTCAGGGTCAGTGCTTCTAACCAGGGAAGGACTCCCAGGCCAGGGGTTTTTTGGAAAAGCAAGGAAAGTCATTCACAGGCCGAGGAAAGACTTGTGCAAGGGGAGACCTGGGGAAATTGAATTTTCCAGGATGTACTTTGAATAGCTGATGTGATCAAGACACAGTTCCTCAAAGCTTCACAGGCAGCTCCAAACTGACCTTCAGTCGTACAAACACTGTAATCATCTCATGGGTCCCAGTGCACTTAGCATGAAACCCTTACCCCTCACCCCTCACCCTTGCCTACAGACCCTAGAGACCTCCCAGACAGTCTCTCCCCCACTCCTCAGTAATCACATGTGGCCTTCATGGGATCCTTCACTCCAGACTCCTCTCTTGAGGCTTTTGCTCTGCCTATTCCCCCATCTCAAATGCCCTTCCCTTTGATCTTCACAGGGCAGCATCTTCTTGCAATTCAGACCACAGTTTAGATCCTAGGCCTTTTCCCAGATGCCTCACCTGACCTCCTGGCTGCAGCACCACCCTGGAGCCTCCTGAGAGCTCCATGTTAATATCTGCACGGCCCCATCTGGTATCTCAATATTTTATTATTGAAATGAGTTCAGTCCATCTCCACTAGTCATAGATTTTTCCACTGACTAACTTGCTAAAATTTATTTGTAATCCTCAAATCAACACTCCTGATGCTTTCTTGTTCACTCGTGGACAAGTAAAGAGCAGCAGAAACTTTTGAGTTGCCCGACACACGCATTTCCAGCTGCGGTCCCACAAGGTGATGCACTGCTTCCGTGTGTCAGCTCATCACGTCAACAGTGTTCTTTCTGTGGTCTAGTTAGTGCCAGTTTTCCACATTTTTGTGCTTTTTGTCTGTGATTTTGCTTTTTAGAATGCCCTCAAGAATGGTACTGGAAAGGGCAGGAAGGTGATGGTGCCTTACAAAAAAAATACACGTCAGATAAGCTCACAGAGGCGTGAGTTACAGTGCTGCTGGCCATGAGTTCAATGTAAAGAAATCAACAATATATATTAACTAAATTAACAGAAACACACATGTAAAAAAGGTGTGTGTTGTTCAGTTGACCAAAATGTGACCAGAGACTCACAGGAACCTAACCCTGTATTTCCTTAGGTGCAATGGTTTCATTTCACTAATTCAGGGTTCATGGTGATTTTAAGGAGCAAATTTTCCACAAATAACAAGAATCAAATGCATTTCTTTTTAATGTACAATATGTACTGCATGCATTTTTTGATTTCTCAAAGACATCTTGCTAAATTCATCTATTTTTGCTCCTGCTAAACCAGATGACGGCTGGGATCAACAAAAGTAGCAGAAAAATGACTGAAAGCTTAACTTTTGTCCTTAATCTCATTTCAAATAAATTTGTGCACACAGATGAAGTAGATTTACACAGCTATGGCATAATTTATTTTCTCCTGCAAGCAAGAACCATGTATGTCTTGTCCAGGGCAGGATCACCGTGCCCAGCACAAAGTGAGCTCTCATTAAAATTTTAACAAATAAAAAAAATACTTCATACCAAACAAACTCCTATATCTTATAAGTGGGCTCATTAAAAATCTAGTGAATGAAATATTCAAACAAAATTATATTTCTTATACTTATTTCCATTGCAAAATAGATAGCATGCCTGAGGTACTAAGTTCTTGCACCCACTTAACTTGAATGGGACAAAAAATTTGAAGAAATTATGCCATAATGAAAAGATCGACAACTTCAACAACAGTGACTTGAAGTTAAATTCTAACTCTAAATTCCTACCTGCGTGAGCTTGGATAGTTTATTTTAACTCTCAGAGCCTCGTTTTTCTTGTACTCAGCAAGCATTGTTTAATAACAGGGCTACATTCTGAGAAAGGCATTGTGAGGCTCTTTTGTCATTGTATGAACATCACAGAGTGCACTGACACAAACCTAGATGGTACAGTCCACTGTACACCTAGGTCAGATGGTACAGCCTATTGCTCCTAGGCTACAAGCCTGCACAGCATGTTACTGTACTGAAAGGTGTAGGCAACTATAGTAACACAATGGTAAGTATTTGTGTATCTAAACATAGAAAAGGTATAGTAAAAATAGATTACAAAAGATTTCAATAGTGGCACACCTGTACAGGGCACTTACCATGAATGGAGCTTTTATAGGACTGGAAGTTGCTCTGGGTGAGTCAGTTGGTGAAAGTGAAGGCATAGGACATTACTGTGCACTACCATCGACTTTATAAACACTGTCCCACAAGCCCTCCCCCTGCTTCCTTCTGACAGGGGCAGACATAAAACATCGAAGCTGTCCATGCAGCTCCATGAACAGGGATGTGGGCTGGTCTTATTGGAACTAACGAGGAGAAACTGGCTGGGGCAGGCACAGGTCACCACAACAGGGACTGTCAGAGGGAGGGAGAGGTGGAAGCAGAATTGGTGAGAATAAGAAATCAAGATGGAGACATAAAGGAACACAGAAGATTGTCATGACAATGTAGTTTTGGCTACTGCATGTTGGAACACTGGTCAGATTAAGGAACTCTGTGGTATTCATTAAAAAAAAAAAAAAAAGAAAGAAAGAAAAAGAGGGTGTTTAACATGGAAACAGTGTAGATGCAATGTTTTGACTTCAGAAATTTGATTTTTGGTTCCATTAATCCTATCTGACACAAGGGACTCTCTTTGGCATTGATTAGATAGAAGAAATAAAACTTATCTGTGCTTCATATCATTCTAAGCATAGAGACAGACAGGCTCCACACTGTCAGGGAAAGCTTTTACTGAATGGCAGTGGCCCTTAATACTTGTCCTGGTGGCTCTTGGGGACCTGTGCCCTTGTACAGCATCCTAGGTCCTCAACAAAGTTTACAGCAGTGTACTCTGAAGACCATCACGCTAGATCTGGAAGGGCTGTGGCACCCTCAGAATATGTAGCGCTGGGGGAACAGGCTCCTCTGTGCTGAAACAGGTCAGTGGCTGGCTGAATGGACATAATCTATGCACTCAAAATTGGGTTGCTATGAATGAGAGGGACTCTATTATATTGCCAAACCTCATAGATACTGCTCCCATCGGAGAAAAATAGATTTCCCCCGAATCACAAATCCTTCCATTTCTTACAGGAAACTCAGCTCCATTGTGATCTTATGAGACCACCATGGTATACATGATCCATTGTTGACCAAATCATTGTTATGCAGCACATGACTGCATAATATAGGAATAATAGCACCTCCAGCACATGACTGGGATAGACAACAGTGATAATGCACACACAATTTCTACCACGTTGCCTCACACATAACAGATACTGAGTAAATACCATCCCTTCAAGTTTGCATGGAATCATGAGCCATTCAGACTAGCATGGCCAGAGTGAAAGGAATGAAGTCCTCTTTGACACCACAGAAAGAGAAAAGGGTTGGGCAACCCTTAAACTTTTGTAGAAGAACCCCTCAAGTCTACTTTCAAAAGAGGTGCCTGCTATCAGGGAGTCCGGGGGGTTCTCCATCAGGAAGTCATAGAAGTTACAACTATGTAAACCTACTTTTCCCTCTTACCCAGGGAACTAGAAAAATGGTGTGAATCCACAGCCTATACTTTTTTTAAAATATATTTTCATTAGAGTGCCGATGCAGGAAATTTGTGCAAGAGTAGGCCTTCCTTCCCCCAGCTGCTGGCACTTGTTTCCTTCTGGCACCTGGGACCTGGGCTTCCCTCACACTCCAGACTTTGTCCCAAAGATAGTCCGGAAGGATGTCCGGAAGGACGTCTGGTCTAATTAGCATATTATGCTTTTATTATTATAATTGATTTCAGGGAGGAAGGGAGAGGGAGAGAGAAATAGAAACATCAATGATGAGAGAGCATCATTGATTGGCTACCTCCTGCATGCCCCACACTAGGGATTAAGCCTGCAACCCAGGCATGTGCTCTTGACTGGTATCAAACCCGGAACCCTTCACTCCGTAGGCCAATGCTCTATCCACTGAGTCAAACCACCTAGGGCCACAGCCTACACTTTTTTAATTTGCATTTTTATTGTGGTAAAATTTACAAAACAAAATCTACCATTTTAACCATTTTCAAGTGCCCCTCTTTCTTAAGCAATTACTAACAAGGGCTTCACTGAGATAAGCATGCATGAGATTTGGCCTTCAGATTTTATGTGACTGGATATAATGCTCCTAACTTAGTCTATGATTCCTAGCCCATTCCCACCACTGTCCAATCAGGATCAGTTGAGAAATAAGAAACGTAGCTTGTATTCCTCATTCTTGAAACTTCAGTCACTTTCTGAATTAAAGGAGATGACAGTTAAAAGAAAAATATATGTAAATTGTTTTTGCAAATCAATAACCAAACACTAATACATTTGGGAGGATGAATCTCTATTTTACGTGATGTACCTAGATTTCATAATTGGCATGAGTGAAGTGAGTGTTTTAAATTTCCCTGGGCCTATTTCTTTCTCTTTAAAGTGAAAGAGTTGAATGACCTCTAAGACCTGTTTCAGATCTCATACATGATATCATAGGCACTACTATATACCACACTCTCTACACATATGTGGCTTCAATAGTACACACCAAAAAATTGCATACTTATGGTCTCACACATTCCCAAGGAAAGCATGTCATGCAGCATATAACTGCCACTGAAATAGCTGCAAGAAAAACAAACATCATTTCCATGACCTCACAGAACCTCATTTTATAAACATGTTGAACACTGGTCTTCGCTAAGCTGTTTAAAGCAGTAAGACTTAGGCTGACTGAGAAAGCTTGCTTGTGTAATTTCAATTAGATTTTTTAAAAACAAAAAGACCTGGCAGATTAATGGAGGAAAGCTGAGTAAGGAGCTTCCCTTCGTTTGATGAACGAGGCAAGCCAGGGTTTTGGGTCTCTCGCGTGGAACTTATGTTGTGAGAATAATTTGGCCATGGATCTAATGAGTTCCACACAGATATTCCTCTAAATTCCTCTCGATGGTGCCCACCATTTGTCTCACGTGATCCTTGAAAGTAAGTATCGTGTTCAATTGTTCGATGTTGCTCACATATTTGTCTGTTTCTGTGGCATTTCAAGAGCCACCTTATTAGCAATGTCACCCACTGAATGTGACCCACAAACTCACACAACATACTTTTTACTATATAAGTGATGTCCAAACCCATTCTGTCAGAGACACTTTATCCCAGATATCTGCCACATAGCTGGCACTCCAGCATAAAAAGGAATGCTCCACTTGTATACATGATAGAAATGCTGTTAAAATCTTAATGGATTGGCCCTGGCTGGTTTGGCTAAGAGGTTGGAATGTCGGTCTGCGAACTGAAGGGTCCCTGGTTCGATTCCCAGTCGGGGTACATATCTGGGTTGCAGGCTTGATCCCCAGTAGGGGATGTGCAGGAGGCAGCTGGTAAATGATTCTCTCTTATCATTGATGTTTCTGTCGCTCTCTTTCTCTCCCTTCTTCTCTAAACTCGATAAAAATATTTTTTTATAAAAAAAATCTTAATGTACTGGATTTCTGATTCTATGTATGAAACATTAAATACAATAAGAAATAAAAAGAGAAGGAAGAGAAGAGGGATAAAGGGGAGGAAGAAGAAAGGAAATAAGAAAAAATATAAAATAAATAAAATGGCAGATTTATACCCAATCATATTGATAACTACATTAAATACAAATGACTTAAGCATTCTAATTAAAAGTGCAAGAAAACATACAAATAATATCATATTTGTGGAATACTGAATTCTTTCTTCTGAATTCATCTATTTAATTTCATAAGTTCATTCATGAAAAGTGTTCATAAGAAAGTGAACTGACAAGCCACAAATTGGAAGGATATCTTTAAAGCACATAAACACTAGTACTTAGAATATATAAAGAGCTCCTACAAAGAAAGCCTTCAGGCCAAGAGAAAAAGAGACAAATATGCATTTTGCAGAAGAGAAATACACATGGTCAATATGATATGTAAAGATGCATAATTTCACTAATTATTCTAGAATGCAAATTGAAACCAGGAGAAACTATGCTCATCACAATATCAAAGGTAAGTTAGTGTCAGTGTCAAATAATAGGAATATTTATTTACTACTCATGAATGTTGGTTGCTTCATAGAAAACACTTGGGAATATCCCAGAGAAACATGTTCTGTATACCAGGACATATTTAAGAATGTCCACCGCAGTATTATTTGCAATGACCGAAGCTGCAAGCAACCTGTTTTACTTTAGTTTCCCTCCAGAACAGAGGTAAGGGCGTTTAGAAGGAAAAATAAACAGTAAAGCCGGAAGGAGGAAAGTGAGGTATTTAGACCCCAACTCTCAAGAGTCACTGCCCTGAGCACAGGCCCTGAGCTTGGGCTGCGGGGAGAAGGTGGAAGAGGCCTCAGGGACAGATGCAGATGGCAGCATCTGGAAGCTGGTGAGAGCACCAAAAAATATTCGATGGTCGCCCACAGAATCTGCTCCGTAACTAAAACCCAAGTATCTGGTGATAGAAAGTGGGTGAACTGTGGGGCACACTCATACACAATAATAGTTGACAGCAGTAAGAATCAAAGTATTACAGCCGCACACATCACAAAAAAAGATAATGTTGATCAAGAGAAAAGTAAGTTATAATATAGTAAATACAATTCAATTTCATTTATTTGAAGATTTTAAACATACAAAATAAGGCCATTATTTAGGGCAGGGGAGGGAATGTTTGGCCCGAGGGCCATGTAAGGCCTGAGAAATAATTTGGTCTAGCCCTGCCAAGGCAACTGTGGGCGGAACTCAAAAATCAATAAATCTAGGAGTTTTTGCATAATAACGTATGTTAATATTAAATGAATTATATTAATCGAATGATGCTATAAATATCCAAATGGCCCTTGGCAGAAAAAAAGGTTCCCCACCCTTGATCTAGGGATACACGTGTGAGGTGAAACTATGAAGGTACACTAGAAACTGATTAAGGCCAGGATACTAAATTATTTTAAATGTGTGTTTATAATAATCACAGTAACATTTTTAGTTTGAAAAACAAATTTTAATTGAAAAGAAAAAACTGTATCTGGACTCAAGCGAGGGGAAGGGAGGACAAAATGGCTATTGTTCCACTGAGCTGGACGGTGGACGCACAGGTGGGCAGTGCACTACTTTCTCACAGAAATGTGTGGATGCTTTTTCCATATAAAGTGTTTCCAAACACATGACTGAGATATAAGACATTACAATGTTCATTCGCTTCACTATATCTGAGTGGAAGAATATGGATTTTCTTTTCTTCCTTTTACTTCTTCATATTTCCTACAATAAATATATGTTCCTTTTACATTAATGAAACACTGTGAGATCAGTCATGTCTCCCCCAACCCTCGGTTTCCCAATCCCAGCTCTACCGCCTTCCATACATAGCCAATCTAGGAAAGGACAGAGATCAGTGACTTGATTCCCTATTGGAGTTATTAATTTATACAGAGATCCCGGTTTGTTAATTCCACTACAAATTTACATTTGCCCACAGGCACTGAAGTCAGGGAAAAAAGTAGGCCAATTCTAAAAGAAATCATCTGGCAGGCAATTAAAAACCTGATAAAAAATTGAAGGGGAGAGAGAATCAGAACACTACAGGTTAAATCCTACCATAAATTTCATATGATTGTTTGCTCCTCTCATGAAGGGGTTTTGAATTGAATTCAGGTTATATCAAACATTGCTCAAAACAGCTTGAGGTATTTAAAATATATCCAGAGAATCTATTTATAATACTCATAATAATTTTTATTCTGAAAGACCAAACTGAAAAAGAGGATAATCTCCATAACTTCTGAATATGGGAAGATCAAAGCGCCTAAATGTTGGAAATCACCTACTTGGGTATTCACCAAGTGCTTTGTATAGTTTGTCAAAGCATAAAAAAGCTAAAATCATTGCCGCTGCCCTCAGAAGTTACATCTATCACACAATACCGGTTCCACTATTTTAATGCAAATTTCTAATCAATACCAACCTACCTATCAATGCTAACACAGAATAAATACTTTTCACGTGTTAGAAAAATTGACTACTGTAATTCTCCACTGGAATCCAGTACATCTGTGATACCCTACGATGTATTTGTTCATTCGATTAGCAGAATCATGTTTTGATGATGCTCTAGTTAATACGTCTTCCTTTAGGATTCCACAATCATTAAGGTTTATGTATTCATAATCTGAGAGGCCGACGTGAATAGGCCGGAGGGCCCCAGGAGCACTTAAAAGCTGGACGGGAAGAAAAGTGCTGCTCAAATAGCTTTTGCAGAGCAACAGACCGTGAATCTCCTTTGTGGGCTCAGATAAGCTTGGACTGAAGGGGGCTCCCCTTACTCCCACGAACCCAAGCTGCACGGTCTGACTTCCTGGGTTTCCAGTCTTGACCCCTGGCAGCCCATTCCATTGACCCTGTTCTATTAGCACAACTGTGGCGAACAAAGGTGGTATGGGAATGTCTCCTGCCCGACTCTGTTGATCTCAGTCCAAAATTCTCTTTTTTAATTATTTTTTTCAATTGAGATACAATATGGTATTAGGTATACGACATGGGGATTAGACATTTATGTAACTTATGAAGTGATCACCCTGTAAGTCTAGTGCCCATGTGATGATAAACTTGTGAGTAGCGGGACAGGCTTTGCACCAAAGAATAGATGATGGAGAAGAGAAGGTGGAAAAAGGGTAGAGGCCCCGCAGATTCTGAGGCATGACCCTGTGTATGGTAACTGCATATCATTTACCAAAGCAGCATCCACATAATGCTAAGAGTCTGAACTCAGAAAAATCCTGAAACCCACCAAGGCTGAAAGATTTAAATAGCAGAGCCAGTCACAAAAACAACCAGTAGATTTTTTTCTAAGCATTTTACTAAAACTCTGGTCCATGTATTACTTTCTGGTTAATAAAAGAAGACAGGAAAACTGTTTTCTGGTTTTCCAATATAAAAAGCCAACTTCAAAGGAGTTTTATAAGTACCATAAGGTAGTATTGTCACCCAGACAATTTCCAAAGGCCTTTACAAACCACTCTCAGATAACTAATCTGCTATCTGGCCACTCTTATGAGAAAACATTTTTAAAGAGTCCATAAACAATCATTATCTTTAAACAGCATCCTTAAAAACTAAACACATCCGGAATAACATAGATTTGTTTTTCATTTTTATCTCCCTTAGACTCTACTTCAGACCTCCTTCTCAACCTTTCTAATAATTACAAAAAGAAATCTTTAAACCAAAAGCTAACAACATAACAAGTATTACAATAGATTCAAGAAAAATTCACCTTGCAAAAATGGGTTTGAAATAAAAATGTATCTTTGCATTAGAGAAAAGGCAAAGAGACAATAAAAAGATAGAAACCTAAATGAAGAAAATCGTTACATAATCATTTACTTTTCCATTTTAATTAAACTTGAATTCCAAATGATGCTTGAGTTTATTAACAAGATAATTCTTTATAAGTCACTACTGAGCAGGCTCCATAATAATTTTATGGTTTGTCAATATCAAATGCTGGAGCGTAATCTAAGAATTGAATGAGTCAATAAAATAAAAGGTGATCACAATACGCCTACACAGTCACCTGAGAACTCCTTTGCAGACTGAAAGGGGGTTTCCAGTTACTTTCAGCATCACTAATGAAAGCAAAATCTTCAGCCCTGAATATCCCATTTGCTCCTCAGTCAACCTCACATCCATTCTCCAACCAACAGACAACAGGCAGCTCCCTTATGCATAGTATGCATTTGGAGAAATGAAATTAGAATTTTTATAAGTGGAAAATAGTCACAGATCACATAAATATTGATTCTTATCTGATAATCAAAATAAAGTTTGAATCACCAAATTCACTGTAGCCCACTGCATTCTATTCTGTACATGCTATTTATAAGGCACTATTTTCTTCCAGGCTAAGACCTTTCCTAAACCACAATGGGAGGATTCCTGACTTCCAAAGTCCTGTAGCAAAGGTTAACCTATTTAAGTTAAGTGCAAAAGAGTGAGTGTGTGTGATGTGTGTCGATGGGGAGAAAGGGTTGAGGGGGTGTGCAGGAAGAAGCAGGGTATATTGAAAGGAAATTCCTCTGAATTCAACATGAGAAATTTGGAAATTCAGGAGGCAATCCAACCTACTCTGAAGTATCACTTGAGTCAGAGCATGTCTGAAACACTTACTAGTATCTTGGAATTCCCCATATTCTTGAATAAAATATAAATTTAAGATGGCAGAAATTGAACAATCTGAGAAATATAACCAAATTTTCAGCACTGCAAAACTGGATTACGCTTTACTTCTTCTAGCAATCTATTATTTTAATTCAATATTTACAAAAATGGAAAGTAAGTAAAATAGCACAACTCAACATTCTGAAACGTTATAGAGAGAGAGTCCTGTCAAGTAGGAAAATAGCCCTGCATGGCTCTTTCTCCTCTGAAATTACATTCATGCTAACCTCTCCTCTTCTATAGAGGAACTTGACCCCTGCAGGCCAGAATGGAGTTCACTGAATATGTGAATACTTCCCACTGTGTGGGCGTTAATGCAAATCTGGCAACTGCTACAACCATTTACACTAACACCCTCTTTTACACAACTGCTATTACTTGTGCTAAAATCCCAGCTGTCAAGTCTACATTTTTTTCTAAAATAATAATCCCTCTAGTTGAGTAGAGGGGAGAAAGGAAGGACGATGGCAGAACCACCAAGTGCAGAGGGCACTGAGGGTTGAATAAGCCCATTGTCTGTTTTCGAACAAGGGGGCTGTATTCACGAGGAAACCAGAGTACAAACTAGATTAAAACAAAGACTTAAAATTCAGAAATGAGTCAAAAGTAGCTGAAAACCCACCCAATATTTTTTTAAACTACGATTGCCATGCTTGGCATTTTATTTGTTTCTATTACAAAATTTAAAATGTGGAGATGATACATAAGAATGCCTTCATTTTCCCCATTTCTCCTGAACATTTAAAATGCCTCTTGGGGAAGTAGAATAGCCTTTCTGTTTTAAAAACCTCTCAAGTAAATTGGAGATCAGTCCATTTATTAAGCATTTGATTTTTACACACCTCAATCAAAACTAGAAATCATAGTAAAAGAATACAACATTCATTCTTTTGGGGAAGGCTTGTCTGGGCAAGAAACCTTTAGGCTGATTTATAAATGATGCATATGATTCAACCAAGCAAAACTGTGGGGGAAGGGGATTGGCATTCTAGGAATGGCACAGGGCCCAACAGTGCACAGGAAGTGTGGTAGAAAAGAAGACCAATGAGTCTGAGTGTGGTGGAGAAGAAAATGAAATTAGGCATGTAGGTGGGCACAGGCCAGAGCACAAGGATGGAGTAGGCCATATTCCACCCTAGCCCTGCATTTCAAAAAAAAAAAAAAAAAAAAAGAAAGAAAGAAAGAAAGAAAGAAAGAAAAAGAAATGTGGTCTTTATTACACCAAATAAAAGTACACATAAGCAAAGCACATTCGAAGCTTCACCTTGAGAAGTTTCAGAGTAAAAGTAATTAATAATCCCCTACAGGATAGACTTTCACGCCTGTAAAGACAGTGATCATCTTTCTCACATATCTTTTCCATCATGAAACAGTTCCAGATTCTTCAAATGCCCACTGGTAACCCAACCATAATAGTCTAGTGGTGAACACAATGGATTTGGATTAAAGAAATTTGAGACCTGATACTAGACTTACTGGATTCTGTATTTTAGGGATATCACTTATATTATCTAGAAAGGTTGCCCAAATCCATCAAATAGAGAAGAATCTGTTGCACAGAGAATTACTGTAAGGTTCAAATGAGCTAAGAGATGTAGGAAATCTAAACAAAACCAGGTATTGTTAGTAGGGAGAATTGGTGATGATGATAACAATAGTTATTACTATTATAACAGACAAATAGGAATGTCAATATGTTACCAGTTGTCCACATCCCTGGAGTGTCCAGAACTGAATGCAGTGTTTAAAAAGTAGGTTGTCACAGGGGGAAAATTGCAACTATGTGAGGTGATAGACATTAATTTATTGTGGTAATCACATTACAATTTGTACATCTGCAAATCATTACGTTGTACACCTTAAATTTAGGCAGTGTTATATGTCAATTAGTTTTCAATAAAACTTGAAAAACACTCAGCAATGATCAATCTTTTAGCACGATGCTCTATCCTTCTCTGGACCTCCCCATTAAACAGTTTTCAATAAGAAGTCATTAACAGAGCAACATTGAAAGTAAATGTCCTGCCGGGACCAGTTTAGCTCAGTGGATAGAGCGTTGGCCTGCGGACTGAAAGGTCCTGGGTTCGATTCCGGGCAAGGTCATGTACCTTGGTTGCAGGCAAGGGGGTGTGCAAGAGGCAGCTGATCGATGATTCTCTCTCATCGATGTTTCTAACTCTCTATCCCTCTCTCTTCCTCTCTGTGAAAAATCAATCAATCAATCAATCAATAAATAAATAAATAAAAAAGAAAGCAAATGTCCTGAAAATAATAGATGGAGGGTTTTCTGGGTCAGAAACTGCTAAGTGTCAACAAATATTTAAGAATAAAAGTTTTTACCAATACTATGAACTTTTTATGTACCTTTCTGATTATAAACTATTTCAGGTTAAGTTGACATGAATTTCTTGGCTCCCATGGTTTGGTTTGTTTGTTTGTTTGTTTGTTTGTTTGTTTGTTTTTTAATATATTTTATTGATTTTTTTACAGAGAGGAAGGGAGAGAGATAGAGAGCTAGAAACGTCGATGAGAGAGAAACATCGACCAGCTGCCTCTTGCACACCCCCTACCAGGGATGTGCCCGCAACCAATGTACATGCCCTTGACCGGAATCGAACCTGGGACCTTTCAGTCTGCAGACCGATGCTCTACCACTGAACCAAACCGGTTTCGGCTTGGCTCCCATGGTTTTTCCCTCAAATGAACTATCTAGAAGACATAAATACATGGCAGCATAATGCATTATTATAAAAGGTAAAGGATCATTTCAGAAGGACAGAAATGTTGTCTTAATTATCTCGGTATCATTTGAATCTAATGCCAACATCTGAAATATAGTAGGCAAGAAGTAAATTGATAATTGCTTGAATGCACAGCTGATATGTGAGCTGTCATATAAAAGTGCAGAAAATACAAAACAACTTTCTATTATAAATATAAAAAAATAAATATTATATTAAAGGTGATATAATAGTGATAACTAACATGAGTGCACTTACATGGCCCTAGACACTAGGCTCAATGTTTTATGCAGATCATCTCAGATAGTAACTAATGTCTGGACAGTGGAGTGGGGTATTGGAGAAGATGTCACAGGAAAAGTGATGAGTTTATAACTTGTCCATCACAGTTTTTAAAAAGGTAATGTTTACCTTCTTCATCTTCACCTAGCTAAATCATTCCCCTAATTGGAATTTTAAGGATAACTTCATAAACTACAAAGTGAGTTCTAAAAAAACAATCTAGGTTGGCACCTGTGCAATCAAATACATGATAACCGAGTTTTAAAAAGTTCATCTTATCTTGAGTATATTTCACCGCAGAACAATATGGAGATGGTAGATTTAAAATTGCATTTAATAAAATTGTCTTGCTTTCCTTCGCTAATGGAGGTGGGCCATTCTGCAACATTCAGCAACAACAACTCCGGGACTCACCAGGATTTAGAAGCAAACTTGAGAGATTTGCCTAAGCCATGCAAATCCATCTCACTCAGTACAAAAGTAATCCCACAGCCCACCTCTGAGGGACATACCAATGCTTAACAGCTTTCCCAGACTGTGAGGCAAGCCATTTTGAACACAAAGAAGGGGGGCATGAGTTTCCAGAAAGCAAAATAGTTTGTAAGTTAAAAGCGAACATTGAAAGTAGGAGACAGTATTAAGAAATGAGAGCAATACCAAGACTTAGTGTCAGAAAGAGAAGCAGTTCCAAAAACTGTTTAATCCATTAAACTGATACCCAACTATTCAACTATACTGAGAACTTAATTTGATCACACCCGACTTCCCTTTACATTTTAATTAAGATTAGTTTAGCATGTAAGTGAGTTTTGAGCATGACATCCTAATGTGAACAAGACTGGAAAGAATGGGAATAGGTCCACCAGAAAAGGAAACAGGAAAGTCAATCCTTGGGGACTCTCTGATCCTTAAGGTGAAAGCACCAGAAAGGTGACTAAGGCTAGTGGCATTAAGGAGTCAGCTGGAAAGACTTTCCACTTTAGATTCTTCCCTGGAAGTGTGCCCACTCATGATGACGGCAAGGGAATGCAGCAAGTGCAAACAGGACGTTAATAGTGTTCTCTTTCTCAACTCTAACCAGCACTCCTCCTACTTATGCATTCTGGTGTTGGGCCTTTAAAAAAAAAAAAAAAAATGCAGTCTGACTCACACTTGTTACCTAGGATATCCCTAGATTCTAATTTGCATAGAGCTTGTCATTCACCACTTTGCAATCTTTTGAGTCCTTTTCTTGCTGTTTACACTGCCCTTCACTTTTCCTTGATTACTGTATTTGTGTGAATATATGTGCGTATAAAACTATATCTGTATATTCATGTAATCTAAGATGGAATCTTATTCTAGTGTTTTAAAGTTAGGAAAACGCAACAATAAGTGCCACGTCTGCAGACTACTAAACTGAAATATTTTTACTATTGATAGTTCAGTGACTGAATTATCACAATTGCAATTACTTTCAAACTTTTAATATCCGTATTTTCCAAGATTTTTCCCCAAACTCATTATTTTCTAACATCATTATAGTTGTGGGCTCTCATAAGATCCATCTGTAAGTTACTGGCTCTTCGAATCAACATCAACCACAGGCCATTTATTTCTAAGAAAAACCTCAGTTAATATTTATTTTATTCATTAGTTCAAGTGGTAGAGCTAAGGTATAATAGTCAGAAGCCAAACTCTGCAATCTACAGAGAAACGATTTTATATCCATACAACTGCTTCCTGCCAGTGGATTCTGGAGTGCAGCCTTGGGAATTTCAATGACCGATTTACCCAGGGAAAGAAAGCTTATTTTTAGTAAGTAGGGAAAGAAAATGTTGATTTAACTTATTTCAGTGCCTGTGAATCTACTTTGGAAAGGAGAGGCAGAGTTTGATTAATTAGATTAGCAAATTCAGTAAGTTGTTTATTCAGTTGGGTGAATCAATGTTTCCCTGAGTTCAGTTTAGCTTTATTTTATGCTTTCAAATCTATCCAGTAGGTGAGATGGGGAAAGCCAAAAGCTATTCTATTCCACAGCTCTTTCAAATCTCTTTTCACATGTTAATTTGATCTTTGTGTGATTAGAGGCAAACATCTTTCACAGTCCTTCTCTCTCCTCTCCCATCCCCCCAAAGCCAACCCATGAATACATGCATGTAGATGACAGAAAATTATAGGTAATAGAAAAACTGACTACACTGCTAGGTTCCTATTTTTTATGCGTCTCAATTTTTAGTATTTCTCCTTTCCTGCTGGCTTTAGTTTTAAATTTTCTTTCCACCCCAAATTAAAATCCAAATGGAAATAAAGGAGCTTTCTCAATTAATGACAGCACATTTTAAGATTATTAGAAAAGACTTAATAGAGCAAGTTGCTTAATTTTTTTTAATAGTTGCTAAATTTCTCAAATGTTGGCTAGATTTTCTTCCTTCATTCTTTTAATGCCCTGGTTTAGGAAGTTCCTTTCATCTTAACTTGCTACATAAAATCATTCCTGAATCATTTGTTACTGAGCTTCACAGGAGTACAGCTGTTCAAACAAAGTACTTGCCTAGGAAAAGCCTGGGAAGACCCGGGAAGGTAATCAAATTAAAATTCCAACTATACATTCTTTTCAGGGAGTACAGACAACTTGGATATTTTATATTTGAAAGGTTTAAAATAAAAAAGACAGGCTCTGAAGCACCATAGCCTACATTTTCCCATTAATGACCTGGATGACATGTTCAGACAGAGATAAACTTAATTCAGCTACAAATCAAATATATTTCTCTTGAAGAGATTATTTTTATTTTAATTAAAAAACATTTTTTGAAGATCTGAGGAATGGGGAGCTTGAGATCCTAACAGTGGGGGCTGAGCTTATCTGTCTCAATGTGACGGGCATAAGAATGAGAGCTGGTGGCCTGGATGCAGGAGTGTTGGATGGCTTCTGATAAACACCAGATTCCACCATTTATCAACCGAAGGCGGAACTGCAGTGCTTTTATTCAAAGGCTGCAAGAATCGCCTTCTCCGGGAAAGCTGGCATCTCTCTAGTTCTCTGAAGAAGATTTTCAGATCACAGTCTCCCTCCAGCTAATGAGCCATATTCGATTGGCCTTGAAATTCAAAAGCAGACAGAGACCAATCAAAATTGGAGTGTGTTCACCCTTTTGAATGTATTCCTTTTGTGTCTCCAATGCATCTATATTGGCTGAGCTAGCAGAGAATGTAGAGGTGTCTTAGATCAAACAGTTGAATATTTTTTAAATTTTACTAAAATTAATGCCCACCCCCATATGTAAGTATTATGTTTTCCAGCTGAAGGAAGAGCATCCTCTTTTTTACCAGCTGCCCAAGACCACCAACTCCAGACAGTCACTAAGTCCATTCAAAATCTGACTCCTACCGTATTTTCTGGCGTATAAGATGACACTGTGTTCTAGTAAAAAGCCTGCTCAGATTGGCCAGAATCAGAGAGGCAATCTATTAAAAAAAGAACTGGTGTTGCCTCGGAAGTGGGGGGTAGTCTTATACAGCGAATATAGGCCTAAACCTTTGTTTTAACTGTAAAATTAAGGGGTCGTCTTATACGCCGGAAAATACGGTAAATATCTTTGGACTCCATCCACTTTTCTGCATTCCTAAAGCCAGACTCCTAGTTAGAGCTACTGTTATTTTCCAACTAAATTAAGGCAGAAACCATGCAGCTGTCTATCTTCATCCCACACACTGGCTAGACTGATCTTTCTAGGAAGTAAATCTCCTATTGGCATTAGAATGAATTCCAAACACCTGAAAATAACAGCTCAATGCCTGATCAGGTTCCATGCAATGCTCAGGCCCAATTCAATGTCTCTGCTTCCACCTCATACTCTACAGCAGTGTTTCCCAAACTTCTCTCAGACTGAGAATCACCTGGTGGAGTTGTTAAAATACAGATTCCTGAATCCCAACTAAGAGATGCTAAACTAGAATTTTTGGGAACATATAGGTAAAATTGTATATTTAACTTAGTGTTCTAAGACAGAGCACTAAGTTAAGTATACAGATGGGATTCAGAATCTGAATTTTAACAACTCCACCAGGTGATTCTCATCATGAGAGAAGTTTGGGAAACACTGCTCTCCAGTGAAGCAGGCTTTGGCGTACACTCGTATAATAGGCCCGCAACACCCCCCCTGGGCCATCACCCCTCTCACTCTTCCTCTCCCTTCCATTGACTCACTCTTGCTCTTCACTAAGTCTCTGTTTAGATATCACTTTCTCCAAGAAGTTGTTCGTCTAAATCAGGGCTACGTAACCCACCTCTCCTGTCCTGTGTCAGCCCATTTTTACACTGAAACAGCATTTACACTCCAATGCCATTGTTATTTGTTCGCACCCCCTAGAATGGAAACTCCATGAAGACAAGGAAAGAACCCGTAGAGTTCATCATCAAATTCCCAATGCCGGGGCCTAGCATAGGGCCTGGCACTTCGTTAGCATTCAAATTAAGTATATATTGAATACGTAAATAAATTAATTAATGACAGTTTTCACTCAAAGAGTTCCTGAAGTCCCCATGGCCAGCATTTTTCTAAAAATGGGCTCCAAAGGGTTTTTTTTTTTTTTTTTAAGTTTCCTAAAATGTAACCTGGAAGAGCAGCATTTCCTAGTTGTTTAATGAATATTTGTTATTGGAATTGGACAAAGGAATGAACAGGGCAACAAATGAACAAGGCTATTCAGTATATAACAAAGTGGAGGGGGGGGTGTTTTTTACTAAAACTACTTGTCAGACACCGGATAGGAGCCAGAACATGGAAATCGAGTCACACAGACTACACAGGGAATGGGGTCTAGGTGGTTTTCTTACTCCACCAAGTGCAAGGCGGCCTGGATTGGGTATTTTAATTATTTGCTGTTGCTCCAATTTCATTACACTACTGGCCACTACACTTTGGCATCAGCCTCAGTTTAGAAAGAACAGCACTGGTGGAACATTAGTCTTACTGGTGTCCCCAAGTCAAATGCTGAAATGAGAAACACTTCAAGTTTACTCTTATTCCGCTTAATTCTAAGCAAGCAAACAAACTTATATTCAAGAGGATCTCCCCACACTCTAATGATTTTGTGCTAATTCAGTCACTCTGCCCTACTGAATTTTGTTCAAGCTTCCCTAATAATTAGTTGGTATGTGATGAAATAGCTGCTCTGGCCAATTACAGTCCCTATTTACTCTTTACCCCAGGCAAGAACTGAGATCTGGGATTTGGGTGTAGATATTCATTATAAAAATAATAAATAAATAAATAAAACTGGTAGTGAGGACCTGCTTTCACCTATTCAAAAGCACCCAGTGCTACAAGCAAAAATTCAAACTACTCTGCCGGGGTGTAGGGGGGAGGGGGGACCCATCTAGATGACTGCGTACCACCTGTCATCTCATTCCCAGCCTTCCAGGCCCTCGGACCCCGCACTCCAGGCACACACTCAGCGGCCCCCGAGCCTCCCTTTGTGCCTTGCGCAGGCTCTTGTCTTTGCTTGAAATATCTCCATTCCAGTCTCATTCCTCACCCTGTCCTTGTGCCTGGCACATACTCCCTACCCCCAAGCAGAATCAATTAGTGCCTCCTTTGTCCTTCCTTGCCTCACATCTCTCAGGCCACTTAACACATTAGATTTTGCAATTAATATTTATGCATCTATCTTCCCTACCAAGTTGAGAGCTGCTTGTAAGAAGACACCACATCTTACTCATATTTAGGTCAATGGTGCATGAAATAATACCTAGCATATGGTAGTCAACGAATGGCTATTTAATGAATGGGTCTGCTTCATCCCTGCCTATAACTGAGGCCATCGATTAAAATGATCAGAATCTGACTGTAAGTCCATCCATTATGATTCTGTACATCATAAACATCAACGGGAAAAAAAACAAAAAAAAATCAAGGGCTACCATTTACTTGCTAAAGAGATGTAGGGTGAGTTACAGACTAATTATCATAATGACAAGCAAATGGCTCAGCTCCTGACAACATCACCTTGAATTGCTGTTCCAACTTGATCACGAGTTGGAAATGATTCAAAAGAGAACGTTTAGAGATTTTTAACTGGCACTAGCTATCTGGCCTTTTTAATACTTGCTCTATCTGCTGAATATCTATATGCTTGGCTTACTTTGGTAGAAAAGAACTAACTACCGAGTTGTGTTAGAAAAGATGCCTGACTTTAATTTAAGGGCTTTTCAGCCTGGTAAACACACTGAGGCACTATAAGGCATTCCTTATAGATGCCATGTGCGTGGTGCAAACAGGGGGTCACTGGCATTTGCAGGAGGATGTTTTGTGGCCTTTTTTACATAATGCTGGTGGCCTGGTAAATGTGGTCTAAGATGGCCACTGACTCCTTTTAGGCCAGGGTTTGCACAAGGTTAGCTGCAGTTCTCTCCCTGGAAACCAGGGGCTGGAGAGATAAGGTGCCTCTGCCATGAAGAGAAAGGGGGTTAAAGAAGGCCTCGCAACTCGTCCAGGCTTTCCTTCCATGCTAGGGGCTTTATCCTGGAGATGCCTCAGGGAAATAGTTTAAGTCTGATAAGCTTCGGGATAAAGCTCTGCCCCCAAACCCATCTTCTCCCAGAAAATCTCTAATGAGTACTGGCCTCTCCCACTCCCAGAGCCAATTATTTACTCACACACAGGAGTTCCTGGGATATGGTTTCTGCCTTCAAGAATCTCCGCCCTTCATTATCAAGGTCTAATGTAACTGTAAATATTTACCTTTATTTGTCTTCATTGCACTTGTTATTGTAAATTCTCATAGTCAGCTATTTTCTAAGTTTTAAAAAAAACACAAAAAACTAAGCTCTTAATTTTGCTTTCCAATATTTATCTAGTCCCATTTCTCATCAATCCAACACGTCATCGTGATCCACACTGTCAAACTAAGATTCTCTCTTTGCTTCCTATAATGTGTCCCATTGTGTATTTACTTGTAATCTAGAAATATCTAAATTTCCTACCAAGTCTCATAAACCTCAAAAGACCACCTTTCTCTGGGGACCACATAGCCAGCCAGTGCCCAAAGCCAAGTAACATTCAAAATTACTTTTGATATTTCAGAACAAAGGATTCAAGCCGGGAGTTGAGGCATAAATCCATTATTTGAAAATATATGAAAAGCATCTTCTGCACATGTGAATATATTGGATCTTTTTCTTGGGGGGGAGTTTTCATTGCTTTCAAGCCATTCTCACAGGGGCTTGTGAGACACACACACACACACACACACACACACACACACACACACACACAAACACTCCTAAATATATGAAATCCTGCTAGCTTCAATGAAGAAAACATTTTTGTGTACAAAGATGATACAATTTCCATTTGTCTAATAAAATATGTCAAAATCTTTCCATGCTTTTTAATTGATAATGTGATGAAAAGCTCCAGGTCGTAGGTGAGTGCAGGAGCACAAAGATCTGTGAGAAGAGGCAGCAAAGGAAGAGAACAAGCTCCCTCCCCCCCCCAACCCCCCCCCCCCCCCCAATAATGTATGCCTAAAAAACTGGAATCATGGAAAAGATAAGCAAAACAGAAGCAGGTCATTGTGACTTGACATTTAGAAATAAGCAACATTTTATTCCTACTGACCTATAAATCACCCTCCAGGCCTGATTTTCATCACTACCCTACAAAAGGTTACTGAACTGCCTCAGCATTTCTAAATACTACAATATACCCTGTTTCCCCGAAAATAAGACTGTCTTATATTAATTTTTTCTCTCACAGTTGCGCTAGGTCTTATTTTCAGGGGATGTCTTATCTTTCCATGCTCTAGGTCTTATTTTCGGAGGATGTCTTATTTTCGGGGAAACACGGTAGCTAGAGAACATCATTGTGTCTGTCATATAATCTCTTTAAGAATATTTTATTGATTGATTTAATTTGAGAAAGAGAGAGAAAGAGGAAGAGATTTGTTGTTTCATTTATTGATGCATTCATTGGTTGTTTCTTGTATGTGCCCTGACCGCACATCCTTGGTGTATTGGGACAACATAATAAACCAACTGAGCTACCTGGCCAAGGCCTGTCATATAATCTCTTAAAACCAACATTGGGAAATAATATTAAGAACAAAATGCCTACATTTCTTTACACAAATTAACTAGGGAAATGTATGCCTAACAATAAAGGGGTATAGTGGGAAGAAGTACTTGGGTTTGGAAAAATAAATACATAAGGCTTTACCTACATCATAATTTATATGGCACTCGGTGCCTCAAAACAGGAATATGCATGAGAAAAACCCATTTTAAATTTGTCCTGCACTTTGATCTGACAGTACCAGGGGTGATTTATTTGCTTTCATTGTTATAATTCTCCAACATCCTTTTCTGAATGAATCCAGATGGAAATGTCTCTCTTCTGGATTCTGTTATTTGCTGCTGCAGTTTCCATCTGTGGTGTTAAAAGCCAGCCCTTATTTTATCTGGGACACCAAGCAACCTTCCCTTCTTCACACTCCTTGGTGTCTTCTCAACAGCTCCACATGGAAATAAATCTCTGGGTTGCTTCAAATGCATCCAACACTTCTTCCCTATTATTTATGTTGGTGACAAACTCTTTCTCACCAACTGTCTAGGGTCACTCAGAGGCACTTGATTTGAAAAAACACCAGGCTTCTCATCCAATATTTTGGTAGCTCGACAGCTCCCCACTTCAGCTCTGCCAGAGTTAGCACATTGTGAAGTGGAACGAAGCTCTTACATCTCATCTGAGATTGTCTTTAACATCCATATGCTTAAGTTGCTTCCACATGGATTCTCAAGTCTAAAGAACATGAATATCAGCAACAATCCTGGAAAATTTGATGTTGCTTTTTCAAAATCCTGAGCAGTGCTGTCACAGAATAGACACAATCCCAGATCTGCATTTATTATCGCTGAGACCTCTGAATAAGTCTCTTAACCTCTCGGAACCTCGCTTTCCTCATCTGTAACGTGGGGAGCAGACTGCCTTCCTCACTGGGGTATATTTATATGTGATAACGTATGGGAAAGGCTCAGCAGAGACACTGGCTGCTCCCAAGCCAGTCCTCACAAGTGTCAGGTGTTTATTCTGACAGCAAAGTCTTAATTATCTGTGAACATTATTAGCATGAAATTTTTGTGCATTTTTTTAAAACAGGAATCAAAATAACTTACATTTTTTAAAAGCAAGCAAACATTTCCTGTTCAAAAATATCAAGAGCTTATAATGACAAGCCCCTGGTCTGGAGGGACAGTGAACTCTTCCGGCTCATTCCTTCTCCGGGTCTTGTTTGGTCTTCCCCATCTCTCTGTAAATTAAAATAGCACCCAGGAGAAGGTTCTGTAAACACTATTTATCTAGCAAGGCTACAACTGATAAGGGCCCTAGATGAAGTCC
Organism: Pipistrellus hanaki; assembly: GCF_964339955.1. Taxonomy (NCBI): domain Eukaryota; kingdom Metazoa; phylum Chordata; class Mammalia; order Chiroptera; family Vespertilionidae; genus Pipistrellus; species Pipistrellus hanaki. The sequence goes on along the minus strand of NC_140504.1, from coordinate 129,706,506 downwards.
TAGGGCAAACTGGTTGCTACGCCTAATCTCTTGAAAAGACTGATTAAAGATTCAAGTTGTGACGGCCATGTGAGAAACACACATGTGGTTTGAAAAGATCTGAATTCTATTGTGCTGTTCTTGGTGAAAATCCATGCAGAGCAAGGGAGCTGACACATTCAATAGAGCACATGGGCCTCCACTGTATCGAGGGCCCTCCAGGTATTTTAAGCACCAGAATGAAACTATACAAATGAAAACAAACAATACCTCACTATCTGTCCATGCTCCATCCTGCCAAAAAAAAATAAAATAAAATAGATTCTTTTTTTTTTTTAGTAAGTCTGTTGTAAGATGATTGTGGAATTATTTAGACCATTCAGCAAGATTTTTCACTAAGCTACAATGCACAAGATTTATTTTGTCATTGTCCAACACAAACAATTGAAGAAACTCAGCCCAGCGAAACATCCCCAGGAGAAACAATCTGAAATTTAATTAGTGAAAAATGGAAGCAGTTTAAATACAATTCCAGGCATTTTTTAAAGTAATATTTGAATAGACATCTGCTGCATCTACTAAGTGTTTGGGCAAAGCACAAGAATCCTTGATCTGATGTGATGCCCAAGATTATGAACAAGACTATCTGCTGTCAGGGCAAGACCCACATTTAAGACAAATCTCCAGAAATCAACCTTCTCCAGTTCAACATCTACCCAACCCCCAGCAAATAAAGAGAGCTAGGTAGATGAAGAAAGAAAAAATTAGTCCCAGTCTGAAGTGTAGTATAAGGGAAACAAAAGATTTAAGGATAATTGCCCTAAGATGGTATTCTGACCCATAATTACCTCTGCTTTATGACCACTTCAATTTCCTCATTTATAAAATGGAAATATTAATGTCCTCTTCCCAAAAGTTTTGAAAATTAAATGAAACCATTGTCAGACACTATACAAATATTGGTTGAAGTATTGAAGAAATAGAGAACACTAATCAAATTAGTGCTATATCACTACTGTGCTTTCTGCCATAAGAATTTTATTATATCAGCTTTATAGATTTATTCATATATATAAAAGTTTGACCACGCAGTTTCAGTTTCGTAAGATGGAAAGAGATGCAGAGATGGATGGTACTAATTGTTGAACAATGATATAAATGTTCTTATGCCACTGAGTTGTGCACTTAAAAATAGTTAAAGTGGCAGATAAATTTTACAGTATGTGCATCTCAACACAATTTTTAAACTCTTTAAAACTATTTAAAGAGTATAATATTTTGGCCGAAGCCGGTTTGGCTCAGTGGTAGAGCGTCGGTCTGCGGACTGAAGGGTCCCAGGTTCGATTCCGGTCAGGGGCATGTACGTTGGTTGCGGGCACATCCCCAGTAGGGGGTGTGCAAGAGGCAGCTGGTCGATGTTTCTCTCATCGACGTTTCTAGCTCTCTATCTCTCTCCCTTCCTCTCTATAAAAAATCAATAAAATATATTTTTTAAAAAAAAAAGAGTATAATATTTTGGAAGCAGAAAATATCTTCCTTCAATCTTTAATTTGGTCAATTTAAGTAATCTGGGCTCTCTCCTCTTTTGGAACATAGATTATACTGGTAATAATTCAAAATAATCAGGTGGCCGAAACCGGTATGGCTCAGCGGTAGAGCGTTGGTCTGCGGACTGAAAGGTCCCAGGTTCGATTCCGGTCAAGGACGTGTACATTGGTTGCGGGCACATCCCTGGTAGGGGGTGTGCAAGAGGCAGCTGGTCGATGTTTCTCTCTCATCGACGTCTCTATCCTCTCCCTTCCTCTCTGTAAGAAAAATCAATAAAATATATATTTTTTTAAAAATAATAATCAGGTGAAGGGAATGTGTAATGTAGAGAAGGCCCATATTGCACAATGGTTTATATTGAAATAACTTTTCTCTACATACTTTGTCTTAAATTAAGATGTTAATAATACTGTAAAGTAATTATTTAATCCAGTTCAAAATGGAACATATCATAATACTAAAGAGAACTATCAGAGCCTTTATAATATAACAATTAACTGAGACACTTAAAAGTTAATGTTAAACTGAAAGATTCTTTCATCTGAAACTCTATTTCCTTCATGTGAAATTTCAAACTCTGAAAGTCGTTAGAAAAGACATTATTTTAAATTGGTTAGAATTGCCTACTAATGTCTAAATGATCATAAATTACAATTTTGTAAAATCATCTATAATTTTTTTAAAGTTCCAAATACAATAATATAATAGTAAAGTGTCTAAGACTTTTCGTTCCCAGCTTCCTATAAATACTCATAAAAACATACCAAGAGAGGGGGGAAAGCTTCTCATGGGGAACAAAGACTGGAAGCAAGCATGACTACAACTGGAGAAATTTTCTACCCTTTCACTGATTGTGGCTCGATTCAGAAACATAATTTTGCAATCCACCTCCTTAGTTACAATGTGGGGAATGGAAGTGAAAGGTCTTCATTGATAGCAACTGAGCAAGAAACTACATTATCCTGAGAAAATGGACAGGTTGGTGACCCAAATTTGCACTTCTCAAATTTCCTTTTTCCATGCCTAATAATACTATTAGAAACTACCCAGCAGATTGTTTTCAAAGCCCGAGATCTATCTCTTACAAGGGAGCCACACAAGATAGTGAGACAGTAGACAGAGACAAATGAGCAATACTCGTTCAAACTAAAACATGTAGGGAGGTAGATGGCAGAGAAATGTTTCTTGAATATTCTTTTACCTTAGTAGGGCCTCGAGACTATTTTGCCCTAGTCATCCAATTTTCAAAGCTGCAATCCCACTGCAAATGTCTTTATCTCACTCTTACACCTAACCCTAAGCCTGGACTGAAATGAGCATCCATGTATTCCTTAGAAGAGTGAATGAGGTTCACACACAAAAAAGAAATAGCACTTAGTAAATACATTGCCAGACATCATAAATTGGGCTCATTACAATGCAGGTCGAGCTGCCCTACAACTTCAGAAAAGAAAGAGGGACTTTGCCAGAGTCCAAGGGAACTGTGAATGCAGTGGGGAATCCAACATCAAGCCACTATAGATGCCTGAGTCCCAAGTGTAACAGGAGACAAGATCAGATATCTGGAGCAAGATGTGAGAGGAGAAAGACAACATTTTGCCGCCATCATTGCTCCACTGAGCTCCAAGTCCTAGGGCAGATGCCTCAGAGAAGTTTCCATCTCACAAAGACTGCTGGGAGGAGGAGGTATATGTGGTTATAAGATTTCAAACCTAGTTAAATTTTGGCTATAAGATCTCCAAAATCCTACGCGTTTGAAAAAAACTATCTTTGTTCCAGGAAGATCAGCCAAATAGGCAGTTTATTTATGCAAAGGCCTCTTATGAAATGAAGGTTGTGACAAGGCCATGGCTATAAAACCTCGGCAGAATTTCATCTCTGCAGGCTCTGTGAAATGTGGAGAAATGCTTCTTATCTAAGAACAGAGTTGGACAATACTAGCACAGTTCCCACAAAAGGGTCTGTGGGAATAGTAGATCTGTTAGAGCTGTGGTCTGTAGACAATCAGAAGCAGGGACACAGATTAGCTGGAGAAAAGCTATGAAAGCTCTATCTTAATGTGCTAATGGAGGAAGGGCCATAGGTGAAGCCCTACCTAATGGAAACTATGGATGTCTTATCCAATTAATTCAAACTTGAAGCAATGACCAGATATTAAACTACTGAAGTGGTTCTTAATCTTTTGGGGAGACCACTTTCTTATTTAGTTGAAAGTTGTGGTGCTGCCCTTCAGAAGAAGGCATACACCCACAGTTTCATGGGGTACGTGGTCACTCAAAGCCTGTGTACACAAAGCTAGAAACATATGGACACTGTATTCTGTGGTTGTTTGGTGGAGCTGTAAGTTAAGCTAATAACACCCCAGGTATCTGTGTCATGTCTTTTGATAGAAATGAGTATTGTTTTTTATCAGTCATCCTGGAAAAGGTAGATCCTGAAAGGGGGAAATAAAGTTAGAATGAGAAAGAAACTGCCATGTTTCTCCAATTCTAGTGAGATTTTGGCCTGGCCTCTCAAGAGTCTAGAATGACTTATAGGTGCCCACCAATGGCAGGGAATACTAACTTCTACCTCCATGAAAGGCAGCCAGAGCCTGGGTGACCTGAGCCCATGGGTTCCTAAAATAAACCTCTCAGCTGTAAATTATTCTCTATGCTGTGATTTTATTGTATTACCCTAAATTTTGATAATGTCATGTTAAAATGTTATAGCCCCAATTTAGAAATTGTTGAGGAACTATGGGAAGGGTCTATGATCAAGCTCGGACTAGAGTAATAAAGCAGAGAGCAGCCCCTTGTTAAAACCAACACAGTGATAGTGGCTGTAAACCGTGGGACCCTAGCTAACAATGGCACTGACAGAAAAAGGCAGACAGATGTGCAGGGAACTACCCGACAGACACAAAAACCTGTGAATTCTTACATCCTTCCACAGAGGAATGAAGAAGAAAGAGAACCATCATGAAGGCAAAGGATTTCTGTTCACAGAACAGGGCGAAAGGCCCAGTGGGCTTCAGGTTGACCTGTGAATGGGATCCCACCTGGCCTCAGAATGGGGCCATTGGATTCCGGAGGAAAGCTGGAGGAGAACAAAAGGCTCAAGATCCCGTGGAAAATAAATAAAAACCCAAAAAGCCTCAGAATAAATGAGAGAATCTAGGAGCTGGATGTTGTGGGGGAAGAACATACAGACCTAATGAAATAAAATAAAATAATAACTATGTGTTTACATTTGTGTTAAGTAAATTAATATTACCTAATATGTAATTTCATGGTAAAAGTTTGGTTCTTTCCCCAGCTTTATTGAGATGTGACTGACATACAACATTGTGTAAGTTGATGTGTACGGTGTGATGATTTGATACACATACATATTGCAAAACAATTCACGGTAAATTTAAAATCTTTTTTTAAAATACATTTTATTGATTTTTTTACAGAGAGAAAAGGAGAGGGATAGAGAGTTAGAAACATCAATGAGAGAGAAACATCAATCAGCTGCCTCCAGCACACCCTCTACTGGGGATGTGCCCGCAACCAAGGTACATGCCCTTGACGGGAATCGAACCTGGGACCCTTCAGTCCGCAGGCCAACTTTCTATCCACTGAGCCTAACTGGTTAGGGCTAAATTTAAAATCTTAATTCAGCGACTGTTTTCTGTATAAATTTCAATTCTCAAAAGTACACCAGTAACACAGAAGAAATTGAGAAATGTATAAAGTAATTTAGTCCAACAAAAACACTCAATGCCCGTTTGGTTTTATTCAATTTTCAAGAACCGTGCTATAGAACTTTTTAAAAAAGAAATTCGCTAAAAAGATGCAACAGCAATACATAAGTTATACTTATACCTACATTACAGAGTGTAAAATGAAAATATAAATATGAAGGGTATGACTGTGCTTTTGTTCTTCTGAGTCGCCTTGGAACCATCATGAGAACCTAAACTGAGATTACAAAATGGAAATTTTTTTAAAGCATTAAATCTCTGAACATACCAACCCTCATAAATATCTATATTCCTTAACCTCTCATGAATGCACTTCACTCTGTTAGTGTAGCTGAGACATGTAGAGTAACTGAACCACAGCTAGCTTAGACACAATGGCTATACTCATATTTTCACTACATTCTATCCTTGTACTTTAGTTAAGTCTGGGATGTGTATTTGGTCCCAAAGTCTTTGATAAAATGCTTTGCCATTCAATATTTTCAATGTAAATAAACTACTGCATCATGTATTGATTTCATTTCAGATGCAGTTTCTCCAATGACTTAAAAATAGTAAAGTCTATATTACATGTCATTCTCTTCAAGATCATTTGCTTGGAGAGGAAAAAATAGTCAAAAGTATGATGGATTTTCTCCTTCTGTGGATATGGGGCAACTGCTGTTGATAGATCTGTCGCTGAAGCATTCTCGAGTGAAAGAAATAATAGTGGGACATCGCATGGTTCCGCATTGTGGTTGTTACAAGGTTTGCATTGGCAGAGACTAGGCTGAAAAAACAACCTTGTGACTAATAACCTGATTTCTGTCTCTTTTTAGTGGCTTACACGTTAGTTCCCATAAATAATATACATTCCACACAAATTCTATAAGAAAGAATTATGGAACTGCAAGCTGAAAAGAATCTTCAGTGCACCTCCTGATGTTACAGATTAGAAAACTAAGGCTCCAAAGGTTGACAACTTTTATTTTGTCTACTGAGCTCTCAGGGCCACCATAAGAGACATTTAGCAGAGCTTGTAAAAAATGCCTAGAACTTTCCATTTCCTCCATGCTGTCTGCATTAGACTAAAAAAGAGGAACCATTGGTAAAGGGACCCACAAATCATTCCATTTCAAAATATAGCAACACATACACCGCAGACAACACACGGCCCCTCGTTTCACAGGATGAATAATTTAGGACTTAATTCAGAAAGATTTTTAGACCCACGCTCTTAAAGAAATCTTTATGGGTTTCTGACGAAGCTGATACTATGATATAAATTATTTATCCGTCCTCACCAGCTCAGCATCAATGGGCCCTGCAGGCAGGAAGGAAGCCGACAGTTAGAAAAGGGGAAGGCGTGCATTTACCCTGAACTCTGTCACAGTAGCTGGGGAGGCCAACAAGCCGGTTTCTAAGCATCTGTTCTTGGACCCAAGTGACTGCCTCCTAGTCTCACAGAAAAATACTTACCCTTCTTAGTGAGGCTTCCACTGGCTTCAAAAAGAAAGGATTATTACCCAACATGTTAAAGTGGAATGCTGCTACCCTTATTTTTCAAATTTTTTAACTCTGAATGTTATGTCATTGCAAACCTCAGTGTCTCACCAATTATTCGATGAGGTTAAAAAAAATATTAAGCATGTAGGAATTTATCGCACAAAACCAGGTGAAAATAAAATTGTGAACCAAATCTTGAACAAACATATCTGAATGCCAGGGCCTTGTTTAATTCGCCTTCATTATTAATAAGATTTACAGGGAATTTGGATGAATTAAAAGCCACAGAGGGAAATAACTTACTCAAAAATGACATATTGTGCTTCACAGGAACATTTAAATATGTGGTCTCACAATATATCCCTAAGATTAACAATAAACACTTTTAATTCAGCAAATTCATAGTAAATTACTCTATTTTAAAATATGAGCGTGCATCCACGCATAGTCACATAAACACATGTACACAGAAAAGGAATCAGGTAAACATTTCTAGAATGTAAACTATGTTTTTTTCCATAAAATGAAGAGAAAGTTGCTTTGACATCATTAAGCAAAACCTTAAGTGGTGAAGCTTTTCACCCTAAATACTTCTGTTTATCCTCTTGCTAATCTGCCATTGAACTGTGGTAAACAAGTTGTGCATTTTAATTACCCTCACTCTATACCCCTCAGGGTGAGATGCCTATAGGCTCCTCTCAGCCTGCTGAGGGGTCAGGTGTCAGTCCTTCTGGTCACACAATCCAGCTCTGTGCTAGACCTCCAGGAATACAATAAAGTGCAGCTTTACTCCCATTGTTTAAGCTGCTTTAATAATAAAAAATAGAAGTGGGAGTGTGTGTGAGTGGGGGGGGGGGGGATTGGAGGTGAAAGAAAAAGAAGAGAGAGAGGAAAGGGAAGACAAAGAGCAGGAGGTCACAGAAAAGTAAAGAGGGGTGAGCTGTTCAAACTCAAGATGGCAAGATCTGTGAGGGGGATACGGTTCCCCCCTCATCCACAGTTTCTCTTTTCGTGATTTCAGTTACCCATGGTCAACCACAATCTGAAAATAATACATGAAAAATTCCAGAAATAAACAATTCATAAGTTTTAAATTTCACATCATTCTGAGTAGTGTGATGAAATCTCCACCAATACCTCTCCATCCCACCCAGGCACTGAGTTACCCCTGTGTTGAGCTCATGGTATAAGCTCCCCACCTATTACTTGGTAGATACCAAGTAATCAGAGGAAGACCACATTCACATAACTTTTAATAGAGTTTATTTTTATAATTGCTCTGCTATTATGAGTTATTATTGTTAATCTTTTACTGCACCTAACCTATAAATTTTATCGTAACTGTATTTGTATAGGAAAAAACATAATATACGTAGGATTTGGTACTATCCACAGTTTTAGGCATCCACTGGGATCTTGGAATGTGTCCTCTGTGGGTAAGGGGGGACTACTATAATCCCAGGAAAGATGAAGAAAAGTGCGAGGAAAGACACCCAGGTGAATAGGACTGAGCAGTCAGAGGGGAGGGCCTCACTGCCCAGCAGGCGGTGGGGTAGGTTAGTATCCAGGGAGAAGGAAGAAGGCCTGCTTCAGGCCACGTTGGATGTTACCCCATAAGTGGCGCCAGCCATCTGAGTGACTTATGTATGGGTGGGAAAAACAGATAACCCTGGTAAAGCTTCTACTGGCCTGCTTTGAGTGCTTTACATATTCTAACTTACTTAAAACCCACAACATGATAAGGTGCCTAAGGCATGGAGAAGTGAGGTAACTGCCTCAGGCCACACAGCTCCTGAGGATCTTAAAAGTTTCAACGGAAGCAGCCAGGATGAGTGGGAGGGTGAGGGAAATGGGTTTAGGTTGTACAGTGAGAAAGCCCTGGAAGCCTACATGCAAACATTAAGAGGACAAAATCAACAGATTATAGACTAGGCTTGAAGGGCATGTGGGTGAGAGAGGAAGAGAGAAACAGTCATGGATGTCTACAAAATTGGCCCTGTTCTTACTATAGAAATCAGTTCAATCCATTCCTAGGCAAAACTTCCACCTAAGGGCTTTATTGTGAAAGGAAGTAAAATATTGCTCATTATGATGACTGCGCAGAGAACACCTCCCTGAAAGAACAGGTAAGTGGCCCAAGAACTGAATTTTCCCCATTCCTCCTACTGTGCTCCTCTGCCCAGAGCCACCACTCCCTCGCTCTGGCCCTGGCACAGAGGCCGGTGGGAATGTCGTGGGGAGGGAAAACTCAACGCATCCCATGCTTCCCACCAACACCCAACCCAAGCCACCATGGAGAAACTAGCCCTGTGGCGGACTTACCCACAGGCATTGCCACATGAGACAGCACCACTGTCCAGGACCAAATTTGCACGGTCCCACCAGGCTGAGCAATCTTAAACCATACCCTTCCTCTAATTTAGAATATACTCCATAAATATTTCCATTTCTTCCCAAGAAAGGTTCTCACACAATATTTTATTTTTTACAGAGATGAAGGGAGAGAGATAGTTAGAAACATCGATGAGAGAAACATCGATCAGCTGCCTCCTGCACACCCCCCCACTGGGGATATGCCCACAACCAAGGTACGTGCCCTTGACCAGAATCGAACCTGGGACCTTTTAGTCCGCAGGCCGGCGCTCTAAACAGAGCCAAACCGGTTTTGGCTCACACAACTTTTTATTTTCTTTCTAAATTTGAAATGCACTGGTAAAAGGGAAGAATTTACATCTTCGCCAAAAAAAGTGGCATCCATTGGAGATCAATCAAAGCATGAGGAACACATACTTACAAAAAAAACCATCCTCCAAGAGATTTCTTCCACTTGCTGAAGACCAACTTATGAGCTCAAGTTCAGTCATTGTACAAGAAGGGCATAGAAAATTCTGGATGATTTTTATTGATGGTCAAATACATCTTTCCTGATATCCAAATAAAAATAAGACTCTGTTCAAAAACCTCTGATATTCTTTCAAATGTAGAGCTTAACAGAAGCAATAGTGAAGAATGGAGTCAGGATCCAGGACTTGGAGCCACCGATGGGGGCAGGTGACTTCATCCTCAAGCTCCAGGGTCCGGGTGGGCTAACACTGAGCAACGTCGCCAGGTGGAGTGCTCTTCCATCGACACTAATTCGTCTAAAAGACCACCCAGTGAGGAGAACTTGAACTCTTCCTACACTTTTTCCACATAGATTTTTCCAGCCATCACATTTCTAAAATAGAAATGTAACAGCTTGCAACCGCTGCAATATACTTAAGATGTAATAATGGAAAATGAGATGTTATTGATTGGAGAGGGAGGAGAAGTAACCACAATGGTGTCATCAAGTCAGAGAAAGAAAGAAATTAACAGATGAATTCTTCGAGACTGAGATTTGGTTGCCACCCACTACAGATGGCAGAGTTCTGAGGAGCAGTCCCCAGACAAAATGAGCTGTACGTTTAATATGTGAGGCAGCCCTCAAAAGAATACTCCTCGTCCTTTCAATCATAGGGGAATTCCACATTCTAGAGTGCATCACAACTAAATGGGTACGTGCTGAATCCATTCTGTGTGGCGATAACACACACAAACACTCAACTGTGTCTTGCAATTGTGAGCAAGGCAGGTTCCCTTTTATTCCCAATGAAATCATCGAAGTGTGCAATGGGGACACAATTTTGTAAAAGCTTAAATAAAACAGTGTGTTTTTAAAGGGGTGATATTAGAAGTGGCATGCCATAAAGAGTCTAATATGGAGCATGGCATGCCATGCCCTCCAAAAGAAGGCACTCAGGTATTACTAAATTACAAACAAAGCACCTCTCTGTTCCTTGACTAGGCGCGCAAAGAGGAGGGATGAAAACTTGAGAGATGCCGGTAGAAGAGTAGGAATAGGAAATACTCTCTTGGGAAGTGTTTTCTGCTAGTGGTTCTTGCCATTTTATTAATTTGTCCACACATGCAACTTGTCAAGCAAAAAGCTAGTTCCACATTGTATCAGAGAAATGCAGTAAATTAAGATAGTACCAGACTCTGAATTCTTAAAAGAAAAACAATACCTTTAGGAAGTATGATGACTGAAAATTATCTCATCTTTTTTTTAAAATTATTTTTAAAATATTTAGATTTAAATTCCAAGGTTTTCTTCCCAGAGTAACATAAATTATCTTTTCTTTTAAAAAAACAAAACATATTTTTAAAATATATTTTATTGATTTTTTTACAGAGAGGAAGGGAGAAGGACAGAGAGCTAGAAACATCGATCAGCTCCTCCTGGGGATGTGCCCGCAACCAAGGTACATGCCCTTGACCGGAATCGAACCTGGGACCCTTCAGTCTGCAGGCCGACGCTCTATCCACTGAGCCAAACCAGTTCCAGCTAAATTATCTTTTCTTGACAACAGGCTAATACATTTGCATCTATGAAAACTGACTCACGGTTGACCAGGGATTCAAGAACACAAACATTTTTTTACCCCCAAGCAAGCCCTATGTGAATACATGGTCATGGCCCAGGCAAGTGTGTATCCAGTCATTCAAGGAAGAAGTATGAAACAGTGGTAGGAACAGTACTGTTTTAGAGAACTTTAAAATTCTGCCATTTCAGCTCTTGCCCTCACTTAGAGCACGGCATGACCGATTTTATCAGCATCTTACAGGAGTGGAGGATGTGTAGTAGCAGATGGCATCTTTCTTTGAACCCAAGAGCATTTGTTAGAGTCAAAGTGACCTGGGCTAACCTTGAATCTAGCTGTGGGCCCTTGGACATGTTATCTAAACCCTCAAATGCTGAGTTTCCACATCTTTCTCACGGGATTGCACTACACCAGTGGTCGGCAAACTCATTAGTCAATGGAGCCAAATATCAACAGTACAACTATTGAAATTTCTTTTGAGAGACAAACTTTTTAAACTTAAACTTCTTCTAAGGCCACTTCTTCAAAATAGACTTGCCCAGGGCGTGGTATTTTGTGGAAGAGCCACACTCAAGGGGCCAAAGAGCCGCATGGGGCTTGCGAGTGAGGTTTGCCAACCACTGCACTAAGCAGTGAGTGAAAGAAGTACCTTGCACAGAGACTGGAAGAAAAAAAAAAAGGAGTAACTCATAAATGGAATGTCTTATCATAAGCTTACTTCCCCGGGAGAAGAATAAGCTAATTTTGTTAGCACCCTAGAGGCAGGTGGATGCCTTACTCAGACCCTCGGCTCCCAAGCCCAGGAGAGTGCCTAGCACATAACTGAGATTCAGTGGATGTTTGCTGCTTTGTGTATAAGTGTTTCCCAAAGGCCTGTCTCCGATTTTCCCATCAGGCGCTCAGATCTCTGATGTTAAGCAGATCCCGGCTTCAGGCTGAACAACCGGAAAGGTGAGCTTGCAGATTCCTCAGGAGCTGCAGCAGGTGTTTCCAGGCGTCTTCCTGGAGGGGCACTGCCTCTCTCTGTGATGTCTCCGGGCTGGAAAGGCTTCCTCTGGCACCATCCTGAGCTACACATGGGTGGATGGGCAATGCACTGGGAAAAGAGATTGCGCTGACGGAGGCCAATGTCAACACAGGCAAAGGCAGTGTGCAAAATTATAGGCCAAAGTATTTTAAAACACAGAAAAGCATTTCTGGTGCCAACGAGTAGTTTTAGCCTCAGCGGGAGTGACTACGGCCAGAAGCCTGTTTCTATCTTTGTCTAAACTGGACACGGGCAGTGCCAGGCTTTCGGTCACCCTGCTAGAATCCTCCTTACCAGCAGCTTCAAAAGGCACTCGGAAACTCAAAGGAGCCAAAGGGAAATGCCACCTTTGGAAACTGACTTCCGTACTTTTTCAATAGCAGACTCTTTTTTGGTAGTTAGTTCCCTCTGGAAAGAGAATTGTCACTGTTTCTGGAGTGAGGCACTCCAGATATAATGAGGGGAAAGCGTAATGCTCTTTTAGTGAAACAGCAAATCTTGCCCCCAACGCTGTCATCAGGCATGCACGCAACAGCAGGGCATTAAGCCCTGACTACACACCAGTGATGCTTTAGAGATAATGGGACGCTACCATCCACAAAACGGCATCTGCCTTGCTTCACCTTTCACCCTTGACCAATTCAGCTTTCCACAAAGATGGCCTTTCCCTAAATGGACCCCGCCATCATTCACAAATGTGACCTCTCCGCATCTGACTCCGGAATGTGTAGTTTGCCAAAGAACAAAAGGCTCCCTTCTGTTCACTGAAACATAGTCTGGAATTCTGTAAGGAGAAGCTCACTTCTGGGGTTTTGCATGGAATTAGACATGACCTCCTAGGGCAGCCCCCACACTGATGGAGTAACAGCCCCCTCCCATCCACCTTACCAGCCTGGCGACACCTCTTTGGCCCCAAAACTTCACTTTCCTTGTTTTCTCTTTGACCTCTGCCCTTCTTTCTCCTGTGCCCAATGGACAACAATGTCTTCTTTGTATTATCTGTATATTCCAGGGTTCTTTTCAGCGGGGGAAAGAATTCAGGAACTTGGGATGGAGAAGGGATGGTCTTTTCATTTCCCCTCCCCTCATTCAACAAGCATTTGAGTTTCTGCCTAATTCATCCAACCGCAGCCATCTGTGCTTCAATGGAAGGCACTGTTTCACAGATAATGGACATGGCGCATTTTCTTAAATAGCTTATAGCATAGTTGGAGTGATAGCATGCAACAGTGCTCTAAGACACTGTAGCAAAGCAGCTGCTCCATATTATTTTCTTAAAGGTGAATCCCATCCCCTTTAATCAAGAATATTGAGAAATGTGCATTTAGTTTCATATGAACACCCTTCAGCTCCTACTCGGTATTAAGTCTGTAAACCATGCAGATGCTTCCTGTCAAAGGGCACCAGGGTTGCACCTCAGGGTAAGGCACTTTCATCAGGAGACCCCTGCGCAGGGTAAGCCCACTATCCACCGGGGCTGCACTCAGCTAGCAATGCTTATTCTAATTCTTGTAGTTACTTATCAATTCCCAGACTTCACCCCTGGAAGTTGCAAACCACATTTTTATTCCAAACGACATTTTTAAAAAGGCATCCCTGGCCAAAACCGGTTTGGCTCAGTGGATAGAGCATGAGCCTGCAGACTGAGGGATCCCATTCCAGCCAAGGGCATGTACCTTGGTTGTGGGCACATCCCGAGAGGGAGCGTGCAGGAGGCAGCTGGTCAATGTTTCTCTCTCATCAATGTTTCTAGCTCTCAGTCCCTCTCCCTTCCTCTCTGTAAAAAATCAATAAAATATATTTAAAAATAAGTAAATAAAATAATAAAAATAAAATAAAAAGGCATCCCTGTGTGGTGATTGTGGGTGGGGTGAGTGGTGAGGGGTGAAAGAGAGTATAGGGAGGATAAATGGTGACGGGGGAAATTTTTTTTTAAAAGTTATCCCTGACGCCCTATGCTGGCTGGTTTGGCTCAATGGATGGAGCATCGGCCTATGAACTGGAAGGTCCCAGGTTCGATTCTGGTCAAGGGCATGTACCTTGGTTGTGGGCATATCCTCAGTAGGGGGTGAGCAGGAGGCAGTTGATTGAGGTTTCTATTCATCGATGTTTCTGGCTCTCTAACCCTCTCCCTTCCTCTCTGTAAAAAATTCAATAAAATATATGTATTTTTAAAAAGTTATCCCTGCCTTATGCAAGGCTACCAGTAACTAAAAGAAGATGTCTAGAGGAAGGAGAAAAGAACCACACCATGCATTTATAAGGTGATCATTTTCAAAAGAGACCCGAAACAACACAGTAGCAATCAAAGTGAGAAAGAGGAGATGGTTAGACACATAAATCGTGGCTTGGGGTCAACAGGAAACCCTGCCCAGAAAATAAAATGTCTTCAGTGATAGCCCAGTACTCACATTCTTCTTATGGTCTTCCCCATTACATTCTTCCAAAAAGGTTCTGTCTGCCAAAATGCCTTCCCTTTGATGCAACAGCCAGCAGAATTAACACACACAAAAAAAGTCATGTGGATCATCACAGGCAGCAATAAAAAAAAATACAGTCCCTAGGATAACATCACATGCTTGATTTTTTTGGTATATGTATAAACACAAACAAACAATGCATCCAGTACTTTGGGCAAAGGATCCAAAGAACTTGAAAAATACAAATGCAGAAATGTCCTACAGTGTATTTAAAAGAGGCATGTGGGAGAAACCAAGATGGCAGCCTAGGTAAGCACCTAAACTACTGCCTCACCCAACAATTTCAAAACAACAACTAAAAGACAGAACAGACATCATCCAAAACCATCATCCAAAGCTGGCTGAGTGGAAATTCCATAACTAGAAAAAAGGAGAGAGGCTCACAGATCAGGGGAGTTGCAAAGCGCTGAGGTAGGGAGACGCTCGTGCAGAGAGGAAAGGCGGCCGAGTGCCTGGCTGGCAGTAGGAGAAAGGAAGCCCCTGACTGCACTGAACCCCAGTTCCAACTGCACTGAACCCCAGCCCCAGTTGAAACCCCGTGGACCCAGGCTCATATGGGAGAAGTCTGGATGTAGAGAAAGGCACACAGAGACTCCGAGACTTTGGAGACTCGGGGGAGCTGCAGCAGGCAGGGTCTAGAGGTGTGTGTGCAAGTGAGTGTGCACAGAAAGGTCTGACTGTGGAGGTTGCTGCAGCCTCTCCATAACAAAGGAGTCGTAAACTCCTGACTGCACTGAATCCCAATTCCAGGTGAGCCCCTGGGGGACCCATGCTCTTACAGGGGGAATCTGGACTGTCAGGCGGAAACTCAGGGGAGCCATGGAAGGCAGAGGTCTGAGGTGTGCACACAAGAACAGGGCTGACGAGAAACCAAGACTGTTGGCTCAGCTGTGAAACTCTGCCCCATCCAAGCTGCGCAGAGACTTTTGCAATTTTGCAAGACTGGCCCTATAAGACTGTCTCCAATACAGAAGGTATCCAGGCATAGACACAGCTGATACTCACAGCCAGTTGGCCTGGAGGTCCCAGTGATACCAACAACAATCAAGACTTAAATACAACAAGGCTGTACACACAGTCCACAAAGGGGTTCACCAAGAGTGTCTACCTCAGGTAAGTGGGGAGGCTGACCCACCGGCCCATATAGGACACCAAGCACACAAAGCCACCCTACCAACTCTGGGAAGCAGCGACAATGAGGAGAAAAGGAAACAGATCACAAACAAAAGAAATGGAGGAGAACAAAAGATTGTATATAGAATTCAAAACCATGGTTATAAGATTTTTCAAGAATTTCCTAGAAAAGGCCGATAAATTTAATGAGACCCTCGAGGATATGAAAAAGGACCAACTAAAAATTAAACATACACTGACTTAATAAAAAATATTATACAGAGACCCAACAGCAGACTAGAGGAACGCAAAAATCAAGTAAAAGATTTGGAATACAAAGAGGCAAAGGACATTCTCTAGAGAAGCAAGAAGAGAAGAGAATCTAGAAAGTTGAAGACAGTGTAAGAAGCCTCTGGGACAACTTCAAGTGAACCAACATCAGAATTATGGGGTGCCAGAAGAAGAGAGAGAGCAAGATACTGAAAACCTATTTGAAGAAATAATGACTGAAAACTTCCCCCACCTGGTGAAAGAAATAGACTTACAAGTCCAGGAAGTGCACAGAACCTCAAACAAAAGGAATCCAAAGATGACCACACCAAGACACATCATAATTAAAATGCCAAGGGCAAAAGACAAAGAATCTTACAAGTAAACAAGAGAGAAACAGTTAGTTACCTATAAGGTAGCATCCATATGATTATCAGCTGATTTTTTCAACAGAAACTATGCAGGCTAGATGGGAATAGCAAGAAATATTCAAAATGATGAATACTAAGAACCTACAACCAAGATTACTCTACCCAGCAAAGTTATTCAGAATTGAAGGGTAGATAAAGAGCTTCACAGATAAGAAAAAGCTAAAGGAGTTCATCACCACCAAACCAGTATTATATGAAATGCTGAAAGGTATTTTTGATAAAGAGGAAGAAGAAAAAAGTAAAGATAAAAATTATGATCAACAAATACATATATATCAGCAAGTGAATCTAAAAATCAAGTGAATTAAAAATCTGAGGAACAGAATAAACTGGTGAATCAGGGGCAAAGAAAGGGAGTGAATTGATAATTATCAGGGGGAAACGGGTCTGGGGGTGCAGGAAGAGACTGGACTAAAACATACACCTATGGATGAGGACAATGGGGGGAGGTAAAAGCAGGGGGTGGGGTGGGAACCGGGTGAAAGGGAGCTATTGGGGGGAAAGGAGAAATGATTGTAATAATCTGAGCAATAAAGATTTATTAAATTTAAAAAAGAAAGAAAGAAAAAAGAAAATCTCAAAAAAATAAATAAATAAACGAGGCACGCGGCTCGCCAGCCATGAGTTTGACATGCTTGTTACACTACACTCCCATAAAATGCAAATTTTTTTAACCATAAATACAAATAATATATGGTCCTTAAAAGTCAATTCCAGAAATAGTGGTGCCAATACCAATGATAATTTTATGTAACATCACCTTTTATATGCATGTTTGGTCTTGTTTCTAAAAATAAATCCCTTACACACTACCCCAAAAATGTTAGAAAATTTCTCTCAGTCTCCAAACTTAGCTCTTTTCCACTTAATATTACTGCAAACTTAACATGTAGAATATAAACACTGAAAGAAACAGGTTATTCCAGGATGACTCATGTGGCAGTTTAGTAATTGTGATATTGCAAGCTGTTAAGTATTTTGAGTGCAAAAAGAAAGGGAGCTTATGCCCCACTTAATCCTTCTCGTTGGGGTGAACTACAGTAAAGGCCACTCCTGGGAGTCTGTACCCCTTTTAATTTCCCTCCTATACCTGTGCAGATAACTCCCAGATAGCCTTTATGGTTTGCTAATGGGATTACTTTATCTACCCTAAGTCAATTTTCATTCCCAGTTATACTCTGACTTTAGCTAGAACTACCCATATATTAGTCTTTCATTATAAAATAATGCCCAGCTTTCAGACTCTCGCTCTATTTTGGTACATCCTTTTAAAGTAAAATGCATGCCATTAAAATACATTTGTTCCATTGAGTCAGATTTTTAGACTCATTATGATGCTCATTGTTGACACAATAGCTCCTTCAGATACACAACAATCTGTCATAAAAGAGCCATGCTTGGATGGGTGACAAAAGTGTTTTGCAAAGGCTGTCTTCTCAATGCAGTTGCTGTCAAAAACATATATTAATATCGTCCTAGTTAAAGAGTATTTATTCTGAAAAGTGCAGACCATTTAAATAGATAATGACTTCATGAGCTATTTCTGCAAGTTCAGTTACTTCTGAAAAGAGCGTTATTAGACATGCTCAGTGGTAGAAATGAAAAACTAATACAAGTTCGTAATCTTGAGCATGTCCCCCTCAGCCCCCGCCCCCGCCCCACTAGGAGCACATTCTCTGCTCAATTTGACTGTGACATGGATACCCAAAGTCATTAATTTTCCATTCTTTCCCATAATCAATAAGCATTGCAGATTTCAACTTAAGTGAACTCATTTCTTGTATCAGTAGAAAGGAAATACCTTTGTGAAAATGCTACCAACTTCAAAACACTAAAGTTGGGTCATTTATTATAAAAATAAACCTTAAAATAAAAATGTGTTCTCACACTCAGAAGTGTTAAAACATGCATCTAAAATAGAGGGGTGACATATCCTTCCGAGTGAGGTCATACTTTATTCTTAATCACACTTGATAGACTTAGGACACAAGCTAATATTCTGAGCAATAAAAATGCCAAATTGAGCCTATACTGGATAAATAGAAAGAGGAGAAAACACAGAATATGTTTCCAAATTTTCTTAACATTTTATTTGCTATGCTACCATTTAAATTCTCATTTCCCTCTCTCTAGATCACAAATTGTGAGGCTAAAATATTGTAAAGATCCATTATATATTTATAAAAATAGAGCTAGAAAAAACTATAAAGAAAAACAAAGTCCAGAAAGGTTAAGTAATTTACCCAAGATCATACAACCAGTTGATGACAAATAGACACTAGAGTTTAATGTTTCAGTATCCTTTATATTCAACGATCACTGCACTACATAAACCTGCTTACTGTCTTGAAAATCAATATGGAACGGCAAGTAGTCAGTATCACCCTTAAAAAAATAAAATAAACTAAAAATAGTATTAAGGCCATATGCATACTTTGTGCCTAGTAGTTACAATAGATCAGCTTTCAAAAGAAGCCCCAAAACGGTATACATCTCAATAAAATTGTTACATTTTTGTAATGTTTATGTAATGTTTATCACAATAACATCACCAAGTATAAAAAACCTAGGAATTGGCAAGAAAGATTCAGGGCCTATACAAATCTTTATCTAAAAAACATAAATGAATACTGTGAAAGGGTGACACATGATTCATTACTGGATGAGAAGAATGGCTAATTTAAAAATATCCAATCTCTCCTCAATAGGTCTAATATCATCCCACTCAAAATCACAAGAATATTCTTGTTGGACCTTAACAAGAGTAAGAAAGCCATTTGGTAGATTAAGATTCTTCCTAACAGAATAAAGTGTGTGTGTGTGTGTGGGAGGGGGGGGGGGGGGGAAGGGAGGGGGTGCGCGCGCGCATGGGGAGTATTGATACTATATAGTTTTTAAAATCTATAAAGCTATAAGTCTTAAAATACTGGCTCAAGATTAGGAAGAATGGCATTGAAAGGGTATGGAAAGCCCACATATAAAAGATCTTAATGTATGAGACAGATAGTAATTAAAATTGTGCAATTTCTGGGACAATTGATCACTACTAGAAAAATCATGTTAGATTTCTATTCTAAATAATATAGCAAAATAAGTTATATGTGAGTTGAAGACTCAAACGTAGAAGCAAAACAATAAGGGGAAAAAGACAGATATACTGTAGCAATTTTGAAATGGTAAGGATTCTATAATACCAAAGAGAGAATCCATGAACAAAGAGTAATTAATCTGAAAATATAAAAATATAAAAAAAAAACTTATACCAGAATTTAAAAATATGTAGGGAAAATTGTTGCAATATGACTAACAAAATGATACTTCCCTAAATATGTGGAGATTATGTACAATCAATAATGAAAAGAATGTACAAATAGAAAATTGTACAAAGGACACATCTGGTAATTGAAAGACTAATATAGTAATAAATAAATGTTTGAGCTCAATGGTAATCAGAGAAATGCAAATTAAAGCAATTTAATACCATTTTTCATCAACAAACTGGCCCAAAAAATTACAGAAATATTCAGAGTTGATGAAGGCACTGAAAAAAAAAAGCATTCTCATACACAACTTATGGGGGGTGGAGGGGTAAGTGTCAAACATTTGGTAGGACCATGTTATCAAGTGCTGTAAAAGTACATGCTTATCGACCTAGCTATTCAAATATAGGAATTTCCTCTAAGGAAGTGATCACAAAGATATATCTATCAGGCTATTCATTATTAGAGCATCATTATTTTAAGAATTTAAAAATAAATAAACCACACAAAAAAACTAAATGTCCAATAAGAGGGAACTTATTAACTAAATGTTTGCCATTAATATTTATATGATGTAGTAATGAGCACTAAAATTTGCTTATTAAAAAAATTTCTAATACCTTGGGAAAATGTTATATGTATATTTTTTTTTTCTTAATGTGACTGAATACTCCAAAATACCAACTATAAACTACAGGCCTTCCAGGGTGATGGAATTATCAGTGCTGTTTATTGTATTTATTAGATTTATTTCAAATATCCAAATTTTTCACAATTAACGCTATTAATTTTCCAAAAGATTAAGCTCCAAATGGGCATTAAAATATACTAATATATCAAGATATTAAAATTAAAATGTCAATATATTAATAATTAAAATGTGAACAGTTGATAAAATTTCCACATGAGCATACTAAGGACTTGACTTGGGAGGGGAAGGGAAAAAGTCAAACCCAGGACAATCTCTTCCCACCCCACCCCCTATATCTTTACAAAACCTTTTATAATGAAAAATGTCAAGTACAAACAGAAAGAAAGGTAAAATGAATTAACATGGACCCATCACTCAGTTTCAACATTTAGCCACTTGTACTCCCCCTTGGAAGCAAACCCCAGATTACTCATTTTCATAAATAATTCAATGTGTATCTTTAAAAGTTAAGACTCTTTCTGTTGTTCTCTAAACATAATCAAAATAACATTGTATAATAAGAATAATTCATAATAATCCCTCAATATCCTTAAATATCCAGCCAGTGTTCAAATTATCCCAACTATTTGCTAAATGCTTTGTTTTAAATGTGTTCAAATCAGAATCAAAATAGGGTCTACACATTTATGTAAATTTTTAATCTATAGGTTCCCCCTCCCCCTCTTTTTTCTCCTCCTTGAAATTTTTTTGTTGAAATAATCCAAGTAGTTTGTGCTACAGAATTTCCCAAGATCTGTCCTTTACTTATTGCATCTCCATGGTGATGTGGGTAGTACATTCCTCTGTCCCTCCCATTTCCTGAAAATATGCTAGTCAGGCCTAGAAGCTTGGTCAGATTCGGGTTTGATTTTTTGACAAGTGTACCAAATGGTGGTATTGTATTCTTCCAGTAATCACATAATATCTGCTTGTCTCTCTTTCTGTGAGGTTAACAGCTATGGATAATTATTGCCTGGACACATAATTCATTAAAGACTTCAAAAAGCTGGTATCCCTACCACTCCTCCTCATGTGTTAGCTGGAACACTCCGACAGAGAAACTTCCCTTCCTGTATAATTCAGTTGCTTTGAGATAGATTATACAGCAAAGTGAGAATAAATATTTGATTTTTCTTCCCTTTACTTTTGCAAAATAATGAGAACAGAGTGATCCTTATAAAGTGCAAATCTGATCACAGCACTCCTAAACCTCCCATACAACCATTAAAATGCTAACTCCTGCTCTTAAAGAACAGCATCGTCAATGAAGCCTGCTAGGCCACGAAGAGTCTAATCATGACCTGCCTTCCCGGGTTTACCTTTCCTGGAAATCTCTGTGGTCCGGCACACCATGTTCTCTCCACCGTACAGCCTGAGCCCAGGCCATTTTCTCAGCCGGAGATGCTTTCCTTTCTGCCCCACCCCTGGCTCTGGTGAATCCCTCTTCATGCTTCATCTATCAAGTACTACTTTATTGAGGAAGCCTTCCCAGGCCCCAAATCCAGGCCAGGCTTATTTATCACTTGCTCCTTTGTTTCAAAGCATTTATCTCAACTGGTAACTAAACACTGCTTTATCTGATTCCTTAATTACTGCCTGCTCCTCACCCCCAACTCTAAGCCTACTGGAGCAGTTTGCTTTCCTGTCTTGGGCCACACTTACCCAGCCCAAATGCCTAGCTTTGTGCCAGGCCCTTTACAGTTTTCCAATTAGATGTGGAAAGAAAGAATGAATGAGTGTGCTTGGGTTCTAAAGTTATTTGCTTATACTCATTCATTTACTGGTCAGAACACCTAATTTTATTGGGCATCTTGTCAGGTACCAGGAATTTTGTCTTGATCACAATCTAATCTAGGAAGTGGACAAGTAAACAGACAACTCCAAGGCAATGTTTACAATTCAGTCACACAGGAGAGCTGAGCACCTGGGCAGATGTGACAACAGGACACATTGAAATTGAAGCAGCATTCCTGCTAGGTGAGAGGCAGTATTAGATTGCCTTTTTAACTCAGCTGGAACCAACTGAACGAGGACATAGGGACCAGAATGGTTATTTTAAAAAGACATTTAGTTCAGCTCATTAAGGCAAGTTTCTCTTACTATAACTCAAAGGTTTAAAGCTTGTGCCCACAACATGAGTTCTCTGAAGCAAT
Organism: Pipistrellus hanaki; assembly: GCF_964339955.1. NCBI lineage: Eukaryota > Metazoa > Chordata > Mammalia > Chiroptera > Vespertilionidae > Pipistrellus > Pipistrellus hanaki. The sequence continues at coordinate 129,683,936 of NC_140504.1, read as the reverse complement.
TGAAAGTAGAATTATCTGGCCATAAATATACAGCACAGATTAAGATCTTGAGACAAATGGAATGCCAAGAGGGGTATTTTTTAAACTATTGCCTTCACAAGGCTAGAGAAAAACATATAATGAATTTTCTCAATGATTTAGACCAAATATAATTGCTATGTCGCTAATAGTAACATAAAACATATTGTAAATCATCAACACAAGTTACTGGGTATAACAAATCATTTCATTAGCATAGATATTCTTCTTGTAGAAATCTAGCTCCACTGGAATTTAGAGTTATGATTACAGAGCTATGATTAAATCACGTAAAATTATTCTTCTATACTCTGTTCCTTCCAAAATACTTAGGACCTTCAAAGTAGGGACACCTTATGTATCTTTATATTCCCAGTACTTAATCCAAATACTTGGCATAGAGTAAGAGCTCAGCAACCATACACTAATCAAACGAGTGATTTCAGATAGAAAACGTTTAAATAATTCAGAAAAGATGGTGGGTATAAATAAGGTGACCATAAATTTATTGCTCAACTGGGTCCATAAATTTATTATCCAAACTTCTTAAGAGTGAATGAGCATTCTGTTATTAAATGTAAACCTAGACTCCCCTAGCAAATCAACTCCTTCACCTTAGCAATAAAGAACCAAAATTTGCAGAAAAAATCAATTCATTACCTACTTAAGACTTAGAAGAGTTTTGGGATGGTTCAATGTCCATGATTACTTTAAACAACTTCACAAATGAAGATATTTGAATAATCAAAATATATAACAAGATATTCAAATGTATTTGTCATCAGGGAAATCCTATATAATAAAAGGGTGGTATGCAAATAAACCAACCACAGAACAACTAAACAACCAATCAAAACATAGTATGTTAATGATATGCTAAGGCTTCTCAACCGCTCACTATCACATGCACTGACCACCAGGAGGCAGTCATCTGTCAAGCAGTCACTATGACATGCACTGACCACCAGGGAGCAGATGCTCCGACTGGTAGGTTATCTTGCTGCTAGGGTCCAGCCTATCACAACTGAGTGAAATGGGGTCGGACATGCCCTGGAGCCCTCCAGCAGTCCCTCCCCAGCCCAATTGTGCACCGGTGGGGTCCCTCGGCCTGGCCTGCACCCTCTCACAATTTGGGACACCTCAGGGGATGTCAGAGAGCCAATTTCAGCCTGGTCCTGAAGGCCACTCCCCTTGGGAGGGCACCAAATGCAGAGTTCATGCTGGCGAGCAATGCTGCTGCAACGGGAGCCTCTCCCGATCAGGACTGATTGGGCACAAGCCTGCGGTAGGCACAGTGGGGCCAGAATGAGCGGGAGTGGCAGGTAGGAACTGCAGGCAGCGTTGGACTGTGTGTTTCGGCCCGATCCTGCAGGTTACCCAGAGGAACCCCACCTATGCACAAATTGCACTGGGCCTCTAGCCTATATACACTGAGTGGCCAGATTATTATGATCTCTGAACGCATAATAATCTGGCCACTCAGTGTATATATTAGAGGCCCGGTGCATGAATCCATGCATGGATGGGGTCCCGCCAGCCTGGCTAGAGGGAGGGGACATGGGTGGTTGGCCAGCCTGCCTGCTGGTCAAACTCCTGATGGAGGGGACAATTTTCATATTAATCTTTTGTTATGTAGGATATACACTGAATGACCAGGTTATTATGCTTTCAGAGATCATATTAATCTGGCCACTGAGTGTATATAAAAGCCCCAGCAACCGGAGTGGCAGAACAACCAAAGTGACCGGTGGCTAGGATACACACTGCAACAGCCAACCAGCCTGACCCAGACCTTGATCGGCCCCCAACACCCTGATTGGGGGCAGGGCCTGTTACCAACCATCTGTGACCCCTCTCCCCAACTGGCCTGGCCTAATGGGTCCCCATCAGGGTCGGCCGGCCAGACCCCAATTGTGCATAAATTCGTGCACTGGGCCTCTGGTTTAAAATAAAATCTCAAAGAGATCCCAGTACTCACCCAAGAGAATGGCTATAATCTAAAAACTGATGGAACTAGTAGCAAGTATTAGCAAAGCTATGGTAATAAGCAGAACTCTCTTATAGTAAAGGAAGTATAAACTGACATAAGCATTTTTAGAAAACTGACAATGTCACTGTTGTAATTAGCCAGTTTTTAATATTAATAATAGAAAAAGGGCAAAGGGAAGGCCAGACATTATAAACATAGTCATCTGAGCAGCCTCACCAGGAAGCTGCAACTTCATGCTCCCCAGGAAACCACGGGTCCATTCCCTGCAAATGCCTGGGGGAAATGATCCAACAAAAGGCAAAATGGATGCATGTGAAGTAAAGTCTGGTGATGTAGGGAAATCACTGGCCAGTCAGTCTAACCTATAAAAAATATAATTGGCCGAGACCGGTTGGCTCAATGGATAGAGCGTCAGCTTGGGGACTGAAGGGTCCCGGGTTCGATTCCGGTCAGGGGCATGTACCTTGGTTGCGGGCATATCCCCGATAGGGGGTGTGCAAGAGGCAGCTGATCGATGACTCTCTCTCATCAATGTTTCTAACTCTCTATATCTCTCCCTTCCTCTCTGTACAAAATCAATAAAATATATTTTTTTAAAAAATTATATATATATATATATATATATATATATATATATATATATATATATATATATATATAATTGGCTATAGGGGGTGGAGCCACTTAAACTCCTAAAATCTGAGAAGGTTAAAATCTGCAGGCAAAGGAATTCTCTCTCTCTCCCTCTCTCTCTCTCTCTCTCGCTCTCACTCTCGCTCTCCTTCTTGTTCCTCTTGCTTTGCTCCCTTTACAGCTATGCGTCCTAGAAGCCACATGGCCCATGGCCATGCAGACCCCACACGTAATGTGTGGGGTGGAGCTGGCAACACAAGCTAAGCTAGCCTGATGCTGGACTGAACTGTGCAAATACGAAGCAGAGGCTTTGGGCAGTGGCTTGAATCCTAGCTCTGCTGAAGACAGAAGGGGCCATTTATCTTGGTCAGATGGAAAGAGATGGGGCCATGGGAAATGAGGGGTTTAATTCCACAGATATGAAACTTTCCACAATATTTTATCCTCCCATGAGGGCCTTTGGAAATTCTGAATCCAGCAGCACCCCAAGAAGCCCACTTCCACCAGCAACGGGGGGGGGGGGCACAGAGAGCACCCCATCAATAACAACAATATCTACCGAAGGTTAATATATGCTATAACCCAGCAACTCTATCTCACAAAAGAAATACACAACTATGTTCAATAAGTGACAATTTTAAGAATGTTCAGAGCAATGCTATTCATAACAGTCAAAAACTGGAAATGACCCAGTGTCCACTAAGGGCAGAATAGATAAACAGAGTGTGGCATATTCAAACAACTGAAAACTGTACAGCAATGAAAATAAAGAAACTACTGCTATCTCAGCAACATGGCTGAATCTCACAAAATGTTAAGCAAAACAAGTCAAATACAATAGAGTACATAGTGTATGGTTCCATTTATATTAATGAAAAACAGTAGAAAATTTCTATCTATGGCAATAAAAGTATTGACATTAGTTATCCTTGGGAAGAACAGTAACTCAAAAGTACAGAAAGGGATGCCTGGCTGGCATGGCTCAGTAATTGAGTGTTGACCTATGAACCAGAGGTCAGGGTTCGATTCCTGGTCAGGGCACATGCCCAGGTTACAGGTTTGATCCCCAGTGTGGGGCATGCAGAAGGCAACTGATCAATGATTCTCTCTCATTGTTGATGTTTCTATCTGTCTCTGTCTCTCCCCACCTCTCTGGAATAAAATTATATATATATATATATATATATATATATATATATATATATATATATGTATGTATGTTTTAAGTACAGAAGAGGAGATATCTACATTCTTAATCCAAGGAGCTTACTTTGTGATAATTCATTAAATCGTACACTTAAGATTGGTGTTCTTTTTTTATATTATACTTAACAAAATGTATAAATAAATATAACCAAGAGAAGATATTCTCATGCCTTTTTCTTCTCCCAAGAATTCTTAATTCAGTAGGCATACTGAAAAAAATAATCAATTGACCTCAGAACTGTCTGCAAAGGCTTAGATGACAGATATTCAATAAATGTTTGATGATGATGATGTTCCTTAAATAAGGACTGGCCAATATTTTCTCCTTCAAATTTTCTCCTATTTTATTAACTGTATATCATTCAATATCAGACCAATAAAGTTTACCAGAAAATAAGAAATAAGAAGTCACCCATGATAAGCACCGTAATACAATAGAATTTTATAATTTGTTGAGAAATCCTGAAAGCAATGTTCAGATAATTAGCACATAAGAGTTGAAGAGAAACCAAATCACTGAAAATTATGACTTTTTAGATTCTTGAAAGAACAGTTGAAAGATATGAGTAAAGAAGTATGCGTGTTAATATCAAGTGTAACCATTTGTTATGGGTTGAAGTGTGTCCCCCAAAATTCGTATGTTGAAGTCCTAACTCCCAGAACCTCAGAATGTGACTGTATTTGGAGAAAGGGCCTTTCAGAAGCAATTAAGTTAAAATGAGGCCATTAGGGTGGCCCCTGATTCAATATGACTGGTGTCCTTATAGGAAGAAGAAACTGGAACACAAATACATGCAGAGAAGATGCTGAAGAGAAGACAGCCATCTATAAGCCAGGGAGAGGAGCACTTTCTTTATTACCTCAGAAAAAACCGACCTTACCAACACCTTGATCTCGGATTTTCAACTTCCAAACTATGAGATAATATATTTCAATTGTTTGAGCCACCAGTCTGCAGTACTTCATTATAGCAGCCCTAGCAAAGGAGTACACCATTCATCTCGGAAAGTTCCAAAACCTCAACACACTTATTCAAGAGTTGCTGTTCCATCCTGTTATGTGTGTGTGTGGGTCTCAAGTGTAAGCTCCTCTGAGGCCAGGGCTGCAAATACATAATTTATCACTTCCACTTATCAAGCCATCTCTTGGAGTTATACGTTCAATACTTTTATTTTTTTGTTTGTCTGAAACACTAATTTATATTCCTCTCTCAAGGCCCACTTTTGTCTCATTCTCTCTTTGTGTCTGTGTGACCCAGAAAGCAGAGAAATGAGAAAAGGTCCTCCTGTTTCTAGAAACAATGGGTATGAGCATTGCCTGTCATGAAAACACAAAGAAAACTTCCTTCCAGAAGATAAATGAATAGGGGTTTTACCTTCCCACTAAAAAGAGAAACTGAAGAGGGAAAAAAGTCACAAAGACAGAAATAAAAGGATTACACTAGGCAGCAGAGTGCTGCCATGAGGAATACTGAAGCGCTAATCTAACCTCCTACAAACATCATTTATCTGCCCAGGAGGGCAAAGATCCCGGTCCCACTGTGAGCATCCCTCGTCTCCTGCTTCTACTTTTACCACAGAAAATGAGAAAATCCTTTCTCAAATGTACGTGTGGCCACGCATAGTATAGAATTAATTCAACTGCACCTATAGCAGACCTTCCAGAAATGATTTACAACTATTTGTCAGGATTAACCTTTTGATGAAACATAAATTTGTCTAAATGTAAAGCACTTTAAAAAGGTGCAGAGGTCCATTTTTATTATACAAATGCTGTATCAGCAAGGTGATGGAGGCCAAAAATAGCGGTGCTGAGAATAGCAGCTGCTCAGTTGGACTGCATCTTCAGTGCTACAAAGCAGAAGCTTGGCATTTCGGCATGGGAAGAAGTGATTCACAACTGCATCGTCCATGGTTAGTCCTAGAAATGTCAAGCCTGTAATTAAGGAAGGACACTTGCAGCTACACACACCCAGCATGCAATGGCCAAGGAGTCTACATCACAGTGTTCTAAAATGTTTGCAAGCGTGTGTTTTTAATATTCAATAGCCACTATCTGTGGAATTAGAGGCTATCAGACATCCCTAGAAACCATGCGAAATACACAGAAGAGTCCAAATTGCTTAGGAGGTAAAAGCTTTCAGTGTTGGAAGTAGTTCAGGTACACTCAATTACTTTCTAACACTGGCCAGTAGCCCACACCCTTACTGTCCTTTCTTAAAAGTGTGTGTGTCAGGGGGAGGGGAGGCGTGTAAAAACCACCCTGTTAATCTGGATACATGTTTGCACAGATTACTTTGCCAATGTGGCTTTTTTAAATTAAATATATAATTAAATTTTGTAGAACCAAATATTAACCAAAATTAATCCAGTGCTCCTGCTCATAGAATTTCTATTTCAGGAACACAGACCACCTACGCCAGAAGACAAAGGTCTTAAGTGCTGAGTTGCCTTCTAGAAGCCTGGGTCTTCCTGGAGGCACTACTATGCCGTGTGCCTGTAATAATTAATGGAGTTGGAGTGCTTTGTTTTTACTGCATGCAGTGATAACTACAAAAACATTAGCCCATTGGAATGCACTTATTATAGGATATTCAACATCCGTAAGTCATTTTATTGCGAGTCTCCAGTGCTCAAAAAGGTAAGTACCTGACCAGTTCTTCCATGATAAACTGTAGCAGGGGTGGAGACCCTTTTTTCTGCCAAGGGCATTTGGGTATTTATAACATCATTCACGGGCCATACAAAATTATCAATTTAAAAATTAGCCTGCTATAATTAGCCAAACATTTAATTAACTCACCCCTACTGCCATGGCAGGGACAGTCCAAATGATTTCTTGGGCCTTATACAGCCCGCCGGTGGGACATTCCCCACCTCTGAGAGGAAGCAAGCCTTTCAGGGAAATTTCAACTCTACTAATCAGAAATATTACCCATGCCCTAGTTGCTGGGGTCCTCCTGTGAGCATTGATATGATTGGGTGATGAAGAGTGGCTCTCTTTTCCTTCCTGGCTACTTGGATGTTAGCTGCCATCATGAACAACTCAATAAGTATCTGAATCACTATGTTCCCGACCAACCAACTACTTCAACAGAAACAAATGAACGTGGATGTCCTTCACCCTGGGAAGGCCACAGTACCTAAAACAGATTTCTGGGAAAACTAACCAACATGTACAAGACCACCACAAGATGTCATCTTTGTGTTTGGATTCAGAACCCATTTTGATGGTGTCAAGACCACTGCCTTTGGCATGATTTATCATTCCTTGGATTACACAGAGAAAAATGAACTCAAAAATCAACTTGCAAAACATGGCCTGTTTGAGAAGAAAACCTCAAGAAAACAGCAAAAGGAACACAAGAGCAAAATGAAAAGTCAGGGGGCTGCAAGGGCCAATTTTGGTGCTGGTAAAAGTGAGCTGGAGATTGGACAATAGAGGAATAAAAATTATTCAGTGAACTTACGAGGTAACTGTGCATATTTTTCATAAGAAGATTAATAAATTAAGAACTTATAAAAACAATATGATGGCCCTAGCCAGTTTGGCTCAGTGGATAGAGTGTTGGCCTATGGACTAAAGGGTCCCAGGTTTGATTCTTACTGAGGGCGCATGCACAGGTTGCGGGCTCAACCCCCACTCCCCCAACTAGGGGACCTGCAGGAGGCAGCCAATCAATGTCTCTCTGTCCCTCTCCCTTCTCCTCTGAAATAAAATAATAATAATAATAATAATAATAATAATAATAATAATAATAAAAACAAAACAAAACAAAATAAAAACAACCTGAAGCCCTGGCCAGTGTGGTTCAGTTGGTTGAGTGTCCCATGCACTGAAAGGTCACTAGTTTGATTCCCGGTCAGGGCACATACTCAGGTTCTAAGTTCGATTCCTGATCAGGGTGCATTTGGGAGGCATCCGATCAAAGTTTCTCTCTCACATCAATGTTTCTCTCTTCCCCTCTCTCTTTAAAGTCAGTAAAAATATATTTGATAAAAATCGGATGCCACTTTCCCTTGGATGATCACAACAGCAAGAATGGGCACAGTCTGCATAGTAGGGCCAAGCCCTATAACTAACCCATTTGACAAATCACTCAGCTATGGTGGAAAGAACCAGTCACCTCTCTCAAACCCAAGAAGCTGCTCCAGAATGAACCCACTTCTCAGAGTGACAAGCAATGTTAATAACATCAACTGGAGTGCTTTCAGAGCTCATCGCCATGAAAGGAGTAAATAAATTGGCCCTGGCCCCATTTCAAAGAAAAATATTTGAAATCTGTGTTAAATCTCTTTATTCACCCTATTGATAGGGCTTTTGAAGTAAACTTTTAAGAGCAAGTAAATAAAACTTTATTGGCCCAATAAAAACTGATGTTTAGGGCTCTATACTCACAGTTACTATTGTTAAATTATGAAATACACCAAGTATCCCTAAATATTTAACATCATCATTTAGAATAAAAAGTGAATCTTCAATCCAGAGTCTGTAATCACAAAATGAAAACAAAAGCCTCTATAAAGGTACTGAGATACAGTTTCTCATTAGCATAAAGGAAATTATCTTATCCCAGGATTTCCTGCTAGCCCATCAGTTAAAATATTTCATAAAATAAATATTTTCCTGGGTTTGAAAATATTGGCTAGACCTGCCTTTTGCTTCCTTGATGAAAGGTGTCTTATCAAATGATTAAGAGCTTAGGTCAAAAGAGGAAAATTACTCTATTCCCAGCAAATGTCCTAACAAAGTTAAAACAATGGTTTAAAAAGCACAATCTCAAGATAGGACAGTAGTTCACATGTTTTAGGTTTTCTTTTTTAATGTTGGTTCATATGCCATTTAATTTTTTGCACTATCTCATATGAGTAGCTGAACACTAAATACAAAAATAAAGCTGAATACCCACCCTTCCACTTTGTTGTTGTTTTTATTTATTTACATTTTTATTGAATTTATTGGAGTGAAATTGGTTAATAAAATTATATAGGTTCCAAGTATACTATTCTATAATATGTCATCTGTATACTGTATTGTGAGTCCACCACCGCAAGCCCATTAGGTTTCTTTACAAAGTTAATGAAACACTAGATTTTTATGTAGACCGAGAAAAACAAATATTTCTATTTTCAAGTCACCACCTCTCCTTTCTCCTTTTCCCCCTAAATAAATTAACCCACTTTTCTTAAGCTAGATATGATATCTATCACTTTGTAACTGCTTCCTGACTCAGAGAAACACTACAGAGTGATTATCTTATTTCCACAGGAGGGAAAATATGCACCCACCTCATCCACCCCTCAACAACACTGCAGGAATACAACTTGTTCCAGAAGTTCTACACAGATAAAGTGCAATGCAAAATCAGACAGACTTTATCCTCTGTCAGAGAACAGTTTTCAACATTTCCATTAAGGCCAGCTAGGTCAAAGCAAAGGTCAGAAAATATGTCCAATGCCCTTAATCTCATAGCAAATGGTTCCTCAGACTGATCTCCCTCAAAAGAAATACATTAGGTTTGCCAACTTTCACCCATTAAAAAATAAGCCAAATACATGGCTTTTACGACCAATGATTCAGATAAAAGGAAAACCATTGCATTCATAGTGATCTAGAATCTCCATCATTAGTACCCAAATATTTTCACAGCAAGATTTTATTTTTATGCTTTTATTGATTTTAGAGCAAGAGGAAGGGAAAGGGAGGGAGAGAGAAACATCAATGTGAGATAGAAATATCGATCAGTTGCCTCCTGCATGCATCCTAACCAGGGATCAAACCCACGACATGGGTATGTCCCCTGACCACAAATTGAACTGGTGACCTTTTAGTACATGGTAAAATGCTCAACCAACTGAGCCACACTGGCCAGGGTTTCACAGCAACATTTTGAGAAAAGCTAAGAGTGGCTCCATTTTCTCCATTTAAATGAACGGTTCAACTAAATAGTTATCTGTGTTATGCAAAATAAAATATACAAGGGCCAGTTTTGTGTATTTTCGTATATTTTTTCAATTTACATAAGGATGAAAACAAGAAAAAGAATTCTATTTATTTACTTATTTGAAAATATAATATTTAGCTAAAGTATCTTGCTTTTACTAAGGCATTTTAGAGTTCTGTTTTCAACCACAGAGTTAACAATTCTTTCCAAAGTATAACTGTCTGTGAGCCAAAGTTTGATACAACCCAAACAAAGGTTTTTTTAAAAAATGGGAAATAGAAGAATCTTAATCAGTGCCAGCCTCAATTATTATAACATTCTCACTAAATCTGTCATGGTTTTGTCAAGTATTATTGAAATTATAAATTCTTCCCTTGATAAGTATTTTTCTGCCAACAATTAAAGGAGGATAAAACACTGCTTAATTAATAGTGAAAGCAACAGCAAACTGACTTTGGATTCCCAAGAACAGACATCTGGTGGTCACCCACTTTTATCACAAAGATCATCGTACTTAGAATCAGTGAGTCCATAAAAACACTTAAGTTATACAAAAAAATTTTAGCAAGTGTAAGAGGAAGTCTATACTTCATACAATTTATCCTATCTAATAAAGAGGGAATATGCTAATTGACCATCTTGCCCTCACAAAGATGGAGGGAATATGCTAATTGACTGTCACACCCTCAAAGATGGCAGCATGGACAGCCACAAGATGGTGGCACCCAGTCCCCTCAGCCCCACCCGGGTGGCAGGCGTGTGCCATGGCCAAGCCCGCCCCCAAGCAGGTCCAGCCTGCCTACCTCCGGAGTCCCCTAGACCCCTCACCCCCCCAGCCAGAGCCAGCCTGAGGCACAGGCAAGCCTCAGATAGTAGCTGCCCAGCCAACACCCAGGGTGCAGGCAAGCCTCAGATCGTGGCTGCCCAGCTGCCTAGGGCTGGCCAAAGATGCAGGCAAGCCTTGGATGGTAGCTTCCCATCTGTCCAGGGCCACCTGAGGCTCAGGTAACCAGCTGAGGCTTGCACTACCAGCAGTGGCAGCAGCAGAGGTGTGATGGGGATGTCGCCTTCCTTCTGATCACCAGGTCACCTCCCACCCCTGAGGACTCCTGGACTGTGAGAGGGGTCAGGGCAGGCTGAGGGATCCCCACCCAGTGCATAAATTTTCATGCACCGGGCCTCTAGTATTATTTATGAACAAAGAAAAAAGTATTTGACCAAGCTTAGATGATACAATACTGAAAAAATATTTTAGCAAACATCTCTAATCATTTCTTATTATTTGTTTCATCCTTACCCAAAGCAAGGTAAATAAACAATGGTTAAGAATAATTCCCTATCATAAATTTCACATTCCCCAAATTTGTAAAGTCAGCAGAGGGTGAAATAGGCCTTAGGAAGAATAATCAGCCTAGCTGTATCTGTAATCAATTTTCTATCGTTATCACCTTTCCCCACTAGATCATAAATATTGACTTGATATTGGTATATGTTTAATGGAAATGCACTAATGGAGTGTGCAAATTCAATTCACAGAAAGTTAACTAAGGCTCTAGCTGGTTTGGCTCAGTGAAGCAGGGGTCCTCAAACTTTTTAAAGTGGGGGCCAGATCACGGTCCCTCAGAGAGCTGGAGGGCCAGACTATAAGAACTACTAATTCCTACTGTAACACCTCGGCTGCGCTCACTGCCCAAAAAACCTGGCGGGCCGGATCAGACTCCTCTGCGGGCCGCATGTGGCCCGCGGGCCGTAGTTTGAAGACCCCTGATAGAGCATCAGCCTGTGAACCAAAGTGTCCCAGGTTCGATTCCAGTCAAGGGCACATGCCTGGGTTGTGGGCTTGATCCCCAGTAGGGGGCATGCAGGAGGTAGCTGATCTGTGATTCTCATCATTGATGTTTCTATCTCCCTCTCCCTTCCTCTCTGATATTAACATATTTATTAATCTGATAAAAAAAATATATTTAAAAAAGTTAACTTAGGGTCTCCCAAGTTTGCCTACATGTAAATTTGTATTTCTTGACACCTTCTACACCCCCTTGTACAGGAGCTACCTAAAGCAGCCCAAGTTGAACTGTTTTTTTTAAATGTCAATTATCTTATTTTCATCAATAATCACATCAAGTTCTTAACACGAGGAGAGTTGACTTTGAAAAAAAATATATTATGAAAAGATTAGCTAATATAGGAGAGAATCACCCACTTTTTCCAGAGTTTTGGATGCAAAAGAAAATACTAAGAACTACACTGAGTGGCCAGATTATTATGATCTCTGCATGCATAATAATCTGACCACTCAGTGTGTGTGTGTGTGTGTGTGTGTGTGTGTGTGTGTGTGCATGAATTTGTGCATGAATTTGTGCATGGGTTGGGTCTGGCCAGTCTGGCCAGGGAGAGGAGACATGGGTAGTTGGCTGGCCTGCCTGCTGGTCAAATTCCTGGTCAACGGGACAATTTGCATATTAGCCTTTTATTATATAGGATATACACTGAGTGGCCAGATTATTATGTGTTCAGAGATCATAATAATCTGGCCACTCAGTGTAATTCCAGCTAACAATGAGAACTGAGTGTTTCAGCATTAAACCCTTTGCAAAGGTTATTGCTATACATTGAAGCAAATTTATCCCATTTTACAGAAGAGGAAGCTGAGGCCAAAAAGAAAATAAGTAACTTGCCCAACAATAGCATAGGAGAAAAATCTAAATCCTGGATTAATAGAAGCTTGGTCAGAGATTTTTGTACCAATTCACTGACAGGACTATACATGTATCTTATTCAATAGCTTATAAAATCCAAATTTTACATCGTTAGCTAGAATAATGTTTTAAAATAGGAGCCTTCAGATGGTACAAACATGCGCTATCCAATATGGCAGTCCCTAGCCACATGTGGCTTTTGAGCTCTTAAAATGAGGTTAGGCCAAATTGGGATGTATTCTCAGTGGAAGATACACACAGAATTTTAGATACTAAAGAATGTAAAATATCTCATTAATAATTTTTATTTTGATCACATGTTGAAATTATATTTTAATATTTTAAATTGAATAAAATATATCACTATAAATAATTTACTAAAAAGTTAAAATTACATACATGGCTTACTTTTGTGGCTCACATCCTATTTCTTTTGGAGAGCACTGAAAGTGTTAAAAATGCTCTTCTGTGCTCTTCTTCACTACAAGAAGAGTTGGGTGAGTCCAGGACACCTAAACTTCTAGTTAAGGCGTTGATGACATTAAAACTTGTGGATTTTAATCATTATTCAGTTACTAATGCATTCAGTCAAATAGTTATTTATTGAGCAACTGCTATGTCTCTGGTAAAAGAATACCACGTAAATACCATGTTGGGTACATGGGCCTGTCTCTTTTATAGTGACCCTTTTAGGTAAGATCCCAATAACACCACTTAATACTTTGGTGATAAGGCTATAGCTATTAGCAGAAAGAACTACAGATGCTCCTTGATTTATTAGGTTATATCTCAATAAACCCACAGAAAACTGAAATATCATAAGTAAAAAATGTATTTGCAACATCTAACCTACCAAACTTTGTAGCTTAGCCTCGCCTACCTTAAAGCATGCCCAGAACACTTACATTAGCCCAAATATTGGGCAGTTGAGTTTCATCAATTGCCCTCTTCTTCTTCCTCCTACCTAAAGCAGGAGACACAAATGGGCATTTTGGAGACATGATGGGATGTGAAAACACATAACACAATATCCAACAATACTGGCAACACAGTAGAATACAGCTGTACAATTTCTGAATATGTGCCAATTTTACAAATCTCATAAAATCAATAAATCTTTTTTTTTAATATATTTTATTGATTTTGTACAGAGAGGAAGGGAGAGAGATAGAGAGTTAGAAACATCGATGAGAGAGAGTCATCGATCAGCTGCCTCTTGCACATCCTCTACAAGGTACGTGCCCTTGACCGGAATCGAACCGGGACCCTTCAGTCCCCAAGCCGACGCTCTATCCATTGAGCCAAACCGGTCCCGGCAAAATCAAGAAATCTTAAGTCACAGCATCGTAAGTCAGGAACTATATGCAAATGGTATCTTCAGAGTATAGTGAAAATATGACAGAGAGAGAAGGGAATGGTACCAACAACAATCCAAGTATTTCATTAATTGGACATATAAGGTGGGCTGTCTTAAAGTTAACATTGTCTAATGTCAATTTCAATCTTAATTAAAAGCTATGGTAATCATGCAAATACAAGTACAATTCAATAGGGGGAGGGGGGTGTTAAATGTTCCAACAATTTATTTTAACTCCTACTTGTTTTACAATGGAACAGATCTTAGAGGAGACCGTGTTTCCCTTTGAGAGAAAAACAAAATGCCCATAATAAATGCCAAAATATTGGAAAGAATAATGTTCACTACCAGGCCAATGTACTGAGCCGGGATTCCAGATTATTTTATGCAGCTTCTCTCTATGTAAAAACAAACTTTATGTTTCCCATAGAGCAAGATCCTGCAGTTCCCAATCAGCTAGTCCCAGTTAATGCACTAAGGGTTCTGCTTGAGAAAGAACCAAGCTCTTAGTTGCAAAATTGCATTTCATGGAAGATTTGAGCAGAAGACATTTTGTGTTTGATCCAGAAATCCCAGTACACTGTCATTTAGATACTGTCAGTGGAGAGAAGAGAAAGGAAGCAGCCAGGTCCTGCTAATTAAGATGTCAAACCACTGCCTGGAATGACTCACTTTTCTTGTTCTGCTAGATAAAGTCTTCTTAGTGGTATTAATATTCCAGCAAAGCAGAGGAATTGTTACATTAAAAGATGGCGTAAATCTAAGCTTCAAGATGCAATAAACTCATGAGAGAGTAAGCCTCGGGGGCATTAATTTCTTCTTTCACAAATGAATACTAAGTTCTTGCTGGTCTCACTTCTCTTCAAATAAAATTTTAAATACAAATCTTCAGGCTCTGAATTGCTAAACTAGTGAAGTCAATCTGAGTACTCAAGTAGCTGAGTGCCTGCTATGTGCAGAATTCTGCATATCGAGTACTGGCCAAGTACAGAGGAGACCTCGACCGGCCCTAAGAGAGTACACACCTGTGTCAGTGTCCTAGGGCTGTTGTGACAAATCATCACCAACTCTATGGCTTAAAACTACAGAAATGTATTCCCTCACGTTTGATCAGGAGGCCAGATGTCCAGAGTCACAGTGTCGATAGACCATGTGGCTTCAGAGGCTCTGGGACAAGCATGTCAAACTCACGGCCCACAGGCCACATGCCTCTTATTTGGCCTGTGTTAGCCTTTGAGTTTGACATGCTTGCTCTGGGGGAAGAATTGGTTCTTGTTTCTTCTGGTTTGTGGTGGCTGCTGGGATTCCTTAGTAGGTGGCCACATCACTCCAGTCTCCGTCATCATCTTCACATCACCTTCTGCACTGCTCTGTAGGGATTAACCCCCTTTTACCTCTCTCTTATAAGGGCACTTGTGATTGGATTTAGGGCCCAAGGGATGATTTCCTTGTCAAGATCCTTAATTTAATCATACCTGCAAAGACCAGTTTCCTTAATTGATAACATTTAGTTTTCACATATTAGGACCTAATCTCTTTGGGGTGCCACCATCCAGCCCCAGACACCTAGTCTCCTTGGGAGGCAGAGTGATTATGGATGAAACTGGAATGACTGAAAACCAGCAAAGCCACCTAAGTAAGTGCTAAACTGTGTGGCATCAAGAATCCTCCTACCAGAGTTCAGGGAACGTGGTCTCTGTCGCCTGAGCCAGGACTGGATGAGGCTCCCCTGACTTCTCTCAGATGCTCTCAAATGATTTTGTGGGCTTCTGAAGGGCCACTGTCAGCCCAACAGTATTTATCTTCCTAGCTGCTCTTCATAGCCTCCTGCTTACATTGTCTTTATTTTACTGCACTCTTTCACATTGCTGTTCCACCTCATTATGATCCCATGTTTTTTGTTTTTATTGTTATTGTCATTGTTTGTGTTGGGCCAGTCTTTTCAGGGCTGATGTGAGCTGCTACCTTATATGACGTGAGACACATAGAAAGGTTTATGCTGGTCCAGTCCTTACACTGCAGGTCACGTCACAATATCTACAGTCCCTCACATTTCTTCTTTGGACTAAAGCTCACCACTTAAATTCAAATATTATTTTGTAGCAGATTACACATTTAATTGTGAAGTTACTGAATCTTCATGAAAGAAATCTTTAGAATCATTATTTCCAAAATAAATCTTTGTCCAAAGATTCTCTCTGTGAGGTTTGTTAATGAATGTTCTGTGAGTTTCAAGAAACAAAAACAAATAAAATTTAAAACACACACACATACACACAGAGGGACAATGATTTCATATTCAAGAATTAAAAAAAAAACAAACCTCTAACCACCAGGTATCTCAGGGAACTTTGAGGGCCTGGTGAGCCTCTGCAAGGGACCTACGAATAGAGTGTAGAGTTTCCCAAACGAATTTCTACATTCCTGGTAGACACCTCTGTTTCTCTCAAACTACATGATGGCAGAAACCATGTCCATGTGTTTAACTTTGTATCCCCAGCACCCAGTCCAGTCTTGACATGTAATAGTTGCTCAATGATATCTGAATGAGTGGGTGCATGGTGGGTGCATAGTAGGTAGGTAAATGGATGGGTCAATTTGATGGGTAAGTGGATGGATGGATGGATGGATGGATGGATGGAATAATATTTTGAAAGCTTCAAGGCTTTTGTAGACCAAGAAAAAGAAAGAGGACAAAAGGAAGGAGAAAACATGGCAACGGGAGGGAAGGGGATTGAGAGATGGAAACTATAGACTGCCGCCGTCAAATTTCCTATACATGGCAATTTTGCTCAGGGCCAGTCCTGATCAGTAAGTTAATATCAGAGAATATTTACAGATCCTTTATGCCATATCTTTAATGGAGAGGCAATGCTATGAACTGAATGAACCCCAAAATCCATATGTTAAAACCCTAATCTCCAATGTGATTATATTTGGAGGTAGAGCCTTTGAGAGGTAATTGGGGTTGAGGAAGATCATGAGGGTAGAGTTCCCATGATGGGAATGGTGCTCTTATAAGGGGATGAAAAGAGCAGATATTGATTTCAATCTCTCAATATCTATCTATCTATCCCCGCGCCCCCTTTCCTAAGTGAGTATATAGTAAGAAGGCAGCCATGTACAAACATGAAGAGGACCCTTACCAGACACTGAATATGCCCAATCCAATACCTTGCTATTGGATTTCCCAGCCTCCAGGACTATGAGAAATGTTTTTTGTTTAAGCCACACAGTCTGCAGTATTTTCTTATAGTAGCCCAAGCCAACCAAGATCGTAGTATTGGCACAGTGTTAGTCAGACACACCTGGGCCAACTTCCAGCTTTACCATTAACAGCTTCCATTATTTCACCTATAAAGTGTAGACAGCAATCCTACTTTACAGGGTTGTTGAAGACCCATGTATAGGAATCCCTGAAGAGTTCCTTTCACAAATACTTTTATCTCCCAAGCGATTTGCAAAGTGCTTTATAGAAGCACATGACTTAGAAATATTATTTAATTGATGTATTGTTCCCTATAAGTGTTTCTTTCCTCCCTCCCTTTCTTCTTTCCATTCATTCTCCTGTTTCCACTAGGTAAAATACAGTCACATAGTTCAAAGTTCCAAAGATACACCAAAAATACCTTGAAAATTTTCCTTTTTTCCACTGGACCCCAAGCATCCAGTTCCCCTTTACAGCTGTTTGTAAATTAGGTTCAGAATTAAATATTGCTCATAGTAGGTTTAAGCAACTCAAAACAAAATGCCCTACTCTTATCCATTGCTCCAGAAGATCTCCCAGCAAGGCTAAACTGTTTTTGCCAGTTTCTTACAATTCTTATGTAGATTAATCAAACAGCCTAGTTAATAAAGAATAAGCACATATATTATTCATCCATCACCAGTTTTCAAAGAACCAGAACACTAAGATACCCTATCTAATAAAGAGGGCATATGCTAATTGACCATCATGCCCTCACAAAGATGGTGGCGCCACAGCCAATAAAAAGAAAATATGCTAATTGATTGCCATGCCCTCAAAGATGGTGGTGCCCACAGCCACAAGATGGCGGCATCCAGTTCCCTCAGCCCCATCCAGGCAGCAAGCCCAGCCACTCCATGTGCCTGCCTCTCGAGTCCCCCAGTCCCCTCAGCTCCCAGCCGCCCAGAGCCAGTTCAGGCACAGACAAGCCTCAAATGTTGGCTTCCCAGCCACCCAGGGTGGGCCAGAGGCACAAGCAAGCCTCGGATGGCAGCTGCCCAGTTGCCCAAGGCTGCCCAAGGCTGCCCAAGGCTCAGGTAACCAGGGCCAGCCAAGGCTTGTGCTGCCAGCAATGTCAGCAGCACAGGTGTAATGGGGACTCTGCCTTCCCCTGATCACCAGGTCACCTCCCGCCCCTGAGGGCTCCTGGACTGTGAAATGGGGAAGGTTGGGCTGAGTGCATGAATTTTCATGCACCAGGCCTCTAGTATTAGACATAAAATGGTACTCAACACAGCTTAAATTTCTCTTATATGACTTAGAGGCTCTGAATTCCACCATACTTCAGGGATGTCATTGTTGGTATCTGAATCAATGCAATGTCCTGAAGAAGGGCAGAAGTGATAGCAAAGGAAGAGTTCATTTTCTGGAAATTTGTTGGATGAATTATTTTTTACTAACATGTTAGTATCCAATATTAATCCACAAACACAGGAAGTTGAACCTGAGACCACTGTGGTTGGCCAGCACCCACTGAAACGCTCAAGCTCTGAGAAGAGAAATGTAAAGAAGATGTGAATCAAATGCAAGAAGGCACTGCAGATTAGGACCAGAGTTAATGCCAGCAACAAAACAACCGGGGAACACAAAAGATCTGGATATGCAAAGATATACTATTTGAATCTGCACACCAAGTCCTGGGATTTGCATAACTAAGTTGCATCGGTAGGTAAATTGTGACTTACATCAATGCAAAACTGAAAGTCAGACAATAAGATGGGACTACTAATGCTCAGACTCTGAGACACTTTTATGGGCACCTGGATCGACTCCTCTGTACCAAAGGTGATCTGACTAACAAGTGAGAGTTAGCCCAGCCAATTCCTGGCTTTGGAAACCTTAGCAGGCACAAACCTGGGAACGCAGAAGACCAAACCACAGAACAAGGACTTGGCATGAGGATAAGGATAACGTCATGCATCCTGCTCCTATTTGTTTGTGTACATCCTGAATACACTCATATCCACTTGACTAGAAACCTATAGAATATTTTTAGGAACAGTAGTTTAATCATTAGAGTCAAGTGAGATTTTTTTTAATTTGGCTGCAGAATCAGCCAGATTTCAACAGAATTTTCTAAAGAAAAACATTCTATGAACTTTCACCCAAATTCCCACACTGAGACAAATGCTGAAATTTTATTATGCCTGAACCAAGGTTTATTTATCCCAATAACAGAGTGACAAGAAGTGAATTTTATTTATTATTTGAACTATACTAACCTGCAAAAATAAAATAAAAGAAGCTGAAAACATATGCTAACAACTTTTTAGTTACATTACCATCTCTTTTTTCCAATTGTTAAGGGGCAACCAAATACAACAGGAAGAATTTCATCAGGGTTGTCACATAATTCACTGTGCCAACCCCTAGTGGGCTCTCCATTCCACACTGATCTACCATTAGAAACTAACAGCCTGGATGTGCTAGTGCAGTGTGATATTTTTCCAGAAGAAGGGAGCAGACACGAAGGGACAGCTTTCAGATTGTCAGTTTGTGATGAGGACTAAAGAGAAAGAGGAGAAAAACATGGAGTCACCACACAAAGCCAAAGAGCCAAGACTGCCCAGCTTTGGGTATTTACGTTGTTTACACTTCTTTCTTCTACATATTACTTGCATCCCAATGAAAGAATGTGAATGGATCTTAATTATGCACTCTATTGGCTTAGCTCACTCACTGTAATATTGAGGGTTCACCCTTCAATCCAAACAGGAGCTGTGAAGCCATAAGCCCAGGCCAAAATGAGTCTCAGGAACAAAAATGAGGGCCACAAAAAGTGGAGACAATGTAAAGTCTGGTGTGGAGTACTGAGGGAGCTTTACAGTCTCTTCTTCATTCCAGGTCAGTATTGAAAAGCAGCAACTCAGGAAATCTTTCAGTTAGGTACCTAGTCCATCAGAAGGCAAGGGCATACTCAGATCCAGGGGAAAGGAAGCAAAACATATGCATCTGGGCCATGTTCTGATCTAGGTTTTTAAAGAAGACATCCCATACACTCTATTGGAATGACAAGATCCAGAAGGTTAGTAAGACCCAATCCTTGAATGGAGGAAAGAAGGCATGGACCAGGTAATCAGGCCTAACTCTGACCTAAGGCAAATTGAAAAGGACAAGAGAGAGTCCTTAAAGGCTCATTACAGTCCAGAGCAGCTGCTCACCAAATAGACCAGCGTTTTTCAACCGCTGTTCCGCGGCACACTAGTGTGCCGCGAGATGTTGCCTGCTGTGCCGTAGGTGCAGACAAGACAAGAATTTTATAATTTTTCACTATTTTGTTTACTTAATATTTCATAATAAAGTAATTATAAAATACTTTCTTTGTGTTTATTTGATTCCTATTCAAGAGAATTACTTTATATATAGTCAATATAGGCACAGAGTTAAATTTTTTAACATTTTCTAATGGTGGTGTGCCTCGTGATTTTTTTCATGAAACAAGTGTGCCTTTGCCCAAAAAAGGTTGAAAAACACTGAAATAGACAGCCCAGAATCGGAGTTAGAATTATGAATAAAAGGCATGTCAAGTCCTTTCAGATAGATAGATAGATAGATAGATAGATAGATAGATAGACAGACAGGCAGGTAGACAGGTAGATAGGTAGATAAATAGTTAGACCTAAGCTCAGGGACAAAGCAAGGTAAAGCCACAGGGAGGTCTTCCATTCAGAGTTTCAATTCAGTAATTGTAAGTCTGCCCAAAGACAAATCTCACTTAAAGGAATAATGAGATGAAAAGACGATCCAAAAATCTTTTTTTTTTTTTTTTTTTTTTTTGCTAGAGAATGGGGATTCTATGAATATTGTTATGTGTCATCCTCTGGGAGTTCATTACAAAGAATGATAGCATCCCATTGAAACCTAACAAATAAAATAAAATAAAATAAAATAAAATAAAATAAAATAAAATAAAATAAAATAAAATAAAATAAAATAAAAAGAAACCTAACAAGTAAAACTCATGAACACCGACTTGTTTCAGCATCATGCAGCCTCTCAACTGTTCCTAGCAACGCGACCTCTTAGGAATCTAAAACACCAGCAGAGCTGACCATCCTCTTTTGAAGCATGATCAAAAGTTTGGGTCTCAAATATATTTTCAGATTAAGAATAAATCATATCAACCTGAAAGTAGAAAAACTTTCACTTTGAGTAGGACCCCTTCAGGGAACATTCTCTCATCCTCATCCACATTGCTGGTCCCTACTTAATGGACTTGCATTGTTCCATTTACTAGTCTGATTTATTGGACTTCTCTGAATTCCAGTTTCCTTATCTGTACACTGAGAATGTTACAAACACTTACTGCTTGGGATTCAAGTGAGAATCAAGTAAGAAGATGTGTAAGTATAATAATAAGTAATTACTGCACAAATGTCTGAGGTTTCTGTAATAGTTATTACTTCTCTGAGAAATAGAACACTGAACTATCAATCTTAAGATGTATACTTCATTCTCACTAAGACTAATAAAAGAAACTTAAATTTCTCTTCTTGGTTTTCTCTATCTCTGGAATAAAATTACCCATTATGAGAGAACTACTGGGGTTGTTTGGATGTTTTTTAAGTTACTGTTTAGTTCAAATTATTAGTATTAAAATGACAGTTACAAATTGCTAGGTATCATAGTCTATACTGGTACCTACTCTAATATTTGAAGAGAAAAAAACAATTTTAAGAGCAGGGATGACACAAAACAAGTTTAAATATAACCCCCCAATTCTCTGTAGCTATTGCTTAAATTACCAGAATTATCTATTGATACATTCTAATTACCAAAAAAAATGCTTCAGATTTTCAGAGACTTTCAAGTGTGAGTCATTTGAAACTCCATCAGTCTGCTGAAATAAACATGTTGATCAACATATTCTGGATCTTGCAAAAAAAGGTAGCATCCATATCCTACACATACAGTGTGTTTATCTATCTTATGTATGTTATACCTCACAATATAACATATTTAAAAGGCATCAATAAAAGAATACAGTAGAGCTATGAGAATAGAGTCCTGTTGATTTTTTTTCCGTCCAAGCTCAAATAATTTTGTCAAGTTACTGCCAAATTGTCCAACACTTAACATTCTCTAAATATCTTTCTATATCTTACAGATTGGTGGCTGTTCATTTACACTTAACCAAGATTAAAAAAAACTATAACTGGGAAGCCAAAAAAGTTACATGACACTTCACCAGAAAGGAATGCTGGGGCTTAACTGCCCACAGAGTCACTCACCAGAGCTGTGCTTGCTTTGCTATTCGTGTGGACAGATTAATTTTCAGAAATTCTTAATGTGATAAGCAGGGAATAACCTGAATTTCAATAGAATGGCTTATTTCTGTTCGAGTATGTGGCTACCTATTAAACCATAATTGCCATATAAATACAGCAGTTGACTCTCCTTTGTGTGTTTAAATTAATAATACGTCCTAAGCCTGACACAGGGACATATGGCTGACTCTGTGGGTTACCAACTCAAGAACCAACCTCCTTCAATTTTGTTCTGACACTGGGGACCCATGGGCATTATGGGCCAGGGCGTTGGCTGATCAGTCTAAGCCTCTCAGAGTAATCTCATTTCCCTGTTACTGTACTGTCTAGATTATGTCATAGGCTTCTGTAGTTACCCTGGGAAGACTTCTTTTGGAGGTTTTACTCACTCTTAAAAAGAGGCCAGGATTTGGAGAAACTGGAACCCTCAAACATTATGAGTGGAGCCCTCAAACCTGGAAAACAGTTTGGCAGTTTCTTAAAAAGTTTTAATTTACCCTACAATACAGCAATCTGTTTCCTACATATCTACCTCAGAGAAATGAAAATACATGTCCATGAAAAAAAGTTATACAAAAATATTCACAACGGCATTATTCATGATAGCTTAGAAATGGAAACAACCCACATGTCTGTCTGTCATCTGGTGAACAGAAAAGCAAAACATAACACATCCATACAATGGAACACTACTCAGGGAATAAAAGCAACAAGCTACTGATTCATGCTACTATATGGAGCAGAAACTTTATTGTGAGAAAAAAAGCCAGACAAAAACACCCACTCCTTGCACACTTCCATTTATGTATGAGAAAGTCTAGGTAAAAAAACGCTATAGAGAGAAAAAGTACACTAGTGGTTGCCTGAGACCAATGGGTGAGAACAGAAATTAACTACAAGTGGGCACCAGAGATATTTTTGGGGTGATAGAAAGTCTTAAAAGTGGCAAAGGTTGCACAACTCTACATTTACCCAAAGAAATCCTTGAGTAGAGTACATTTAAAAGAAGAATAAACATATGTATATAAATATATAGAAAAGGTTCAACCCTATCCTTGGTTCCCAAGTGGAGACACGATGCTTAAAGCTGCAGCTCAAGACCAGAAGGAGAAAATCAGCTAACCAAGAACCATGACATTGCTGAGCCACTAAATTAGCCAGTCCTGGAATAGTCCAAGTCCAACTTTTTTAAATGTGAAGCCGAAGAATAAAATAAAAAAGTCCTTACTTACTAAGCCACTTGGTTAAGAATTCTCTTACTTAATGCTAAAAGGTCTTGATGGACATAGACTAGATATAGCCACCAGAGTTTCTTCGGTGGTGTACAATGCACGTGCACATATACTTTTAAAGGAAGAACATAATTTTGAAAATATACGTGCTATAGATTGAATGTTTGTATGCCCCCAAAATTCATCAAAATTCATATGTTGAAAACTAATTTCCCATATGATGGCATTTGGAGGTGGGACCTTTGGGCAGTGGGTAGTCACAAGAGTGGCACCCTCTTGAGTGGGATTAGTGCCCTTATAGAAGAGACTGCAGAGAGCTCCCTTGCCCCTTCCACCGTGTGAGGGCACTGCAAGAAGACAGCTGTTTATGGACCAGCAGGCCCTCACCAGACACTAAATCTGCTCTCACTCAGCCTCCACCACCATCAGAAGTAAGCCACCCAGCCTATGCTACTTATTTACAGCAGCCTGAACTAAGATAGTGTGGTTATGATGATGTACATATGTCTGGCATCTCTAACATGCTGTGTATAACTACCTTATATGACATGATTGACACTGTGTGTAACTATCTTATGTGACATGAGAGACCTTTAAGATGACATCTACTAGTTTTATTGAAACCATATTTCAATCCAACCTTGAACTAGCATCGCTCTGGCCTATCTTTCATCCACTCTCCTTAAAGTTCAATATGAATCACATGGCTTAGGCATCCCAAACGCATTCCAGTTTTCATCCCATGTCTCATCCCTCCATGTTTTTGCACATTATATTTCCAAAGCCTCAACTTTGGTCACCTGTTAAAATGCATCTTTTAAATCCTTTTGGAGTCTTCCCTGACTCCAAAAGATAATCACTCCCTTCCTATACTTTGCACACCACTATTATCACCCCTATCCCATTATATTGGAACTAGAGGCCTGGTGCACGAAATTTGTGCATGGAGTGGGGTGTCCCTCAGCCCTGCCTGCACTCTCTCCAATCTGGGCCCTCACAGGAATCAGGCCTAAACCGGCAGGGGGGACATCCCTCTCCCAATCTGGGACCACTGACTCCTAACGGCTTGCCTGCCTGCCTACCTGATTGCCCCTAACCACTCTGTCTGCTGACCTGCTTGCCCCCCCCCCACACCAGCTTTCTCACCCCCAACTGCCCCCCCATTGGCCTGCTCACCCCCAACTGCCCTCCCCTCCTGGCCTGATTGCTCCTAATCGCCTCTACCTCAGCCACATCACCATGGCTTTGTCCAGAAGGACATCCGGGAAGATCTCCCAGTCTAATTAACATATTATTCTTTTATTAGTATGAATTGGTTTTATTATTGCTGTCCCTCCTGTCATGAATGACAAAGGGTTTGAAGTTAAAAGATCTTTACCTCCTATTTGGGTGACTTGGGACAAATCACTTTACTTCTGAGTCTTAATTTCTTCTTCTATAAGATAAACATAGACACTATCATCCCATTTCTCTTAGACTCTAAGATAACATATGGGAAAGCATAATTAATTTTAGACTAGATAAGATTTTTCTGAAGTTATGTAATGAATCACACAAATTAGGAAAAAGATATAATCTCTCATCAACTACCAAAAGTACTCTAGCCAAGACTACCAATGGGCAATGATCTCCCATATGCTTAAAATCAAAGATCTTTCTTAATCATCTGGCTCAATCTATCAACAGCACTTGACACAGATTATCTTTCTTCCTCCTGGAGACACTTTCTTCACTGCGCCTCAACCTCCCGCTATTCTTTACCTGCCCTTTCTCATCTTCCCACTTCTAAACCTTGCTGGCCCCACGGCTTACTATCTAGACCTCATATCTTTCTACACTCATTCCCTTAGTGATCTCATCCAGGCTCATGGCTTTAAAGAGCATTTAATTTCTTCCAAATCACAATTCACTTCTCTAGATTTCTTCCCTGAAAAACTAGACTTGTGTATTAACTTGTCTAGATGCTTGAAATATATCTTAATATTAATGTGTCCAAACTGAGCTCTGGTCTCTTGCTCCCCAACCCTCATTTCAGTAAATAGGCATTCGGTCTGTTCAGGTGCTCATATCAAAAGTCTCAGAATCATACTTGACTCTTCTTTCTTTTATAATTCCTATCTACTTCACCAAAAAATCCCCAGCCAAAATATCTTCAGAATCCAACCCCTTCTCACTACCTCTGTGCTACTTTTACCCTCGTCCAAGTGGCCATCACCTCTCACTTGATACCTGAAATAGCTCCTAAATGATTTCCCTGTTTCTGCCCTTGTCCACTCTGATTATCTCAATCCACCAGCCAGAGCCACCATGTTACAACACGACTTACATCAGAACAATC
Source organism: Pipistrellus hanaki (assembly GCF_964339955.1). Classification (NCBI taxonomy): domain Eukaryota; kingdom Metazoa; phylum Chordata; class Mammalia; order Chiroptera; family Vespertilionidae; genus Pipistrellus; species Pipistrellus hanaki. Next base: position 129,658,005 of record NC_140504.1, on the reverse strand, counting down.
GTTGTTCAAACCTCCAGTGGAATCCCCTGGACCTGAGTGAAAAATCCGAAGTCCTCACAATGGCCTTTAGGGATCCATGTGATTTGCTCACCATATTCCCATTTCCTCTAAGACTACATCTCCTACCACCATCCCTTTTGCTCATTCCACTCCAGCCAACGTGCCCTCCCTGCTTTTCCAGTGATTTACCATGGCGCCATGCCTCTGCCTGAATGCTCTTCTACCCAGCATCCCTTAACTCATCCATTCACTTCTCTCATGGCATTCCGGAAGTGTCACCTTCTCCATGAAGTCATCACTGGCTATCCCACTGAACATTGCAGCCCCTGCCCTCGCACTCCCTATCTTCCTTTCCTGCTTTATTTTATTCGATAGTTAGTTGCTGCCTTTAAACATATATTTTATTGTCACTAATAAAAGCTCCAAGAATGCAGGGATTTTTAGTTCTTGTGTATCCTCAGTGCTTAGAATAATTCCCAGCACATAGAAGCCATTAAATAAATATTATTTAAAAGAGAGAATAAGAAAAAAAGTGATCAAACGGAGTTGGTTTTATAGTTTCATGATATATATGTGTCTAGACAATAATAAGCAGAACTACCATCAAAATACTTGGAAATGACTGGAATGTAAAAATCAGCAAATTTGAGGCTATGAAGAATAAATCAGTGTGAATTTAAGAACACCTATTATACCTAAACAAACTCATAGCAAATAATTAAGTAGAAATGGTACTCAAAATATAACAAAATATTCAGGTGGTCAACTCCTAGACTTAATATAAAATTCAAAAACAAATCAGTTTTTTTAAAAAAATATATATATATTTTATTGATTTTTTACAGAGAGGAGGAGAGAGGGATAGAGAGCTAGAAACGTCGATGAGAAAGAAACATCGACCAGCTCCCTCTTGCACACCCCCTACCAGGGATGTGCCCACAACCAATGTACATGCCCTTGACCGGAATCGAACCTGGGACCTTTCAGTCCGCAGACCGATGCTCTACCACTGAGCCAAACCGGTTTCAGCAAACCAGTGCTTTTTTATTTACTTATTAAATGCTTAGTATGTATTGTATTCATCATTTTTAGATGGCACATATGAATGTTTAGATTTTCTTCCTATATATTGTATATTAAGTGCAAATACTTTGGTAGATTGTTCTGATTTCAGTAATTCAAATTAATCCACATCACTAAGCAGTTTTAAATAACAAAGACTAAAATTTGGTATTTACAGTAAAGTTATTAAGCATATTTGGTTATAATTTAAGAATTAACATCATATATAAAAATGTAAAGTTTAACACTTTAAAATCTATAATTACAAATTATTGTATTAGTAGGTGCTATACTCAAAATATAATCTTCTGATTAAAATAGATGTGGTCCACAAACAAAGTTTTGGAAACATCTGGGGGGGAAATATTTTCTCATTTAAATATTAACTGATTTCATATTTTTCTTCTTAACATTTCTAGGCAACTACCCGCTGGTAGATTACAAATGAGAAGAAGCAATACCTTAATATTCCCATCAGAAACTTCCTAAAGGTAAATGAATATAATTTTCATCAAACTAAATAATCACTCAGAGAAGGCAAATCTTGCTAAATTACAAATCTAGAAAATGAAAACCCAGGACTTAAACTTCATTTCACGATAAGATGCTAGTCTTCTAAGTGTTGTTTATACTAACTGTGAATTTTCTGTTTAAATAAAGACCATTCTATAAAAACTTATATCAGAAAATGTTCAATAGCTTTTCATTTCCTCATCAAGAAACCACTGAACCATCACTGTATATACGATGGCTGGAAAATGAATAACAAACATTTTAAAACTATATCTAAACCCATTCCTCATGGATAACATTGAAAATAGAGAAATTGAGTAAATCCATTCTAGAAACTTGCTATTATCTCAATTCACAGAAATTTCTAGAAGGAAACGGAAGGACCGAAAATCCCAAGATGAAGCTATGACCTTCAGCCACATGCTTACACTTGAGCTAGGTTATCTGATCTCAATACAGCCAGCCAGAACCACCATGTTACAACACTAATTACATCAGAGCAATCACTGTTTAAACCCCCCAATGGAATCTCCCATCCCTGAGTGAAAAATCCCAACTCCTCACAATGGCCTGTAAGGCCCCATGTGATATGCTCACCGTATTCCCATTTCCTCGATGATCACATCTCCTACCACATGCTTACACTTAATAAATGTTTGTCAAAGTGAATTCATCTACACTTAACCGGATAACAAACTTGAACAGAACCTATTTTCAGGGGAAAACATTTAAATATGTGAAAAATTCTATCCAAATTGACTTTGAATATTTCAGTGCATGTTTTTGGTCAATGTGGCTTGAAATCTGTAAGGCAGTCAACAAAGGAAGTTGGGAGTACCAAAAGGTCACTAATTTGCTCCAAAAGGCAATGGTCGTACCTTTTATTATATGATGAGAGATACTTAGCCCTCTGTTGTTTCTAACATATATGCTTTTAAAAATGAGGTAAGTGTTATCATCCCCATTTTACAAGTCCAGAGACTGAGACCCAAAGAAGCCAAGTAACCTGGCAAATGGGTCATGGTAAGTAGCTGCCTTGGCTGGGGTTCAAATTCAGGTCTTTTTATTCCAAAGCCTATTTCTAAACCTCTGAGCCCAACACTGGATGGCCATTAGAACAAATTCAAACATACTCACTTTAGACATTTGTAGGCAAAACACTTGACGAGAAATAATACTGCACTTTCTAACCCCAAAAAAACATTCCAGCAGACAAACTTCTGTTGAAAACATCTGAAGAACTCTGACATTTCCATACAGCACACTTTATAGAAAATGTAAAACTTATTTCCTCAACTAATATTCTGAGTTATGAATTCAAACAAAATAATTATTAACACACATGAAATTATCCACCTCAGTAACTCTATTGTTCAATAATTTTAAAAGAAACTTCACAAGAGAGGATGCACCTTAATTACAGGAGTATGAGCAAATCACACAATCTTAAAGGTAAAGTATTTCTTAAAGTTTATTTTCCTTAATCTTCATTTTATAGTTGATAAGTTAAAGTCCAAGAAGATTAAGTAGCTTGCCCAAATTTATACAACTAAAAAGAAATAATAGTGTTTTTTTTTTTTACTTTTAACAGGGTAAAAGTATTTCTAATTCTTTATTGTCTTCTTTTAACCAGACCTGAACATTTGTCAAAGTAATATATTAATGATACCTGCCATCCATACCATTTAAAACTTCCTTTAAATTTAGTCACTTTGAGAATCAAATCTTACAACTTAAATCATTTCAAAGTCATATCTTTCGAACAAAAGAAAACTCTCACTTTCTTTGGCAAACAAGGAAAGTAAATACAGCATCGAAACACTTATATTGTATTACCAACCGTATTTATGTGGACTTTTAATTGCTTTCTCATAGAGACAGACAAAAATGAACTATAATACTTAGAAGTGGGACCAGAAGACTCTTCATGAATGTTAGAAAAACCTGATGTATTCCATTAAGATAAACATACTCACAGACTCTGTTATTACACTGTCAAGTTTTCATTCTGTGAGAACTTGGACTCAATATTGACTCCCAGTTATTAGGAATTCATTTATTTCTGGTTAGTTTTGGATTTTGTTTACCAAAATGAAATGTCAAAAGTGAAAAAAATAATAATAATGCAAACCTCAAAAGTTCTGCTAATGTAGAAACATCAACTACCATATTTAAAGACACAGCCAATCATAAACAAGATAATGCATTTGCATATTGGACCCATCATTGTTACATAACTTTCCTTGGTGACAACGTAATCCTCATTCATTTGTGTGCTGATGATGAAAAGCACATTGTAAACCTGATAAAATGTCATCAAAAGTACTCAAATCCTCATTCCGAATGAAAAAGAACCTACCAAAACCAGTTCAAAACAAGGAAATCTGAAGTCATAAATCACTGTGATCAGGCAAAACTCAAAATAACTAGACAAGGCTCTCATGGCACTAGCACCAGCCACAAAATGAAGCACTGGTCGGGTATTTAAAAAGAAAAGTACCTTTCAGGTGGAGAATTCCCAGTGACCACGTTGTAGTAATCCACATAGGGAAGGCATCCTAGAAATTCCAACATTTTAACTTTTAAGTAACTCCAAACAAAGAAGTGTGATAACTTTTCCTCCAACAGTGGCGTGATGGTGACGACGTACTTCCATAATGTTCACTGATAGAAAGATCCCGAAAGAGCAATGCACTGCATGATGCTTTCTAGATGCTGATATTAACAATGACACCTGTACAATTAAAGTTAATTAATGTTAGCTTCCAGGTCATTCAACATACTCAGTTTCTTTAAAAATGTAACCGTACGATTATATCGCAGTCTTTGACATGAAAATTCAAAACTGCATAGTTCTGGCACTTCCCTTCTGGCTGCAAGTTTTAAATAATGGGTACTTCTCTACAAAAGCATGACTTGAAGAAATTAAAAGAGACTCGGTTTTGCATGTTCCATGTGTCATGTCAAAGTGTGGAGGTGGGTAAGTCCAAGGCTGGTAGGAAAGCTCTGGTTCTAGGGTGGGGACAGGAGAGGAAAGAGGAGCTGGTGATAAATTACCTTGGTATTTGGAAGGATCGCATGAAACATACCTGAAGATAATGACCTAAATTTTCATTGTCGGACTCAAGAAGCCTGTTCCACCCATTCCTGATATTTCAACACATCCTAAAAGCTAAACCATACTACACTTGCCCACTTTCAACCAACTCCCAACTGCTGTCCCTGAATGTTTTTTCTATTTACCAAGTGACGGGACCAATAAACAACTTTTGTGGTGAAGTGAGAAAGCGCTGAAAGAAATTTCATTTAAAGTGGAGATGTTTACTAGCTGCGTCATCTGAGCAAGAACCAACCTAGAAACCCTGCAAAGGGAGGCTACTTGGAAACAAAGTTACTGGGTCTCCCTCAGCCCATAAACACGGAGAAGACTGCGCTGCCTCTTCCCCGCCTGAGCGGCCACAGCCATCCCTCTTTGGGGCGGGCGTGGCAGATGGAAACAAAAGGTTAAAACACAAAAGGCGGGCGGAGGGCAGGGTCTGAGGATCTTCCAGAGCTCACGTTCTACTTTCTGTTCAAACACATTGAAATGGAGGGGGGCGAAGGAGGGGGTAAAGTGAGAGAGGTGGCGATGGGTCCCAAGGGCAGCGTAGGTTATTCTGGGTGGGTGGTGAAACTCAGGGACGCAGGGGATGGCCGACTCTAACTAGTGGTCCAGGCCCCATCCCTCCATCCCTGCATCTCTGACAGTCTGGAACCTGTGGCTTCTCCCACCTACCCCAGACCCAAATAATAAACCTTCCAGAACTCTTACCTGTTTGCTCTAACCGCTGGACCACAAACACAAGAGTCCACACCCCTCCAACCCAAACCTTCTCTGCATTCTATTGTTGCAGCTTTGGCATTGTGCGTTAGATCTCCTGTCGCTGCTCCGCAGACAGTTAAGTTATAAAACGGTGAGGAAAGGACCCTCCCGGTCCCCCACCCCCAGCTCCATATCTTTTTCTTTTGCATGACAAAGTCTGGGCGAGGTGGGGGTGAGACTGGGCAGACCCTATCCATTTCTCGCGTGTGCGCGCAACTGGGGGAAGGCGAGGCAATGCCCCCTTGGTGGATATGCCCTTCCACCCACCCCAGCTCCTCATAGAAAGGGGCACTTGGGATAAATGCCTGTCTGGCTTTTGCCTATTAAAAAATGAACAACTAAAACCATCTCCGCAAGTTCGCTAAAGAACAAAAGAGAAGGGTGCGCGGAAAGGAGGCACAACTTTCCAGCCAAACTTCGTCAACTGGACGGCTCCCCAGTCCTCCCAGGGCGGGGAGCCGGGCGCATCGGGGAGAAGAGAGGTAAACAAGACAACAGTCTTCCACTCACCTTCCTCCCACTGGGTCGCAATGTTCAGGGACGTTCCCCCGCGGCGGTCCGGGAGGCGCGCGGACACTTTGGGGTGGCCTGTGACAGCGCGGAAAGTCGTGGCGGCAAAGTTGTGAGAGGGAGATACCCGGGCGTCCGGGGCGAGGGGAGGAGAGTTCATCAGAGTTCCCCCCTTTGTTCCCAGTCCCGGAGCAGACAAAGAGGCGGCGAGCGGCGGCAGGTTCTCCCTCTCACCCCTTCTTCCTCTCCCCTCCCCTCCCTCCCTCCCTCCCTCCCCGCCCCCTCCCTCCCCGCATCTCCCGCCCAGCTCTCGATCCTCCGAGGCGCCGGGGCCGCGCAGTCCCCAGCTCCTCCACGCCACTCCACCCGACCCAGTCCTCTCACCACCTCGCTCCAACTTTGCCCGGAGATGCCGGTCCCGGTCCCCTCCCTCCAGGCCGCCGCCTCCCGAACCCGCGCAAAGTCTGCGAGGGGAATCTTCCAAAATCATTGTTTCCGGGAGATGCGCCTCTTTGTTCGCACTTTCCCTGCCAATCAACGGTGAGCGATCCACTTTGGCATCGAGTTTCCGTCAGTTTCTCATCATCCCTATATAGACAAGATGCGCAGGGCAGAGGGTCAGCCCCAGAGGATACAGGCGACTGACACAATCGGAGGTGTGGCGCGCCCCGGGCTCTCTCTCCATCCCTGTTCTCCCGCCCGCAGTCACCCCTCCGCCCAGCACACCAGGACAGCCCAGAGGGGTTCCAAGTGTGGGAACTCACTCCTCCCCCGAGGACCCCACCGCGGAGTCCCTTGGGGGAGCCCACTCATCCTCAGGACAAAGCCCAGCTCCAGGGTACCTGTTGCTGCTGCTGCTGCTGCTGCGCAGCCCGGTCCAGCGACTGGAGAGCCAGCGGGACCCTCACCTGGACGTGGAGCCCACCGCTCAACCTCAGATTTGCGTCAACCTCCATCCGCGACGGCAAGGCCCCACGTTCCTTCTGCCCTGGAGCCAAGCACTCCTCTCCTGCTTCCTTCCCTTCGCCACTGCCCGGTTCTCGCCCCAAAGATCTGACTCTGGGTCCCTGGCCGCCTCCAATCCGGTACCCCTAGTGTGGCCCAGGAGAGCATCCCCTCTGTCTGTCCGTCCGTTCGCTCCCTCAGCGCCGAGGACATCAGGTGTCTGGACCAAGGACAGCTACAGACCCTTCCTCAGGTCCTTGACCAGTCGTTTCCCCCAAACTCCAGAATTGGGAACCCCACCCTGATCTCCCTCCCAATCTTTAGACCCTCATCCGCAGTGTGGCCCACAGCATTGGCTCTGAGGGACTCAGAGCAGCGCCAATAGTTCCTATATGTCCATCTCACCAGAATTGAAAAGAAAGAAAGCCGAGAGGTGGGGGAAATGGGAAAGAATGGGGGCCCAAGTGGGGAAACAGTTTGTAGGGCAAAGGAAAAACCCAACTTCGCAAAGCAAATGCCCACCCTCCAGGAGGTACCGCAGAGAGCGCACCTTCCTTAAACCCTCTTTCTCATCCTAGACGTGGGATCTTGGTGGGATGGGGAAGTTTGGGGGTCATGGTTTGGGGTGGAGGAAGGAGGCTTGGGGCCTTGGGCGCAGTGCCGGGATAGGGGTGGGGGTGGGGGAGATGCCTTAAGGGGGAGGAGGTGGGGAGGAAGCAATGAGCCCCTGCTGAGTCCGGAATGTCGCGGCCGGCGGTCCCCTCTCTCGCTTGGCGACTCCCGGCCAGGTCTGTCCCCCGGCACAGAACAAAGAAGCCGCGAGGAGGGCCTCTGTCCTCGCCTCCGGCGGTGGCCCCAGCCCCGAGCGCCGCTGGCAGGAGCCCACTCCTCGCCCAGAAACTTTGCAACCAACTTCTCCCGGAGTGCGCGCGGGGCGCGGGGCGCGGGGCGCGGGAGGAGGGATGGGCACCACCGCATCCCGAGACCAGAGATGCCCGCTAGCTCGTCCTCCAGCCGGTCCGCCCGGCGGCCCCCGGTGCAGGGGTGGGGGGCACGCGCTTCCCCCGCTCCCCTGGAAGAACGAAAGGAGTTTCTTTTAGTTTGGCCGCGCAGCGCTGGGCAGGGAGGTGGGAAGAGGCGGCAAACAGAAGCGGGTGAGGGGAAGGATCGGGGCAGCGACTCGGACCTGGGTGTCGGGCTCCGGGCAGCAGCGAGGCGCGTGGGAGCCGCGCCCGTCGGGCCTGGTTCCTGCGCGCGCGTCCCGCCCTCCGGTCCCGGGAGCAGCCGCCGGGCCTCGGAGCCAGGACTCCGGCCCGCCCGGCCCGCCTCCGTGTGCCTGAGCCTTCTCAGCTGCGGGACCCAGGCACCTGCGCCCCTCTTCCTGGAGCCCTGCGTCTCCTGGGCAGCTACTCACCTATTGGGAGCCCAGAAGCCTCCTCTTAGGTTGGGGATCTTGGACGCACCACACCAACCACAAAGACAAAACAGCCCCCACCCACTCGTGTCTGGCACATTTTCCTCTTTGTTTCATTATGACTTCCAGAATTCTCTTTTGAGGAGAACTGTACCCTCCCCGCAAAGAAAACCTGACTTTCCCCTATTATCCTCAGGGATCTGCTTTCTAGACAATTTTATTCTGCTACCTCCGGAAAATACTCGAGTTTAGGGTAAATCGACCAGGAGTCGAAAACTTCTAAATAAGACTCAATACTCCACTTCTTGTTGTAGTATACTAATTGAACCTTAAAACATTACCAAACCTTTGGCAATGTCTACTGCTTGTTTCTCTTTTCTCAAGGAATGAGGAGTGGGCCCTTCGGCCAGGGGGAAAGAAGAAGGCTTCCTTCGTGGCTTGAAGAAGGCTTCCTCCCTGCTTCCTGAAACACACCTGCCAGCTGCCTGGGGCATCGCCCTTTCCCAGCCTGCTTGTGGATAAAGTCACTTCTCCCAGGAACCTTGGTCCTTAGCTGGTCAGAGCTCCTCCACCTCCACTCTTGGGCCACTCCGTGTTTGACCTACCCACTGCTACTTTTCTCAGTTGCCAGCACATTTTAAATATTTCTTTAAAAGTTAACATCTAGGCTCAAAGATGGGTGCGTCAGAGAAAACGGGCTTAGAAGCCCAAGTACTGGCAATGACAATGTTGGAACCTCACTTGGGGTTCCGCCCTCTATCATTCCTACCCACAAACCAATGGCATCTCATGCCAATCTCTCCCCTCTCTGCTTCTCTGTCCAACGGCTTCTTCTGGCTGCCAGACCCCACTCTACCAGTTCAGGGGTGCTGGCTGAAAATACCAGGTAGTTTCCAGCTTCAAGGAATCAAGGAGGGGAGTGGATTTAAAATTTTCCCTAGCCCAACTGGGTTGGCTCAGTGGTTGAGTGTCGACCTATGAACCAGGAGGTCATGGTTCAATTCCCAGTCAAGGCATATGCCCTGGTTGCAGGTTTGATCCCCAGTGTGGGGTGTGCAGGAGGCAGCCTACCAATGATTTTCTCTCATTATTACCATTTCTATCTCTCTCTCCTCCCTTCCTCTCTGAAATCAATAAATAATAATAATAATAATAATAATAATAATAATAAATCTCCCCAGCTTCCCCACCAATAGGTAGGACTATACAGACAAAGCTCATTATATTGCACTTCACGGATCGTGCATTTATTTTTACAAAGTGAAGGCAAGACCCTCCACCAGCAAAATAGTTAAGTGCACTCAACTGTGTTGGTCTGGAACTAAACATACAATAAAGCAAGTATGCTTGTATTAAGTTGTATTCTGCCCTGTATCCCAGAGGTCCCCAACTTAGAGCCTCGGTTGCCTACAGCAGTAATCTACTCTTTAAGGAACTTCATGTTGGTCTCTTCCTTACCTGTCTCACTCTCCTTCCTGTGCTTTCTGGGATCACATCCTAATCAGACTACAGTGCTTGCCCTGCACTTCTGGTCTCACGGTCAGCTTCTGGGGAAACTCAGCCTGAAACCTCTCATATATGTGCTTTCTAAAGGGAGGAATCTGTCCTATTTGAAGAGTGCAGTTATGAGGTCAGATTTTTCCCTAGGAAAGATGTTATTTCTGTAATGAAGAAACTATGAGTTATCTAGTTCATTCTCTATGAAATTGTTTAAAATTAGATATTTTACTGAATAAAGCATAGAAGCAACAATATGTTGAGTGGTATCTCATGTGTGACATTTTTGTACACAAATTCATAATGAAAGTTCCTTAGGTCCAATGCCAGCAAACAGCAGTGAAATTGCAAATATGACTAGAACCACCTAAAATGAATTAGAAGTAACATAATGGGCTTTGATTGAGCCTCCGATGAGAATGGAGGAGGAGGATAATCAGCACATCCCATACAAAACCTTGGTGTGACCTTGTCAATACTATTTCCAGTAGGACATCCTATAGTGCTGTTCGCCAAACTTCTCACAGTGAAAAATGACCTGAACTTGTATGCATGCATATAAGTGCAACCAATGGACACAAAACTCTGGGGAGGGAGGGCATGTATTGGGGGGGGGGGGGGCAATGGTAAGATATGTACACAGATAATAATTTAATTTAAAAAATTGACCTGATATTGCAACATGTTTTTATATACTACTAGTGGCCTGGTGCACAAAATTCGTGTGGGGAGGGAGTGTGTATACTTCAGCCAGGCCTACAAACTCTCCAATCTGAGACCCCTGGTGGGTAGGGGGGGGGGTGTCCAATTGCTGTTTAGGCCCAATCCCTGTGATCACCCCTAACTACTCTGCCTGCTAGCCTGATTGCCCCCAACTGCACCCCCATTGACGTGATCACTCCCAATTACCCTCCCCTCCTGGCCTGATCGCCCCTAACCACCTCTGCCTCAGCCCCACCACTCTGGCTTTTTCCAGAAGGTCTCCCGGTCTAATTAGCATATTAACCTTTTATTAGTATAGATATGAAATTATATATTAAATTTTTTTCTTAGTCACCATGGTGAATAAGTCATCAAATGTTCACATGATTATAAGCCCCTAATGCCACCCCCTAGAACTTTCCCTGTGTTAGGCTGCTCCCACTGTTTTTCTTAAGATCTCGTGGTGGTAGTCAGTCATGTTATTCACCAAATTTTTGTTGTTCTTCCTCTGGATATGCAATTCCCTACTCCCCTTGAATCAGACGTGGTCATGTGATTCGTTCTGGCCAATGAAATGTGAGCAGAAATTATATGTTTGTTCATGTGGCAGCTTTAAGAGCCAGTGTGTGATTTCATGTGCTCCATTTCCATTGGCTACACTGCTGGATAGGGTTGCTGGTTTAGTCTGGTATCAGAGTGAGCCCCCCAGCCAAACCTCAGTGGTCAGTTAGTTCGAACAAAAAAATAACCATTTCTTGTCATAAGCCACTGAGATTTTAGGGTTGTTTATAATCACAGCCTAATCTGCTGGTTCTCACTTGTTCAGATGCTCTCATTTATCTTTCCATAGTTATAGTTCTGGTTTCCTTATGGGTTTTATATCTTGGAAAGCATATGCAGTAGCTCACATGAAGTTCCCACTATATTTTCTAGCTAGACCTCAAGTTTCATGGTACTGTACTGGGTAAATTGTTTTCTTTACAAAAGATTAGTTTGTTTTCTTATTCTAGAAGAGGAAAAAAGGAGGAGGAGGAGGAAGAGGAGGAAGAGGAGGAGGAAGAGGAAGAAAGAGAAGGAGGAGGAGGGGGGGAAGAGGAAAGAAGAAGAAGGAAGAGGAGGAAGGGGGATAGGGAGGAGAGGGGAGGGGGAGGAAGGAGAAGAAGAAGAAGCCTACTAACAAATTATCAAGAAGGGGCAGTATTTTGTGGATTCTGACATACTTCATTTTTACATCTGCATCTGCCATAGAAAGAGTTAACTCTTCCTAGTCTTTGTCGTTGGTTTACCAACTTTCAGAGCCTCTTCAACCAACATCTTAAGTTCAGTGAGTCTTTATCATACTACTTTTTAAAAATTATAATTGACATCTGATTTTTAAAAAATATATTTTATTGATTTTTTACAGAGAGGAAGGAAGAGGGATAGAAAGTTAGAAACATCAATGAGAGAGAAACATTGATCAGCTGACTCCTACACACCACACTCTCTACTGGGGAATGTGCCTGCAACCAAGGTACATGCCCTTGACCGGAATCAAACCTGGGTTTTAGTCCGCAGGCCTGATGCTCTATCTACTGAGCCAAACTGGTTTCAGCTGACATTATTTTATATGTTCCCCCTGATATTTCCAGTACATAGTTGAAAGGTTAACATAGCTATTACAATATTTTTTTTAAAAAAAATTTTTATTGATTTTAGAGAGAGGAAGGGAAAGAGAAACATTGAGAGAAACATCAATTTATCGTTTCACTTATTCTCAAGCAATCATTGCTTGCTTTTTGTATGTGTCCTGACCAGAGATTGAATCTGAAACCTTGGTGTATGGGATAAAGCTCTAACCAAGTGAGCTACCTGGCCAATATTATTGACTATATTCTCTGTACTGTACTTTACATCCTCATGACTATTTTTCATCTACCAATTTATACTCCCTCACCTTTTTACATTCAGCCCACAATCCTCTCCACCCCACCCACCCTCTAATTCATTTGTTTTTTCTCTTATCTATGAGTCTGTTTCTGTTTTGTTTGGTTGGGGAGGGTTTCCGTTCTTCAGATTCCACATATAAGTGAAGTTTTTATCTGTCTGGCTGATTTCATTTAGCATAATACCCTCTAGGTCCATCCATGTTGTCAGCAATGGTTGAATTTCATTCTATTTTATGGTCGAGTAATATTCCATTGTATATGTACCACATCTTCTTTATCCATTTGTCTCTTGATGAACACTTAGGTTGCTTCCATATCTTGGCTATTGTAAATAACACTGCAATAAACATAGAGGTGCATATATCTTGTTAAATTAGTTGTTTGGAATTCTTCAAATAAATACCCAGAAGTGGAATAGCAGGTGAAAGGGCAGGGCGGGGCGAGGATGAGCTCCCAACTTTTAGTTATTCCTAGCCCTCACCCAACCAATCAGGGTTAGCCGAGGCAGTGACATCACCACCGACTGGAGTAAAACCCCTGGACTGGGCGAAATTTATGCTCTCTTCCACCATGCTGCCGGCGTGAGTGGGAGGAGCCCATGCTAGCATGGAACAGTCTCTTTTGTTTATTGCATCAGACTCGGCTCCCTGGTGGTCCTTGGGGATCACGAAGTCTGGGCGTAACACAGGGTCACAAGATAGTTCTATTTTTAATTTTTGAGGAAACTCCACACTGTTTCCCACAGTGGCTGCACCCATTTTCGATCCCATCAGCAGTGCACAAGGCTCCCTTTCCTCCACATCCTCCCACACTTGTTTGTTGTGTCACACTGCATGTTAAACTAGATTTCTGTGGACAAGACACTTTACCTTTGGTGAAGATTTTTTTTATTGGTTTTGCTTACCTAATACAACTGAGAAGTCATCACCTACTTCATAGGAGTGTTATGGGGATTAAATGAGATCCAAAATAAAGTCCTTAATCAAGGGGATAGACATGATAATGGCTGCCATTCAACTTCAAATACTTCATAGTTTCCCTAACAATTTATCTGGTCAAAACATTACTAAGGAGGCTTGCCTGTTTTGAAATTGTATTTATTAATGTCCAAGCAATAATCAATATTTTATTTTTTAAAAAATTAAGTATAGCAAACAGTTCATCTTTTTTATATCTGGAAAGTTAAATCCTGTTTTATTTCTAAGCCCTATTAATGACTGGTTTTCTTTGTACTCTTATTGTTGCTCCTGTTACTGTTTCTAATTATTTCAATTTTCTAGGGTAACATTCATTCTCCATAATGAGCACATAGGGTCCTCTAACTTCATAAAGTCTCCCCTCCTCCCTCTCACTCTGTATTTCCCATCAATCTGAGTCACACTATACAAACTAAACTGTTTGTAACAATGTCCTCACACTCATGGGCTTTTACTCATGCTGTTCTCTCTGAAAATAGTTGTCCCACCTTTTCCTGTTTCTAACTCTTACTCACTTTTCAGATCTTTCTACCACATCATGTTCAGTAGGAAGCACTTCCAGAATCCACACGTTGGACTAGTGTCCCTCCTGAGTCCCACTGCCTACCTCTATCCTCAGGAGGTAGTGCAATTTTTTTAATGAAGAATGTGTATTTTGGAATCCTCAGCTTGGTATCACCTAGATCTGCCACTCACTAGCTCTGTGACTATAATCAAGTCACTTCACCTTTCTTACTTCAGTTACCATCTCTAGGACAACACAACACTATCTGCATCATTAGATTGTATGGATAAAATGCCATCAAACAGGTGAATTGCTTAGCATGTGAGCCTGACAATAGTAAAAACTGTGAGCACCTTCGGTATTAAGTGTTTATTATATCTATTAGGTGTAAAAAAAAGTTAAATTGGTAGATGATAACTTTCATTTTGATTCTCAGTTATAAAGGATTGAAACTTCAGGCCCTGACCGGGTAGTTCAGTTGGTTAGAGTATCATCCCCGTATGCCAAGGTTGCGGCTTCTATCACCAGTCAGGGCATATGCAAGAATCAACCAATGAATGTATAAACAAGTGGAACAACAAATGTTTCTCTCTCTCTCTCTCTCTCTCTCTCTCTCTCTCTCTCTCTCTCTCTCTCTCTCTTCCTCCCTCTTTCTCTGTCTCTCCCCTCATCTTTCTAAAATAAACTTTAAAAATCAAAAGAAAAAGGATTGGAACTTCAGGAAATGATCTTCCTTAAGGATAATGGACACTGAAAACAAACTCCCAAAAGAAAACCGCTGCTCTATAGAAGTTATACCAGAAACTAGGTTTCCTGGTCAACAGCCCTTCAATCTTTGTTCCATATATATAGGCCACAGCAGACCATCAGAAGGTTCAGAAAAAGCAAGGAATCTACTGTATTCAGTCCAATGCATGGTGTTTAATCAATCAGGCTAGAATGGAGTATGGGGACCTCTCTCTGCCCTATGTACTGTATGTGACTGAGTAATATAAGGTAACCCTCATTTTGCCAATAAGAAAATGTTTTAAAAAGTTTTTCACCCACTTGAATAGACACACTTTAGTTCATATGTCTGCTTATTGAATGTGGTTACATATTTTAGTCACATTAATAAATTTAGAAAGAATAATTTGGAAATATTTCTTATCTCTCTCTCTCTCTCTCTCTCTCTCTCTCTCTCTCTCTCTCTCTCGCCATTCACAGTTCATGCAACAATTTTGTTTTCTCTTCACATTCACCTTTGTCAACACTATAGCCAATATGGTTCACTTATCTCCCTTTATCAGAGCCCATCATCTTTATTTCTATTTAAATTATTTAAAGCACAGCTCCTCTTGAGCACAATGATACTGACACTGGAAATTTTATCCCAACCCACAAATAATCATTCACATAACATTAAAATCATTCATCCTATAGCTGTATAGCTGTGCTAGAGACAATACTACACTTGCTTTACCTTAAAAAAAATGTATCTACAGCAAAACTTGGTGATTATGAAATCATATTCTTAGGAAATAAATTACTTTTCAAAAAATCTATAAAATGTTTGTAGCCTCTTTTATTTCCAATTTTGTCAGCATTGGAAACTAGCTTGAGGTTCAAAGATTGAAAGCAAAGTGTCTTCCCTAAGTATAGTGTTTTGTTGGGAAAGTAATTAAGAAATTGAGATGTTATAGCATAAGAATTTTTGTGTAAGGCAAACTCCTTTGCTGAGGATAATTTTGAGAGAAACCCCTTACATTTAGGGACATACAGGTACAAATCTGACCTGTCATGGAACTGTCACATGTCACAGGTAGCATGCTCTATATTAGCGAAGGAGGCAATGCTGCCCTCTCTCCCATACGGCACAGCAGCCCCTGCTTGCATTTCTCAATGCATTGCAACTCTTCTTGTCCCTTCTTCTCACCTGAACAAAAGATATCCCCATGTCGTTATTCTACAAGACGTAGATGTTTCAAAAACAGGCTTAAATATTTCCCTCTGTTGAGGTTTATTTCCTTCCCCTCTACTCCCACCAGCACTTTCCGCTTTTGCTCAGCCAGTTCTTATCACCCAACCAGCCTCCACTTGTGATATTACAATGCAGCCTTCCCTGTGGATTCAGGGCTCCATCATTATAGTTTCCTGTGAAACCTTCTCTATTAATTAGCTGGATGGCACTTTTTTAGTAAAATGTACCTCACAACTTTTGACTACAACTTAAAGGTTCCTGGATGATTACCCTAAGTACAAAGCAGTCGTTTGGCTAACATGATTATGCAACAGCAATATATTCAACCTCAAGGCGGGGATCAAGGAATCTGATTCTGTTCTGTGTTAAATGGTATGATTTGGGGGTTTAATTCCTTATTTCCTATTTCAGAACATTTATTCCTTATATCTAACTTAGATAACATTTTTAACCCAAAGGCAGCCCAATTTAATAAAAATGGTCTTACCTGTTTCCTTTCAATTTTTCAGTATTTTTAGGCTCCACATTCATGTAAGTTGCCATTGCTCTTTATTTCCTGTGGAAATACTTGAGATTATAACAGCCTTAAACAAAAATAGAACTGATGAATATTTTGCTTTGTGGAAATGGATATTATTAACTTTCTCCTCTAGGCAAAAATAAATAAATAAATAAATAAATAAATAAATAAATAAATAAATAAATAATCAAGGCCATCTTAGTCATAGAAGTTTCTCAGAGAGACTTTTTTTTAAATCCTTACCCAAGGATATGTTTATTGATTTTGGAGAGAGAGGAAGGAGAATAGAGAGACAAGAGAAAGAAAGACATTTATGTGAGAGAGAAACATCAATCAGTTGCCTCCCGTATCCACCCAGATTTGGAATGGAACCCACAACCCAGGTATGTGCCCTAACAGGGAATCCAACCCGCAACCTTTTGGCATGGGGGACACTGCTCCAGTCAACTGAGTCACCAGGCCAGAGCTCAGAGAAACAATTTTACTATAGCTTTGACTTAATCCAGGAAGCCTATCACTAATAAATACAATTTAAAAGCCTAACGGATAAAAAAAAAAAAAAAAAAAAAAAAAGTCACTTGCTTTCTCTCCCAGGCTTTCCATGTTATTGCCCTGCATGTCCATGGTGACATTGACGACACCATGGTGACATTTCTCCACCACCGTTTGGATGGGGTAGGCCATCTTGTGCTTTGCATGGGTTATCACCTGCTTTGGGATATTAGGCTCTATACACTCAGCTTTACTATTCATTTTTCATTTCAGTTTATGTTCACTCATAAGAGATTTCCTTCAGTTTTGTAGTATTTTCTTCTCTCATTATTGATTTGGTTTGCTTTTCATCTGCTGGCAAGCTCGGCTCTCATAAAAAGAGACAGATCCCTTGACCCAGAGCACAGGCAGCAACTCTTAAAGCAGCCCTCCCCACCTGTAAGAGGAACCACTTGGCCCCAGGAACAGCCCCGAACACCACAGGCCTCATAAATGCCTGGAAGTAGCCTCTGCAGAGCAGACCCTCGCCTGTAAGGAGCTGCGCACGAGCCATCGTCCTGTGTAAACTAGGGCAAAGAGGCAGCCATTTGTCTTCTCCTTCAGACCCAGCAATTTTCCCCTGTAATAAATGACTTCATTCTGCAGCTGGAGTTACAGAAGTTAAATTTAGAGCTAAGTACAATCCTTTACTCATTACACCACCTTCCAGAAGATTCTCCCTTATTAGCAAAAAAAATCACTTTGGGTCAGCAATAAAGGTGGGGATGTACTCATACAAAATTACTAAGAATAAGGGTGACGCTGGCCTGGCCAGTATGGCTCAGTGGTGGAGCGCCCACCTATGACCAGGAGCTCACGGTTCGATTCCCAGTTAGGGCACATGCTTAGGTTGTAGGCTCAATCCCCAGTGTGGGATGTGCAAGAGGCAGCTGATGATTGATTCTCTCTCATCATTGATGCTTCATCTCTCTCTCCCTTTCCCTCTTCCTCTCTGAAATTAATAAAAATACCCCCCCCCCCCCGGAAAAAAAAATAAGGGTAAGAGTCTAATGTTGTAAATTATTAAATCAAAAGTATTCTATTTTTTCTCCTACATTTTAAATAAAATGATAAGACATTTAGCAAGGGTTTTTGTTGTCTTTGCTTTGGGGTTTTGTTTTTTGCTTGCTTGTTTTGGTGTTGTCATGCCCAGCTCCTTCATACAAATCAGTCCTTGATCCTCTTCTCTTCTTGTTCCACACCTACCTGTCCGTGCTGACCCTATCATTATGGCTCTGAGTGCTGATGACCCCACCTCTGTACATCCAGCCCGGTTATTCTTATTTGAATCAAACACCTATAAATCCATGGGGGGGAGGGGAGAATTGGTAATTTATGTACACACATAATACCTTAATAAAGAAATGGGGGGGGACACCTATAAATCCAACTGCTCACTGAACATTTTTTTTGCTCATAAGTCCCATAGATACTCCACATTTAACATCCTAAACTAATTTTACCAGCTTTTTCCCACAATCAGAATTTCTCCCCCATAATCTTTATTCTTATTAGCAGTACTACCATCTAATCAGTTGCGATGGTTAATTTTGTGTCACCTTAGCCCAGGGATGCCCAGATATAGCTGGTAAAACCCTATTTGTGGGTGTGTCTTTGGATGTTTCTGGAACTGATTGGCATTTGAATGGGTAGGCTGAGTCAAGAAGAGCACCCTCACCTCTGTGGGTGGGCATCGTCCAGCATGTTGAGGGCCTAAGGAGAACTAAAAGACAGAGGATGGGTGAATTGCTCTCTGCTGAGGTGGGCCATCCATCTTCTTCCGCCTTCAGACATCGGTTCTCCTGGTTCTCTGAACTTCGGATTCAGCTGAATTACACATGGCATTCTTGGTTCTCCAGCTTGTAGTCGGCAGATCCTGGGACTTCCCAGCTGACTCAGACGATTAAGGAGGTTAAGGAATCTCATGATATGCACACATGCACAGTCACAAAGAACTGTTCGTTTTATTTCCTTAGCATCTCTGACATCCTTCCCCTGCCGCCCCATGGCTACTACTCAATTCATGCTCTCATTATCTCTTAACAGAACAGCTGTAATAGTCTGTTATAGACTAAATGATTGCATCTTCTTAAATTTATATGTTGAAGCCCTGCCTTCTACAGTGGTCATTTTTGGAGATGGGACCACTAAGGAAGTAATTAAGGTTGAATGAGGTCATAAGGGTGGGGTCCTGATCTCATAAGATCAGTGTCCTTATAAGAAGAGATATCAGAGAGTTCTCGCTGTCTTTCCACAGGCACACATTGGAAAGGCTATATGAGGACACAGTGGGAAGGTGGCCATATGCAAGCCAGTAAGAGAATCCTTACACAGAATAGAATTGGCCAGCTCCTTAGCCTAAAACTTGTGGCCTCCAGATTGTGAGAAAAATAAATGTTCCGTTGTTTGTGAGAAAAAATGTTCTGTTGTTTAAGCCACCCAGTCTGTGTTGTTTTGTTATGGTGGCCTGAGCAGACTAATCCAGTCTCCAGTAATGGTATACCCCTCTAGTATCACCCAGCGTCATGTCCAAATAATTTGAAGCACTGTTCCCAGAGTGACCTGTATAAAAATGCCATTTAATCACATTATTACTTTCCTTAAGAAAAAAACAAATGTATCAATGGCTGCCTCCATTTCTAGAGTCCAAATCCAGTTTTATCAGTGATCTGGCCTTATCTACTTCCTTCACATCCTTTCTTACCAACTTTTCTTCCCACACATCAACATCTCCATTCATGCTAAAAGTCCTATAGTTCCTTGAATATTCCTATCCTGTGTCCTTCTACGTTACTCTGACCCTCTGACTTTCCCAAGTCCTAGGACTACTAAAGATCTATTCTTAAAAAAAAAAAAAAAAGTGTGTGTGTGTGTGTGTGTGTGTGTGTGTGTGTGTGTGTGTGTGTGTTACTGATTTTTAGAGAGAGAGGAAGGGAGATGGATAGAGATATAGAAACATTGATGAGAAACATCATCAATCAGCTCCCCCCTACAGACCCCCTGGCAGGGAATTGAGTCTGCAACCTGGGCATGTGCCCTGACAGGGAATTGAACTGGTGACCTCTTGGCTCTTAGGTCAATGCTCAACCTTGGAGCTGCACCAACCAGGCTAAAACTCTATTCTTTAGTCTGGGTTCCATTCTCATTAGATTCTTCCCTGGTCTTCAACATGCAAGGAATTGAACAATCCCCATGCTTCATGCAGCCATTGCTCCTAATTCATATCTCTAACCAACTCATACTGCTTGGTAGTGTTTATACATGTCTTTCCTGCTAGGTCCTGTGCCACATTTATCATTGCATTTCTAATGCTAGCGTGCCTGTCACACTACAGGTACTCAATGTTTATTTAATTGGAAGAATAGTGCAAAAAGGCTGGACAAATATCAAGACAGTATTTTCCCTCCAACTATATAAAAAACATAGGACCTTATTTTATCTTATCTTATCAAAGATAACTTTATCTTACCAGAATTATCTCATCACTCAAATCTGTGGGAGGGAGGGGATCTATATAATAGGTTAGACCCACCAATTCCAAATTCTGTACATTCAACTCCGTCACTGATTTCATAGGGGATTAATAAGTCCTGGTGAGAGCCTGAGAAAGGAAATTAAATGTCTCCCTCTACTTTGAGGTCATTCATTATCTAATTACTTATACATTTTACCTGCTTCCTATTTCTACTGCCATTTAACCCTTTTCCCCTCACTATATTGGCCTAGAGGTAAGCATGAAAAAAAGAATGTCCCACCCATTGTGTTATGCTTTAATTGGTAAGTGTCTTGCTTCTTCCCCATCTCCCTCCCTTACTGTTTCTGATATGCGCCACTATTTAACCTGCATACTCTTGCATTGATAAAGTGTGCTATAAATCCTTTAATACCTTGAAATTGAATTTGTGCTCAAGTTATATTCTATTTCCATTATTTTTACTATATGTCAAATTGAGTCTTTGGAACAGATTCTCAGTGATTCCTTATAGAACATGTTTGGTTTTATTCATCAGCCTCTACTGAAGGATATCAAAGAACCATAGACATGAAAGGTATTTTTTGTATCTACTGTATCCATGTTTCGAAGAACATTTTCCACTGCTTCATACTATATCCTCTTTATGTGAATCCACAGGAAAAAAAAAATGTTTCACAGGTGTTACTCTTAGTGATAAGTCTGGAAATTAAAACAGGTTCCCTATTTGCTTTATTCCTTAGAAATGTCAAGTCCAACTTGATGGTCTTCTCTAGCATCTCCTCAAAGTGAAAAGTAAACGTCATTGTGCATGTAATCTTATTCCTGGCTTTATTAATTTAGTTTTTCTACCCAACGAAGTTATTTCAAAAATTCAGTTCGCACTTATATATAACATACCACATGAATCAGGGCGTAATTATGCAAGGTGAATGCCTTGATTAGGTGGTACGCTTCAGAAAAGATGTTTAAGACTGATTAACCCATGATAAATAGCTTTGCAGATTACTTTTTTTTTTTTTTTTTTTGCATTTGCTAGCTATAAATGATAAGTATGGCCTGGCTTACTGAAATTATTTTGATGAAATATTTGTATTAAGTTCTTTTTATATTCAGGGTACGACTATATAATCCTAAAATCTTTGTCTAGAAAATAAAAATTTCAATTATCTTGGTGTTGGTCCTACTTATTATTACTGATTACTTCCAGAAAAGGCAAACATTGATGTGATTGACCATGGTTTTCTTCACTCTTCACACATACCTGTAAAATGAAAGTCGCATTGTCATGAGTATAAGAATGTTAACTCAGTACCCAGATGCCCAGGTTCTAGTCCTGCTGATGACTATAGTGAGGCCTTAATCTCTATATATTTATATTTTGTCAAATCTGTAAAACAAAGGTAATGCCTTCTGAGTTCTGCAGATCAATTGCGATAATAGATATAAAAGCGTGTTGAGAAATATGAAGTGTTGTATGATTATTAGAGAATGGCTTTGAGACAGAAAACACGTCATTACCTTCTCTACATAATAATACTTTCTATATAAAGCTCCTGACTCCTCTTAAGTAGAGAAGCCTACAGGAAACATAAATATACATCCAGGTGCAGGTTCCCAAGCTACAAAAAAAAAAAAAGAGAGAGAAGTGCAGTGCCTTAGCATTTTAGCTACAGAAATAAGGAAGTGGAATGGTTTTCTAGAGAAGCCTGAGATTCAACCAGACAACTTCCACTTTTATGAAGGAGACTATATTTCCATTGTATGTATGTATGTATGTATGTATTGTTGTGGCAAAATAGAGATAACATAACTCTTACCATTTTAACCCTTTTTAAGTGCACAGAATTCGGTGTGGTTAGGCAGAGTCATACTGCTGTGCAACCATCACTGCTGTCTATTTCCATGACTTGTTCATCATCCGAAACAAACTCTTTACCCATTATCAATAACTCCACGTTCAATTTCCACTTTTAAAGGTCCCAACTATTGGTCTTTGGCCACACATGGTATTTTTACCCCCATCATGTAGAGGGTTAAACTTCCTTCTGTATAGACTTCTCATTTTCCCTTTCTTGAACAGTTGCTTCTCATCCAAGTAATGGGTTACTTTTGTCCTAATGCTACTATTTTTTTTTTTTTAATATCTAAACTTAAATTGTGTTTTTTGCTTGGGTTGATGTTTTGGACATGAGTGAAAATGCAGCATCAGAATTCAGTCCTTAGGTTGGCCCTTTAATATGCCCAGTTGGTATACTAACTAACCTCATGGCCTGGACTACCAGCACCCCAGGAGGCACTGGCCTTGCTTACTCTGCTTTAACTTTGGTTCTGTCCACTGTGAAGTACATGTGACCTGGGTCACATGGAGGACAAAGTGAAACACTGTGGGTAAATCAATACAAACGCACTTGAAACGTAAGTTCGTTTATAAAGACTAATGCATTAAACAGAGATGAATCAATTTCAGGAACAGTCTACTCCTGTATTATTTACTCTTGTGCAGCATGAGCTGACAGATAAAAGTTAGCTATTAAATGTTTGTTGAAACAAGTTCAGAATAAAACTTTTCTTTTGGACAGATTTGACAGTAATGTCTGAATGTGTACAAAAACTAGGAACTATGAGATTAATATGATGGGGGAAAAGTGTTTACTATGCCCTAGCCAATTGGCTCAGTTGATTGGAGCATCTCCTGTACACCAAAAGGTAGCTGTTTTGTTTTGTTTTGTTTTAATATATTTTATTGATTTTATTTTATTTTATTTTTTTTTTTTTTACAGAGAGGAAGAGAGAGTGATAGAGAGTTAGAAACACCGATGAGAGAGAAACATCGATCAGCTGCCTCCTGCACACCCCCCACTGGGGACATGCCCGCAACCAAGGTACATGCCTTTGACTGGAAGGGACCTTTCAGTCCACAGGCTGACGCTCTATCCACTGAGCCAAACCAGTTTTGGCAAAAGGTAGCAGTTTTTATTTCAGGTCAGGGCACATACCCTGATTGTGGGTTTGATCCCTGGTCAAGGCACGTGTGGTTTTTACTATGATGTTATTATATGCCATATAATGGATGTCTTAATATTTATGTTTTAATGTAATTCTTACATTAACCCAGAAAGTAGGCAATAGTAATCATGACCACTTCTTGGAGAGGCTAAATTTGTTCAAGCTCATAGACTAGTAAGGGATAAACCTAGAATTCAAACCCAGACATAGTTCACTCTAATTCTCATCTATTTTTCCTTTTTATACTGAGACCACTAAAACCATTCTAAGTATAAACTGACTATATGCTATTTAATATATTTTTCTTCTTTGAAATGGGTAGTTGAACATTGAGCCCTAGACTGAAATCTATGTGATGAAATATGTAGAAAAGTTAGAGAAATGGTTAGTGAATTAGAAAATTCAGAAATCTCCCAGCTGGGGTGGCTCAGTGGTTGAGCATCAACCTAAAATTCAGGAGGTCATGGTTTGATTCCCAGTCAGGGCCCATGCTCGGGTTACAAGCTCGACCCCTAGAAGCAAATTATCAAGGATTCTTTCTCATCACTGATGTTTCTCTCTCTCTCCCTCTTCCTTCCTCTCTGAAATCAATACAAATATTTAAAAATAAAATAAAATACTGAAATGATCTGAAATACTCCAATCAAATACCACTCAGATATCTTTCTGAGCCTCTGTCTTCAGGCTTAGTATATTTCACTACCACATTCCAGGAAGTGGTCCCTTTTATTAACATTTAATATTGTTCTGCACCCTTTGTTGGTGTTTTTCAAGATTTACTTCAATGTAGCTGATAAATATCTTCCATATTCTAGGGAGAAACAACCTTGAGGCTCTGGAATTTATAATGGAAGACTATTAACAAGATTTCCTGAGACCCAACCTGTAATAATAACATTGTCAGAATTTGGATACACTGGCTTCAAAAAAGAGGCTGGTGGTTAAAAATAATTTTAGCACATATAATATAGAATATGGGCATAAAGTATATTAAGGGTCAAATCTGGGTTGCAGGTTTGACCCTGGTGGAGTTGGGGCAGGAGTTTTAAGCTTTTAAATCATATGTTTTAGAAAACCATTATTTAAAAAATATATATATGTTAATTGAAGAAACCCTGAAAATTTATGGACTTAAAGACATGAATACATTTGCTCACAAAGTTTTACCAAGAATTAATCAGTATGCTAGTGGTGTCATACAAGACAAGTATCCATGCAATTTTCTAAAATGATCTTTGTATTTTTAAGGAAAATCTGTGGATATGCAGATAAAGATGTGTCAAATATAACTTACCTTTCATTGTATTTCAACCTGCAGGAACTATGGAGAAAGACTAATCAGCCACAGCCCTTTTGAAAAAATCAATCTTTGTGACCTGCTTGCTCTTGAAATTTTTGTCCTCAAAAATGTTTCTTTTAAACATTAACTTATAAATCTGGAATTCTTCCTTATCAAAGAGGAAATTCCTTTGTTCCATTAAGGATTTTACTTTCTGGCCAGTGTTCTCAGTGGTTAGAGCATGGCCCGAACATAGAAGCATCAAGTGTTCAATTCCCCGTCAGGGGCGTGTACCTGGGTTACAGGTTTGGGTTGCAGGTTTCACCCTGGTGGGGTTGGGGCAGGAGTCAACCAACTGATATGTCTTTCTAACATCAATGTTTCTCTCTCTCCTCCTCCTCCCTCCTCCCTCCTCCCTTCGACTCTTTCTACAAATCAATGGAAAAAGTATCCTTATTAACAACAACAACAACAAAATTCTGAGATTTTAAACACATTTTGCCCCATTCATTATAACCCATACCTCTACCTGTGCGTGGCATGGAGTGGACCACGGAGGACCTCACAGCCACTGCAGCATTTCACAGCTCAGTGGATTATACAATCACTACGCACAAGAAACCATGGAAAATCACTCTGCAGTGGCTGCAATGGCAACCTGTGTCTCAAACAGAGGAGCTCAAAATTTCAGCAATATACTGTAGCAGCTACCAACCTGATATTAGATGCCGCTCTCCCATCACATTCCAAACACATAGAAACCTTGCATTCAGGCACACTTGAAAGAAAAAGGGAAACTCCTAGGTGCCAGAGAGAACATCAAATGGAGCAGTAAAAATACAACCTCAAAACACAAGGACCCAGAAAAACAGCACACTCCAAAAGAGGCCCTAGTGCACAGGGCTTTGTTGTGCTATGACAGCAGATGTGATCCTCACCATGCAATACAGTAGCTACAGCTGATGCCTGCACACACCTGCCCTTACATCCTATGAAAGAGAAGGCAAAAGAACTCCCCTCTCCCATTAAGGGACACACCAGAGAAGTTTTTCGCCAGCCCACAGATCAGTTGCATAAAGTCTTATGAGAAACCAAAATGCCATGACTGCACTAAGACTGTCCACATTTTTATCACCCGTTGTCTCCGTTATTTCACAACGCTATAACAAAATCAACACAGATTGAGTGACTCAAATAACAAATATTTATATCTCCCAGTTCTGCAGGCTAGAAGTCCAAGATCAAGGTACCAGCAAGTTTGGTGTCTGATGAGAGTCACTTCCTGGTTCACAGACAGCCATCTTCTCGCTGTGTCCTCATGTCATGAAGAGTGAGAAAGCAGGCCCTCTGCCTCTTTCATAAGGGCACTAATGTCATTCATGAGGGCCCCAACCTCATAATTTAACTATTTCCAAAAGGCCCCACTTCCAAATAGATTGGGGTGGTGTAAGAATTTCAATGTGTGAATTTGTGGGGACACAAACATTCAGTCCATAACACTCATATGATTCTAAGCTGAAAAATAAGCATAAAATGGGTGCCCACTCGGAGGAAACCCTAGAACCATTGGGTTAAATAATCACAAACACTCTCATTATTTTAAATTAAATTTATTGTGGTGACATTGGTTGTGACAAGCGCTCTTTAGAGATGCTCACAAACCACGCACACTGAACGCCCATAGACAATACTGTGCTTGCTAAGCATGAGTTCAACAACAAAAAGAGGCTATAAACTGAGACAGTCTAAAATAAAACTATAAAGGAAGGAACTGAAACCATAAAGAACAAATGGAACAGTAAGGGGGGAAATAGGCAGATTGGAAAGTAATCATATAGAATTTATAGAAATGAAAAACTATGGTTGGATGCCTTAGCTTGAGTTTTCCCAGAAGCAGACTCTCACACCAAAACCCCAGACCTGGCAGTTTATTAGAGAAGTGCATGGAATGACAGGAAAGTAAAAAAGTGATACCAGCAGGGGAAGGCAGCCAATAAAGGACATGCTGCTAAGCCAGCTTCCAAAGCAGGCTGCTCAGCTCAATCACATGCAGAACCTCTAAAATGTGGTGCAAAACATAAGCCTGAGAATTACCCCATCTGAGCAGTGAGGGAGTTGGGTATTTAAACAGCAATTTTGGAGTTATGTAAAGTGGTCTGGGGGGTGGGGTGCTAATTTTCAACATTTCAAGCTTGCTGATCCAAGAAAAGAAATACTGGCAGTTGAAAGGCTGCCAAAAAAGTTGAAAGGTCCTAGGGAGAGCATGGGCCACTGACACTGCACTTAGGTAAGGAGCAGATGGGAACACAGCTAAAGATGGACATTATAACCTGGAAAAACACATTGAAGGAAATACCCTAGAATGAAACAGGAAAATAAAAAATAAAATGGGTGGAAGAGAAACTAAAAGAGTTAGAGGCAAAAATAAGAAAGACATTATCAATTAAATAATTGTCTAAAAGTATAGAGTAGGAGTGTCGAACTCAATCAGAGAAGGGGCCAAAATCTAAAATCCAGTCTAAATCGCGGGCCGAATGGTTTACTGAACAGTCATAAACTGACAATGTCATAAACTGACAGCGGAGTGCAGTGATGACAGCGTGGTGCGGGCCACATTGCAAGGCCTGGTGGGCTGGATTTGGCCCGCGGGCCTTGTGTTTGACACATGTGGTATAGAGAGAAAATGGGAGAGACAACATATATATTATATAAATTATATATTTGTAAGTTTATAAATATACTACAGGCCCGGCGTACAGATTTGTGCACCAGTGGTCCCCCAGCCTGGCCTGTACCCTCTCTCAACCCAGGACCTCTTGAGGGATGTTCGATAGCTGGTTTGGACCCAATCCCACAGGTCCAATCCAAACAGGAGGGAGCCTTATCCTGTGTGTCGAGTGTCTGTCTCCTGGTGGTCAGTGCACGTCATAGCCACTGGTCAACTGGTTGTTCAGTCATTCGGTCACTTAGGCTTTTATATATATAGATTTTATATATAACTATATATTTATATAAATAAATGTTATAAGTACCTGATAATTAGTTTTGATGAAAGACATAAATCAACAGATTGAAGAATCAAGTTCTTGAAATTAAATAAAAATAAGTCCAGGCTTATTTTTATTTAATTTCAATGTACCAGAAAGTTTGGGGGAAGGGGAAGTATTAAAGTAACCAGAAGAGGGTTGCGGGGGAGAGGGTAAGAGATCAACCAAAAGACTTCTATGCATGCATATAAGCACAACCAACAAATGCAAGACACTGGGGGCGGGGGGATGAAGGCAACTGCCGGGGGGCGGGGGAGGGGGGGTGAAGGGAGGCCAAGGGGAGGTCAATGGGGGGGGGGGGGAAAGAGACATATGTACAACTATTTGCAATACCTTAAGCAATAAAATAAATAAATAAATAAATAAATAAATAAATAAATAAATAAATTTTAAAAATGCAACCCGAGGAAATAGTAGAAATATGTAAACACAAAGTAATGACAATAAGAGGAATAACAAACTTCTCATTAGCAACAATAGAGGCCAAAAAAATAAAAGATATAATATGATGTTGTATCAGGGAAAATAACATAGAATACTCAGTTTAACTATTATTCAAGAATGAGGTATCATAAAGACATTTAATATTTCTTATTACTTGTTATTGATTTCAGAGAAGAAACGGGAGGAAAAGAGAGATAGCAACATAAATGATTAGAGAGAACCATTGATTGACTACTTCCTGCATGCCCCCTAATGAGGATCAAGCCCACAACCTGGGCATGTGCCCCAACTGGAATCGAACCATGACCTCCTGGTTCATAGCTCAAAGCTCAACCACTGAGCCATGCCAGTCAGGCAAAAGCTGGATCTTTTATAAACAATTCCTAAATTATAAAAACTGAGCAAGCTTCTCACTTCCTTTTGTAAAACTAATATTGCTTTAATATAAAAATTGATAAAGGGCAGAGTAAGAAAAATATAGCTCAATCTCATTTCTTAAAATAGATCTAAAATTTCTAATGAAATATTAGAAGATTTAATTTTCAACTGTATTTTAAGCAGTGGTAACAGGTATGGTGTACTTGAAAAATACATGATTCATTTAGGATTAGAAAAATCTATTAAAGTTTATTTAACAAAAAAAGAGGAATAATTATCAGATCTTCTTAAAAATTTCAGGAAAATAATGACTAAAATTATAGATTCATTCATGATAAATTCAAACAATTTAGCAAATTAGGAATGAATCGGTCCTTCCTTAACATGATAAAGTATATCTTAAACACACACACACACACACAAAACTATAGTTAACATCATACTTATAGTAAAATGTCAGAAGCTTTTTTTTTTAATTGTCAGAAAAAAAAGATGAAATGGTGATTTCACAGTTTTCTTTCATCCTTTGATGAAATTCTACATCAAAGGATGAAAAAATATTGGAGGACATGGAATTTGATCTGGGCATCTACTATTATCAATACAAGAGGATGAATGGCTATATGAGACATTATCAATGTCTTTGTTTTGGAGTTTCTCTTGCTAAATTACTAATGGGGAGATGTAGTCTTGGGCCAACAGAAGCCAAGATAATGAAAATAGGTAGCTCTGCACCTCTTCGTTTAAAATTATGAATATTTGCGTCTCAGAAAATGAGACTAGGAGAGAGGAGAGATTGGGAGTGCATTATTGCTAGAGGTCAACACCCATATTTAAAAAGGAGCAAAGGATCTTTGAGCCAAGTGTTCTTAACATTCCATTCTAAGATATTTGAACTTTCTTAATTAAGTCTCTGCCATTATAGAATACTAGAGGCCCAGTGTATGGATTCATGCACCAGTGGAGTCCCTCAGCGTGGCCTATGAGGATTGGGCCAAAACTGGCAGTCCAATGCTGCCTGTTGCTCCTGCCTGCCACTCCCACTCATCCTGGCACCACTGCACCAGATGCAGGCTCACGCCCAGTCAGTCCTGATCAGGAGAGACTTGCACCACTGCAGCAGTGCTTACCAGCCATGAGCCCTGCGTCTGGCACTTGTTGGTCAGCTGAGCAGGGCTCCCCCTGTGGGAGAGCACTGACCAGCAGCTCCTGCGTTGAGCATCTGCCCCCTGGTGGTCAGTGTGTGTCATAGTGACTGGTCAACTGGTCATTCCTGTCATTCAATTATAATGGTCGCTTAGGCTTTTATACATAGATAGATAGACTCAGTAGGACTTCTACTTATGGTAATGCTCTGGGATTGATATTTTTAAATAGAACTTAAAAAAAAAGAATAATTTCCCTACCTGGCTCAACATGATGCAGAGAAGGGAAAACATTAAGAACATTTTCAAATATAAAATAACTCATCAGAGAAAGGAGCCTAGACCAGACAGACCATGATAACCTAAGACCCCTGAGAAGACACAAAAATCTGATACATTATAGATCAGCTGATATGGCTCAGGGGTTGAGCATGGACCCATAAACGAAGAGGTCACCAGTTCAATTCCCAGTCAGAGTACATGCCTGGGTTGCTGCGGACTCCATCCCCAGTGGGGAGCAATGCTGGAGACAGCCAGTTGATGTTTTTATCCTTCTGTCCCTCTCACTTCCTCTCCCTCTAAAAAAAAAAAAAAATCAATAAAAACACTTTCAGCAATTTTAGGGAAACATTAAGGATCTAGAAAACCATGGTGCTGTAGCAGCAAAAGATTCTAGAAAAAAATTGCAAAGTAAATATAAAAAAAATTTTACAATCCAATTCCTACAAATTATGAAGTTGATTACTTACATAATCTGTTGCTTGGTTACATGCACACCACAAAAAGGGAAATTTTTAAAATGTGTTTAAAAGATTTCACTGTAAACACTAAAATTCATTTGTAGAGAAAGTTCTTTTCTCTTATGCTTTTGAAATATATCATCTGAGGGGAAACTGTCCAGAGAATATGAAAGATGAAAAGAGAAAACAATTTCTTTTGAGACTTCTAATTTCTCAGTGACTAAATATTTTATACAAGATATACCTGTGCAGTCCAACTAATGTCAAAGTATAAATTAGTTATCTTCGAAAGTGAATTCCACAGTAATCGTTTTGCTTGAATATAGAATAATTTAAGGATATTAATATGAATTACAAATAGTTCTCATTATGGTCAGAAGAGACTATTATTATGTTGCTATTTTTAGCATTTAATCCATAATTCTATAAAACCTTATATAATAAAAGGCTATTATGCAAATTGACTGAACAGCAGAACGACTGGTTGCTATGACACACACTGACCACCAGGGAGCAGATACTCAATGCAGGAGCTGCCCCCTGGTAATCAGTGCACCCTCCACAACAGGAGCCCCTCCTGCATCCAAGGACCCCTCAGGGGATATTCACCTGCCTAAGCCAGCAGTTGGACATCCCCTAAGGGGCCCTGGACTGTGAAAGGGCACAGGCTGGGCTAAGTGACTCCCCCTCCCCCTGAATATCATGCACCGGGCCTCTAGTTAGATTATAACAGTAGAGTATCCACTCTATTTAAATCAACTTTAGCAATATAAATATTCTAGAGTTATAGCAAGTGTTTACATGAACTGCTTTTTAAATTATTGCCCAAATATGGAGGATATGCTGGTCCCATATATTGTGTTCCTATCATTTATGAAATCTGATCATTTACTAATATAACTTTTTCCTTTATACTTTGCTTAACTTCTCTGTCAATGTTGCATTATGTTTTGTTTTGTTGTTGTTGTGTGTGTGCAATAAACAGTACTGCTACATCAATAAACCCATTTCTTATTATCATCTATATATATAAAAGTCAGTCACCGTTAAGGCGGAATGATGGAAATGACCAGAACAACCGGTCGCTATGATGCGCACTGACCACCAGGGGGCAGACACTCAATGCAGGAGCTGCCCCTGATGACCAGTGCTCTCCCACAGTGGGAGCGCTGCTCAGCCAAAAGCCGGGTTCATGGATGGTGAGTGCAGTGACGGTGATGGGAACCTCTCCTGTCTCCAGGACAGCACTAAGAAGCAGTGAGCCAAGTGGTAAGGAATGAGCAGGCAGGCAGGAAGGAGCGAGCAGGTGGGGTGGTTAGGAGTGAGGGGTCCTGGATTGCAAGAGGGTGCAGGCTGGGCTGAGGAACCCCCCCACCCCCGTGCACGAATTCTGTGCACCGGGCTTCTAGTACTTTTATAATATAAAATAAAATGTTTAGTTTTTTTAGCCTAGATTTTCTGGTATTTTGTTGCAGTTTTATTCCAGAAATTTCCTAATAGTGCTGGAAAAAAAATTCTTCCATTAACACAGCTAATAAAAGTTATCTCATTCCTCCTATCACATGTAAACCACTAATGTACTAACGTTATTTCCACTAAAAATGGACATTCCATGCAGCCAGGAAGCACATAAAATAAATACCTGATGATGATGAGTGAAGTGACTTTTATAAATGTCTTAAATGCATTACTGTGATTTTTTTATTAGCGCAAGCAACCAGCACTTTCTTCTAGCGTAAATATTTCAGGAATTTGTTCCCTTTCTCATTTCTTCTACATTAAGTCAACTGAGTAGCACATTAAAGACTTCCCAGGCTGCAATCACTAATAAAGGACGATAATCTTGATGTTGCGAAATGCTCCTGACTCAGTGTTCATGATGGGTGGAAAGTCCAAATAACAATTTAAATCTCAATAAATTCATCATTGCCACTAAACCAGGGTATTTTCTACACTTTATCATTGAGTACATCATCTCATTGTTCCAATCCCCCTGACAACTAATCCCTCCGTGGTGACTTTACAAGATAGACCATGAATGGCATCTCTTCCTACCAGCAGTTACACTGAAAATACTGAAAAAACTCAAGAATTATTGGACTTCCCACAAGAATGTGTGTCAAATTAAACTAACTTGAAAAACAACAACAACAACAACAAAAAGAATGTACCTAGAGGAATACAGATTTAAACTGACTTTAGACGAAGACTTTGCTTCCTGATATTTCCAAATCCCATTCCCCACCACTTGGCCTAGATGCCCTTAGGTTGACACTGCAGTTTGAGCTCCTTATCTAAGGCCAGTAATCATGGTGTCATACAATCCACTTTGCGTCTGCCTTCCTCCTTAGCGGAGCAGGCAAACAAATGCATTTCTCCAGGAACTGGATCAGACAGCCCTTTCAAAATAACTAGATGAATCATGCCTATTCCATATCCTGAACAAATCTAGGTCTACTTCCAACAGTCTATCAACAATAACCAGAAAATCATGAGCCCTCCTGTTAACTGTTTCAATCCCAGAGGATAATTTAAATTCCATGCCAATGAAATAGACACAATAAAACAACAACAACATTTAAATCTCTAGCTCTGTAGCCTTTATCTACTAAAAATATTTAGATAAACTCATAAATTAATCTTTTAAAAAAATTAATGGGTTACGTAAGGTATTTTTTTTGTTTGTTTGTTTGTTTGTTTTTCTTAAACTCTAAAGTCTTTCACCTTTATTTGGATAGAAGTACTGGAAAAGGAATAGTTATTGGAAAATACAGAATTCGTGCATTGAATTTTCCAATACCTATTCCT
Source organism: Pipistrellus hanaki (assembly GCF_964339955.1). Lineage (NCBI taxonomy): Eukaryota > Metazoa > Chordata > Mammalia > Chiroptera > Vespertilionidae > Pipistrellus > Pipistrellus hanaki. Next base: position 129,624,757 of record NC_140504.1, on the reverse strand, counting down.
TTTCTCAGTTTGGGGATTCATACAACAGAAAAATAAAACCTATGTAAATGATGGAAAATATAGAAAACCAATATAATTGCTGTGATTGTATATTAAATCTATCTTTGATTTTCCTAGCAAAAAATTAATTAATTAAAAAAAAAAACACACAACAACCCATGAGGTATATATCATAATAGAATGTGCTATGTAACCCTCCTTGTCTGGTTGAAAGAATCAAAGGAAAAATATCAGTCCTTACTAGTAAAAAGAAAATATTTTCCTGGTACTAAATTTCAAAGAAAAGCTTTACAGATCTATATTCAAAGAGATTTTGAATTATATACAGGACAATATCAACAGTCATTGACAATTACTTAGTAAACTTTTATAGGCCTTGTTTTTTAGTAACTTAATAAGAGAAACAAGGGCTTGAACTTGTTTGGGAATGAAGAGGAAAGAATGATAAGAATTAGTAGTGACTATTTAGAAATAGGATTTGAAAAATGAGACATTGCAATTGCCCTTCCTCTGATCCATCCTTAAATACTGACCTTGCCCTAGTCTGTACCCTTTCTCTAGGTCAGTGTTACTCAGACTGTGGTCCATGAACTGTCAGTCTCAAACTGTTAGCAGTATGCAAAAAAGCCAGTTCTGAATTTGAGAGTAGAAATTTGACAGGATTATTTTATGAGAGTTAACTCTAATAATTTAAAATTTAACCTTTTGATGTCTTTTTTACTACTTTTATTTTTCTAGTAACTAATTGTTATTGTATTTTATAAAAGCATCCTGCAGTGAACTGAAAGTTTAGGAAACAAAACTAGTCCTTAACCACAGACAGAAATGCTACTCGAGATAGATCTCTGGTTCTCTAGCTTCAGTTGCCATTTACCATCCTCATGACGCTATCATATCTGCACACTAACTTTGTCACTTATTCAAAGCTTTCTTTAAAGAAAAGCCCTTTTACAAAATAAATTTATTTTAAAATAATACTATATTATCACCATAAGCACTTTATCTAAACCTTTTTTTTAGAAGGATAATATATTTACTGAAACATAAATTCCACTGTCTGACTTTGTAAACAGAAAATAACTATAAAAGCAAATATTATGAAAACAAAGAAATGCCACCCAATTAAAAAATGAATAACGATCTTCAAGCAATGACAGAGCTAATTGATTTGCAAACATGCACACATGAAAATAAGAAGAAAAAACTTATTTTCATTCTAATCAGTCAACTGAAAACGAATACTGTATTCAGCTCAATATTTCATAGTTCAAAACAAAGATGAGCTGAATATCCAAAAGGTATTTAATGATCTTCTCAAGAAAAGTTGGATACTGAGAATTAATTCCTAATCAAAATGATATAGGTGTTGCCCAGCCAATGTGTGGCTCAATGGTTGAGTATTGACCTGTGAACCAGGAGGTCATGGTACAGGAGGCAGCCAATCGATGTTTCTCTCTCATCATTGATTTTTCTATCTCTCCCTCTCACTTCCTCTCTCTGAAATCAATAAAAACATACTTTTAAAACAAGTGTTTTAAAATTATTTCCCCCAATAGCCTTCGGAATGGAATTCCAAATTTTCTGAGTGGGTCAGGAAATTTGGTAAAGGTCAGACAGTGAACTCCAAAGGGTTTCTTTCCCCAGAGTCTTTGCCATCTGGTTTGAGAAAATATTTACAAAGACCTGCTATCAAGTGGCCTCCTCATAATTTTGAAAATGTTTTAACCAGGTCTTCAGATGACATTTCTGAGAAACTACAAGTTTCTCAATAAGTATTATCAGCTGAATGAATTTAGTGTCAGAACTTGTCCCTAGGATCCTGAGTTTAACATCTACCAAAGAGATTTTGAATTATATACAGGAAAATATAACATCTACCATTTTGCATGGAAAATATAACATCTACCATTTATTACATTCAATATGGCCAGGCCTTTTGCGTGGTGAATACAGATAGAGATCTGGCATCTATATATAATCTCAATTTATGGGTATATTATATATAATGAGATTTTACACATCGATATATGAAATGAGATTATATCATATATATTTAATGATATTACATAATATACCATATGTATGTAATGTATGTAAAATTTCATTTTATTCTTTCTCACTGCAAATTCTGGTCTCAAAGAGATGTACTGAGCTCATTCAATAATCAACCAACATTTTTTGACTACTTACTGTATGCTAGCCATCATTCTAGGCCACATGTGTCAAACACAAGGCCCACGGGCCAAATCCAGCCCGCCAGGCCTTGCAATGTGGCCCGCACCGCGCTGTCATCACTGCACTCCGCTGTCAGTTTATGACATTGTCAGTTTATGACTGTTCAGTAAACCATTCGGCCCGCGATTTAGGCTGGATTTTAGATTTTGGCCCCTTCTCTGATTGAGTTCGACACCCCTATTCTAGGCATTGAGATAGCAAAGACAAACAGAATAAGCATAGTCAGGTCACTTATGTACTAGCAATGGCTGGGGCAAGAATAAACAGTATAATTTCTGATAGTGACAAGCTATGAAGGAAGGAAGTTATGTACCAGAGATGTGTTTAGGGGAAGTGAGTTATGTACCCGATAAGTATTAGGAGCTGCTGCGGGAGAGGAGTAGGGGTTGTTTAAGTAGGGTTTGGCCTGTGAAGGGACATTTGAGCTGAAATCTGAAAAGCATAAGAAACAGCTATTGCGCCGAAACCGGTTTGGCTCAGTGGATAGAGCCAAACCGGTTTGGCCTGAGGACTGAAAGGTCCCAGGTTCGATTCGGGTCAAGGGCATGTACCTTGGTCGTGGGCACATCCCCAGTAGGGGGTGTGCAAGAGGCAGCTGATCGATGATTCTCTCTCATCGATGTTTCTAGTTCTCTGTCCTCTCTCTTCCTCTCTATAAAAAAATCAATAAAATATATTTTAAAAAAAGAAGAAGAAAAGAAACAGCTATTGCAAAGTCCTTAAGACAAGAACAAGCTTGGCATGTTCAGGGAAAACAGAGAAATTGGAATAGGGAACAATTATATTCAATGTCAAACAAGGCCTTTAGCTATGCTTAAGTGTTTGGGAGTTATACTCTGGAAAGAAGACCTGGAGGGTTTTAATTAGGAGAGCAACATTAACCTGATTTTATTTCAAAGAGATCGTGCCGGGTGCTCTATGAAGAATAGTGTCTAAATGGCAAAAGAAGGAAAGGTCACAAAATTCGAAGCTAGTACATTAGCCCAGCAAGACGTGATGGTGCTCTGGACTGAAGAGGTAGTGGAGAGAACTAGATGGATTTGGGGATAGAGTTGGCAGGACTTGCTGCCGAGTGTGGGAAGATTCATGGTGAGTGAGAAGCAGCAGGAAAGACTCCTTGGTTTGGTAGAGATTTCCTCTGGTTTCATAGCTAGTAAGTGACAGAGCTCAATTTAAACCCAAAGTCTGGTTCCAGAGCTGCTCCTCGCCCCACTCTTTCTTTTGGTGGCTGCTGTATTGGAACCCAAGGCTACAGTTTCCCGTCTTCCCCAACCACTTTATCCCAAGCTCCCATCATTGGACCCTGCTATAGCCTGAGCTGTCCTCAAGCCCTGGCCCTCAAGTCTGAGGTTACAGATTCTCAGAGCAACCAGAGAGGAAGATGTCTGGGCTGTTGTTTGAGGACATGCAAAGGGAACAACCACTGAAGGCCTGGTGTCAGAGAAACCGCCACCCTTTCCTGTCCCCATTCTTATTTTCTTAAAATTTTCACTTCATAAAACCCTCCTCATTCCCCTATCCTTTGAGGTTCCCTGACAGATACTACCCCCTCTGTGGGAGCCCATGTACCATGCAATGCCATCTTATTATCCCAGGGGCAGCTAGGAGCATACCTACCACTTTGGAGAACACTGGTCTAGGCAAGTCCTTCCACCTGATTGGAGAGAGGCAAAGGAGAAGCAGCAGAAAGTGGTATTAGGGAAGTCAGGGAAGGAGAGTGTTTCAAAAATAGTTTCTGGTGTCAACCAGGACAGAGAGCTCCAGTGGTAAGACAAAGGAAGATATTGAATTTGGGTACTGGGAGAAAGTTTCGTGAGGTTACACAGACAAAATTGTATGATAGTAGAGTGAGAGCCTAAAGAAAGGAGAAACAGGGGGGTGGGGGGGCAATGGTAAGATATGTACACATATACCTTCCTAAAAAAAAGGAGAAATAACGGATACATGAGCATACAGGGTGGGGCAAAAGTAATCTTACCGCTGTGGGTATGCAAAACTCAGAGTTTATCCTTGTATTATTATTTATTAATGATTGTATTATGTTCCATACAAACAATTGTACACCTACTTTTGCTCCACCTTGTATATTAGACTTTCAGGCAATCTGAGAGAATAAAGCAAAAAAGGAAAGTATATCAGTAGCTTAAGGGGAAAAGCAGGACTAAGAAGAAGAATTTTAATACATGAGAGCACTTTTAAAATGTTATGCAAATATAAGGGTTATTAATATTTGACCTTATCACATGCTGCCTTTTACTTATTTTTACCTCAATGCCCTTTTTCTCTGAGAAAATTTTAAGTGAAATAATAAATCATGTTTAATACTTACTATTATCGACACACAGTCCTACACAGAGAGATCAGTGGAAACTTGATTACTATCAATAAAATATAAATTCAAAATATATGGAAGTATCCAGAGCATTGTCATGCATACATACATGTTTCCCAATTAATTTGCTTACAATAGATACTAAGTCCTTACTTTTCTTAATTTGTCATTACTCATACTCAGAGCCTGGAACATAGTAGGTACTCAATTAATATTTCTTGTAGATTTTATTTATTTATATGAGTTATCCTCCAGTTTCTTCCTTCAGGTGGCAAATTGTCTTGTGGCAAATTGTCTTTTGGCAAGAACCAAAATTACAATGTAATACTTTAAACTGCATTCAAATCTATGGATTATTTCAACACTTTCCCAATGAAATCCAGATGTGCTACTTCACCAATGAAACCAGCCCCTTTATCAAAGTTCCATTAATCTCCTGAAGGTACCACTGTGCTCATTAACTAAATGTCAGGTAGGCACAGAAGCTACTTTGGATTTCACTTAATAAACTGGAACAATTTAAAGTAATTACTTGTATCTTGTGAAAAGAAGCCAATGAGCAGCCAGTTTAACCTGCTGGAGACCTGTGGGGGAAAGAACCCATAAAGCAAGGGGGGAGGGAATAGCAGCTTTATTCCCTTTGCCAAGGCTTTCAAGTCAAGTAATTATTTACCCTGAGAAGGTACAGGGTTGACTTTAGGAAAACCTTTAGTAATAATTTCAAATGTTTGTGGAATACTGAAAAACGTTAAATTGCCCAATTTACTGCCTAGATTTAGTTTATTTATCTGAAAACTTATTTTAGTAACTACCCGAATTAGAGTCTCCCTTTTAATCCAATTTCCCACATTAATGTGATTTACTCTCCAGAATTATGAACAGTGCTTTATGCCACTTGCAAGAGCAAAGAAATAAATTATTAAATGTATGACTTTGCACACAGTAATTTTCAATATATGAATTATCATTTGTAGTTATTTTAACTCTCTGCACACTTATACATTATTTAGTATACTTTAAAATGCTTTCAAGAAAGGACTAAAATTAGACCACTTTTGTCAATATAGTAGACTAATTATAATAGATAATTAGGAAAATTATAGATGCTTCTATATTGTTATACAGTAAAAAATAATTTATATAATATTAATTACTATAAAATGAGCTTATTCCACAACTTACAAAGCTACCGTAATTAAAGATCAAATAGATCCAATTGTTAAGTACTTAGATTCTATAATCCATATTATCTGAAGGCCAAATGATGTACTTCCTTCATCTGAAAAATGACATCATCTACCAACCTATTAGATTAATAAGCTACTCAAAGAAAGTGAAAGATAATCAATATCTACTGAACACTTAACATATCCAGATGCTTTTCATATAAGTCTATTTAAACCTTCACAACAAATATCTAAGGTGAATACATTCCTCATTTTGCAAATGAGGAAAATGCATTGTCAGAGCATAAGTTGATTCACCCAGAGCAAACACTAGAGGAGCCTTGACTGGTGTCTGAAGACGTGTGCTCATCACCAATGTCAGACATCTCCCTCAACCAAAGGTCTTCGGTTAAACTAACAAAAAAAGCAAAATAGTGTTTCCACTATAATCAAAATGTCCACATTCCCTATGAAAATATGACCTCAAATGGTCCCTTATAAATATCTTTAAGGTTTTGTTTTCTTATTGTTTACAGTAATACAAATAGTAGTACATATGTCTCCTTTTCCCCCCATTGACCTCTCCCTGGCCTCCCCCTCCCACCTATACCCTCCCCATCCCACCCCCGTTCCCCCCAGTGTCTATGTCCATTGGTTATGCTTATATGCATGCATACAAGTCCTTTGGTTGGTTTCTTACTGCTCCCCTGCTCCCAACCCTCCCCTTCCTTTCCCCTGTAGTTTGACAGTCTGTTCATCTTTAAGGTTTTGGTGTGGTTTTTTTGTTTGTTTGTTTCTGTTTTTCTCTAAAAGAGTCTCAAAACTTACCTTCTACCTCATTTATCCCACATTCAGTGAGCATATATTAAAGGCCCATTCAAGTTGGGGTGCTTCCAAGGATCCATAAGATACCATTGCTCCCACAAAAAAGCTTTGGTAACTAGGAACAACAGGCAAACAGGTGGTATAAAATAAGGACTTTGATACTCACATAGTAATAGGGATCACATCAGAGGTGACCTAAACCAGACTGGTGTAGGCAAAGTCTCTTCAAACAGGGAAGCCTATGCTGATTTCTAAAGGAAGAGCATCAGCCAAGTGACAAATTAGAGAAGGCATCTCAGGAAGCCGGAATATCATACCCGCAGCACTGAAGTGAGAAAGTGTGGCGTTTTCTGGTAACGGAAAATATGTTAGTACTGCTGGGGTATAGAGAGCAGGTGGAGTAAAGTGGGGAGGGAGGGAATGTAATACACGACCCTCGGCAGCTAAGTCAGGACCAGTTCCTAAGGGACAGTAAACCTTTTGGAAGGTGGTGCAGATACATGAAAGGATTTCATTCAACCAGGGGAGATGACTGGGTTTATATTTTAAATAGTTCATGCTGGGGAAGTGTGAGGAATGGATGAGATAGGAGAACACTTCAAAGACTGCCACAATATCCAAGATGAGAAAATAAGGTCTTTGGCTACATTTGTGGCTGCAGGGATGGAGGTAAGTTCCAGAGACATGGAAAACATGAACTTGGAAAACGCTTAGGGAGGGTGAAAAAAGGCTCAAAAAGGACTCTGAAATTGTTCCCTAGAATGACCTGCACCAGGAAGTTGAAAGTAGTGCCATTCATCAAAAAGAGTGACCATTACAGAAAGAGCAGTCTTGAGAGGAAGCCCATGGGTTCATGATTAAACATGTGAGTTTGAGATGGATATGAGACATCCCCATGGAGCTGTTTAGCAGGTCTTGCTTGATTGCAGGAGAGAGGTCAGGGCACTTACACACAGATTCCACTTGGTTTATCATTTTTAAAGCCATGGGTGTGAATAAGAACATGATAGGTGCTCTTACTCCCTGGAGAAGGTGGGAGGTGGAGTGAGAAGAGAGAACCACAGAACACCAATATTTAAGGTGTGGTCAGCAGAAGAAGAGCCAGGATAAGCAAACATGCAGTAGTGGACACCCAGGAGAATCTGGTGTCATAGAAACCATGGAAGGACAGCTTCCCGAAGGGGGACTTGGTCAGCAGTGTGTAATACTTCAGAAAGCACCAGTCGGAGGAATATCGAGCCAAACACAATGATTTAACAGCAGAGATGATGTTGGCGAATACTATGAGAGTTGGGTCAGGAGCGTTGTGGGAATGGAAGTCTGACTAACACTCTCATCTGATAGAATTTCCTGAATGAAACAAAGAAATAATCCATAACTCTTATTTGCTAAAGGGTTTGTGCCAACTATAAAGTTTAAGTTTTTTCTTTTGTTTTTGAGATATAGCTTTATTATATTTTTATTTTTAATGATCTTAGAGAGAAGGAGGGAAACACACACACACACAGAGAGAGAGAGAGAGAGAGAGAAAGAGAGAGAGAGAGAGAGAGAGAGAGAGAGAGAGAGAGAAAAAGAGAGAGAGAGAGAGAGAGAGAAAGATCAATGTAAGAGAGAAAGAACCAGAACCTTTTGGTGTATAAGATGACACTCCAACTGACTGAGCCACACCAGCCAGAGCAAAGTTTAAACTTTCTTCAAGCACCTTCATTTAATTGGCAATTAAATAAGCAAAGTATACATGCCCTTTCCTTAATTGCAGCTTTCATAATCTATTCACTTTCATGTACAAACAGGCTCATCTGTTAAAGCTGGGCTTACATGCAAAAAGTAATGTTGACTCAAACCAGTTGATACAGATTCACATAGGGAGTATAGTTAGAAGTAGCCTAGAACATGATTCCAATTCTGGTAATTTGCAGACATAGCACAGGGATTAATTTAAAGCTAAGTCCTAAAATATTCTGTTGTCTTCCTTATGTAGATACAAATTAGAAGATTATTTTAATAGAATTCACTGTTTGTTGCTTTTAATAGTGGTATTAGAAGTTCGAATTAACCCCTAATCTATAGTTACTCATATTACATTAGATTTTTACTGGTAGAATTTTCTTTAAGAGAATATGATTTATCAACAAACATGACTAAATCTGAGTAATAATGATTCTCATCTCCATTATTTTTTAAAATATATATTTTTTCAATGTTTGCAAACTTTGATCCTTTTTTATTTTTATTTTTATTTTTTTCTCTTTCTTTTTTTAACATTAAGTTATTATCTGTGTACATATACCATTGCCCCTCCCCCCAAATATAACCTCCCTCCCCAGGTTTTGTGTCCATTGGTTGTACTAATATGCATGTGTACAAGTCCTTGGGTTGATCTCTTATCTTCCCAGATCTCCCAACCCTCCCCGCTGTAATTTGACAGTCTGCTTATTGCTTTCCTGTCTCTATATCTATCTTTTGATTCATCAGTTTATAATGTTCTTTATTATCCATAAATGAGTGAGGTCATGTGGTGTTTCTCTTTCATTGACTGGCTTATTTCACTCAGCATGATGTTCTCCAATTCCATCCAGGTTGCTTCAAATGATGAGAATTCCTTTTTTTTTTTTTTTTTTTTTTATGGCAGCATTATATTCCATTGTGTTTAAATATATATTTTATTGATTTTTTTTTTTTATAGATAGAAAGGGAGAGGGATAGAGAGTTAGGAACATCGATGAGAGAGAAACATCAATCAGCTACCTCTTGCCCCCTACTAGGGATGTGTCTGCCACCAAGGTATATGCCTTTGACTGGAATTGAACCTGGGACCTTTCAGTCTGCAGGCCGATGCTCTATCCACTGAGCCAAACCGATCAGGGGTCCATTTTTTTTTTTATAAAGATATCTTCTTTTTTCTTCATTTACTTATCTAATTTATTAAACAATGAGGGCAAGTGGAGTTAATTTTTCTTGCATTAATAATGTTCAAATACAATGCTTAAATTGTAGCCTATTTATAAATTTCAATAATATTGTAAATACATGTACAGTATATAAGGCAAAAATATATGTAATATGTGTGTAAGCGTGTGTGCAAAGTGTTGCAAAACATTTTGAATGAAGTTTATTCTGTGAGGGAAGGGGGAGGTGGAGAGAGAGAGGGAGAGAGAGAGAGAGAGGGGGGGGGGGGAGGGAAAAAGGCAGAGGAGAAACTCTCCTCTCTGCCTGATTCGGGTGTTATTTAGCAAGAATGAGGTGTCTGGAGCTGCTAAGCCCATTAATTTGGTCTAGTGATGGCAGAGCAGTAAAAAGGAAAGAGCCTGGGTCTGTGATGACACTGGGGAGCTATTCAACCAACCAGGACCTGCTCCCTCCACTTCTTGTTAGGTATGATTGTGACCCCAATGGTTAAACTCATTTTTAAATAGGGTATTTGTTCCCTTTCAATCAAGAGGACTGATTTTATACACAACACACACATTCACAGTGCATTACGTACTGCAAGACTCTACATTTGGTTCTCTAAGATAGAATTTCCTTTATAACTTATTCATTTATAACTTATTAATAAATAAAGGAGGTTTTAGCCACACCATTTAGATGCATCATTTAGTCAAAACTGATCTGTTGTAAGTCTGGAAAAGGATACCCTGTTCAAACACAAAAATAGCAAAAGCTACTCTGATGAAAATTAGGATTGAAAACAGGCTCCATAAAACAATAATAATAATAATAATAATAATAATAGTAATAATAATTAGTAGGAAACAATCAAGTTTGGATTGTGAAAAATAAACATTTTTGGCCACAGTATAATTAAGTTATGACATTTTTAAAAGAATCAGTTATAACTAATAGCAAAAGACACATCAAGTTTTAAAGCTCTGTGTCCAGGGAATATTAAAATTCTACTTTGGAATTTGAATAAATTATAATTTCCCTTTAAAAGGGGGAATTTGAATGCTCTTTCTGAACTTGATTCTTGTGGGGAAAATTATCTTTCGGTACAGTGAAAATGATGAAAAACTTGGAGAGGAAGTAGAAAGGAAACCCATGGAATCATAATGATCTCACAAAAAAAAGCTAGGTTGAGTCCAACAAGTCACGTTAGGGATTAGGAAAGCATATTTCCAATAGTCAAAGATGGGTACAATTAAAAATGGGAAATAGTGTAAGAGAACAGAATACTCTCAATATTGGAATTATTTGCGATTGTAGTATTAGAACCTGAATGAGGAAGAAAAGCAAGCTGTGTGCACAGCCCTCTGGTGTGCTCAGATTTAAAAGGGCAGGAGCTGGAGATGAAAGCACAGACACGGCCCAGGGTGATGAGAGAAGAGCGCCGACCTGAAACAGGTTCAGAGAGTTCGATGCACAGAGGCCTCTGAAGCATATCCCTGAAAGCACAAAGGTCTGTGGCTCAGCAGTGAAGCACAGAAAGAAAGGGATAGGACCATGGCTGGCTCTAGTAGAGAACACTCAGAACCATTGTGCTTCCATTTTGTTTCCATCTTCACCATCAAGAGACTTCACTCTGGAAAGAGGAGAGGCTGCTGGCTGAGAGAAACAAGGTCCCATATGGAGACATAATGAGAGCTTGCTCTGCTTGTCATCCCAGGGTGGAGTCTCCGATGCCCCAGGAGAATACTTCCCAGATGCCCCAGAGGCTTACAGATGATGGAGGACCATCCTTGGGCATTTTTTAGTAACCATGGCGACAGGCACAGAAGGGCCTAAGCTACCCTGCGAGGGCTCTTATTTTGTTTCGTTTTGTTTTAATAGTCTACTACTCTGGTATATAAGAATATTATATTTAAGGAATATTCTGACTTCAGCAAAACATCCTTCTTTTTCAAGAGGGAAGGGAAGTTGGTAAGATTAACTTACTAACAGGCCAAGTGCTTTATAGCACACTCCTGGAAAATTTAAGATTTTCGGTATGATTATTAAGAAAATAATTCAGCAGTTACATGGAAACAACCTAAATTTAATAAAATCACTACATGCTGGGTGTTTTTATAATTGATTTTGAAAGAGAGAGAGAGAGAAACATTGATTTGTTGTTCCACTTTTTTTTTTTTAATTCAGTCTCCATAGAGACTGTTAAAAATTAAGAAAGCCAACTATATTTCAAGTTGTCATGCTGGGTATTGGAAAAAGTTTTCAATTAGCAATAATCATGACTCCAATAAACCTCATTGGTTGTGATATTTATGCATTCCTTGTTTGCCTCCCATAAGGGCTCTGACTAGAGACCAAACCCGCAACATTGGCGTATGGGGACGAAGCCCCAACCAACTAAGCTACCTGGCCGGGCTCTTTTTTTGTTGTTTTGTTTTGTTTTGCTTTGTTTTGTTTTGTTTTGTTTTGTTTTAATAGAGGGTACTACTCTGATATATAAGAATATTTAAGGCGAATTCTGATATCAGCAAAACATTTCACAAAATCATATATAATTCTCTGTCTTTCAAACCTAAGATTTGATGATGCTTCAAAAGTGCCTTTTATTTTCTTTCATCACTTCATTATTGGCAAACTTTTATTACTTCAGAAACATATTGTAAATTAATTCTAATTAAACTGCTATTCAAAATAACTATAGAAATGGACTTTGATCAATGTCAATGTTATGTTAAGTTAATGCTATTACATATGAGCAACACATGTAACTAACCACTTTCTAAAATTTACCTTAAAACATAGGTCATACTTTATTTTTAAAATGTACCTTTTTTTAAAAATATATATATATATTTTATTGATTTTGTACAGAGAGGAAGGGAGAGAGATAGAGAGTTAGAAACATCGACGAGAGAGAGTCATCGATCAGCTGCCTCTTGCACACCCCCTACTGGGGATATGCCCGCAACCAAGGTACATGCCCTTGACTGGAATGGAACCCAGGACCTTTCAGTCCCCAAGCTGACGCTCTATCCATTGAGCCAAACCGGTTTCAGCTAAAATGTACCATTAATGTCTCTCCCCCCACCCCATTGACCTCCTCTACCATTCCTGCCCCCTCCCCAGACCTTCACTGAACTATTGTCTGTGTTCATGGTTATACATATATGCATGTAAATTCTTTGATTAATCTCTCTCTGCCCTCCCTATCCTGCTTCCTCTGAAATACATCAGTCTGTTGCATGCTTCAATGTCTCTGGATCTATTTTGTTCATCTGTTTATCTTGTTCATTAGATTCCACATATAAGTGAGATCATATGATACATGTCTTTCTCTGACTGGCTTATTTCACTTAGCATAATACTTTCCAGGTCTCAAAAAGTAATATTTTTTTTATAGCTGCATAATATTCCTTTCTATAAATGTACCACAGCTTTTTTTTTTATCTACTCATCAACTGATGAGCACTTGGGCTGTTTCAGGTCTTAGCTATTATAAATAAGACTGCTCTAAACACAAGGGTGCATATATTCTTTCTGATTGGTATTTCAGGATTCTTAGGATATATTCATAGAATTGGAATCACTGGGTCAAATGGAAGTTCCATTTTTAATTTTTTGAGGAAACTCCACATTGTTTTCCATAGTGACTATATCAGTCTGCATTCCTACCAGCATATTAGGGTTTCTTTTTCTCCATGTCTTGGCCAGCACTTATTGTTTATTGGTTTATTGATGATAGCCATTCTGGTAGGTATGAGGTAGTACTTCATTGTAGTTTTAATTTGCATCTCTCTGAAAATTAGTGACATTGAGCATGTCTCTAGGCCTTCTGTATGTCCTCTGTGGATAAGTGTCTATTCAGGTCTTCTGGCCATCTTTAAATTAGATTGTCTTCCTTTTGTTGAGTTGTATGAGTACTTTATATATTTTGGAAAGTAACCCCTTATCACATGTATCTTTGGCAAATATGTTCTCCCATGCTGTAAGTTCCCTTTTTATTTTGATGCTGGATTCCTTTGCTGTGCAGAGCTTTTTAGTTTGATGTAGTTCCATTTGTTTACTTTTTCCTTTGTTTCTCTTGCCCTTTGTTTCTCTGTGAAAATTTTGATATGTGAGATGTCTGATATTTTGCTGCCTACATTTTATTCTAGAATTTTTATGGTTTCACAACTTACATGCCTTTTACACATTTTGAATTTATTCTTGTGTATGGTGTAAGTTGGTGTTCCAGTTTCATTTTTTTGCAAGTACCTGCCCAATTTTTCCAATACCATTTATTGAAGAGACTGTCTTTACTCCACTGTATGATCTTACGAAGGCCATACTTTAAATTTTTACCTTATGCCTAATGGGAAAAGAGGATCAGTTGTAGAAATACATTGTCTAAATTCAGTTCTACTTTTATTGTACCTGGGGCAAATTACTTAACCTATCTGAACTTTATTTTGTTATCTATAAACTGGAGATCATAGCCCTAGACAGTACAGCTAAATGATTAGAGCATAGGTCTGTGCACCAAAGGGTTGTGGGTTCCATTCCTAGTCAAGAGCACAGTTCAAGCCTGGTCCTGGTTGTACAAGGGCAGCTAACCAATATGTCATTTTCTTCAATATTTCTTCTCTCTCTCTCCCCCTCTTTCTCCCTCCCTCCCTTCCTTCCACTCTCTCTAAAAAAAATAATCAATGGAAAAATATTTTTAGGTGAGGATTTAAAAAAAAAAAAAGGAGATAATAATATCTATCTCAAAGGTCAGTATTAATTTAAACAATATATATAAAGCACAAATATTTAAAATCCTTAAGTATCATTGTTAATGCCATTAACGGTGGTAATACTTTCAAATTAATTTCATTTGCAAGCCAATCAAAAACTTTCTGTATGAAAATGGTCTTCTCCATCTGTATTGGGTAAGATTTTTGTTTGCAAGCAAGAGCCCACCTGACTACAAGTGGCTTGGTCAATGTGAGTTTGTTTTCTTCATGTAACAAGGTCAGCGTGCTGGTCTTGAATTGGTCCATAGTTCACGGCGTCATGGCTTTGGGTCAGCATTGCCACGGTTCCCTTGGGCTTTCCCTCATGGCCACAGGATAAGCCTCTGCAGCTGCTCCAAACAGGAAGGAAACAGGAACAGGCACTCATCAGAGGCCTCTCGCCCATGATCTGGCAGGAAAATCATTCTCAGACATCCTCCCTCCTGTCCTGCAGCCTTTTCCTTAGGTCATCTTGAGGGGCACATGGCGTCCCTGGCCACAGAGAGGCTGTGACTGGAGTACCTGCCATTTTCAGCCACAAGAGTGGGAAAGGGATTTGCAACAAGGAAAAATGTAAACCAGTGTTGGCTACCTTATTTTACCTTTGTTTTTCCTTTTCATGATCAAGCAGATATTTTTTTTCCCCCAAAGGCTCAGTTCAGATGCCTAAGCCCAAATATAATAATACCCTACATCACTCCACACAAATGTTTATTGTCAGAGCTAAATACATAAAGAAATACACCACTCCCATCTCCCTAATGCAGAAAGACAGGTAATTGTTAACCAATTTAGAAATTGTTAACCACCCCACCCCCCCCCACCCCTCCCCCAAATTGGGCAGCACTGAGGATTGCTTCTGGCTTGATTACTCATTCTTTTGTCCCCTGAGTTTCACACTTTCTTTCCCAGAAATCCTTCTGATCTCATCTCCCTGATTTCTTCCTCTTCCATTAGCTGGATCAAATATCTTTCAAAATATCACCTTCCTCTTTAGCAATGCATCAGGAACAGAATGACATAAGGGATTGAGTGTGTGGATGTGTGTGTGCATGCCATGTACAGAATGTGGGCAGAGGAACTAGGTTTGCCTTTGAACTTCACTCTCTTAACCTTCAAACATAAAATTAAAAAATCCATCCACAGCTTTCTGATTATCCCCAGGCTTGGGTCTCTTTCCATCCTCCCCCACACCTGTCACTCCCTGGCCGATGCACTCCCTGTTCCCCACCCCCTCAAAAAAGAAAAAGTCAGGATTCTGGAAAGATCTCCATCTGCTGAAGAAGAAAAAGAGAAATGATCAGAACTGGAAGCCCCCTCCTTCTCCACAGCACCCCGAGGAGCAGGTTATGGCAGAAACCTCTTTTGCTGCCTGCCTTTCACAGAGGCATTTTGTTCCTTCTCCCTCATTGTAGGACTCGCCTAACCAGCTGCCCTGGGCCAGTTTTGTTCCAGAAAGATAACAAAGACTTCCAAACACAGAGCAGAGCCTCACTCACAGCCAGCATGGGCCAGTAAAATGGTGTTGAGTTGAAGAAGTCAATGCTTGTGCACCACTGAAGAAATAGAATCAAAACTGTTCTACGCTGGGCAAAAGCAATATAAAATAAAGTTCTAGTGTGATGAATGGTGGGTCCCTCAGCGTCAGATAAGGACTTTGAGGCTTGTCAGGCACATCAGAGAAAGCCCACATTGTGCAGGGTAGGGAGCTCCAAACTACAATAGCAGCAGAGCAACCAGCCTCCAAGAAGATGGGGGACTTCCAGAACCTGTAGGCTTTATTCTGAGTGACGGGGTCCTCAGTCTTCACACATATGAAATATCTAACAGAGAAGTAAGGTGGACAGGTCACCTGAATTACTCTCTAGGGAAGAAGTGTTGATAAACTGGTTGGGAATATATTACCAGAAGAGAAAGGCACTTAAACTTACAGGACCAAAGTGCCTAGCACTGTTAACGCTAGCTACAGTAGAGCGGGTAAGGACTGTTTCTGGCGTCCTACTTTCTGAGTTCAAATCCTCCTGGTGTGATGTTGGATGAAGTCCTTGCCAGCTCTGAGAACTGGGTGCAGTAGATGACCCATGGGCATGCACAGAACCTGCCCATATTAACTGTGAGAGTCAGCTCCTGTTACTGAGCTCCTCCCACCTTAATTCAGATAACACTGCAACTTTTCACGAGGGCCAGAGGCTATAAAGAAGCCTATTTAAGGAGAGCCAGATACCATTTTCAGGAAAAGTCACCTGATCATCTGTGGATTGCATGGTAAATAGGTGGTCCTCAGAACTCAATTTGAGAAATGCCGATAAAGCTTTCCATTAGGAGATAATCCTATTAAATTTTAAAAATTTTGGCTAAATGGGGATTTGTAATGTTCTGTGGAAAGTCTCAAGTGTCTCTGATAACACCGAATAAATGTAATAACAATGACTCCTTGCATTTATGAGCTGCTTCTTAGCTATCAAGTGCTCACACGTGTTGTTTTATTTCCTGTCCCCTGGATTATCAGTAAATCAGTCCTACCTGCTGGAGATGGCCACCAGTCTACGGTAACAGACGTTTCTGGCTGTGGGTCTTGGTTCCTTAGAGGGTTGGCTTGGAAAGTTAACTTTGTTATTGTTACTTTTATTGTGGTGATTCCGTAGGCAGCTGCCATTCTCCAACAAACGCCTTTGTCCCTCATGGATCAGGGCACACCCACAACATATTACAATTTCTATATTATAAAATAATATAAATGCCCTGAAACAGAGGCTTTTAAACATATTTGTCATAGATCTTCTAACTGTGGCTTGTCAAGTACCTGAATCAGAAACATTTTTATGTAAAAACGCAAACATGCAGAGATCAAAATTCCATCTTGGCATAGTGAATCCACATTTCTGGGCATGAGGACTATAAATCCATGGTTTAAACAAGCACCCGAGACAACCCTTAGACACACTAACAATTAAGCACAATTGTTTTAATGTCTCGAGAACTCACTAAAAAGTTAAATTCTGCCCAGCTGCTTGTTGGGCAAATATATTTAAAATGCAGGCATGTTATGAGGACTCAGATGTGTGGAGCAGTCACTAACCCAGCAAAAATCACACCCAATCAGCCCTGGGGAACCCAGGGCCAGGTAGAGAGTGAGGCATTCACATTCACGTGGCAAAAAAATTTAAGGGGGAGCCAGAAGTCTCAGTAATCAAGATAAATAATACCTTTAAATTTTTTTAAATTGATTTTACAGAGAGGAAGGCAGAGATGTGTGTGTGTGTGTGTGTGTGTGTGTGTATGTGTGTGTATAAGAGAGAGAGAGAGAGAGAAAGAGAGATAAACATTGATGTGAGAGAAAAATATCAGTGGGTTGTCTCCCACACTGAGAATCAAACCTGCCATCTTTTTAAAAATATATATATTTTATGGACTTTCACAGGAGAAGGATAGAGACTTAGAAACATGGATGAGAGAGAAACATCAATCAGCTGCCTCCTGCACCTGCAACCAAGGTACATGCCCTTGACTGGAATCGAACCTGGGACCCTTCAGTCCTTAGGCCGATGCTCTATCCAAGGAAACAAACCGGTCAGGGCAAACCTGCCACCTTTTAATGTATAGGGTGGCACTTCAACCAACTAAGCCACACTTGCCAGGGCAAGATAAGTAATATCTTAAATAAAAACTTTTTAAATGAAATTTAATGCAAAAAAAAGAAAAATCCAAGATGAGCAAAGTATCAAAATTTTAAATAAAGACAGAATCAGTATTACTCCATTTTTCTTTTTTCCTCAGGCTCAGATATGGCTGAGCAAGGAGCTGAGGATGGCTCTTTGCTGTCTGGGTCAGCACACTGGCTAGATTAGGGGTGTCGAACTCAATCAGAGAAGGGGCCAAAATCTAAAATCCAGCCTAAATCGCGGGCCGAATGGTTTACTGAACAGTCATAAACTGACAATGTCATAAACTGACAGCGGAGTGCAGTGATGACAGCGCGGTGCGGGCCACATTGCAAGGCCTGGCGGGCTGGATTTGGCCCGCGGGCCTTGTGTTTGACACATGTGGGCTAGATGGTCCTCGTCCTGCCTTTTAGTATATCTAAAGGCGGAGCCTGGGACAAGGGGCGTGCCAACTTCTCCTCATGCTGCGGTTAAGAGGGTTTGAGGTCAGAAACCCAATTTCATTAACTTGGACCCATTGTTTTTTTTCCTTTGAAGATAAAAGTTAGATGGAGTTCTGTGGTCCTGAACCAAACGGAATTTTATTCCAGTGACAAAATTAATTTGCCTAAGACATATAGGCTCATAAGAAGCCTTACTGGCTGCTGACATTCAATTGAAGGGACTTGGCAGCCATTTGGATGGCCAAATAGGCCTCTCTGTGGGGTGTCCCTCTGCCTCAGATGCTGCTTTCTGATAGACTCTTCTGGGAGTGTAAAATTTAAATCCTTCCTAAACATCAATGATTGGCATAATTGATGTAATTATAGGTATCTAAAAGGCAGAAAATGCCTATGTAACAGCTGCCAATGGATGGTTTCAGGAAACATGCAGTCACTTGTGGAGAGCCAGGCTCGAGTATAAATGCTGGGGTAATATTACTTCCAGATGGACCAACTTGAATCAGAGATGGCACAGAGATAGAAAGAAAAGAGCTCGCTCCGCTGGGACTGAGCCACGCAGGAACCCAGGGCAGGCAGTGTGCGGGAGGAGGGCCTCCCCTGACTGTTTGCTGAGAGGGTGCATGTCAGAGAGCCACAGTGAGGTCCATCCACTTAGGACATGGGGGACTAGAAAGAAATAACTTTAGTTATCTTTCCTCAGGCTTATTGTCAAATGTCCCACAGTTTGTACAGCCTCCGTTCACCGTAGCAAAATGGAGAAAGTAATTGGCATATTATGAGGACTCAGATGCAAGTCCCCACTTGCAAAGGTCTGTCTTTTTATAAATGGCCATGGAGGAAATGGGAATACCTTGGATTTCTCTTCTCCCTAAATCTGTGTGGCTAGGTTTCATTCATAAAATGCTTGTGGGCTTTGGAGAAGTTCTTTAAGCCAGTTTTGTTAGTAACAGGCATTGGAAACTACAACTTTTGAACATTGCCCTTAATACCCTCCCACTGTTAGAGAACAAGTGGGTTTGGAAGGGGAAGAGGAATTATTTGGGAGAAGTTGAAACAACTTAGAGGAATCGCTCCTCCTGCAGATTCCCAAGGCCAAGTACCAGTTAGCCTGCCAAAATGGCAACCAAATGCTAACCTGCTACCGAATTTTCCTCCCCCATTTCCTAAAGGTTTCCACTTCATTAGGTAAAATTACTCCTCTTCCCTTTTTTCTCTCTCCCTCTCTTTAACAAAACTTCTATACCTGAATGGCTTTATTGAACTTAACTAGCATCTTCCTTTTAAAATGCAAATATGTCGCCCTAGCTGTTTTGATTTAGTGAATAGAGCATCAACCTGTGGACTGAGGGGTCCCGGGTTCCATTCCGGTCAAGGGCACATGCCCAGGTTGCAGGCTTGATCCCCAGTGGGGTTTGTGCAGGGGCGCGAAACAACATTGATGTTTCTATCGTAGCTTTCCCTTTCCCTTCCTCTCTGAAATCAATAAAAATATATTTTAAAAATGTAGACATGTCTAATATCAAGAACCTGAGGATCATTTAATTAAAAAGCTTCAAGCCTATTGGTGTTCTTCTAACACCTCTCTAACAGTGGTCCTAAAGCAGTGTTTCCCAAACTTCTCTCATGATGAGAATCACCTGGTGGAGTTGTTAAAACACAGATTCCTGAATCCCAACTAAGAAGTGCTAAACTAGAATTTTTGGGAACATATAGGTAAAATTGCATACCTAACTTAGTGCTCTGTATATAACATCTGTCTTAGAGCACTAGTTAAGTATACAATTTTACCTATATGTTCCCAAAAATTCTAGTTTAGCACTTCTTAGTTGGGATTCAGGAATCTGTGTTTTAACAACTCCACCAGGTGATTCTCATCATGAGAGAAGTTTGGGAAACACTGTCCTAAAGGAAAAACACTGGGTTTCATTTTGTCTTGAGGAGACAGGAGTTTTATTTACAATTTTTATCCTAATAGTTAATGTGGGAGAATGGACTGCTTTCCAGGGTTACGTGAAGGGAGATTTGGTAGGATCCATCCAGAGAAAGGGTCAAAAGGCCTCTAAAATGTTTTTTGCTTTTTTTAACTTAAAAAGTTTAAAATTTTACACTATTTTTCAGCAGACACTTTTCATCCAGCAGTCATCATAGAAGAATGACAGAATGTCATCCTTGGACTAACCCACTGCACACATTCCCTTGATTATGAAAGACCAGCATTTCCTGTTTAGATAATTTACAATTTTAAACATTGACAACACATTTGCATTTAAAACAAATACCAGTGGGTCAAGGCCGCAGTCCTCCAACTGCCCTGTTACTGAAATCTGTGATGGTTTCTCTTCCACAGCAGAGCCTCCTTTTATGCCAGTGGAGATGAGAATGGGAGGAAGGCCATCATCATGAGTACGGTTCATTGCTCTCCTAACAGGACTTCCAACCTGAGCTGTAGTCCCAGAGAAACAGAGAAATGTCTGTCTCTGCTGGTAGAGGACTGGTAGCTACTGGCTTGACTGGGCTATGTGACAACGCCAGGGTTCCTGCAGAGGCAGCTCGGTTCGGTTCCTCGTTCATTTGGATGCATCGGCAACTTCTCCATTAGGCAAGGTCCCATCAGCCAAGCAAACTCACCTCTGCTCTCTGGGCTGAGCCACTTCTGCTCCAGGCGCTTTAACACTCCCACAGGTACCAGCACAGTGGGAGGTGGAGAGCTCAGTGACTCTATGATCATACCCTAAAACAGCAGGTTTTTTTTTTTGTTTTTTTTTTTTTAAAGAGGAACTGTTCAGGTTGTGCGTTTATGTGTGGATTTTCTTTAAGCACCTCTGTCTAAAGAAGAGATTAGAGAATCTTGGACTTTATGATGACTAGATAAGGACTCTCTCTCTTCTATATAAAGCAGCCTTATGTTCAGCCCAAAATATATTTTGCCATTTGGTACAAGAGTATTCCACCAGTAGAATATAGGGAAAAAAATAAAAATAAATAAAGCATCTAATGACATTATGATGCCATAACTTTCTGGCCACTTCTAATTGTTGTTCTCTGGTGAAGATGAACTGGTCATTGCTAGTCTTCAAGTCTCTGTGATTGCAAGACCAAATGAATGGGTTTATCAGCTCCAGGCATCTTATCCCAGAATCAGGAAGGGAGGAGTTTCTCCTCTTGCCTTTTCTCTCCCTCCCTCTCTTCAGCAGAACAGCTCAACTGCCTAAGCAGATGACCAAATAGAATGCCAATCTCCCTTCTTAAGAGCAACCCCCCCCTCTCTGGGAGGAGTCCCAGAGCTTGACCACCACTTCCCTTCAGAGTGGGGTGAGGATGTGCTGCTCCCCGCCAGGATATCTCAGGGCCCTGTCTTCCATCCTTTCCCAGGGGTCTGCTCATTTGGGTTTGGGCAAAGGTGGGATTAGAGGGTGGAATTGATTATAGTAGGGTCAATTTTGCTCTGGATTGGAGTAGGGGTTTTGTCTGGCCCCTGATATTGGGCACTCTAGAGTGTGGTATGCTTAACCACTGATGTTTATATCTCTAGACCTTAGTGCCAAAATTAAGACTAGAGGGGAAAAAAGTTGTTACATTAAATAGAAAGAAACCAAACTGTTTTAAGTAAGGATATTGTAGATGGTGGGGGAGGAGGGTTAGATGTTCCTTGGTCCTTGAGCTTATACCCTGAGGCCAAAGAATGTGAGAGGAAGTGCGAGAGCTTCCAGACCGCAGGAGCAAATGTAGAAGAGAGAGATGGGCCAGCGAGGAATATGCTCAGCCAATCAGTGGGTAAGTACTCAGTGACTGATCCAGAAGTAGGCAAAGTGACACAGAAGCAGCCAATGTAATGCCTGACTCATGACGGGAGAGGTAAGGGGGCATGCAAAATTCCATCGTAAAAGGGAATTAGAAGAATAAAATCTGGAGGAAAAAATTCAAGAATTTGGTATTGGGAGAAAGTCAAGACACATAGGAAAACCAAGCGAATACATTATCAGTATTAATACCTACATGGTCTTGATGCTAAATTAGACAACCACCAGAGTCTTGGATTTTTAATTATATTTCTTCTAGAACTCCCATCGTTGTGCCAGGTAAATTCTGGGACATTTCTAGGTCCCTTATAGTCATGTGTTTCTTTGCAATAAAGCCCTTGATTTCAGTTTATATCAGTGAGTCTGTTTCTTGCAATCACAGAGCTTAACACGAGTCAAGCCAATAACAAGTAATGAGAACATCCTGGTGAGTTCTGATGGGGAAAAAAAAAAAAAAAAAAGAACAAGACCAAAGACAATTGATCTCTGTCTTCAAGTTCATTTCAATAGTGTTAAAATCCTTATATGCTTTGTCACCACGTGGAGACTAAAAAATTACTATTTCTGTAATAGCTGTTTTTTAACTCCGGTAGGTAAGCAGAGACTTGGGAGAAGATAATTGTCTCAGGATGATTTGCAGATGTCCCCATTTACATGCTAATATCTACTTACACTCTTGGGGTGGGCTTAGAGGGTGTGTGTAAAATTTCATTTCAAAGTTTCCTTTAATTTTTAATCTTAGTTCACTTAGACCTGTGGCTCATTTCCCCCCACGTTTTACACCTAACCAGCTCCACGGAGGAAAAGCTGTCACAAGCCTTCGGCTGCAACACCAGGGCCCAGCAATTCCACCTCTAGGAACTGCTCAAGAAAAACGCTCACCTGGTTAAGCAGACATGTAGGAAAATGCATTACTACAATAAAAATGGAAAATCTTCTTAGCCAGCATTTCTTTAATTTACTTGAGCAGGATACTTGTACACAGAACACCTAGGGTAGTAATAATCTTGAAAGGCACTATTTGGGAAAAGGCCCTGGGCGACACTATTTGAGAAATGCAAAGCACTTTTCCCCCACGGCAACACCTTTCCCCCCCCCCTCTTCTCCCCCCCCCCCCAAGGGTTGTTTTGTTTTGTCTTGTTTCTGCTCCAACTTTTGGATTCATTGGGTGCTCACCCAAAAATTAAATAAAAACTGTTAGCAAATTCCCAAATGTACCTACACCCCTCTTTCAAAAACAGGCTTGTGGGCCTACTTTCTGCCAAGTGTTGGAACAAAGTATAATGTGTTTGGAGACTACAATCCCACAGGATCCCAGGAACTTCAGATAAATTATTCAAAGTCTCCCGGGATTGGCAAACAAGAGAGATAAAAGGCCCACACTGAGAGTGTGGGAAAGGGGAAGGAAAAAGCAGAGGCTGAGACCAAAGGTCAGGCATTCCAGAAGAGACTGTTTTCACAGGTTTTAGGTGTTTGGGGCTGGGCAAGTTAGGTAAGAAAGTGACAATTAACCGCCCATACAAGGGGAGCTAATTGGTCGTTAAGCGAGGCCTGGCAGCTCAGCTCTTCTAAAAGCAGCTACAGGCACCATACCCTTCAGCCAATCATCACACGATACTGCTGGGCATTCACTGCCCAGAGAGCCATCCAAAGATAAAGTCTTGTCGTTTGCCTACTGCCTTTCAACTGCCTGTTGTGTCAGGAAATTGCACATTTATTATATGTTTAATTACATATTTGTGGGAAAAAATCTAAGGAACCAATAGGCTAAGTAAATGATGATACTTCATTTGTTTCTCCTCTTAAAGGTAAACACACACACACACACACACACACACCTAACCCTCAAATGGAATATCATTTGAATGTCTTTTGTGTGATGCAAAGCAAGTTTGTGTACTAGTGCACAAATGAGTTGCAACTTTGTCTTTAAACAAAAAGGTCTGCAGGGTACAAGAAGGCCCTACATGCAGCTTCTTGCCCTGACTTGACTCAGGCCTGGCCTGTTTGGCAGCTCTCCATAAACCAATTGCTCTGAATTGAAACTGTCAGAAGAAAATAAAATGGGCTAAATTTATCATCACCTGTACCCACTGACACACACACACACACACACACACACACACACACACACACGGAGGTGCATTGCTAACTAAGACACAAACCAAAACGCAGCAGCCTGGTCAAACAGCCTCCTGGGAAATGCCGTTTGGTGATGTGAGCCTTTTTTTCTTCTTCTTTTTAACATCGAGAAGGAAAACAACACATGCAGGAAACCATAAAACCCTTCAAGTTAACTGTAGCTAACGGCCACTCTCATTAGGATGCAATGGGTAGGTGGTAGCCCTCCCTAGAAAGGCTGAATGTGCTCCTCTGATTAATTTCAAATTTTCTCACGTGCTGGGATCTCTGACTCTTGAACAAGCAGAGGTTCCACTCACTTTCAAAACTAGTGCCTGCGTCCACCTCATATTAGAATACATATGTATATGTATATATGTACATTTCAACCAAGTTATAATCACTTATACATAAGGGGATCCTTGGGAAATTGATAGGAAGTGGGAGGGCTGAGGGAAGTGAGGACTGGCAATCCTGGCCTATGGGCCTAAGGCTTTGCTTAAATCAGTCTCTCTATTTGGGAAGTGAAGACATCTATTTCTGCAAATCCCTACTAGGGCTCAACAGAATGGGGCCCAGTGCCTTTCCTCTCACGTCTGACCTTGTGACCTCAGAGCAGTGACTGAACTGGGCAGCGGCAGTGATTCTCCCCCTTCAGTGAGCATTGGAAATACATGGGGAAGGGCTTTTTAGGGCCCTGCCCCCAGAGTCTGTGAGAGTCTCTATAATCTTTGCTGCTAACAAGAATCTCTAGGTAACCGATGCAAGAGCTCGCATTCCAGACTGGGAGACACAGATTCCAGGGACTTATTGTTCAGAACTGAGTAGCTTCTATGTTGCTTCCACTACCCGAGGCCTGTACACGCTTATTACCTTTTTGCAACAATCCATGAGGTAAGGAACCAGAATTTCAAGAGCCCATACAGTAGGCCAGGTATTCTACATATGTGAGTCTCACTACAGCTTTACATGTTAGAAAGCATTCTTTCCATTTAACATTTTAGAACACGGAGGCTTAAAGAGGCTAAGAAATTTTACCAACTTCCTTCACAGCTAGGTGGCCTAGGAGACACTTTCCAACTAGGAAAGATAATACCACAGCTAAGATAACACAGGCAGCATAATATGCAAAAGTTATTTTGGAAGCTCTTAAGGTGCCTTTGAAACAATAAAGTCAACAAATAAGAATTGAACATTCATTATATGCAAGGCAAATTTGGGGAAATAAGATATTTAAGGCCTAGTTCCTGTCCTCTAACAATTCTAGTCTCATGAGAGAGACCAGCTTGGCTATATTAGAATTTGGAGAGCTGTGTGCAGGGCTTTAAATGGCAGGCAGCATGTGAATTTTGTGCAAAGGGGAATTTAGTAGATTTTTAGCAGTCTGACTCTATCCAGATGCCTGGAGATGCTTCTCTCCCCCCCAGAACCTTTCCACTTTAGCTTCCAAATGATAGCCAGAGTAGAGATCCAGAAATGTATATGGAGATAATTTTTCAGAGTGAATTAGAGGGGTAGGGGTCAACAAACATTAATATGGGTTCGGAAAGTATTGTGTAGGCCTTAAAGGAGAAAAAAAGGGCCTACTGTTAATGCCACCAGAGAAAAACCATGAATAACAACATGCACCTTAAGACGCCCAAATGGATAAAAGAGATTTGAATTCCTAGCAGATTCTTAATTTATTTTTTAAAAAAATCTAGATCTTTCCAAATGCCTCCTTGGGAGCCTTAAATTATTTTAAATTTATGATTAAACATTCTGACCCATAGCATTACCCAAACTGTGTTTTCTGATTCATGAGCACTCTGTAAACACAGGAAATACAGTACTCACAAATGTTGATGTCCACTCCCCAACCCCTTGCTTTCTCATTTTCTTCAGAACCCTTTCAGGGCTCTAGTGCCCCACCCCCACAGGGAGCACAAATCAAGGAAGCCCTCCACATCCGCTTACATGCTCTTTATTTTTTGCTTGGCACTTAAAGGTATTCAATTAGGAATTGACAAACCTTGCGTAAGCAACTATTACTGATTCGCATTTCTGACGGTGCCCAGGGCCAGAAGCAATGTCCTTAAAGGGAAAACGGGTTGATATTCTTAAGATAATCTCAAATTTGTTCTTTTCTATCGATCCAAATTACCTGAAAGAAAAAGTCATACTAAACTGTTTGGTTTCTCAGGTTTATTATGCCTTGTACCACCTAACACGTGAGTATCACTTAAGAATGAAAATTGATTCAGAGGAAGAAAAGTACAAAAATGTTTCTTACATTTACTCTGTCACCTCCTAGGACAGACACGCACATTTAAGCATTTATTTTTAAAGCAACATTATCAAAATCATTAAAGAAAATATTTAAAGCATCCACCCTTACATGGAAAGTCAATGGGAAAACAAACATAGTTCTTGCAAGAGAACCTTACAAAATAAAATATACTTCATATAGGCTTAATTTATGTCAAGGTTTTTATACCTAGATCTGAAAAAGCTAAACAATCTTACTATCAGTACAATGAACAAAATTAAATTGAAGCACTTTATAGAAGAGTTCTTTCTCCTTTTGCAAAGATCTTTGAAGAGATTTAAGACACCATGTTGTTTTAAGGTCTTTGAAAAACAGCAAGATACTACAATTGCAGAACACAAATACAATTAAAACGAAATATATTAGCAAATAGGCAAAAGAAAAATTTGGAAACTAGTAGCTGTAATGATCTTTAAAAGGTGAAATTATATTGAACCATGACAATTCTATTATTTTGGAGGGGGTTATTATTGCTTTTCTTTGGAAAAAAACAAAAAAACAATTGCTTATTTTGGACCACATGCTCCAAAAATGTCTTCTAGCTGGGCAGCCAGGATACACACTCCCTTACCTATACGCAGTCCCCGATGACTAAAGGCTTATTTCCAAAGACTCCTTTTTAACCCCTCCTCTCCAGTGCTGAAAAATTATAAGAAACATAAAGCACACGTTTTTAATTAACAAGCATTTGGAAAATGAAAAGGGGTTTTGTGAATGGCAATTGTTAACCCCCAAAATAAATAATAGTGCTACTTAGTAAGTTGCAGGTTCCAAACCAAATACTAATGAGCCTCAGGAAATCCAAGGCATGCATATCTCAATAATACTGGTGGGCCTGAGGCTTCTAAGAAGTGTAAATCTCCACTAGCTCAGTGTGTGCTGCACAGATTCGGAGGGGGAGAGCTCTCCTCCTTCCCCTCAGGGAGCCAGCTTCTCCTGGGTCATCCTTATTGTTGCATTTCACCTACATTAATAACCATGTTGGGCATGGCACAAAAATGGAGGCTTTAGCACATGATCCTTCCTGCTTTTGAGGAAAAAATAAATTATTCAACTTTCACATTTCTTAATTGGTAATAGCTTTCTCCTCTAATTTAACAAGCTTATTTGTTCTAAATCTGTGGAAAATAATTCTAGCCCTGCTAAGTGGTGACCATGGGCAAGTCAAGGAGAAAGCAGCTTTAGGAATATAGAAGTTAAAGAAAAGATCAGCCAGCCAGCTTTATCTTTAAAGAATTGTCCACGTTGCCCCTCCCCCCCCCTTTAAAAATTTCAAGACAAAAGGGCGACTTTAAAAAATGTGGTAAACTCAGAAAATTCCTAGAAAGCGTGTAGAAGAGTTGACACATATTCAGCCGATGCCATCATTTCAGGGTCAAGGCCTGCCACATTCGGCCGAGAGGAACTAAATATTTATTCCTCAGCAAGATGGCATTTGTCTCCTTCTCTGAGAGCTCACTGGTTTCCACGCTAAGGCAGATGGTGAAGCTTCCACACACTGTAGGGCGCTCCTAATCTTAGGCTTCAGGCATAAGAATGACAAAAGTCAAGATTTAGGGTTCAGTTCCAGCTGATTTTATTTCCTTCTCAAAAAAAGTTATTTACAGAAGGTATATATCAACAATCTGACAGGCAGTGAACTTGACATGATTAGCTGGCATGATTTTTCTTTTCTTTCCCCCCAAACATTGTTTTTTGTGGCCTTAAATTTTAAGACAAATATTCTACACGGCATATTGCACAGGATGGATGGCAAAAAAAAAAAAAAAAGTTTAAAAACAAAAACCCTTAACGGAACTGCCTTCAAAGGCAGACGTCCTAGTGCCTGTCATGTTATATTAAACATACATACACACAATCTTTTTGCTTATTATAATACAGACTTAAATGTACAAAGATGTTTTCCACTTTTTTTCAATCTTTAAACACAACAGCTATAAACCTGAACACATATGCTATCATCATGCCATAAGACTAAAACAATTATATTTAGCGACAAGTAGAAAGGATTAAATAGTCAAATACAAGAATGAAAAACGCAGTACATAGTGTCGCGAACTCAAATCGGCATTTAGATAGATCCAGTGGTTTAAACGGCACGTTTTTGCTTATAAAAAAAGTGCAAAAAAGATGTGGTTTACAAATTAAAGCTACAGGATCCCTTTTTGCTGTAAATGCACCAGTTTTAAAGCCTTTGCACAGAACAGTATCTTGTTTAAAAAATGTGTTTTTCTTAAAAGCATACAGTGTTTGGCTAATTCTCCTCCCCTTTTCATAAGACTGGGGTGGAAGGGTGAATACTGGTGGCAGGTTAAGGGATACTGTCACTTTAAGAAGCCTGCAGATTGAAGTGTAAACATGGAGAAATTAGGGGCTGATTTTTTTAAAACTGTGAGATATTAACCAGCCGCCTTATTATAAAATCAGGAAATCCAAACAGCGATTTACACCGATTAACACCCCCTTTATATATTTTTTACAAAAATACACTGAGAAAATAATCAAACGTTTTCATCTCTCTTGTCTTTTTTTGTTTTTTAAAAGTGTCAAAAGTCTACATTTAAATATAAAAAATTAAAAGTTAAAACTCTAGCCCTTCAGTGAAGGAGACGTAAAATGGCGTGGGTAACAACAACTACAAAAAAAAAAAAAGAAAAAAAAAAGGAAAAAAAAGAAAGAACGAAAGAAAAAATAGAAAAAGGAATAAGTAAAATAAGAAAGAAAAAAAAAAGGACAAAAATAAGAAAAAAAAATGTTTGGCCAGTATAAATACGTCCACATATAAAATGGCATCTGATTACATTTACAAGAAAAAAGAAGTACGAGGATGGAGCATCGGTGAGGGAAAAAGAACACGTCTTCTCATTTACACCTAGAAGGAATAAACACATACACACTGAGAAAAAATTTGGTCCTGAATTGTTTTTCTTTAAAAGTCCAGCACAGATTTGAGTTGCGTTTGAATCCTTTAAACAGTTAAGAATGAAAAAAAGCTGGTGATAATTTTTTTGTCGTAGGAATCAAACAGAGCGCCATCTATCTGCTTTTTTATATTATCCTACACTATCTCAAAAACTGCTCAACAGTCTCATACAGAAAATCTTCAAAAAGATAGACAGGAGAACATGCTATAGTAACCCCACCAGTGAAATAATCCAACACCATCACGATTCCAATTAAGAGAAGAAAAAAACCTCTTTTTCCCCCCAGAAACCACTGGCCCGCCACGGCCCGGGCCCGCATCCAACAGCCGCCTCTCCCCCCGCGCGGCGCGGGAGGTCCCCCCCTAAGCTGATTTCATCCACGTGGAAGGCGGGGGGCGGGGGGCCCCCCCGGAGCGGCGCCGCCACCTTCTCCCCAACGTGCAAATCCAAATCCGTCTCAGTTCGTGATTCGCCCCCCCTTTTTCCAGTTCTGGTCCTCGTCGCCCCCGCCCCTGCTTCTTCCAACCAGGTCCTCGGCTCCCTTGCGAGCGCCGGTCACTCCACCGCGCCTCCGGCTGCAGGGGCTGGGTTGGGGGGGGGGGGCGGGGGGTTAAAAAAGAGGAAAAAAAGACGGGCCTGGGCCAGCCTGCAGTCTCAGTCCTCCGGGCTCTGGACCCCGCGCGGCCCCCCAACATCTGCCGTCGGTCAAGCTCGCCTCCCCGCGCCTCGTCTTCTGCAGGAAAAGTGGGGGAGGCGGAGGGGAGCGCGCGGGGCGCAAAGGACAAAGTCCCCAGGGGCGTGCGCTGGAGATTTTTACCGCCCCCCCTCCCCCTCGACGGCCCCCACAACTCCTCTCCTGACCAAGAAACACAAAACGACAAAAAAATAAAATCACTAAGGGGGCGAAGAGAGAGAGGAGGGCGAGATTCCTTCAGTCTCCAAAACATTCCCAACTCGGCTTCGCGCTGCGGTGCAGACAGACCAGTCCGGAAGCGCCGGGGTGGGGGGTGGGGATGGGGTTGGGGGGGGGGGTCTCTCTTCACGCCAAGGGGAGGACATTCAAAGGAGCTTTTTTTTTTCTTTTCTTTTTTTTCTTTTTTCTTTTTTGCCATCACAACAACATCAACAACAACAACAAAGGGTCGCCCGTCTCCTCCGCTCCCCCGCGTCCCCGGAGGGTGGGGGATGGGAGCGCGGGTCCCCGCCGCCGCCGCGCGCTCCACTCCGGCGACCCCGAGGCGGGCAAAGCGGCCGCGCTCACCACTCTTTTTTTTTCTTTTTCTTTTCCTTTTTTTCTTGTTTCCCGTCCCCTTTTTCTCTTCCTAACTCTCTCTCTCTCTCTCTGTCCACCTTTTTTTTTTTTTTTTTTTTCCTCTCCTCCTCCCTCGGTCGCCCCGGCCCACCTCTCCGGCGCGCGCCGCCGCTAGTAGGTGAAGACCAGGTTGGAGATGCTGGACTCGAGCCAGTCCCCCGAGATCATCTCGCTGACCTCGGGCGTGCAGTAGTCCGGGAACTCGAAGTGCGAGCCCGAGCCGGGCTCCAGGGCGAAGTCCAGGTCCCGGTCGAGCGCCGACGACGAGCTGAAGCTGCCCAGGGACATGCTCTCAAAGTTTGAGCTGGGGTTCAGGTCGAGCAGGTCGTCCTCGAACTCGTCGTCGGAGGCGGAGGAGCCGGCGGAGGAGGAGGCCGAGGACGAGTGGGAGGAGGACGAGGCGGACGAGGACGCGTGCGAGGGCGCGCTGGACGGCGCGGGCGAGGCGGCGCGCAGGCTGGCGTAGCCGCGGTGGTCGGCGGGCGAGCGGCCGGCGGCGGGCGACGAGGCGGCGCTGCTGCGGCCGCTGAGGCTCGGGCCGTCGGGCGCGCAGCCCGGGCCGCCCTCCTCGTACAGGCCCAGGGGGTCGCTGGGGTCGGCGGCGGCCGCCGCGCCCACGCCCGCGGGCGACCCCGCCGCCGCCGCCGCCGCGCTCAGGCCGCCGAACAGGTAGACCCGCTTCACCTTCTTCTCGGCCGGGGGCTTGCCCGCCGCGGCGGCGGCCAGCGAGGCGGGGGCCGAGCCCGCCGCACAGGCCGCGGCGCCGGGAGTCCGCGCCTTGTACAGCGCGTGGTGGTCGGCGGCCGCGGCGCCCAGGGGCAGCAGGGCGGCGGCCCCCGCCTGCTCCGCCGCCGCGAAGGACGAGGCGGCCGCCGCCTTCCCGCCGCCGCCCGTGAGGATGAGCTTGGCGTGCGGCTTGCCGCCCCCGCCGCCCGCCGCCTTGGAGCCGCAGCTCTTCTTCTGCGCCGGTTTGGAGTTGGCGCCGCCGCCGCCGCTCGCGCCGCCGCCTCCGCCCCCCGCGCCGCCGCCGCCGCTCCCGCCGCCGCCGCCCCCGTGGCCGCCCCCGCCGCTGCCACCGACCTTGTCGCCCTTCTCCCCCGGCTTGGAGGCGGCGGCGGCGGCCGAGGAGCCGGCGCCCGCGTTGTTGCCGGACTTCACCTTCTTCCTGGGCCGGTACTTGTAGTCGGGGTAGTCAGCCATGTGCTTGAGGCGCAGCCGCTCCGCCTCCCGGATGAAAGGGATCTTGTCGGTGTCTTTGAGCAGCTTCCAGCGCTTGCCCAGCCGCTTGGAGATCTCGGCGTTGTGCATGTCGGGCGACTGCTCCATGATCTTGCGCCGCTCGATCTGCGACCACACCATGAAGGCGTTCATGGGCCGCTTGATGTGCCCGCTGGGCGTCTTGCACCAGCTCGGGTCGTCGGCCTTGCCGCCCGTGGAGGCGGTGGAGCCGGGCGTCGGGGACGAGGCGATGCCCAGCTCCAGGCCGGCGCCCGAGTCCGAGCTCTCGCCGGCCAGCAGCGCTTCCGTGTTCTCGGCGTTGTTGGTTTGCTGCACCATGGCCCCGGCGCGGCGGGCGCCCACGCGCGCTCACAGCCTCGCGGCGGCGGCCGCGGCAGGATCGCCGGGCCCTCCCGGCCGAGCGCACGCCGAGCGGGAGGACGCCCGCGGCGGCCGAGCGGGCCCCTCCGCTCCCGGCCGGGGCGGGCGGAGGTGGCGGCGGGCGAGAGCAAAGTCTCCAAAAGCGGAGGGGAAGGAGTCCTGCGCCTCTTGCAGAGAGGAGTTATAGTTCCCAGGCTGGTGAGCCTCTCCCTCCCTCTCGCTCTCTCTCACCGCGCCGCAGTTTGCTCTGTCTCTTGGCTCCGAGTCTGGAGACCGTGCTAAAGTGGAGAGGAGTTTCTTGAACGCTGGTTGCTGAAGCTTCCAATGCAAGTTTCTCGCCGCCTCCCAGGCAAGTCCTTTTTTTTTTTTTTTTTTCCCCTCCTCTCTCCTCCTTCCCCTGAAGCAGTTGATTCCAGTTCACTTAGCGCTCTCGGGAGCTCAGGAAAGCGACATCGTCTGTATCACTTAGTGCCTCTCTCACAATGCAAAGCAAAAAAGAGACTGGCTCCAATACTCTGTGGGCGGAATCGGCACTAAGGAGTTTGTGTAATTATTTTGTTGCAAGGTAGGAAGCCAAAAAGCCTTCATGCAACAGACTGGCATGAATAAATGTATGTTTTCCCCTCCCTTCTGCAGGAAGGGAGCTGGTAGTGGTAGAGTTCCTCCAGTGCAGACTCTTAAAGAGCGTGCAAGAACCAGAGACCCCGGAGCGAACGCGGCCTCTTCCCCTCACACACCGTTTCTCTTGCTGCAGCTTAGAGCAGACCCCAATTCCGCCTCGCGCCTCTTTATCCTTTCACAGTCTTGGCCCCGGCCAATCAGCCGCTGTAACCAACGCTTCCTCGTGCCAAGCCCCTCCCCCGGGCTTCCCATTGGCTTAGGACCCTTTGCAATAATAATCTCCGCGTGCAATGAGAAGCTCCAAATCTGACCTCATTCCAATTTACAGAGCAAACTTTTTAAAAGGGCTAGAAGTACAGCTGAGATTTCTGCTGCCTCTTTTTTCCTTTTGCTGTGAGTGTGTGTGTGTGTGTGTGTGTGTGTGCGCGCGCGTGCGCGGGTGTGTGTGTGTGTGTGTGTGTGTGTGAAGAGGATGTTAATGCATGAAATTATTAAAGGGAGAGACAAATGTATTCTAACCATTATGTTAGATAACAAGGGGCTGGGAGTGGGGTGAGGGGGGTAAGGGTGAAACACTGTAAATGGAAGCTTTCTGCTTAAAAGCCAAGTGATTATTTTTATTAGTTCTTTTCACTGTTGGAATAAAGAATCAGTCTGTAGTGCAAAATCTGCTCCTAGGCCCCTTCATAAAGCCAACGATGTAAAAGGGGAGGGAAAGCTACAACAGTAAATCAATAGATATTGAAAACCATTAAGAAAGTGGTACCTAGACACCTGTCATCACAATTACTTTAACTCTAGGTACAGCACAGATGCTGACGTATTGTGTAAATCCCCTCAGAGTGATTTTTGTGCTGTTTGTGGACGGCAAAAAAGAGGAATTTCTGCATTAATTACTTGCTCTCTTAACCAAACAGGGGCTATTTAATGATTTAAACACCTATAAATCCTGGATAGCCCAAACAGAAGAGCTTTCCCTTGGAAAACACCAGGCAGTGTGCTGTAATTAATTCAATGGGAGAATTTCTATAGAGTCATAGGGTGATAATGGCGAGTATAGGATGGGAATCTATTGTGCTTTTTAAATATTTGTTTCCACATTCTCAAAATTAAACATTACATCACTCCCTGTCCTCCCCCTCAAACCCTCCTACATATATTTTTTCCTGTATACTCCTCCTATATATTTGTTTTTGGAATCAAATGGAACTGAAAGGCCAGGGCAAAGAGAAACCATAGAAGAAGGTGGTAACTGGTAGCGGAAGAGAATGGAGCCTCTGGATTAGTATCAGACCTGGCTGTTGGTCCCTCTTACTGGTTTTGTAACCCTGGGGATGTGACCAGGTCTGTTTCCCTCATCTGATACTGGAACACTAGGAGCTACTTTATATAGGGTTGGTGTGAGGGTTCAATGAGTTTGATGTATAGTAAGCCCTCAGTGAATGCTATTATCCTTCCCTTGATAATTCAAATGCTCGAGATACTCCTCCACATAGAAGCGGCCTATTGTTCAAGAGACTAAAAAGATGGCCACTGATGTGAAAAAACAATCACAGATCATGGATGTGAACCATCCAAGGACAATAGTGGCAATCCTGTGGTCTCAACGATTTTAAAAGAAAGGGACTTTGTGAAAGTACTGCGAGCACTGTGGCAAAGAAAAGGTGCTTTACTTAGTCAGGACACATGCTAATGTGGCCACAGAAATTACTGTTGTTCCAAAGTGTGAAAATTGGAATTCTAGTAAAAATGGGCCCTTCCTAACACCGTGACAGTGAACTGTTTTTCTACAGGCCAGTGATGGGTGGTTGGGGAGGGCCAACTCAACATAATTAAGTCAGCTTTCGATTCAGACCAAACTAGTGCTAGGCAGCAAATTTCTATTTATCTTGTCAAACTTTTAAAGTATGGAGGCTGGCGAGAGGCCCAGATTGTCAGATTTAGAATTTTACTGGAAAGAACACCCTTTGGAGACATGTGAGTGGATCTCTAAGGATCAACCACAAGTAAGAATGTTTTTGTGGGTAAAAGCAAACAATTTTTGACTATTAGTTATCCATATCCATATGCTTTTCTTTTAGAAGGAGAAACAGATCTTAAGAAAAAAATACCCACAGACACTCTTTCTGCATATAACAGAGTTGGTGTGTTATCATGCACTTAAATTTCTTTGTCAAAATACACCCCTAAATATTATCAATCTGACATTAAAGCCGCTCTAAGAGGACTATTGTTTTTGTAAAATCAATACTGTCACTAAAATAAGAAAAAGAATAAATACTTTATTTTGGAATTTGTACCAACAAATGATTGGAGAGTAGCTCTTTTGTGAAAATTCAGTCAAGCTGGGTATCAATATAATGGTTTATATTTCTAAAGCCATTTATGCTTCCACCACTGAATATGAAAAGTGGAAGTTAATCAAAGCAGTCATAGTAATTTTGTTTATATTTAAAGAACATTTTTTTTATAAGTATGTACCCCCCCCCAAAAAAAAAAAAAAACAACAACAAAGCCCTTGGCCTATTTCTGTTATTTAGTGTATTTTCTATATTGTAACAAATCCAACAGATGCTTGAAAACACCATTGTTACACACCACTAAGGAAGAAAACCTGCCAACGAAACTGTGACACCCCCCAGTTGTAGGACAGAGACCTATTTCAGAGATGTTGAAAAGGAAAATGTTATTAGAATGGAACTCTTGGTTATTATTTAATATTTTAATTAGTATTAGTCATTTCCAATAATTTTGTAAGATTACTATAGTATATGTGAATGCTTAGACTTCTGAAGTAGGTTTGTTCTTATGTTAGTAATTGTCTTAAAATGTAAGAAACATGTGATAAACAACCTTTTATTAAAGTCAACCTTTCTGGCCAACTGACTAAGTGTGTGCACCCTGCACTGTGTTAGGCCTCTGACTAATAAATAATGAGGAAAGATTGCTGGGTTCTCATTACTTAATTACACGTGCTTTATAACCAGTTCTCCATTACTGACATCCCCCCCCCAATACAGATATTTGGTGGCCCCTACTAAACCAGTACTCAGTGTTCCCTCTGCTGGCTTTGCAGTACATGAAGTAATTCTTGATAATGCTGCTCTTTAAGTCATATTAACAGAAAACAAAGATAATTTTGCAAAAACATTTTTTTCTCTTTTAGATAATAGGTTATCTTTGTTAGCAATGATGTTAGACATTTCCAATTTTGAATTAAGAGAAATATTTTATCTTATTTATTTTCCACTAAGTAATGGAATTCTATGTGAGATGTAGTGTGATATCTGCTAATTCATTTCTTCTGCTCTCATACACCTGCACAACATAAAATTTCACAAACGTCCATAAAATAGTATGGGTATAAATGGAAATAGGATTCTATCCCATTCTAACCCACTGCTTAATATATTCCTATAGTATAGAGGTGGGTAGGGTGGGACCTGAAGGGAAATTAGTTTAACAAATCTGGATGCTCAGATTTGCCTTGCCTTGGTTATAGAAACTATGATTGTAACAGCTGGGCTAACCTGGAAAATATTCATGTCAAATATAAATTGGGGGGGGGGGGGGGGTTAAAAATATATATAGGAAAAAAAAAACACACCCTGTCTTTGTTACTTTAGCAGACAGGATAGAAGCAGCCCTGGGAAATTTGATGTCATTGACCTTTGTCAACTGAAAGGCCCCCAGGCTTTTCAGTTCCACATTTTCTGGAAAAGGACTCTCCATCCCAGACTGACTTCTCAATCAAGTAGACAAACAGCACTTACACTTCATCCTTTTGGGTTGATGAAGCTGTACTGGGACTGGACTTCCTTTTGGTGGGTTGCATGGAGAAAGAGTAATCAAAATAAGATGGAAGTATTTCTTACTTGCAAATATCAAAATAGGATTCTGGAGTAAAATAAAACCCATGATATATTTTTACTCTTAGAATACACTGAGAGATAAGAACCCTGAATTTCTAATAAATTTTTACCATTTTTCTCTCCCCTCCTAACCAGCCACTAGCATCTGATGGGCTTAAATAGCACTTCATACCAATGCCAACTCATTTTCCTTTCCTCTCAATTTTCTGATGAGAACAAGGAGAAAGCGAGTGTTTGTGTGGGTCACGTAGATTGGAAGCATAAACAGGAGCCTTTGCTCCATTTCCTAAGGCCCAAGCCAGGCAAACCCGCGGGGAGCCAGGGCTTGCTCTGCCTCCAGCCGGCTCCCCACTTGGGGAGGACTCGCCGCCAGGTGGCATCGCTGAGCCTCCCTGCGCCCTGGAGGAGACCTGGGAAAACGTGGCGGTGGTGGTGGTGGGGGGGGGGATCCATAGACTTCTTTCTTTCCCCCCTTCCTCCGCTCCCGAACTCTTATCACCCCCCACTCCGCTATCTCCTTCAGCAGTTTAAACAACCAGCGGTTAATAGGGTGTGACGGTGAATCGTAATGATTTTCCCCCCCATAAATCAAAGTGTAGAGCCACCGATCGCCGCCTCCTGCTCCCTTGTCAGAAGCTCCCCGATTTGGGGGAAGCCTGGTCAGCCACCATTTGGATGGAGCGCCTGCACCCGGGAGAGGATCCATGTACCGCGTCGGTATCCTGCTGTAGCGGGTGGCGACCGCGGCTTCCCCGCCAGCAGCACCGGGTTCCCTAGAGCCCCGCAGGGGAGCGGCGCGCCCGCCTCCGGGGCCAGCAGAGGCCCCTCCTCCCGCCAACATGGTTCCTGGCCGGGCGCAGGCCGCTCCCCCGCCCCAGCTCCCAGCGGCCCCGGCCGGAGGAGCGGTGCACAGCCCGGTCCCGCCTCGGCGGCCGAACCTCGCCTTTCGATCCCCGTTACCAGGATGGGGGGGGAGGGGGGAATAAAAATGGGCCCAAACCGGTTTGGCTCAATGGATAGAGCGTCGGCTTGGGGACGGAAAGGTCCCGGTTCGATTCCGGTCAAGGGCATGTACCTTGGTTGCGGGCGTATCCCCAGTGGGGGGTGTGCGGGAGGCGGCTGATCGATGACTCTCTCTCACCGATGTTTCTAACTCTCTTTCTCTCTCCCTTCCTCTCTGTAAAAAATCAATAAAATATATTAAAAAAATAAAAAAAATAAAAATGGGAATCGACTCGGGCTTCCTTGTTGGAGGAAAGCCTGTCCTACTGTAAACACGTCCCAGGCTCCCCTGTCAGCAGCACTTTCACACCCGTCTTTCGAGGAGGAGGCTTTCCGGCCGGGGAAGAAGCTGCCGGCGCGCACACGCGCAGCCCCGTGCATACCGCCCCCGCGCCGCACAGCTCTGAGACCCTGGAAGCTGCACCGGCCACGGCTGACGGGGTTCGTTCCCCGGGCGCTCGGCCCCTCCATCCCCCACGCCCCACCGGAGCCAGCTGAGCCCGGGCTGCGGTGCCCGGCTCCGCCACTGACCGGAACTGCCCGCCTCCCGGCCGCCTCCCCCTCGGCGCCCGCAGTCCGCGTTCCGGCCGCCCGAGTGCCCTCTGAGCGCGGTGCGCCCGCCCCCACGCCCCGGCCACCAGACTGCATGCGGATCCTGGCTGGGCACCCTCCCCCGTGTGGCTGTCTGGCTTTCCAGGAGGGCAAAGTGGGGGTGGGGTGGGGTGGGGAGGTGCGTGGGTCGATGGCAGAAAAAAGCCACGTTGGGGGGTGGGGGTTGACAATTGGTTGCACCCAAATCCTCAAGCGCCCCTCCCCCGGGGTCTGCATAGGGTAAGCGTGCTGAGTGCCCTCCCTTGCCCCATGCTCCTGTGAGGAAGGCAGGGTGGGGTGGGGAGGCGCCCCAAGGTCCCAGGGGCTCTGCGGGGAGCACCGGCGCTCCAGGGATCGGACTGTGGTTTCAGGTTCGAGAGGAGGGAGCTTATGGCGGGTAAACAGAGGCTGCGCCCCCGGCGTGGCTCCTTAGAAGCAAAGCTGTAAGGAGGGGTTCGGCTCGCAGTGCTCCCTCCTCCCCGCAACATTCGTGAGTCTCTGCTTTTCTGCCTGCCCCACCCCGGGGCGTCCCGAAACCGTCCCAGTGACCCCAGCCCGCAGCGTGGATACGAGCAAACCACCCCCCACCCCCACCCCAGGATCCCGCCCTCTGCCAACTCCGCAGCCGGGTAGAAGCGATCCCAGTGGGGGGACGCGGCTGATTTCGCTTTTGGAAAAGCCCTTGAACCAGAGCAAGCCTAAGCCCACGTCCCCAGGCTGGTTGACCTACAATTGGAGGGTGTGCGAGGGCGGGCTGGGGCGGCGCGTCTGCGGGAGGAAAACCCGCTGGAGAGTGGGCAGAGGAAGCCAAGCAAAATGTCAGATAAGAAGAGCGGAGAGGGAGAAAGAGAGGCGCTTATTGCAGAGAGGGAGGTGGGAAGGCGCGGAGAATGCACCGGCTGCCAGGTGACTTGGGGGCCCGACCTCCAGGCCCCCAGCCCATCCCTCCCGGGATCCCGGCGCGGCCAGACACCGCGGGTGGAGGAGACGGCGCGGAGCTGGGGCGGGAGTAGCGGTGGGGGAGGGGTTGGGGACTGGGAGGCAGGGGGGGCGCGGGGACCAAAGAACTCAGCGCCCCAGGCCGCACCCCGGCGCGCTGCACACCTGGCATCCAGGACTCCCCATCTGCTAGGAGCTCGCCTCCGCTGCGGCCAGGGGTGTGGGCTTGGAGAGAGATAACGACACCTCCAGCGGAGTGGATGGCTTCTGTCAACTGTCGCAATGAACTCTCCCTACTGTGTGCTGAGCGCAGCCTCCAGCTGCTGGGCCCAGGAACGGCACCAGCACCGACTCTGATGGCATCCTCACACTAGGAAATAGTCCTGTGTATATTGTTGTATAATAAATTAACCATTGGAACAATCTACTCAAATTCGCCGTGCGCAGGAGGGTGGTGGAAGCAGCCCGGGTTCTGGAGAAGCTGGGTCTGGCTGAGCAAGGCACAGACCAACAGGACGATGGGTGATTTTCCACTGCTTCCTGACGCTCGGATGACACCCCCTTCCTGTCCCACATTCCCACAGCACAGAGATCAAAATGAACAGTAACAATTTAAAATGTAGTTTAGTGATATACTTCATCTGGGCTACAGAACGGTTTGCAAATAACTGAAGGCTGTCCTTAAACATTCACATCATTAATTTCACAAATGTCAGACCTGGAACGCTGCCTGATTGAAACAAGTGCTTTGTAATGTAACTTGTGGTTGTAGTCAATCCTCACGAGAGGACATTTTTTCCATTGATTTTTAGAGAGAGTGGAAGGGATGGAGGAGGGCA
Organism: Pipistrellus hanaki; assembly: GCF_964339955.1. Taxonomy (NCBI): domain Eukaryota; kingdom Metazoa; phylum Chordata; class Mammalia; order Chiroptera; family Vespertilionidae; genus Pipistrellus; species Pipistrellus hanaki. The sequence goes on along the minus strand of NC_140504.1, from coordinate 129,584,523 downwards.
AGAGAGAGAAAGAGAAACATCTATGTGACTCATGGATTGGTTGCCTCCTGGTGAAATCTGCAACCAAGGTATGTGCCTTTGAACAGGAATGGAACTCACAGCCTGACCAACAAATCAGGGCTGTAATGTGTCTTTATACTATTCTGAGAGAAAATTCATGAATATAACTTACTATGCATTGCTATGAGAACAACACACCATTGTTTTAAATCGCCATAATGCTCAAACTACAATATAAAGGGGAAATACAAGTTACAAAATTAATAATAAAGTAAATATACATTTCAAATGTGCATGCTCTGGCTATATTTCACTGAAACACCCCAAATACTGTCTAAAATGTTTAACATTCTTTCTAGGGAGTATTTCTGCCCCGATGTGAATCCTGCATTATGAGTTCCAGGCAAATGCTAAGTAATGGGAAAGCTACTGATATTCTAAATTCTTAACATCGCAGTGGATGTGGTATTCTTGCCCTGATGTGGACCCTTCCCCCATTGACTCTGGATTTGGTCAGGTGACTTGCTCCGGCTAATAGCACATTGGCAAGCATGACCAGGCAGAGGCTTGCTAAGTACCACATATGCAGGTTTGTGCACCTGAAACCCTGAGAACATGGGGTTGGGGAAAAAGCCAGTCTAACTTAGTGGAAGATGAAAGGCTTTACAGGCAGAGCCGAGATGCCTTGCCACCTGGAGGGTCCCAGGCATGCGACATGCCGTCTTGGACTTCAGCAGGAGCATCAGTTGGGGACAGCCACCTGATTGATCCCAGATGAATCCAGCGAAAGAATCACTCAGATTGACAACAGAACTATGAGAATAATGCACCATTGCTTTAAATCACTATATTTTAGTTGGCTTGTTGCATAGTAATAGAGCACATGTGTCAAACACAAGGCCCCCGGGCCAAATCCAGCCCGCCAGGCCTTGCAATGTGGCCCGCACCGCGCTGTCATCACTGCACTCCGCTGTCAGTTTATGACATTGTCAGTTTATGACTGTTCAGTAAACCATTCGGCCCGCGATTTAGGCTGGATTTTAGATTTTGGCCCCTTCTCTGATTGAGTTCGACACCCCTATAATAGAGGATGGAGAAGTATTAATTACAATGCCGCATGATAGATGCCAAAATAAAAGTCCACCCAAGAAGGTTATCTTTGCTTACTGACTCCAGATCTTCATTATGAGTTTAATAAACAAACAAACAAAAAACTCATCTATGCCTCTGGTGGATGTAAGAGTGAATTAGACTTCAGTAACCCCAAACATCTTATCTACTTTAGTTGCAAGTTGCGCTTCTTTTCATTTCCCAGATGTCCCAGAAATTCCTTCTCCCCTCAGGAGGCCTGCAGCTCACCAGCATTATCCTGTTTCCTCTCTGTCTCTCCTGCTGCTGTCTGTAGCCTTTCTTGGCCAGCTCTTTTCTCTCCACTTTTTATTTTTTATTTTTCCTTCTTCCTCATCTCATTTCTCTCCAGTTTTTCTGCTATTACAGCAACACTTATTTATTTATGGTCAGTAAACATATAAACCATATTAAGCCCTCAATAATTTGCTTTGTTAGTGTGCCTTGGCTTCCCCCCTCTTCCCCCCCCCCCACATTGCTTCTGCTTGTACATTTCTTTCAGTCAAGTGTTGGAGTGGGATGGCTATCAACTCTCTAGACTCTTGAAAAGTGTGGTGTTCACATACAGGTTGTAATTCGAATGTCATGGGATGGTGTGTTAGTCAAGGTTCCCCAGAGAAACAGAACCAGCAGGAGATAGGTAGATAGATCTCAATGATGGAGAGAAGTCCCAAGATTTGCAATCAGCAAGCTGGAGAGCCAATAGTGTGGTTTCAGTCCAAACCACAGGAGGTTTGAGACCAGGAAAAACTGAGACCAGGAAAAGTTGGGAGTTCTAAGGCAAGGGGAAAAAACGATATCCCAGCAGGCAGGTGGGCAGGCAGGCAGGCAGGCAGGGGGGAATTCTCACTGATTTGGGGGAAAGTCAGCCTTTTTGTCCTAGTCAGGTCTTCAACTGATGGGATGAGGCCCAGCCACATTATGAATTGCAATCCGCTTTCTCAGTCTATTGATTTAAGTGTTAATCTCATGAAAAACACCTTCATAGAAACACTCAGAATACTATTAAAATTATCTGAGCAACTGTGGCCCAGTCAAATTGACATGTAAAAATATGACACATATTTTCCAAATCAAAATGTAGACTATCCAAGAAGATACAGTATTGAGCTACTTTGGCAATAATAGCTTACAGTACAGGTCTTAATAGTAGCTTTTCTAGTCGGTTCAAGTAGGTTTTAGCATGGGCAGGGGGGGTTGGGGAGAGGGAATGAGCAGATCACTTTGAGAATGTAGTGGTCTCAGCTGAAGGAAATAGTGTGATAGATGAGAAAAGGGAAAACTAAAGGCTAAAATGTGTTTCCCTCTTTAAACATATAGCTTTAATTCTTGAGACTGGATAGTCCCTATTCTTAATATGCTGGATGGTATATTCAAGTTTAAGGTATGATATAGCTTAGCTCAGAATTGATATAGCTATCCTTTTCATGTACATGCTTCAAGGGTGAAATGGAAAAGAAAAAGAAAAAGAAAAAAAAATCCCTAAAACTCCACACCATGTAATTAAAGGATATTCGCACTAACCTTCTTTAGAAGTAATTTATAATGATAATCATCGCATATAATATTTAGTAGTCTATACAACAGTTTCTAGATTTAAGTCCAGCAATTCTCCAAACTAGGCTGAATGGTTCCATTTCTAAACATGTGACCTTCACGATTGCATGTAAAGGAAACTGTAGAGAAATCTTACTCATCCTTAAATGTCTCTTCCTGAAAGTGACACACGTGATTTGTGCTCACAGTCACTGGATATAACTAGGCACATGGCCCTATGTAAAGGCTTGGAAATATGGCTTTACTCTGCCCAGGAAACAAGGAAAATGAGTATGGGTGAATCCTAGAAATCTGTTCAAATTACTTATGGAATTGATATACCTCATCTACATGTGCTATAAAGCGAATTTATTTTAAGTGAATCCTATTTTCCTTTCAGCTGCATGTAGAAATCAGCAATGTTCTACCAGGAAAAATTTTTACCTTGTCTAATACTGACATTAAGGCTTAAAACAATCATTAGATACATGAACATTTCTGCTTTTGAGGGTGATGTGGTAGCAGCAAAAAGTCATCACAAGCAGAAAAAAAGATTACAAATGTCACATTTTATAAGATTATATTAAAAGGTAGTTCTAGCATATAAAACTAGAAGAAATAAATTTAGAGAGAGAAGCTAAAACTGCTAGCCATCTTCTCACCTGGCAGCATTTGCTGAGTCTGGACACAGGTTGTCATAGGAAAATAAAAGGGAAAAATAGAATATTTTATATCCACGTTGGTCAGCGTGGATAGACTGGAATCTACAGGATCATCAGGGAGCTATTTCCCCACAGGATATTTGCTGAGTGCTACAAAGACACAGAGAAATCAGTTGTAGACCAACTCATGCTAGAGAGAAGGGCATGAACAAAACAAAACAAAAACAAACAAACAAACAAAAAATATATATATGTTTTTATGTGTGTGTGTGTGTGTGTGTGTGTGTGTGTGTGTGTCACTTACCAATGGGGATATGTTCTGAGAAATGCAATTCTGTCATTATGCAAATGTCAAAGAGTGCGATTACAAAAGCCTAGATAGTATAGCCTACTACACATCTAGAATATATATATACTAGAGGCCTGATGCAAAGGGCTCCAAGGGCCAAGGCAGCAGTCCGGCTGCCTCCTAGGCCTTTGCAGCCCTGGCTTCATCTGTAAGGTCGTTCAGAAGGTTGTTCGGCTGTCTGATCTAATTAGCACATTATACTTTTATTATTATAGACCAGAGGCTCGGTGCACGAAATTCCTACATAGGGCAGGTGTGTCCCTCACCTCAGCCTCTCCAATCTGGGACATCCCTCTCACAGTCCTGGACTGTTGGCTCCCAACCACTCGCCTGCCTGCCTGCTTGATTGCATTTACTAACCGCTTCTGCCTGCCAGCCAGTTCACCCCCTAACCACTCCCTTGTCAGCCTGATTGATTCCCTTACTACTCCCCTGCCAGCCCGATTGCCCCTATCTGCCCTCCCTGCTGGCCTGGTTGCTCCTAACTGTCCTCCCCTGCTGGCCTGGTCACCCCTAACTGCTCTCCCCTTCTGGCCTGGTCACCCCAACTGCCCTCTCCTGCAGGCCTGGTTCCCCCCAACTGCTCTCCTCTGCAGGCTTGGTCCTCCCCCCAAATGCCCTCCTCTGCAAACCTAGTGCTCCTAACTGCCTTTCCCTGCAGGCCTGGTCATCCCTAACTGCCCTCCCCTGATGGCCCAGTCGCCCATAACTGTCCTCTCCTGCAGGCCTGGTTCCCCCCAACTGCTCTCCTCTGCAGGCCTGGTCCTCCCCTCATCTGCCCTCCCCTGCAGGCCTGGTCTCCTATAGGCCTGGTCGCCTGCAACTGCCCTCTCTTGCTGGCCATCTTGTGGTGGCCATCTTTGGCCACATGGGGGTAGCCATCTTGTGTGTTGGAGTGATGTTCAATTTGCATATTACCTCTTTATTATTTAGGATAGCTTATTGCTGTAGGCTTCAAAAATTACTATACTGAATATGGTAGTTAACTGTAACACAATGGTATTTGTGTATCTAAGCATATCTAAACACAGAAAAGCTACAGTAAAAATATGGTAGACAGTACTTTTCATACAACTGGCAGCACAGTAGATGTGTTTACACCAGCATCACTGTAAACACGAGTAATGGGTTGTGTTAGGACTTTACAATGGCAGTAGGTGATAGGAAATTTTCAGCTCCATTTTAAACATATGGTACTTTTTTTCAAGTTAAAAAGATCTGAATTAAGAGGAATACTTTGTTTTTGGATTGGTAAAGATGTTGATTTTTCAAAAATTGATTTATAGTTTAAATGTAATTCCAAACAAAATTTTAGTTTTTTGTTTATTTTATAGATATAATCAGGCTGATTCAAAATTGATGTGATATAGCCAAGCTGATTATAAATTAAATGGAAATGCAAATGATCTATTAGTAAAAAACATCCTGAAGCTCAGTGGATAGAGCATCAACCTGGAAACTGAAAGATCCTGGGTTCAATTTTCGGTCAAGGGCACATGCCTGGGTTGCGGGCTCCATCCCCAGTGTGGGGTGGGCAGGAGGCAGCCGATCCATGATTCTCTCTCATCATGGATGTTTCTATCTCTCTCTCCCTCTCCCTTCCTCTTTGAAATCAATAAAAAAATATATTTTTAAAAAGTTCTGAAGATGAAAAACAAAGGTGGAGAATTCATTACACTTCCAGATTTTAGTAATTAACACAGTGTAATATTGGTGTCAGATTAAACAAATTATAGACCAAATGAACACAAAAGAGTAAAAAATAGACTTACATTAATAGAATTACTTGGTTTACAATAAAACAGCACTCTAATTTTGTTAGGAAAGGGAAGTGGACTTATTGCTCTCCACCCCCCCCCCACCCTGCCTCCAACATATGGTGTCAGGGCAATTGTATATCCACACGGAAAAAATAAAAAAGAATCTTGACCTCTAATTCATACCATATACAAAAATTAATTTATCATATATCATAGTCATAAATGTTCAGAGAAAACTTAGGAGGATATACTTATGACCTTGAAGTAGGCAAATATTTCTTACATAGGACACAAAAGCACTAAGCAGAGAAGAAACCAAACACTGGTATAAAATATTTATAATACATCAATCTGATAGATAACCCATAAGAATAACTAAAATTAAAATAGTAACCAAGTAAGAGATATGGACCATCTGAAATTCTCATATATTTGGTGGGTATGTACAATGGAATAATCACTACTTACTAATCTAATATGTCTAGATATATACTCAAGAGAAAGGAGTGTATATATGCTCACCAAAGAGCACAGACAAGAATATTCATGCCCAAACCTGGCAGCAATCCAAATGTCCATTACAGAAGAATAGATAAGTATCTTATGAAATTTTTACCTGATGAAAAACTGCACAGAAACAAAAGAGCAGAAAAGAAGTAAGCCCAAAAGAGTATGTGTTGTATGATTTCCATTTGCGTGAAGTTAGCTCAGGAACAGGCAAATACAATTGTTAGTGATAGAAGTTAGAGACATGGGGGAGAATCCAAGATGGCTGCTCGGGTAGGTACCTAGCCGCAGCCGCACGCAACAATTTCAATAAAATACAACTAAAATATAAAATGGACATTACCCAGAACTACAGGAAAGTCAACTGACTGGAAATTCTACAACGAGAAGCAAGGAGAAAACCAGAAGGAAGCGCGGAGGAGCTGTAAAAGCCCAAGGTACGGAGACACGCGGCGCGCGCGGAGAGGACGGAGCCAGAGATGAGGGAGGCCGAGTGTCTGGCTGGCGTTCCCAAGCGGGAAGGAGATAAACACTCCAACTGTGCTGGGCCCCCGACTGCTCTGAACCCCCGTTCTAGGCCAGACCCTGGGGACCCAGGCTCATCCAGAAGGAGCTGGGCTGTAAGGCGGAACCCAGGGAAGCGGCGAAAGGAGGTCCCAGAGGCGCTCACACTGCACGCAGAGAAGGGACGGCCGGCTGTGCCGTAGGACTGCCCTGGTGGGAAGGAGACAGGGGCTCCAGACTGCTCTGAACGCCATCTCCAACTCCACTTCCAACTGAACTGAACCCCAGTTTCGGGCCCATTGCGGGAGAGCTTACACTGTTTGGTAGCAGGCGAAAATCGAGGGCACCTTTCTCTCAGAGGTGCTTGCAACAAGTACTGAAGGACCCTGAGTCTCAGGAGTCGCATAGGGCGGGGCTGACGGAAGCCAAGGCTGTAGGCTCCACCCTGAAACACCGCCCCATCAGGAAAGCTGCCTGCGAAAATGCCTAAACCAAATAGATCACAAACGAAAGAAATGGAGGACAAAAAGTGACTGGATATAGAGTTCAAAACCACACTTATAAGGTTTTTCAAGAGACTCCTAGAAAAGGCCGATAAAATAAATGAGACCTATGAGGATATGAAAAGGGATCAACAAGAAATGATAAGGGATCAACAAGAAATAAAGAATACATTGTCTGAAATAAAAAATATTATACAGAGTCCTAAAAACAGAATAGAAGATCGCAAGAATCAAGTCAAAGATTTGGAACATAAAGAGCCAGAAGACACTCCTCTGCAGAAGCTAGAAGGCAAGAGAATCCAGAAAATTGAAGATGATGTAAGAAACCTCTGGGACAACTTCAAACGATCCAACATCAGAATCATGGGGGTCCCAGAAGAAGAGAGAGAGCAAGATATCGAAAACATACTGAAAGAAATAGTGACAGAAAACTTCCCCCACCTGGGGAAAGAATTGGACTTACAAGTCCAGGAAGCACACAGAACTCCAAATAAGAGGAATCCAAAGAGGACCACACCAAGACAAATCATAATTAAGATTCCAAGAGCAAAGGACAAAGAGAGAATATTAAAAGCAGCAAGAGCTAAGCAGGTGGTTACCTATAAAGGAGCACCTATACGATTGTCAGCTGATTTCTCAACAGAAACCATGCAGGCCAGACAGGAATGGCAAGAAATATTCAAGGTGATGAATAGCAAGAACCTACAGCCAAAAATACTCTACCCAGCAAAGCTATCACTCAGAATCGAAGGTCAGATAAAGAGCTTCACTAATAAATAAAAGCTAAAGGAGTTCATCACCACCAAATCAGAATTATATGAATTGCTGAAGGGGGTTCTTTCAGAAGAGAAAGTAAATAAAGATAAAAATTATGAACAACAAATACGTAACTATAAACAAGTGAATCTAAAAACCAAGGAAATTAAAAAAAAAATCTGATGAACAATATTAACTGTTGAATATAATAGAATCAGAGGTATGGAAGGGGAGTGAATTGATGATTCTTGGGGAAAAGGGGAGAGGGGAATGTGGGAAGAGACTGAACATAAACTGTGCACCTATGGATGAGGACAATGGGGAGTGGGGAAAGGGCAGAGGGTGGGGTGGGAAAGGGGGGGGAAAGGAACACTTGTAATAATATGAACAATAAAAATTTATTTAAAAAAAAAAAAAGAAGTTAGAGACATGGTTATCTGTCCATGAGGGCTTGGCTGGAAATGGCCATGACAGAACTTTCTAGAATACTTGAAATGTTCACTATATTAATCTCAGTAATGCTTGCATGGGTGCACACCTGTATAAAAATTTATCAAGCAGTACACTAAAGATCAGTGCTGTTTTTTGCATTGAATAGATATATACCTTGAGAAAAAGATGAATCAGAGAAAGACAAAGATATTTAAAGGAAACCTGCTTTTCAGTACTCAAAAGCAGGAGTCAGCAAACATTATCTGTAAAGGGCCAGACAGCAAATAGTTCAGGCTTGTAGGTTCTGTCATGACTACTTAACTCTGCTGCTATAGTGCAAAAGCAGAGATAGACAGTAAATAAACAATGACCATGGCTGTGTTCAAATAAACTTTATTTACAAAAATAGTGCTGGCCTGATTGGGCCTGCCAGCCATGGTTTACCAACTCCTGCTTTAAAGCATTAGCAAAGATGTCACCTGTAGTTAAAATATCACAAAATAGAATTCCTTCTTCTATAATATGATGTGATTGTAGTAAGGCCTCTTCTAGCCCAAATACCATATGATTGCTTTTGAAATACTGGAAGTAGGGTGTGTGTGTGTGTGTGTGTGTGTGTGTGTGTGTAGACATAAAGGGATGCCAGTAATTATATCAAAATAGTTATAAATTACCTCTCCCACCTTTCCCTTTCTCTATACCTTCATCCTTCTCCTTATTGAATCAGGAATGGATTTTCACGCAACATTAACAAATACTTGTGGGATATTCATTACACAGTGCACACAAGGCTTTCGTGGTCACCCATCCTAGAGGTAATGATGGTGTAATAGGTCATATATAGTGGAAATAAAATTAGATATGGTTTCTGCCCTCAAGGACCTGTATGATGAAAGAGTCAGAAATTAAGTAAATACAGATAGAAAGAAGTAACTATGTAAGTGCTGTAAAGAAAAATAAATTGGCATGTGAGAAGGAATAAAAGGGGCATAATTTAAAAATGGAGTTGGTCAGAGCAGACTTCTCTGGGGCTGGATCGTTAAAAGTGAGACCTAAGGAATGAATACAAGCTGGCTAGGTGAAGAAAGATACGGTATGTGGGAGGCAGGGAGAGAACAGCAGGCAGAAGGAACAGAATGTGCCAAGACAGGAGAAAGGAAAGCTTAGCACGGGAAACTAGTGAGGCTAGAATGTGATGAGCATGAAAAAAAAAAAAAAAAAAAAAGTGGCACAGAAGAAAAAGAAGTGGTGAGTAAAACCCAGACTGTACAGGGAAATTTAGATGTTTTTGTTGTTGTTGTTAATTCTTACCCTAGGATATTTTTCCATTAACTTTTGGAGAGAGTGGAAGGGAGGAGGAGAGACACACAGAGAGAGAAATATTGATGTGTGAGAGAAACATCCATTGGTTACTTACCACACGAGCCGGCGATCAAGCCTGCATGTGAGGTACATTGCCCTTGACCAAAATCAAACCCTTCAGTCTGAAGGCTGACACTTTATGAACTGAGCCAAACCGGCTAGGGCTAGATTTATTTTAAATGCCATGGGAAGTCATGGACTGATTTTAAATAAGTGAATGGCATGGCCTGCTTAATATTTTAAAAACATCACTCTAATTCACTGTGTAGAGAATTCATAGAGAGAGCAATATGATCTTTTGAAGACTACTGTGGTGCCCCCCCTCCCCTACCCCCACCATCTACCCCCTGGAAATGACGTTTGGACAGCAACGAAGGAAAGAAATGAATGATTTGGGGATACATTTTGGAGGTAAAACTGATAGAACTTAGTAATGGACTGTTTTAGGGAAATGAGGGAGAAAAAAGACTTGAGAAGAGTAGGGAAGTACCAAATGATCATTTAGGAAAGAAAGCAACTGAGTTTTCTGGAGATACCTAGTTAGGTTGCCAAGCAATGTTTAGGTCCGATGTTGGCTTTTCATTGACACTAGTGAGTTTAGTTGTGTTTTTGAGTATAAGCACAAAAAAAATGATTTGGTTCATCTGAGGTTGGGGTTTGATGTGTTTGTCAGGGGAGAAAGAAGCATGGCAATTACTATAGTATTTTCAAAGGATTTATTCTACTGAGTGATTGTGAGACTCTACTAGGGGTGTCAAACTCAATCAGAGAAGGGGCCAAAATCTAAAATCCAGCCTAAATCGCGGGCCGAATGGTTTACTGAACAGTCATAAACTGACAATGTCATAAACTGACAGCGGAGTGCAGTGATGACAGCGTGGTGCGGGCCACATTGCAAGGCCTGGCGGGCTGGATTTGGCCCGCGGGCCTTGTGTTTGACACATGTGAATAGAGAAGTCAAGGAAAGAGGCTGACGGGGAGGGTGGGACTGATAGGGTTGTGGAATGAAAGTCATAATAAGATAGAAGATGGTGGGAGAGTGGGGTGATGGACTGAATATGCTGAAAGTAAAAGAGTTTTATTTGAGCATGGGATGTCTGATTTTAGATTTTACAGTTGTTTATTTTGTAAATATATATATATATATATATATATATATATATATATATATATATTTAAAATATATTTTATTGATTTCAGAGATGAAGAGAGAGGGAGAGAGAAATAGAAACATCAATGATAAGAGAGAATCATTGATCAGCTGCCTCCTGCATGCCCCACAATGGGGATCAAGCCCACAACCCCGCGGTGTGCACTGACCAGGAATCAAAGCATGACCTCCTGGTTCGTAGGTTGACACTCCACCACTGAGACACATCAGCCAGGCAAGATTTAACAGTTGTTAAGAGTTCAAGAGCCAATAGCTCAGCATTTGGGACAGGTCATCTAATATATGTTGAAGTTGTCTAATATGATGACAGGAGGTAAGTTGGACTTGAAGAACGGAAGCCAGTGTTGAAATCAAAAGTCAATGAAGAGAAGTGACAGCAGTTGACAGCAATAAGGAGGAAAGTGTGATTTTGCTGAATGATATGAGTCTCAAGGGACAGGGGAGCCATACAAGGGGGAGCAGGCAAACAGTGACCCAACTACCAACCCTGAGGTGAGAATAAGCAGTTTCCACTTAAGAGGCCTATAGGAGCAATGCCATTCTAAGATAGGCCTGAGGTGCCATTGAGGCCTATGAGTAGATGGAAGGAGTAGGGAGAATGAAGGTAGAGAGTATAGGAAAGTTTGTTGAACACAGAGCAACCATTTTTAAGAGCAAAAGAGGTTCAGCGATGGGTCACATGGAGTGATGGATGCAGTAAGCAGGTTGGAGCCAAGAGTTGATAAGATAAAGGATTTCTGGAGAGGCTCTCGTGTCTGCAGAGGATTTACTCCTGCACGGCTTTAGGAAGAAGGAAAGTATTTAGCCTACCACTGAAGTCTGAAAGGTTCTTTTTTTCTCTTTTTCCTTTTTAAACAACAAGTATAGTAATTGTTTGGGACATTTTCATTTTAAAGTTGATAATAAAAATTCACAACAAATTAATGAGTATAGAGTTTCTGTTTGGGATGATAAAAAAATATTCTGGAGACAAATGGTGGTGATGGTGGCACCACATTGTGAACACACTTCATGCTGAACTGCACACTAAGATGGTGAATTGTATGTCATGTATCTTTACCACAATAAAATAAAAAAAAATGTACCCATTAGCAACAGTTGTAAATTACCAGCCCACTTGGGAAATTTGTTCTCAGACATATTTTATCTGTCCTCAAACTGTTTTGGCCATCATTGTGGGTAAAAATCAATAAAAACAATAGTTTCTAACATTTAGAAATCTGGACATTTTGTATAAAATACCTTTTAAAACTGGGCTAGCTAATGATGTGGGCACACATCCCTACCTGCTTCTGACCAGCTGGAGCCCAGGGGGCCTGCTCACCTTGCCAATGCCTGTGCCTCTCTCATCCCTGCCGTGTTCTTGTCAGCACAGAGACCCAAGTGCTGTAGCCATTGAGACTGGTGCTGCCCTTTCGTTTTCAGAATTCATAGGACGATGCATTAGTTGTATAGCGGTGCTTCTAGAAAGGTGAAAAAATGAAAGGGAGACTGAGCAGGAAGTTTTAAGGAAAGTGGGAGAAAACATAGTTCTTGGTGGAAATGAATTTGGGTGTTTTAATGTATAAACAAAGTTGGTCCCAAGACTATAATATGGCCAACATCGGTTATTGTTATTACCTGAGGGCAGTTGCGTTTGCCTCCCTGATTTATATAAACTGTTTATAAGTTTTATATAATTTGTGTAAAACTGAAAAATGAACAGAACATAGGAAAAAATCACTGCTTTCACCAAATCTTTCTTTGACTAATGAAACTACCTTGACTTTGAGCCTTTTAGGAATAATCCATAGGGTAGTAATTAATTAATTAATTAAAATATTGTTCTTAATATTTGTTCAGAAAAAACCCAATGGTGCATTTTCTGTTTTTTGTTTGTTTGTTTGTTTTGTTTTGTTTTTTTGTATGAGAGAAAGAGAGAGAGAAAGGGGTCATGTATATCTATCTTTTTTTTTTTTTTTAATAAACCTTTATTGTTCATATTATTACAAAAGTTCCTCCTTTTTTTTCCCCTCCACCAGGTTCCTACCCCACCCTCTGCCCTTTCCTCACCCCCCATTGTCCTCATCCATAGGTGCACAGTTTATGTTCAGTCTCTTCCCGCACCCCCCACTCCTCTTTTCCCTGAGAATCATCAGTCCACTCCCCTTCAATACCTCTGATTCTATTATATTCAACAGTTAATATTGTTCATCAGGTTTTTTAATTCCCTTGGTTTTTAGATTCACTTGTTGATAGTTATGTATTTGCTATTCATAATTTTTATCTTTACTTTCCTTCTCTTCCGAAAGAACCCCCTTCAGCAATTCATATAATTCTGGTTTGGCAGTGATGAACTCCTTTAGCTTTTTTTTTTATTAGTGAAGCTCTTTATCTGGCCTTCGATTGCCATTCCCGTCTGGCCTGCATGGTTTCTGTTGAGAAATCAGCTGACAATCGTATGGGTGCTCCTTTATAGATGACTACCTGTTTCTCTTTTGCTGCTTTTTATATTCTCTCTTTGTCTTTTGCTCTTGGAATTTTAATTATGATGTGTCTTGGTGTGGTCCTCTTTGGATTCCTTTTGTTTGGGGTTCTGTGCGCTTCCTGGACTTGTAGGTCTAATTCTTTCACCAGGTGGAAGAAGTTTTCTGTCACTATTTCTTTCAGTATGTTTTTATTATCTTGCTCTCTCTCTTCTTCTGGGACCCCCATAATTCTGATGTTGCTTTACTTGAAGTTGACCCAGAGGTTTCTTACACTATCTTCAACTTTCTGGATTCTCTTGTCTTTTTGCTTCTGCAGAGGAGTATCTTCTGGCTCTTTATGTTCCAAATCTTTGACTTGATTCTTGTGATCTTCCATTCTGTTGTTAGGACTCTGTATAATATTTTTTATTTCAGACAATGTATTCTTTATTTCTTGTTGATCCCTTATTATTTCTTGTTGATCCCTTATTATTTCTAGTTCAACCCTTTTCATATCCTCATAGGTCTCTTTTATTTTATCGGCCTTTTCTAGGAAATTCTTGAAAAACCTTATAAGCGTGGTTTTGAACTCTATATCCAGTCACTTTTTGTCCTCCATTTCTTTCATTTGTGATCTGTTTCCTTGTCTCGGCATTTTCACAGCTTCCCTGTGTTGGTAGCCTTAAAAGTCTCTTTGTTCAGCTTGGATGGGGCAGAGTTTCAGGGTGGAGCCTACAGCCTTGGCTTCCATCAGTCACGCCCTATGAGGCTCCTAAGTCTCAGTATTCCTCAGGGTCCTTCAATACTCGTTGCAAGCACCTCTAAGAAAAAGGTGCCCTCGAGTTTCGCCTGCTATCAAACAGTCTAGGCTTTCTCCCAATGAGCCCAGAACTGGGGTTCAGTTCAGTTGTAAGTGGGGTTCAAAGCAGTCTGGAGCTTGCGTCTCCAGGGCAATCCAGCGGCACAGCCAACCGCCCGTTCTCTACGCGCAATGTGTGCGCCTCCAGGACTTTCTTTCGCCACTCCTCTGGGTTTCTGCCTTAACCCCAAGCTCCCTCTGTATGAGCCTGGGTCCCTAGGGTCTGGCCTAGAATTGGGGTTCAGTGCAGTCGGAACTGGGGCTACAGTACAGTCCAGAGCTTTTGTCTCCTTCCCACTAGGGCAATCTAGCAGCAGAGTCAACAGTCCATCCTCTGCGCGTAATGTGCGCACCTCCGGGGGCTCTGCCTTTCGCTGCTCCACTGAGATTCCACCTAACAGCCCAGGCTCCCTCTGTATGAGCGTAGGTCCCCAGAGTCTGGCCTAGAACTGGGGTTTAGTGCTGTCAGATCTGGGGTTCAGCACAGTCCGGAGCTTTTATCTCCTTCCTGCTAGGGAATGCCAGCCAGGCACTCAGCCTCCCCCTCCTCTCCAGCTCTGTCCTCTCCGCATGCTCAATGTGTCTCCGTACTTTAGGCTTTTACAGCTCCTCTGATTTTTTTTCTGGTTTTTCTCTTTCCTTCTCGTAGAATTTCCAGTTAGTCGACTTTCCTGTAGTTCTGGGTAATGTCCATTTTGTATTTTAGTTGTATTTTATTGAAATTGTTCTGTGAGGCTGCAGTTAGGTGTTACCTATGCCACCATCTTGGATTCTCCTGGAGGAAGCATTTTTATATTCTGTATATCTATCTTATTTGTTGGCACAAGAACACATTGTTTGTACCAAACCAATAAGTAGATTCAGGAGCATTAAATCATTGTGTGTCAACATTACTGTGAGGAAAAAAAAGTCCTAGTACACAAAATGAGCATGTACTGTCACTGGAAAAAGTGCACTGACTTCTTTTGAAAGTAAAAATGTATTAAAATCCATTTCTTGCATTAACTGACTCTAGTCTAATATTCTAAAATATTCTAACACTTCTAAATTTACAAAGATGGCATTTTACTGCCCCCCCCCCCTTTTAAAAATATGTCTTTCATTTGGATGAACTTAACCTTCGGATAGCTTTTCTTGGTAATAACAGTGCATTGAATTGCCATATCTCTGGGTGAGAGATGAAAAAACCATTTAATGAGAATGAAAATGTCCAATTTATACTTAGAAATGGAGGATTGCCCCAGTGAATGTTGATTATAGCCCGACATGTGTTGTTGTGCTGTGGCATCAGGAAATACACCCAAGGCCCAAGCCAAGTTATATATAAATAAGCATAGTGGGTATATTAGTTTCCCAAATACCACAGACAGGATGGCCTCATTCTCTCCAGATCTGGATACTAGAGTCTGAAAGCAAGATGTTGGCAGGGCCTGGTCTCTCTGAAGGCTCCAAGGCAGAATCTGTGCCATGCCTTTCTCTAAGCTTCTCCAATTCTTGGCATCCCTTGGCTTGTAGATACATCACTATAATCTCTGCCTCCATTGTCACATGGTATATGTCTGTGTGTCTTTATCTGTCTCTTCTTTTTGTTTAAGGAGAGTCATAGTGGCTTAGGGCCCACCCAAATGAGCTCTTCTTAACTTGATTACATCTATAAAGGCCCCATTTCCAAATAAGGTCACATTCACAGGAACCAGGTGTTAGGACTTCAACATGTCTTTTTTGGGTACACAATTCAACCCATACTAGAGGGACAGAAGAATGGACAGATCATGATCATTAAATTAGTTTTTTAGTTAGACTCTGGCCCAGCCACATCTAATCTTAACTATGGCTTCCCTATTTCCTTCCCTCACTCTGGTTTCAGGGCCATCTCTTGGTTTATCCTCCTAGTGTGACAAACTAGTTAATATCTGTCACCTTTCATCAATTTACACAGGTTTCTGTCACAGACCGTCTGGTAGCATGGTTTCTCCTTACCTTAAACTCTGGAAATAGAATTCCTTGATTGGAACCTAGAATGCCATTCCTGTGAGTCACTCCTAATGATCGCTTCCCTTTTTGTTTTTAATTCTTTCCTATGCTGCTTAGAATTTTTTTGTCATCACTTTCATTACCTTGCAACTCTCTTCCCCATCATCTTACTCTTTCATGTACTTGTTGAAACTCAATCTTGAATAACTCTATATTATTTAGCCTGGGTAGCTGAGTACTGTCAGAGGAAATCACACAACCAGTCACCTAGTCAGCTTTCTCTAAGTTTTCTGCAGAGACATTGCATTTTATCCAAAAGTTTCTCAATCCTGTGGTATCAATGATTTCCCCTCATTTACAGCTTTCTCTTCAACTCATTTTTTAAAAAAATCCCTACCCAAGGATATTTTTATTTTCCATTGAAAGGAGGGAGTGAGGGAGAGGGAGTGAACGAGGGAGAAAGATAGAGAGAAAGAAAGATTGATGTGAGGAAAATATATGATGTGTTGCCTCCTGCATGTACCCTGACTAGGGCTGGGGATCAAACCTGAATTCCAGGAATTGAACTGGCAACCTTTTGGTTCACTGGACAATGCCCAAACAACTGAGGCACACTGGTCAGGGCCACACAGGTACCTTCTTAATTTCAGACCACCAAATCTACAAATTAGCCTTGATCTGCAACCATCGCTTTTCTTCTTCCCACCTGCAACAAAGAAAGCAAAGTCCATCTAAGCTCTTAAATTCTGCCGTTGGCCACTTTTGTTTATCATACTATACTATCTCCATGGGACTTCTATTACTCTCATGAATTTACATGCTGATAATTTCCAAATCTGTAACTCTAGATTATATCATTCTCCAAAGACTCATTCACATATCTCACTTAGATATCCTGTGGGCACCTTCAAGCACCATGTCAAAATTCCAAGTTATAATATCTACTCCTCAGCACTCTTCTAATTGCTCTGATTCCTGAGTTCCCCATCTCAGTTAACCTGACCGCATTTTTTCACATCAGAGACTGGGTGTTCTCTGTAGCAGATTCCATTGGGCCTGATCACTCCATGAGCTCCTGTCCATTTCCAATGGCCAGTATCTGCATCTTTTATTATTGAGGTCCTTTTTGGAAGCAACAAGGGAGGACAGGCTAGAAAAGCTGCAAAATTAAAGCCATCAACAAAAGACTTATAGGAATTGGTTCATAGATCTCCCAGCTTGTCAACCTCTTGGGTGGGATAACTCTTGGGTCATTTGTTTCATGCCATTTCCCAGAATTTTTCCATGACATTTACAACATCGTTGACTTGATTAAGCTTTCTATCTTGGCTAACTTCCCTCCATATAACTTACTCACCATTCTACTCACATTCCCTGTTCTTCTTGAGTCAACTACTTGTCCTTGAATCCTAGCCTTGAAGTCTGTTTCTCGAGGAAACCAAAGTAAGACACTATCCTTCTTTCTATGCCCTTCCTTTCTTCTTCTAGTCAATTACCAAATCCTATTAATTCTACTTCATAATCATCTTGGTAAGGAAGCCACTTCTCTTCAGCCTCACTACCATCACCCAGGGCCACTGTCATCCAGCAACAGTCTCCTACCTGCCTCCCTTCACTGTTGTCCCCTTTAGGGAGTGATCTTTCTTTTTCTCTTAAAAAAAAAAAAAAAAAAAAATATATATATATATATATATATATATATATATTTTAGTGACTTTTTACAGAGAGGAAGGGAGGGAGATAGAGAGCTGGAAACGTCGATGAGAGAGAAACATCGACCAGCTGCCTCTTGCACAGCCCCTACCGGGGATGTGCAGGCAACCAAGGTACATGCCCTTGACCAGAATCGAACCCGGGACCTTTCAGTCCGCAGACTGACACTCTACCACTGAGCCAAACCGGTTTTGGCAAGGGAGTGATCTTTCAAATATTCAGATTTCATAGTATCACCTCCACACTGAACTTGTCAGGTCTCAATTTACAGTTAAAGAAGCTTTCCTTGATCTTTCAATTCTAGGATCCAGGAAAAGGAGCACCATAGTATTTCCTGTTAGAGAATGTACCCTTCCCTTCCCTTCCCTCCCCTCCTCCCCCCTCCTCCTACCCTTCTCTTTCCTTCCCACCTCCACACCCTTGTTGTTGTTGTGCTCTTACACTGTAACTCAACATAGGGTACAGAGTAGAAACTCAAATATTTGTTGAATAAATAAATGCTTAACAGGTTCTTCCTGCCTTGCCCATCTTGGCCTGTTTCTGAAGGGCCAGAATCAGAAATCTAGTGAACACATTTGCAGTTTGTACCTGTGTTTACTCTTATGTCTCGATTTAAGTTTTTCCCCCCACTCATAAATGATGACTAGTGATCTCATTAGGGGATGAGGTCATTAGGCAATGGTGAGTCAGGCATAGGACTGATTTTGTTTAAACCTTAATAGGTAATTTTTCCTGTTACTTGGTATAAAAAGGAATATGGATGAGATAGTAGTTTGGAATTTCCAAATTCCTTACATTTAAGGACTTTCCTCAACCCTTAACATTTCTACTTTTCTAAGAACTTACTTCAAATAATTTATTCCATAAAAATGTATTTTAAATGTATTCTTTCAAAGAATAAATTATTTCATCAGAATAAATTCATTACTGCCTGTTATCATTTGAATTCTGTTAATTGAACTTCTGTCCAAGTAGGTTTGTTTGTATTGAAAAAGAAAAAAGCTACCATTATAATTCCTATCCAATTTGACAAAATTTAAACTTCAAAACTTTTGACTCTTATCCATGCCTCTAATCTAGATGCTTTCTTCTCCCACTTAAAAGTATCTGAAATTGCAGTTATTTATTCTAATTACCTAACTGAAGTGAGTGACCTATGCTGTAAATCATATTACTTGTAATATAGGATTTCAGCTACAGCACGCAAACCACTTTATTTTTTTCTCTTCTTTTGTTGTTTTTAGTATGGGGTAGTTGTTAAAAGCACAAGTTTTAGAATATGACAGGCAGGCTAGAGTCCTCATTTTGCCAGTTATTAAGCTATGTGAGGAGAAGTAGTTTACTTTATCTCTCCAGGCCTCAGTTTCTTCATTTAAAAAAATATTTTTATTGAATTAAAGAGAATGGAAGAGGGACAGAGAGAGAGAGAGAGAGAGAGAGAGAAACATCAATGATGAGTGAGAATCACAGCTGCCTCCTACACTCATTAGGGGATGAGGTCATTAGGCAATGGTGAAAATTGAACCCTAAACCCAGGCATGTGTCCTGACCAGGAATCAAACCACAATCTCCTGGCTGGGTGGCTCAGTAAGTTAGAGTTATGAGAGAGATGTTATGCACCAAAGAGTTGCGGGTTCAATTCCCAGTCAGGGAACATACATACCTAGGTTGCAAGTGCAAACTCTGGTCAGGGTGCATATGGGAGGCAACTGATAGAAGTTTCTCTGTCTCTCTGTCTCTCTCTCTTCTTCCTCTGTCTATAAATCAATAAAAACATATCCTTGGGTAAGGATTAAAAAGAAAAACAGCTCTGAGGCTTACTGTAAAAGAAATGAGACAATATCATTATCATTGTTATTTATTATCTGTTGGTGGAAGAGTAAACCTTATGTTATCTAACTTAGTCCTCATATCAATACTGTATGTTGGCAATGCTATCATCTCTAGGTTACAAGTAAAGAAATTAAAGCCTAGAGAAGGTAAGGAAACTTGCCTTATAATAGTAATAGTAATAGTAATAATAATAATAATAATAATAATAATAATAATTCACCATGTACCAGGCACTATTCTAAACTGTTTACATATGAACTCAATTATTCCTCAATCCTAAAAGGTAGGTCTTACTGTTATCCCCAATTTGTAGGAAACTAAGACTCAGAGCTATGAAGTATTGTAACTTGTGCAAGATAATATAGCTCCTATGCAGTAAAACTAGGATTCAAAACCAGGAAATCTGGCTTTGGAGAATGTATGCTAAGACTTTTTTTGTGGCCAAACACACTACCTATCCTGGAGAATGTTCCTGTGGGCTTGAGAAGGATGTGTATTCTGCTGCTGTTGGATAGAATTATTTATTAGTGTCTGTTAGGTCCTTTGGTCTAAAGTGTAATTCAACACCAGTATTTCATGACTTTCTTCCTGGATGATCAATCCAGTATGGAAGGTGGAGTATTGAATAACCCCTATTCATTATTGTTATACTAGAGGCCTGGTGCACAAAAGTGCAAGGAGGAGGGGTTTCTCAGCCCTGTCTGCACCCTCTCCAATCTGGGACCCTTTGGGGAATGCCATAATGCCTCTTGCGGTTAGACATCCCTCTCGAAATTTGGGATGACTGGCTCCTAACCACTTGTCTGCCTGCCTGATCACTCCTACCTTGCCCCCCCCCCCCGCTTGATCGCCCTTAACCTCTCTGTCTGCCTGCCTGATTGCCTCTAACTTTCCTCCTTTTTTGGCATGATCTCGTCCCCAACTGCCCTCCCCTGATTGCCCCTAACTTTCTCAGCCTGGGCCTCCACCACCATGGCTTTGTCTGGAAGGAAGTCAGACATCTGGAAGATGGCCGGTTGACCCTGTCTAATTAGCATACTACCCTTTTATTAGCATAGTTAAATTATATAGGATAGGATTTCTTAAATGGTGGAGGGGGAGCTTTTTCAGCAGGAGAAGGTTTTCTTGGCATACAAAAACACATAATCCCTATATCTGAACTGATAGCCAGCCATATGCACTATACTGCTAAACCTTTCATTAAAAAAATTGAACCGCTTTCTTACATCTTACACCAAACAGCTGTGGCCCTTAAAACCCCTCCTCAGCCCCTACTTTAGGTTCTACCTTCTCAGATTAGGTTCTTATTGGTTGGTTTCTATGCCAATCAGCATCAAAAGCTCTGCCTCCTAGGCAGCCTTTGGCTCCTTGCAATTAACCCAGATTTGGTTCTGATTGGTTGGTTTCTCTGGCAGTTAGCATCTCTGGGCCTATCTCCAGGCCTGATCACAGAGGTGGGGCTGATCAGCAGCCACCTCAGGCTGCTGGCAAGCAGACTGAATTGCTGACTTCTGGGAGAGAGAGAGAGGCTTGGCTGCTGGCGAGGCCTGGAGAGAGAAGCAGGGTCTGATCACTCTTCTCTCTCCTGGCCTCACCAGCAGCCGCTGCCACTGCTGATCAGCCCTGCCTATTTCTCTCTCTGAGAGGTAGGCAGTTCAGCCTGCTCACCTGCTGTGCGCACAGCCTGGTGTTTGGTCAAGCCTTTGCTCATTTTGGATGTTACGACCCTTGCTCTTTATATAGATATATAGTTGTTGACTCTCTTCAGGTTGTGGGGGATGTTGATGGTGTTTTTTGTTTTTGTTTTAGTATTTGCTTAATATATTTAGGTACACCAATGTTGGTGTACATATATTTATAGTTCTTATATCCCTTTGATGAATTTACCCCTTTAAAATTATAATATGACCTTATGACCTTCTTTGTATCTTATTATAGCTTTTGACCTAAAGTCTGTTTTATAATTATAGCTACTCCTGGTCTCTTTAGCATTCCATTTGCATGAAACATGAGCCTATTTGTGTCATTAATGCTGAAGTGAATCTCTTGTAGGCAGCACATAGTTGGGTTTTCTTTTTTATTCATTCAGCCACTCTAGGTCTTTAGATTAGAGAATTTAATCCATTTACATTTAAAGTAATTTTCAATTTACAATTGTCAATTGTTTCCTGGATGTTTTGTAGTTCCTTTGTTCCTTTCTTCCTCTCTTGCTGTCTTCCTTGGTGAATTGATGATTTTCTCTAGGGGTATGTTTGATTCCCTTCTCTTTGTCTTTGTGTATGTATTATAGGCTTTTGCTTCCTGGTTATTATGAGGCTTACATAGATATCTTATAGTTATAAAAGTCTTTTTAAAACTGATAATTTTGAACACAAAAACTCTACTCTTTTACTCCCCCTCATTTTATGTTTTTAACTAGTAGCCCTGCATATGAATCCAGGTGCCAATAGCTCTCTGCGGGGGGCCTGGCCGCTCAGTGTCTGCCACCCAGAGGCTCTCCAAGGCCCAGAGGCCCATCTGAAGCTGGGCACAGATTGCTTGCTTCATCCCTGGGGCAATGACGCAAAGTGTTCCGTGCTCTAGCCTGGCCAGAGGCCCATCTGTGGCTGGGTGCAGAATGCTTGCCTTGTCACGGCTGAGACAAAAGCCAGCATTCCGCCAGGCCATTCACGCTGCCCATTCTCAGTGGCTACCCTCCTGGGACGGGATACTCCAGGGGGCTGAGCGGACTGGGTGGCACCATCTTGTGGCTATGGGCGCTGCCATCTTTGTGATGGAGTGATGGTTAATTTGCATATTACTCCTTTATTAAATAGGACATTACAACTTATAGCTTTTTAATATTGTGTGCCCATTAACAAATTATTTCAGCTATAGTTATTTTTAATACCTTTGTCCTTTAACTTTCATTCTGGAGTTAAATGAATAGCATAACACCATATTACAGTGTTGGAATGTTCAGAATTTGACTGTATAGTTATCTTTACCAATATGTCTTATATTTTCACATTATTAATTAGTATCTTTTTATTTCTGCATGATAAACTCCTTTTGGCGTTTCTTATAAGGCAGGTCTAATGGTGAGAACTTTTTTAGCTTTTGTTTGTCTGGAAACTCTTGACTTCATTTCTGGACAGATTTGCTGGGTAAAGTATTTTTGGTTGACAATTCCGCCCCCCCCCCCCCCCCCCAGTACTTTTTGAATATACCATTTTATTCTCTACTGACCTGCAAGGTTTATGCTAAGAAATCCACTAATGGGGGTTCCTTTGAATGTGAGGTATATAAAAAAATATATATTTCCTGCCCAACTGGTGTGGCCCAGTGGTTGAGTGTTATCCTATGAACCAGAAGGTTTGATTCCCAGTCAGGACGCATGCCCTGGTTGTGGGCTTAATCCCCAGGAGAGGGTGTTCAGGAGGCAGCCAATCAATGATTCTCTCTCATCATTGATGTTTCTCCCTCCTTTTCCCAGTTACTTCCTTTCTAAAATCAATTAAAAGTTGATTAATGGAAAACTACTATGCTCTTTTGGTCGTGTCATGTTTCCTTGGTTTTTCAAGTTCCTTAAAGTCTTCTATTGCTGTCTTCACATTTGAAGAAGTAGTTACCTCCTATAGTCTCTGTTGACTGGCTTTGGGGAAAAAATACCTTCTATCAGTCCTGCTGAGTATTCTGAGACTTTCTCAGACATTTTCCCTGACTCCACATGCTCCATACTTCTTGTTCTCTCTTGAGGGAAAATTCTTAATATGCCATTATTTTTCTTGATACTGTAAAGCCTGGATGAGCTACCCAGAGTATTAGAGATGCCTGTGGCTCAGTGGCCTGGGAGGGTGTGGGGAGCCATAGGTGAGGTTTTCTCCAGAGGCTTGTGGTTGAGCTATCTGATGGAGTCCAAAAGGGATCTGAATCCTTTTCTGCCCTCTAATAGCCATGACTTCTCTAAGCCCCTCCTCACCCCTTAGTCATGCAGCACATCTCAGCATTCTGGAACAAGTAAGAAGAAAGTGGGCTTTTTTGGCAGTGGCCAGTACAGCTGGGGAAGCCAAGCACTTACTCACATGCTCCCAGGTCCCCCTTGGAGAAATCACAGGCATAGCAGGCCTCTTAGCACTGAGCTATGCTGGCTTGGGGAAGGGGTTTCTCTTATCCTCTTCAATGTATCCAAACCTAAGTTTGTTTTCCAACAGTGTGTTGGAACTTCTTGTTATACTCCTGGACATGCACAAAGGCACTTTCAAGAGTGATTATCAAATTTACTGTTCTTTGGGGATGAAGACAGTGGGAAACCCTTGTTTCCTTCATTTTGCTGTCACTACTCCTGAATTTTATGTTTGGTAATACAAATTGGCACAAAAACCTAAGCCTTTTGGAAGAAGATAATTTTAATTTTAGTGTAATAGACAACTATGAAATTTGTGTGGTTTTGTTCAATAAAGACTAAGGCTCAGAACCTTTGCTCCTTGGAAATGCGCTTAGAACTCTGCTGGAAAATGTTACACTTCTCTTTTCTCTATAATATTGATATACCTGTCACATTCATGCAGGGCCCATGATTAATCTTAATGTGCAGGTGTTCCTAACTGAGTCCCGATGTTTGAATTTGCTTCATTCTATGCAGTCTGTTTTAATTTTGATTAATTGCCATCAGAAATAATAATTCCTCAGGGCAGATCATTAGGAAGCTACAAAATCGATTATGTTTAGCTACAGAATATGTAAAACTAGTCACCATCCCTGAAATGATCAGAGATACTTTTATGCTCCATGCACAAGGAATATGTAGGTCAGTGCAACTGGATTTCAGAAACAAATTAAAAAGGAATTGGAAATGCTTTTAAATAAATAAGTTAGCTTTAAAATTTGCCCTTTTTCTACCATGAATAGGTTTTCCTAGTCCTGGCATGAATATTAGTGACCACAGCTGGCAGTCATGGATGATAGCAATAGTATGCTTTAGGCTTAGGCTAGGGAATATATCTCAGTACATATTTGCAATAATTAATTGGCAGAATAACGAGTCCCTGAAGTATAAGAAAAGACCCGAGCTTACCTGCTATCTCAAGCCCTAGACACTGACTTGCTTGAAGTACTGATTGCTTACTTTGTGGCCAAATGCACTAGCCTCTTAACTTTCTTATCTCTGGTGTGGTTTCTTCTTAGGCCACCCATACGCAACAATTTGCTCATACCTTCACATGATTCTCCCTATGTGTGGAACATTCTGACTCCCCTTTTTCATCTGGCTGTGTTACCTTCACATTTTAGGACTTCTCTTAAATTTCACCTGCTCTAGGAAGCTTTGCTTGTTTCATTAGTCTCCTCAGGTGGTTCTTCTTTGTGTCCCATTGCATCTTAAACTCATTTCTCCATAACTGCTATTATATTCTATTGTCACTAAATGTTCATCTTCTCTATTAGACTGTGAGGTCTTTGAGGGCAAAATTTCTGTCTTGTGTCTCTATAGCCCTTATTCAGTGGATCCTACGTATTTTCCGGCGTATAAGACGACTTTTGAAACGGAAAAAAAAGTTAACCGAAAATCGAGGGTCGTCTTATACGCCAAGTATATCCCAAAAATCGTCTGGATATGCTGCTAAACGAATTTTCCAACTCGATCCTGCACCAATCACTGCAAGGCTGCTCGGACCGCCTCTCTAACTCAGCCAATCCAAGCAGGCTTTTTATGCATGCAAATTATACATGTTCTGTACCCGAAACTACACTGTGTTCTAGTAAAAAGCCTGCTCAGATTGGCCAGTTAGAGAGGCGGTCTATTATAACCTTTGAACCTTTGCTTGTTGTGTTGGCTCACCGTGGTACATACAGTTGCAGCACAGGAACGTTCTGTGTAGCCAAAGCTGCTGTATCAGGACACATACAGTGAGTTAAAAGAACATTCTGTATGTAGCTGGCGCTACAGTACTGTATAACCCCGGCCTAAAAGATTAGTGGGTGTACAACAAATGGCTGGTAGAAAAGAACCCATCATGGCTCCAGCAAGAAGAAGGAAATTTGAAGCCAGTTTCAAACTAAAAGTTGTAAACTTTGTCAAGGAACACAATAACTGTGCTGCGGCAAGACAATATGGAGTAACAGAAAAGATGGTCCGAGACTGGAAAGCAAATGAAGATGCATTAAAGAGTATGCCAAGGAGTACTGTATTTTCCGGCGTATAAGACGACCTCCTAATTTTACAGTTAAAACATAGGCTTACGCCTATATTCGCTGTATAAGACTACCCCCCACTTCCGAGGCAACACCAGTTCTTTTTTTAATAGACCGCCTCTCTGACTCTGGCCAATTTGAGCAGGCTTTTTACTAGAACACAGTGTAGCTTCGGGTGGAAAGAGAGCAAGAAAGGCCAATATGTGATTATCATGTGCCAATAGTCACATTAAATGATTCAACAGAAACTCTCAGCTAATCTAGCCTATTGTTCCTACTATGGTCAATGATGGTTCAAAGGTCCAATATCAGGTAATTGGTTGGGGTAGGGTCCTGGCTGGAGAAAAGCTGAAAGGCTTTTCTTACTAAAAAAAAAAAAAAAAATCCTGCAGTCTTCTGAGCCACCCCTGAGTCCCTGCCTGAATGCCAGACAATCCAGCTCCTCCTTGTATGTCCCTGGACCCTCAAAGTTGCTGCCCAGAGCCGGAGCTCAGAGGAAGCAGGACCGCGTTCTAGTTATGGCTTTATTAACCACGATTTTGACTAGGATGCCATGGCTGAGTGATAAACTCCAGGATTCTGGATGTCACCTAGAAGCCTTACGGAATAAAAGATTGACTTCACAGCAAATAAGATTGCCTTGGAGAAATAGCCTGGTACCTTCCTGGTTCACATGGTTCATGGCAGTCTTTCCAGGTAAGGAAAGATGGCAAGGAAAGAACCTCAGGACCTGATGGGGACCTTAAGGCCTTGAGGAATCCACCCAAACGTTTGTAAGCAAAGCCAACTGGCAACTGTGCAGCTCTTGGTTTCTTGCTCTGAGGGGCTGACTAAAACTCAATCTAAATATTCCTTATAAGTGAAATTCCAGCAAAGTAGATTTGGAAGAGCAGACACGATCAATTATTATTTTTGTGTCTACACAAAAAATCAGGCCAAGTTAAAACCGGACCTAAGGCAGCATTTTTGTGAAAAAGGAGGTTGATGTTGGGGAGGGAAATTCTGTTTCTAAAAACCACAATGCCCAATTGTGGATATTGGACTCTAGCACAGTTATTTGTCTTCAGAGTTTAAGTTTTGTTTTTCCCTGTGAGCTGAATTAATTTCTGAATTCTTCTAGCTATCTTTAGCCCTCCAAGCTAATTTTTAATTTATCCCCCATCCTTTAATTTAGAATTATTAAAAACCACTGATGCAGGGGGGAGGTAAGATGGCGGAAGAATAGATGGGCGGATTCTGAGCCCTCTCCTGAAGCAGAAAGAGAGAGCAACTGATGGTCTTGTGCTGTGAGTGTTTATTAGCAAGCTGGGAGACAGCGAACACCAGAAGAAACTGCTGGGGGGCTGCTGACGGAGGTGCCCCTCACAGGGAAGCACCCGCGCGGGCTGTGTCCCTGCCGGGAGCTACCTACCGGCTTGCACGGGGAAACCTCACCATCTTGAGAGGAAGATAGGATCGGGTCAGAGGCCTGAATATCCACAGCGGCAGCGACCACCAAGCAGCGGTGCCCCTCAGAACGCGGATCCCAGGCGGTGCGAACACCTGACTGCATTGGAATACCCCACTGCTCGGCGAAAAGGTCAGATTTCGCGGGGAGAGGGTGGAGAGTGCTCGCGGCGAAAATAAAAAGCCTGCGCGCCCGCGCTCGCGGAAGCTGGAGGACAAAGGCAGTGATTACAAGTAGAAGCCCCCGCTGTTGGGCGGGTGTCACCGTGAGAGTGGACGGGGCTCCTAACAGGGGAGATATCTAAAGAGCAACACATTTGGATCTGGCTCGGAGAGATATCGGAGAGTTGCGGGAGATTGCAGTTGCTCGGGCCTGCCCCCTCCCCCCTCCATAGTTCCTGCTGCAGAGAGGGCGGAGAGAAAAGAAAAAAAAAGCTGGAGAGGCTCTAGACTGGAAACTCAACCTAGAAACACTGCCCCCAGAGGCTAATTCACAAATTGACTCTAGTGTAATAAAAACAAAGCAAAACCTGCCTAAAAATCAGGACTGGATCATAACAATAGAGGAAGCGAATGACCTTCATTACTGCAAACTTTACTTAAATTTTTAAAATTTTATTATTTTTTTAATTTTTAAATTTTTGTTTTTTATTTTTGTTTTCATTATTTGCAACGTTTACTCAAGAAACTATTTTTTTTCTTTTTCCTCACTTGATTTTATCTTTATAATTATTACATTGTATATGTAATCAACATTATTACTACTAATTTACCTTTCTCATCTTATTTTCTTTTGTTTCTTTTTATTATTTTTATTTCATTTGATTATATAGATATTTTTTTTTTTATCTCAGGATTACTGTTCTACAGTCTTTATCTATCTTTCCTTCTCCAACGCTTTATTCTATCTCAACCCTACCTTTATGCCTTCACCCTCTTTCCGATTTTTTCCTTTGGTACCCCGTTTATCTTAACCCTTTCCTGCTCTAGATTTTCCCCATTCCTTCTGTCTACCCCCTCCTAAAATTTCACCCTACTTGTATATATCTAATTTCCAACTACCTGCTCCAAGCCCATTCACACCTCCCTCGCAGTTGTCCTAACAACAAAACAAAACAAAACAAAACAAAAAAACAGTCTATCCCTCTAATTCTTTGAAGTTGTATGTTGAATGTTAACTATACTGAAGTTGTATGCTGTTTTTTATAAGTTTGATTTGCCTGTGCTTTTTGTTTGATTGTATGTTTTTGTTAGCTGGGTTCTAGTCACCATTATTGGTGGTTATTAATATTGCAAACACATTTCTATTCAGTGCCTGTGTGTTGCACCTGGTTGTGTTGTATTTTGTGCCCTTAAATCAAAGCAGGAGAGAGAGAGAACTACACAACCAGACATCCTAGATAATGGGAAGACCAAAAAACAGTCCGCAAATGAAAGAAAAGCAGGCTTCACCAGAAAAGGAAGTAAACGAGATAGACTCAAGCAACCTACCAGAGCAAGAATTCAGAGTAATGATCATAAGATGGCTAAAAAGAATGGAAGACAAATTTGACAATATGAGTAAGACCCAAGAGGAAATGAAGAAGAACCAAGAAGAAATGAAAAATGACATTGCTACTGTAAAGAACTCAATAGAAAGCATCAAGAGTAGATTAGAAGAAGCAGAGGACCGCATCAGTGAGCTAGAAGACAAGATGGAAAAAAAATACCCAATTAGAACAGCTTCTGGAAAAAAAAATTAAAAAACAGGAGGAAAGTCTAAGGGAACTTTGGGACAATACAAAACAAAACAATATTAGAATAATAGGGGTTCCAGAAGGAAAGGGAATTGAGGAAGACATGGAAAACGTATTTCAAGAAATAATGACAGAAAACTTTCCTGAGATAGAGAAGAAAAAACCCACACAAATCCAAGATGCTCGAAGAGTCCCAAGCAAAATGAACCCCAGAAAAACCACCCCTAGGCACATTATAATTAAGCTGGCAAATACCAACGACAAAAAAAGAATTTTAAAAGCAGCCAGAGAGAGACAGAAAGTTACATATAAAGGAGCCCCCATCAGACTAGCAACTGATTTCTCCACAGAAACTTATCAGGCCAGAAGGGAATGGGATGAAATATACAACGTCATGCAAAGGAAGGGTCTGAATCCAAGAATACTGTACCCAGCAAGGCTATCAATCAAAAGTGAAGGTGAAATCAGGAGCTTCACAGACAAAAACAGACTAAGGGAATTTATCTCCACCAAACCAGCAATGCAAGAAATGCTAAAGGGTCTACTGTAAAATTAAAGAAATTGAAAGCAAAGAAGGAACACAGGGGTATAGAATAAAAATGGCGTCAAATCAGTATCTATCAATAATAACTTTAAATGTAAATGGACTAAATGCTCCAATCAAAAGACACAGGGTAACGGATTGGATAAGAAAACAAGACCCATATATCTGTTGTCTACAAGAAACCCACCTCAGAAAAAAAGGATGCACACAGACTGAGGGTGAAGGGATGGAAAAAGGTTTTCCAGGCGAATGGAAATGAAAAAAAAGCTGGGGTAGCAATACTTATATCTGACAAATTAGATCTCAGAGTGAAGGACATAACAAGAGATAATGAGGGCCACTTCATAATACTAAAGGGAGCAATCCAACAAGAAGAAATAACCCTGGTAAATATATATGCACCCAATACGGAGCACCCCAATATATAAAAAAACTGCTGGAGGACACTAAGGGAGAGATTAATAGCAATACAATCATAGTAGGAGATTTTAATACCCCACTGTCACCCTTTGACAAATCATCTAAACAAAAAATCAGCAAAGAAATATCAATCCTAAATGACTCACTAGACCAGATGGAATTAATCGACATTTTCAGAACATTCCACCCCAAAGCCACAGAATATACATTCTTCTCAAGCGCACATGGGACATTCTCAAAGATAGACCACATTTTGGGACATAGGCAAAGTCTCTTCAAATTCAAAAAGATAGAAATTATATCAAGCATCTTCTCAGATCATAGTGCCATAAAACTGGAAATTAACTACAATGAAAAAAATCCAAAGAAATCAAACACATGGAGACTAAACAGCATGCTATTAAACAAGGACTGGGTTACCAAAGAAATCAAGGAAGAAATTAAAAACATCCTAGAAACAAATGACAATGAAAACACAACTATCCAAAATCTATGGGACACAGCAAAGGCAGTTTTGAGAGGGAAGTTCATATCCCTACAAGCCTATTGCAAAAAACTGGAAAAAAGGGTAACAAATGATCTAACTCTACAACTCAAAGAGTTAGAAAAAGAGCAACAAGAAAAGCCCAGTGTAAGCAGAAGGAAGGAAATAACAAAAATCAGAGCAGAGATAAACGACATAGAGACCAAAGAAACAATACATAAGATCAACAAAACCAAGAGCTGGTTCTTTGAAAGAATAAACAAGATAGATGGACCTCTAGCCAGACTAACCAAGAAACAAAGAGAGAGGACTCAAATAAACAAAATCAGAAACGAAAGAGGTGAAATAACAACAGACCCCGCCGAAATACAAAGGATTGTTACAAAATACTACGAACAACTCTATTCCAACAAACTGAACAACCTGGAGGAAATGGACATATTCCTAGAAAAATACAACCTTCCAAAACTCAATCAGGAAGAATCTAAAAATCTCAATAGAGCAGTGACTTGGGAAGAAATTGAAACAGTCATCAAAAAGCTTCCAGCAAACAAAAGCCCAGGGCCAGATGGCTTCACAGGAGAATTTTACCAAACATTCAAGGAAGAACTAAAACCTATTCTCCTCAGACTATTCCAAAAAATTCAAGAGGAAGGAACACTTCCAAACTCCTTCTATGAAGCCAGCATCACCCTAATACCAAAACCAGATAAAGACAACTCAATGAAAGAGAATTACAGGCCAATATCCCTCATGAACATAGATGCCAAAATCCTCAACAAAATTCTAGCAAATCGGCTCCAGCAGAGCATCACAAAGATCATACACCATGACCAAGTAGGATTTATTCCAGGAATGCAAGGTTGGTACAATATCCGCAAATCAATTAACGTGATTCATCACATAAACAAGTTGAAAGATAAAAATCATATAGTCATATCAATTGATGCAGAAAAAGCATTTGATAAAATCCAACACCCTTTCCTGATAAAAACTCTCAACAAGGTGGGAGTACAAGGATCATACCTCAACCTAATAAAAGCTATATATGATAAACCCACAGCCAACATCATACTCAATGGGCAAAAACTAAAACCATTCCCTCTAAGATCAGGAACAAGACAGGGATGCCCACTATCACCACTCCTCTTTGACATAGTACTGGAAGTACTAGCCATTGCAATTAGACAAGAGGAGGAAATAGAAGGCATCCAAATTGGAAAAGAAGAAGTAAAGTTATCCTTATTTGCAGATGACATGATATTGTATATAAAAAACCCAAAAGACTCCATTAAAAAACTAATTGGCTTAATAAATGAATTTGGCAATGTAGCAGGATACAAAATTAACGCCAAGAAATCTATGGCATTTCTATACACCAACAGCGAATTTATAGAAACAGAGACTAAAAAAGCAATTCCATTTACCATTGCACCAAAAAAATTAAGATACCTAGGAATAAACTTAACTAAGGAAGTAAAGGACCTATATGCGGAAAACTACACGACACTGAAAAAAGAGATAGAGGAAGATGTAAACAGATGGAAGAACATACCATGTTCATGGATTGGTAGAATCAACATCATCAAAATGTCCATACTTCCTAAAGCAATCTATAGGTTCAATGCACTCCCCATTAAAATACCAACGGCATATTTCACTGACCTAGAAAGAACTCTCCAAAAGTTCATTTGGAACAATAAAAGACCCCGAATAGCCACAGCAATCCTGAGAAAGAAGAGTAAAGTAGGAGGGATCTCAATACCAGACTTCAAACTGTATTACAAAGCCACTGTTCTCAAAACAGCTTGGTACTGGCACAAAAACAGACATATAGATCAATGGAATCGAATCGAGATCCCAGATATCAACCCAAATCACTATGCTCAATTAATATTTGACAAAGGAGGCACAAATATACAATGGAGTCAAGACAGTCTCTTCAATAAATGGTGTTGGGAAAATTGGACAGATACATGCAAAAGAATGAAACTAGATCACCAACTTACACCATACACAAAAATAAACTCAAAATGGATACAGGACTTAAACATCAGACAGGAAACCATAAAAATACTAGAAGCATCCACAGGCAACAAAATCTCAGACATATGCCTAAAGAACTTCTTCACTGATACTGCCCCTAGGGCAATGGAAGCTAAAGAGAAAATAAACAAATGGGACTACATCAAAATAAAAAGCTTTTTTACAGCAAAAGAAACCATCAACAAAACAACAAGAAAGCCCACTGTGTGGGAGAACATATTTGCAAATGTTACCACTGATAAAGGTTTAATCTCCAACATCTACAAACAGCTTATACAACTAAATAAAAGGAAGATGAATGATCCAATTAAAAAATGGGCAATGGACCTAAATAGAATATTTTCAAAAGAAGACAGAAGGAAGGCCAAAAGGCACATGAAAACATGCTCAAAGTCACTAATTATCCGAGAGATGCAAATCAAAACAACAATGCGGTACCATCTCACACCTGTCAGAATGGCCAACATCAACAAATCAACAAACGACAAGTGTTGGCGAGGTTGTGGAGAAAAAGGAACCCTCGTGCACTGCTGGTGGGAATGTAGACTGGTGCAACCACTCTGGAGAACAGTATGGAGTTTCCTCAAAAAACTGAAAATGGAACTCCCATTTGACCCAGTAATCCCACTCCTAGGAATATATCCCAAGAAACTAGAAACACCAATCAGAAAGGATATATGCACCCCTATGTTCATAGCAGCACAGTCTACAATAGCTAGAATCTGGAAACAGCCTAGGTGCCCGTCAGCAGATGATTGGATCAAAAAACTTTGGTACATCTACACAATGGAATACTATGCTGCCATAAAAAAGAAGGAATTCTCATAATTTGCAGCAACCTGGATAGAACTATAGAACATCATGCTGAGTGAAATAAGCCTGTCAATGAAAGAGAAATACCACATGGCCTCACTCATTTATGGATATTAAAAAACATTATAAACTGACAAACCAAAAGATAGATATAGAGACAGTAAAGCAACAAGTAGACTGTAAAATTACAGCGGGGAGAGTAGGGAGATCTGGGGGAGATAAGAGATCAACCAAAGGACTTGTATACATGCATATAAGTACAACCAATGGACACAAAACTCTGGGGAGGGAGGGTATGTATGGGGGGGGCAATGTTAAAATATGTACACAGATAATAATTTAATAAAAAAAAATTAAAAAAAAACAAACAAACAAAAAAAACCACTGATGCAGTATCAACGGTACAGACTACCTAAGCATCTGATGACATCACCAGAGATATTTAAACTGCAGATAAAGAGAATCTGTCAGATTGTTATTACTTGATTTTATTCCAGCAAAATAAACTCTAAGCCTTGTCTACTGATGGTCTTGCAGACTCAGAAATTGTTTTATGATTTTCTGATTAATTTTTGTGTTCTTCTTTCTGTTTTCATAGGGTATATACCTACAACCTTTTTAAATACCTATTTACATATTTACACAATATAGGTGTCACTTAAACCTATTTATTTTATTATTATTATTATTGATTTTCAGAGAGCAAGGAAGGAAGAGGGGAAGATGGAAACATCAATGAGAGAGAGACACCAATCAGCTGCCTCCTGCACACCCCCAACTGGGAATTGACCTGAAACCCAAGCATTTGCCCTGACTGGTAATCGAATGAGCAACCTCTTGGTTCATGGGTTGAAGCTCAACCACTGAGCTACACTGGCCAGGCTAACCTACTACTTTTTTTTAAAACCCCACCTAATGATATTTTTCCCATTGATTTTTAGAGAGCAAGTGAGAGACTGAGAAACATTCTCTTTCACGTGAGAGAGACATATTGATTGGTTTCCTCCCATGCGTGCCCTGACCAGGACCAGGGTTTGAGCCTGCACCAGAATCAAACCTAGGATCCTTTAGTCTGTAGGCCAATGCTCTTTCCACTGAGCCAAACCAGGTAGGGCTAAATGCTTTCTTGTACGTCCCCACAAGAAACTTAACCTGATACTTACTCTTGTGAACCTATTGAGGACCTCAAGTTCTTTTTTAAGAAACAAAAACCTATTATCCTGATATATAAAAAGCCAGGGACCTTCATGATTGAAACAACCTGACAGATGACCTAACTGTAGGCTGTGTGGGGCAACAAGACCGGCAGGTGGATTAGTGAGGGACGACCAAATGACTGAACAGCAGGCTGTGTGGGGCAACCAGGCTGGCAGGAGGGGAACTGGTGGAGACTAGGCCAGCAGGGGAGGCAGTTGGGGGCGACTGTGCTGGCGGAGGGGGGGGGGGGAGGGAAGAGGGGCAGTTAGGGGCAACCAGGCCAGTGGGAGGGCAGTTGGGGGTGACCAGGCTGATGGGGGGGAGGGGGCAGTTAGGGGTGATCAGGCCGGCAGGCAGAGGTGGTTAAGGGTGATCAGGTTGGGGGGCGGGGGGCAGTTAGGGTCAATCAGGCAGGCAGGCAGGCAGATGAGCAGTTTGGAGCCAGTGGTCTCGGATTGTGAGAGGGAAGTACTGGATTGGAGAGGGTGCAGGCTGGGCTGAGGGGACCACCCCACCCCATGCAAGAATTCCATGCATTGAGTCTTTAGTAGATAAATAATATAGTGACTAGACATTAATATAATTGACCTCAACTCCTATGGCATAGTCACCCTCCAGCCACTACACTGCCCTTCGGAAGTGTCCATTACTAGCCCTCCCTCCAGGTAACTCCTATTTGGACTTACAGTCAGGGACAGCTCAATGCCCCTTACTGAGCAGGGAGCAGTTACAGAAAATAGACCTTCGTCCAATTTCTTAGCTCCAAGTAATAGTTAGAAATAACAATTTTTATATTAAGAGGGGGAAATTTTAAGAACAGAAAACAGGCCTCTCTTTTTTTTGTTGTTGTGGCCTTTCCACAATTTATGAAAAGCGCCTAATAATTAAACCCCAAGATTGTTGGCTCCTCTGATTCAGACAGCTCCTCTATTCAAGGGCTCTGCACAAGAGTGTAATCCTTCCTTCCCCTCCTCCCTGCTATTCTAACAACTCAGGGATGATTTGCACCAAGGAGTCTCTAGTTTGGAGAAAGTTTCCTTCTGCCACCTCTTCAGACAAACCTTTTTTGAACTCTTTATAACTTTTGTTCCAAGTTGGCCTTACAGGCTTGGGAAAAATTCTGATAAGACACCTCCTTAGTACATCTCCCCAACTGTCTCCTGGAAAGCAAATGAACTGTTACATTCCTTTAAAAAAAAAAAAAAAAAAAAGGAGTTTTTTATTTTTTTATTTTTATTGATTTCAGAGGCGGAGAGAAAGGGAAAGAGCAATAGAAACATCAATGATGGGAGAGATTCATGGATTGGCTGCCTCCTACATGCCCCACACTGGGGATGGAGCCTACAACCCTTGCATATGCCCTGCCTGAAAGAGTGACCTTTTGGTTTATAGGTCAACGCTCAACCACTGGGCCATACCTGTGGGGCCAAACTGTACCTTTTCTTTTTTTTCTTTTTCTTTTTTTTATATAAATTTTTATTGTTCATATTATTACAAATGTTCCTCTCCCCCCCCCCCCCCCCGCCCACCATTGCTCTCCTCCACCAGCTTCCCACCCCACCCTCTGCCCTTTCCCCACTCCCCATTGTCCTCATCCATAGGTGCACAGTTTATGTTCAGTCTCTTCCCATATCCCCCTCTCCCCTTTTCCCCAAGAATCGTCAGTTCACTCCCCTTCCATACCTCTGATTCTATTATATTCAACAGTTAATATTGTTCATCAGATTTTTAAAAAAATTTCCTTGGTTTTTAGATTCACTTGTTTATAGTTACGTATTTGTTGTTCATAATTTTTATCTTTATTTACTTTCTCTTCTGAAAGAACCCCCTTCAGCACTTCATATAATTCTGGTTTGGTGGTGATGAACTCCTTTAGCTTTTTTTTATTAGTGAAGCTCTTTATCTGACCTTCGATTCTGAGTGATAGCTTTGCTGGATAGATTATCTTTGGCTGTAGGTTCTTACTATTCATCACCTTGAATATTTCTTGCCATTCCTGTCTGGCCTGCATGGTTTCTGTTGAGAAATCAGCTGACAATCGTATAGGTGCTCCTTTATAGGTAACTACCTTCTTTGCTCTTGCTGCTTTTAATATTCTCTCTTTGTCTTTTGCTCTTGGAATTTTAATTATGATTTGTCTTGGTGTGGTCCTCTTTGGATTTCTTTTGTTTGGAGTTCTGTGTGCTTCCTGGACTTGTAAGTCTAATTCTTGCACCAGGTGGGGGAAGTTTTCTGTCACTATTTCTTTCAGTATGTTTTCGATATCTTGCTCTCTCTCTTCTTCTGGGACCCCCATAATTCTGATGTTGGTTTGCTTGAAGTTGTCCCAGAGGTTTCTTATATTATCTTCAACTTTCTGGATTCTCTTGCCTTCTAGCTTCTGTGGAGGAGTGTCTTCTGGCTCTTTATGTTCCAAATCTTTGACTTGATTCTTGCAATCTTCCATTCTGTTTTTAGGACTCTGTATAATATTTTTTATTTCAGACAATGTATTCTTTATTTCTTGTTGATCCCTTATCATTTCTTGTTGATCCCTTATCATTTCTTGTTGATTCCTTATTATTTCTAGTCGATCCCTTTTCATATCCTCATAGGTCTTATCCATCTTTTCCAGGAAATTCTTGAAAAACCTTATAAGCGCAGATTTGAACTCTATATCCAGTCGCTTTTTGTCCTCCATTTCTTTCGTTTGTAATCTATTTCGTCTGGGCATTTTTGCAGCTTTCCTGAGTTGGTAGCCTTAAAAGTCTCTGTGTTCTGCTTGGATGGGGCGGGGTTTCAGGGTGGAGCCTACAGCTTTGGCTTCCATCAGCCCCACCCTATGTGGGTCCTTGCAAGTGCCTCTGAGAGAAAGGTGCCCTCGATTTTCGCCTGCTACCAAACAGTCTAGGCTTTCCCCCAATGAGCCCGGTATTGGGGTTCAGTTCAGTTGGAAGTGGAGTTGGAGGTGGCGTTCAGAGCAGTCTGGAGCCTCTGTCTCCTTCCCGCCAGGTCAATCCCGCTGCACAGCCAACAGTCCCTTCTCTGCGTGCAGTGTGCGCCCCTCTGGGAACTCCTCTTGCCGCTCCCCTGGGGTTCCGCCTTACAGCCCAGCTCCCTATGGATGAGCCTGGGTCCCCGGGGTCTGGCCTAGAACTGGGGTTCAGAGCAGTCAGAACTGGGGCCCAGCACAGTCAGAGGGTTTATCTCCTTCCCGCTAGGGAACGCCAGCCAGGCACTCAGCCGCCCTCCTCTTCGGCTCCGTCCTCTCCACGCGCACGGGGTGTCTCTGTACCTTAGGCTTTTACAGCTCCTCCGCGCTTCCTTCTGGTTTTCTCCTTGTTTCTCGTTGTAGAATTTCCAGTCAGTCGACTTTCCTGTAGTTCTGGGTAATGTCCATTTTATATTTTAGTTGTATTTTATTGAAATTGTTGTGTGCGGCTGCGGCTAAGTGTTTACCTGTCAGCCATCTTGGAACCCCTCCAAACTGTACCTTTTCAAAGACAACTCCTGGCACCTGGTCACAACTGAACTTCTAACTTAGCCCCCTCCCTTCCTGTCGCTTAGCAATAGCAACTACTTGCTCTTTAAAAGTGCAAGCCACTCTTTCTTCCTCACCTGTTTTATCTAGCAACACAATGTCCTTTCTTTAGGAAGTAAAATAAATTTCCTCACCGAAAACAAAACAAAACAAAACAAAAACTTATAGTCTTCTTCAGAATAGTATAAAAATTCATTAGTGATTCTAATAATTGTCCATGGACAATTTTAATCACACATGGGAAGACCTAGAAGCTAGGAAATACTATTGGCATCATTCATCACCCATGGTTGCTAAGGCTGTGTCCTGCTGATTCAGGAGCTCCATCCCAGGTGAGTCTTGAACCACTTTAAGCCTGTGTGTAGAGGTGGCTCAGGTCTGGGCAAGGCCAATGGATAACCCTAAAGCTTCTGAGATTAAGAAACTACATGTCTGGTGAGGAAAAGGAGCTCAAGATAAACTCCAGGGATCAAGGTATATGACATTGGTCATTATCCAAGTTTGTGTCCTCACTGTGGATCCCCTCAATAATCAAAGTGTTACCAGGAAGACAACAAGATCTCAGTTCTTGTCTTCTTAAAGGAAAGGTTTCAGCCAAGAAACAAAGTGTAGAAAAGCAAGCAATGTTGGGGATATTGGACAGATACATGCAAAAAAATGAAACTAGACCACCAACTTACACCATACACAAAAATAAACTCAAAATGGATAAAAGACTTAAACATAATATGGGAAACCATATAAATCTTAGAAGAATTCATAGGCAACAAAATAGCAAACATATGTCTTAGCAATATCTTTACCAATATAGCTCCTAGGACAATGGAAACTAAGGAGAAAATAAACAAATGGGACTACATCAAAAGTACAAGCTTCTGCACTGCAAAATAAACCATCAACAAAACAACAAGAAGGCCCATTGCATGGGAAAACATATTTGCCTGTGTTATCTCTGATAAGGGTTTGATCTCCAAAATTTATAGGGAACTCATACAACTTAACAAACAAAAGAAAAGTAAACAATCCAATAATAATAGTAATAAAAATGTGCAAAGGACTTTTTGAAAGAGGACATACAAAGGCTAAGAGACATGAAAACATGCTCAAAGTCACTAATCATCCAAGAGATGCAAATCAAAACAACAATGAGGTACCATCTCACACCAGTCAGAATGGCTATCATCAACAAATCAATGACAACTGCTGGAGAGGATGCAGAGAAAAAAAGGAACCCTCATGCATTGCTGGTGGGAATGCAGACTGTGGAGAATAGTAAGGAGTTTCCTCAAAAAATAAAAAATTGAACTCCCATTTGACCCGGTGATCCCACCTCTAGGAATATGTCCCAAGAAATCAGAAACACCAACTAGAAGGACAGATGCACTCCTATGTTCATAGCAGCACAATTCACCGTAGCTAAGATTTAGAAACAGCCTAAGTGCCCATCAGCAAAGAGTGGATTAAAAACAGTGGTACATCTACACAATGGAATACTACGCTGGTATAAAAAAGAAGGAACTCTTACCATTTGTAACAGCATGAATGGACCTGGAGAGCACTATGCTAAGCGAAATAAGCCAGTCAAAGAAAGAAAAATATCACATGATCTCACTCATTTGTGGAATATAATGAACAACATAAACTGATGAAAATAGAGCCAGAGGAAAAAATATTTTAGTATATAATAGAAGTAATCCTGTTATTTGCAGATTTTTAATATTTCCTACAACTTTTATAATATTAAGGTATGTTAGTACAGTTTTGGTAATATTATTATATTTAAAGTATTTTTCTCAAAATATTAATGTTTATTGCATGTAAACCTTTTTATTATGCATTTATGCATGCATGTTGCTATGCACATGTGATTAATTTATATGAAGTATTTAAGATAAATATGTTTCTAATCAAAATTCTCAGTGCCAAGTTTTGAACTACTGTTAACATAATGATAATGCCAAGACTATCAGGAAACATATTTAATATTTTCACATTGTGAATAAAGGCATTAAATAATAAAAAAGACTTTTAAAACTAAAAAGCAGTTTATGGTGGTAGTCAGGTCATAGGCTGGTATCTTCCCTAGCAAAGGTCAATCTTTACCTTAAGTGGGCCTAATGTCTTTTTGCATCTAAGGTAACATAGCATTGGAATGTCAAAGTAATTTTCTTTTTTTTGGACCCATCAAAGCACACTGCTCCGTGGAGACCACAAATCCCCATATTGTTATTGTTAATTGTTGACTATTAACCACCTACGTAAAAGATGTGTCTATCATTTTACTTTTTATCCAGTCCCAGAGGTCTCCCCACTTTGCTTTCTCCTATCTCCCAAATCTATCACGAATGGATTTCATGTAACTCACTTATGTCTTCTCTTTTGATTGTAATGTATAAAACAAAGTGCAAAACTGCCATTCTCCCAAGCATTATCTCAAACCATTAAGATTTTACTTCCTGGCAATTGTTTGGCTCAAATAAACTCACAAAAAGGTAAAAAAAAAAAAAAAAAAGCAAGCAACAGTTTATTGACCACAGCAAAAATATACTTAGGCTGGGCTGCTTTGGCTGCCTGGGAAGTCAGAGGAAAGGGGGCATCGGAGACAGGTTCAAAGGTTAGCTCTGGAGGAGCTGCCACTGCCCATTGCTCCCAATTACAAGTCTCCTGGGGTCCCTTCTTAGATCAAGCATGTCAAACTCAAAGGCTAACACGGGCCAAATAAACAAGGTTTAAGTTTATGTGGCCGCAAAACAAAACACACAAAAGCTTCATTTTTCATAGAAACATAGGTCTATTTCAATAGAGACATGCTGAATACAAAGGGCTGAAGTAAATGAGTAATATAACATAAAATAATAGGACATTTTAGTAAAAATTTATATTTTTCTTGAATATTAGCTTACCAGACACCGAATAATTGCACAAATTAATAAGTGTAACGCAAATAAATTGTTTCCCAGAAGCAAAATATTTCCTGTTGCGCACACCAAACAAGTCAGTCCGCGACTAATGATTTGGCAATCGGCTGCTAAAATATTCACTGCTAGTATTAGTGGCGAGAAATGGTGCGCCTGTGCATAAGGGAAATGAATGCAACATGATTATGGTAATCATTCATTAGTGAATGTTGCAGTTCGTTATTAATAACTAGAGTCCTGATGCACGAAATTCATGCAAGGGGCTTGGCCTTCACTGCCGCGGCAGCTTGCCTCGGCCCTCACAGTCTTGGCTTTGTCTTGAAGGACATCCGGTCTAATTAGGATGTTATACTTTTATTATTATAGATTATGTATAACAGGATATTATAAAAATTAAGTTACAAAATTTTTATTAAAACGTTTCTTACATACTATTATATTAGCTGGAGTGCAAAAATATTCGTTGTGGGCCACACGTGGCCCACGTGCACAAGTTTGACATGCTTGCCTTAGGTGTTAGGGGATAGTGCTTGTTGGGGAAGGAGAAAGGAAAAGGAATGGCAGGAGCATGATCCCTGGAGGGAGAGTACCCTGGGACATTCATTTTCAGGGGTTTTAAAGGCGGGCATTTAGGAATGGATCAATATTCATCATCTTTATGCCAATGTACCAAAATGAGATATTTTCCCCCCTCTTATTTTGTCTGTCCTTGAGTGGGGTTGGCAAATGGCACTTAATTGGATTTTTTCATGAGCAAATTTATTTATTTATTTATTTATTTATTTATTTATTTATTTATTTTTAATCTTTATTGTTGAAAGTATTATATGAAAGAATTACATATGTCCCTCTCTTCCCCCATTGACTCCATGGATTTCTGTTAGCTATCTCCCTGAGGAGGGTAACTTGAGCTATTTACCCTCTGGTGAGGGAAGAGAATTGCAAACCATTTACTCTTTAGTGTCTTTGGTTTAGGAAAGATAGGATTTTCTAGGTGGCTGCAAACTGCTGTTTAACTATCTGTCTTAATTTCCTTATTCCACTTGTCCCAGAATTTTCATAGCTTCTTACTATGCTATAACAAAAGTCCCTTCAACTTTTCCTATCAGTTGTTTTAATTGCATTCATGTTTATCCACAACAGGGATCCTAGATACCTTGGGTTTTCAGGGTGAATGTCTATACTAATAAAAGGGTAATATGCTAATTAGACCAGACATCTTTGAGACATCCTTCTGATGTCCTTCTGGACAAAGTCACGGTGGCGGGGTCAAGGCAGAGGTGGTTAAGGGCAATCAGGCCAGCAGGGGAGAGCAGTTAGGGGGAGCAGGCCAGCAGGGGAGAGCAGTTAGGGCTATCAGGCTGGCAGACAGAGGCACTTAGGGACAATCAGGCAGGCAGGGGAGCAGTCAGGGGTATCAGGCAAGCAGGCAAAGTGGTTATGGATGATCAGGCAGGCAGGCAGGTGAGCAGTTAGGAGCCAGGGGTCCCAGGTTACGAGAGAAATGGCCGAAGGTTTATTTTTTTTTTATAATA
This sequence comes from Pipistrellus hanaki, assembly GCF_964339955.1. Classification (NCBI taxonomy): domain Eukaryota; kingdom Metazoa; phylum Chordata; class Mammalia; order Chiroptera; family Vespertilionidae; genus Pipistrellus; species Pipistrellus hanaki. Next base: position 129,542,197 of record NC_140504.1, on the reverse strand, counting down.
CATAAATATTGTCTTAAAATATATTAGCAAATCATTTAAAATATTTGGTTGGAAATGTTTTAAAGTTTTTCTAATATTAGCTTGAACATTTTTTATAACTTAGCTGTCTGAAACTATAAGCAATGTAGAACTCTTACAATTGAAATAGTCATTTTTTTTTTTTTTTTAACAGATCCTCTGAAGAGGTTAAATCAAGCCAGTTTTCCACTGACTTACAATAATGAAGATTCTAATTATTCAGTCTGCATCTCAAGTTTGGTTGTAATTCATTAAAATTATTTTTGCCCCTTTTCAGTTGGATGCATTTCAGCATTCTAAATTCTAGTCTCTTCCTGTTTCAAAAATTTAGACAGTTAATAGAGTATATTTGTATCTCATTTGTTTGTTAATTTGCTTTTGTAATGATCTCTTTGTCCCTTCATTTCTATAACCCATAGCTGTGCTTATATTACCAGTCAAAATGCAAATTTTCTTAGAGGCTGGCCCCTACAGTCCATAGCAAAAGAATTTTGATCTTGCAAAATGATTTGCATTTGGATGAAGAATTCCCACCACATGTATAAATGTGCACCTGGATGCAAATCCAGGGAGAGTGAGCAAGGTGGTGGCTGGGGTAAAGGAAGGTGTAGTGAGCCCATGCTTCAGAACAGGACTGAGAGCGAAGCCTTTGATTTTGCCCTTTTGGAAGGCCTGCATAGGTGTACAGCCATAAGATATTGGCAGGTCAACTGCATATTGTCAGGGCACTTGAGTTTATGTCAGCAGTCTGCCCTTTGGCTTTCAAAGATCTCTCTGAGCAGCTCCACCAGGAGAGGTTATCAGGTCCCCTGCCTGTTTGGTGGTGGTGAGGTAGAGGGGGATCACTCTGTAACTTGTGTAAACTCTACATGGAAATGTATATCTCCTCACCAGGAGCCATCTCATTTTTGTAATTAGGAACCAAGGGAAGTCTTGAAGTATTCCCCCTAGGGATGCCTGGCTTTGGAGCTGCCCATGTGAAGTTTATCTTTGTTTGTTCTACTGTTTGCTATCTGCAGAGGATTACCCAGGGACTAGTTTGGCTTGGGTGTGAGGTTGATCCTTTCATTTCTTCTCAGCCAGTGAAAACATCAGGTCTTTAGATTTCAAATAAAATGTAATTCCATCAAGAGGAGTAGACTTCAAGGAGAAAATAGGAATAGTTGAGGATTACTGAGAAATGAGAGGCAATGATTTTTTTTTTTTTTTTCACTATTTAGAGAAACAAGGAGAATAATTTACACTGGAATTCTGCATTGTATTCTAGGATATGAATTGGAGAATATTTTAAAAAAAAAACCATTGCTTGCTCCAAATTAAAGGGAAAATGAAGCTAGAATTAACATTTGATACATACCCAATTACCTAAATATTATTTTACAGTTCTTAATAAAGAAAGAGAACATAATTTTAGATTACATATGATAGCTCAATATTTGTTAATAATATCATATAAAAATTAATTCAGATTATATGTACTCTGTATTTTTACTAAATAGGTATTTTTCAAGCATAGTTCACTATTGCTAATGCACAGTGATTATACTGGTTAAGGGTTACGCGCTAAAAGCATAAACGTTTTTGACCTGATTAGGAGTTTTATGTAATTACATTGATCTATTAAAAAAAATATAGTGTCCATATGGTGGCTAAACCAGTCAAAATCAAATTTTCTTAGAGGTTGGCCTCTATGTCCATAGCAAAAGAATTTTGATATTTTGAAATGATTTGCATTTGGATGAGGCATAACATCTCAGGTTATTGCTGGAAACTCAAAAGCTATCTTCCTAGCTTTCTCTTTTGTCCTATGGGACATGGTGAACCAAAGATCTTATTCTGTGAGTTTTTTCAAGGTGCTTTTAACAGCCTTCCCTCTAAATTCCTTCTGCAAAAGTCATTTCCTCTTTGGAAGCATGACTATATTTACAATTTGGGCTTTGATCTCCTGGGAACCCTTAGAGCTACTTTAAAAAGTACTAGAATCTATACTTATACCAAGTATTATAAAGGACAGCATAAATAATGAATTGTAATATATGTACTACTATTTTTCATCTGTGAGTAGCTGTTGTAATGATTAATACATACAAAATATGCTGCTTTCATGGTAGCTTTCATTATTCTCAATCAACAGAGACTGAAACAAAACTACTATTATTCGGTAAAAAACGGGCTCTCACACTTGAAAAGTTTGGAACCTATAGAAAATAAGAGTAGAATGTGTCACCGATATGGCAAGTTTCCATTTCAACTAAAGTTCCTGTGTGCCTCTAACCTCCACATGGTCAAAGGAGTTATTCAGTTCTAAGAATGAATTATGCTTATATAACATACTTATAACAAAATTGTAGAGCATTAGAATTTTTGAGGAAAAAACACGCAAAATACAGGAACACATTAAAATGATCTGCTAACATGGAGTCTGTTGGTTTAAAAGAAATGCTGTCAAATAACTACATTGTGGCTAAGTAGATGACAGCTGGCTGGAGAGGTCTATAAACTCATTTTAATCATGCTTTCAGCCATCCAGGATCTACTGAATCATAATTAAGGAAAGAACTCCATGAAATACATCCAATTCCACCCCATTTCTCAAGCTGAGCTCCACTTCCCTGCTTCAGGATCAATGCTGAGTCAGGAAAACCATAGTGGTGAGGGTAGAGGCCAGCTGGAGGCAGATGGACCAGAAAGAACCCAGGCAGGGTCAGGAAGAGAAAAGATCCTGCTTTTTCAAGGGTAAAAGCACTAACTACTGATGGAGCACACAACCAATGAGTCCGCTCCTACCCCTGTGACAGAAACAAAACTCATAGCCTGACATTTGGATAAAGGACAAGGGGGGAGAGGAGGCATGTCTAACCACAGCCCAAAGTGTTCAACCAACCAGGAAAGCATCCATTCCTTCTGTGCATTCCACAGAAATTTTTATGGTTTCTAAATAATTACAGCTCTCTTTCATGTTTCCACATTCTGGGTCTAAGGAGAGAGGGGAACTGAGCCTACTAACCTTCCTATGCAACTAAGAGGCAGTTTATGGCTGGCCAGGTGCAAATGCCATATCTAATCTCTCCCTGTGTCTGTTGTGGAGCAGCTGCAGCAGTTGGAGGGAGTTATTAAATATCAAGGAACTGTTTGTGCCAATATTGTTCCACTTCAGGGTGGTAAGAGAAATCAGCAATTGCTTTCCACTTAGAAAGCGTGACCATCATTACTGGGGAAAAGCCAATTTTACTGAGATCCCAACATTGAGGGTGAAGGCAGAGTGGCCCACCCCAAGTCCAAAGGAAGACTTGAGGCCGTTTTTCAGTCTATTTCCTTTCTGGCACTGTGGCTCCTATAGTTGCAAAAGCCTTTAAGGGGACTTTTCTACTGCCACTGGTTCTCAGGGGTTGTGAACTGGACAGTCAAGTGCTTAGAGCCAAAGTATATTCAAAACTTTCTTTAATCCCTCATTAATGCCTGAGGATATTTAAAAGGCTACGAATACACTTTTGGGTAAAGTAAAATGAGATCCTGAAGGGAGGGTATAAGATAAAAGGAAGGTTTGTGTCAGTTATTCAAATGAGGTGGTGCAGTGCAATGAACACTGGATGTGAGACTATGAGGGTGAGTGCCAACTCTAGGACTCACTGCAAACCTGAGTTTTGATGACATCTGAGCCTGTACCATGAACAGTTGATCATTGCAAGATCCCTTTCAGTTTTACAAATCTGTAGTGATTGGGTGTCAGCCATTCAAGAAAAGGGTAGGCACTGTGTCAAATTGAAAGGAAATAAGACACCATTTATATAATCTATTAATGGACACAAGACTAACACAGGTAGCCGGCCGGTGTGGCTCCGTGCTTGAGCATCCTTCCATGAACCAGGAGGTCACAGTTCGATTCTCAATCAGAGCACACGTCCAGGCTGTGGACTTGATCCCTGATAGGAAGCCTGCAGGAGGCAGCCAATCAATGATTTTCTCTCATCATTGTTTCTGTCTCTCTGGCTCTCTCTTTCCCTTCCTCTTTCTGAAATCAATAAAAACATTAAAAAAAGAGACTAACACAGGTAAAACAATTATCTGTTTACATGACATTTTATACAAAGTAGTATATTAATGTAAAAACAATCCATATATATATATATATATATATATATATATATATATATATAAAATTATCATGTTGTATACCTTAAACTTATATGTTATATGTCAATTATATCTCAATAAAATTTACCGTATCAATTTATTCTTCTATCTCCCATATCTCCAACATGTCACTTTCTACTAATTTTTTCTCAGCCAATAAAATTATTTTAAACCTCTACCCTAAATAAATAAATAACTCTTCCAAAGCCCCATTTGTAGAAATATGTACCTTTTAAACTACTACTTCTAATGAGTCATTGTTAACCACACTTCTTAAAAGAATATTTAACATATGCAATGTCCACCTCCTTAATCTCCTTCCTCAATTTTCAACAGTGTTGAACATCCCCACTAAATGCAAAATACAAATCTGTCCTCAGTGGCAGCCATTTTTATAAGTCAAAGAAGTTGACAAACTGGGTGCATGTTGGATGCTTGTATCTTAAGGGCTGATCATTTAACTGATATGCATCCAGAAAGCATTCATAAATCTGTTAAGAAGTCTAGTTTTCACAAATGTGTTGTTTTCCTGCTAAATCACTTTAATGCACTATGAAACTCTGCACCTAAACTCTGCCTGACTTTATTGCCTCTCTCTTTGTTTTCTCAATATATTATTCTTAGCATATTAATGCTGACTATTTCTACTCTTTTATACTTTGGAAATAACTTTCAGTGGCTGTAACAGTATTTAACTCATCATGGAAACAGTGGTATATTGATGATAAAGCAAATACAAAATGGTTGGTTCCATTCTGACATACTAATATTTCTCTCTCACATCAATGTTTCTCTCTCTCTCCATCTTCCTTCCTCATTCTCTAAAATTAAACATATATTTTAAAATATTTTTTTTATTGATTTCAGAGAGGAAGGGAGAGGGGAGAGAGAGAGAGAGAGAAAGAGAGAGAGAGAGAGAGAGAGAGAGAGAGAGAGAGAGAGAGAGAGAGAAACATCAATAATGAGAAATAATCATTGATTGACTACCTCCTACATGCCCCTCACTGGGGATTGAGCCCATGTGCCCTGATGGGAATCAAACCAGTGGCCTCTTGGTTCCTGGGTTGATGCTTAACCTCTGAGCACAACAGCTGGGCTATAAAAACATATTTAAAAAATAAAATAAAGAAAAGATGTGGTGTGTATATGCAATGAAATACTACTCAGCCCTAAAAAAAGATGAAATACTGCCATTTGTGACATCATGGATGGGTCTTGAGAGCATCACACTAAATGAAATAAGACAGAAAAGTCAAGAACCTTATGATTTTACTCATATGTGAGTTATAAAACTGAAAGTAACAAATGAACAAACAAGACAAATTAAAAAAACCCAAAACTTATAAACACAGACAAAAGTGTGATTGTTACCAGAGGAAAAGTGGGGTGGAAGAGGTAGAAAGGAAAAAGGGAGCCAAATATATGGTGACAGAAGGAGACTTGGCTTTGGGTAGTAAACATACAGTGCAATGTACAGGTGAAGTATTATAGAATCGTACACTTGAAATATATAATTTTATTAACCAATGTCACCCCAATAAATTTAATAAAATTAAAAAATAAAAATAATAAAACCAAAGAAATTAATGTAGAGGGAGGAGGGAATCAATTTTCATACCAAATTTCTAACCTACCCTTACAGCCTAAACTTTACTATATTTTATCAAATATTATTATTAAAAGAGCATTAAATAGAACTAAGAAAAAAGAATAATCTTAAAGTGTTCCACAGATACAAGAAAAAGTTTAAAGGAATATTCTATTAAATGTGTTTTCATGGAGGGATCAAATAGCATGCAATTATTTTATAATTACCTTTCAGCTCCTTGCTATGTAATTATTCATTTGGCTATATGTGCTTTACAAATTAGTACCCCCAAAGATCTAAAAAAAAAAAAAAAAAGAATTACACAGAACATGGTGATTATCCTTAGAGTTACATAGGTTCTCAAAGGGTAATTGCCATTTAATTTGCTAGGTCGAATTCATATCATGACCTCATGATAATTCATGTACTTAAGAGTGATTTGTGTGGTTGTTGGGGCCTCAAAACATTGTGCATGGCTGGAGTATGAGAAAGTACAGAACAGGTGTAAATCCTGGTGAGTGCTATGTATTTGTACATGTCCCTGGCTTTGCAGGGCTTGCAATAAATATTGTTGATTGCACCTGTGTTTGAAAGATACAGGAGACTACAAAAGGTCCTGCCATGTCAGCCCTGTGTTTATGTGTAGGTGTTATACAATAGTCAGCCATGACAGGAGTATTCACACCATGGAAACTGGCAAAACACTACAAGCCAAGGTTTCCCCCTCTCACTCAGAGATCCAATTTACCAGCATTCAAATGCTGAATTTAAATATCATTAAAAGAATGCTTTAATGAAAAGCTTAGTTTTCTAATAATTCCTAGTTCTCTAATAATAATTCTCTCTACTCACCAACTCTTAGACTTTAAGCCTTCCTCTGGGTAATTCCAAGTCTAGTTTCTATTTTTCCTTCTTTCACTAGCCTCTTCCAATCCATGCAAATACTAATGTACTGAGCACTAATTTGTAGAAAACCCATATTTTAATATTAATAGTTAAGAGCAGTTTTTCATTTGAATCCAGATCAGATAATCTGGGCTTGAATCTACAGGCCTGTGTTTACTAGATATGAGATTTGAATAATATTCACTTTTCCACACTTTTGTTTTCCTGTTTGTGAAAGGGGCATAAAGTTTCCACCTAATGGTGTTGTTGTGACAATAATAATGTCTTGTCTACAGGGTTGTTGTAGGGATTAAATGGGTTATTATATGCAAAGCTCTTGGAACTCTGAATATAGAAAACTCCATGCATGTACTTAGCATTGGGAAGATGGTCATGTCTACCTGGTACACTGTAGATACTCACTAAATGGCAATTGTTTCTGTACTTTTCACAGTTCTGTTATTTTACAGAAACTAGAGGCCTGGTGCATGAATTTGTGCTCTATTGGGGTCCCTCAGCATGGCCTGAGGAGATTGGGCTGAAACTGGCAGTCCAATGCCACTTGCAGCTCCTGCCTGCTGCTACCACTCATCCTGGCCCCACTGCACCTGCTGCAGGCTCACGCCCAGTCAATCCTGTTCTGGAAAGGCTCACCCCACCACAGCGGTGCTTGCCAACTGTGAGCCCTGTATCTGGCGCCTATCTGGAGGAAGGAGGAAAAGGGGCCAGGAGACCATCCATGATCAGCCCTTCCTCCGATGGGCAGTGGAACGCCCTTATGGGTCCCGGATCCATCCCACTGATGTTCACACCGGTTGTTGGGAGCCACCTGGCGGCTGCTTTTGTATCATTTCTTCCTTGCAGACTGTCTAGGGAGAAGGCTGTGGTGCCAGAGGCTGACTTTCTGGAGGCTGGTGGCACTGTTGGGATCATGCTGGTGGCACCAGCAAAGCCAGTCTGTCAGTGCCTGGCCCTCTCTGGAGATTGGACTTGCAGGGCTACTGAGGGAGTGAGTGGCTGCCACTGGGCTAGTAGATCACCGGGATGGGTTGGTCAGCTGAGTGGCACTCTTGCTGTGGGAGTGCACTGACCACCAGAGTGTAGCTCCTTCATTGAGCGTCCTCATGGTCAGTGTGCATCCATAGCTACCGGTCGTCCAGTCCTTCGGTCGTTTGGTCACTTGGTCGCTTAGGCTTTTATATATTTTTTCCAGAGTCAGGAAGATTGATGTCTCCTAGGCCACAGCCTAGCTATTTAGACAAGTTACTGTTGTCACATCTGATGCCATTTTCTGGGAGTGAACCTTTAGCTTCAAAAATGAGCAAGAACAAAGTAGGTGGGCCCAGTGACCTACAACCTATGGAAGGAGGCAGAACAAGGAGAGGTTGGTGACCTGACCTCTCTTTGAACTGACAGAGTGCTGCCTATAACACTCAGTGTGTGAACACTGCATGACTTTATTCTTATATTTCCTTTGAGCCTAGGGTACTATGGTGGTAGCATTACAGTGCTCTTTTGTGGTTTGGCTGGGATGAGTGGTAGTGAGGTTGGTTCTGGCCCATTTCTTCTCAGCTGCTTCTCTAGCCTCTCGCTATAACAGTGGTCCTATGTTCAATAGCACTCTGATTGCAGAGAGGCCCAAGAATGGGACAGAATCCATGAGACCCATTCCACATGCATGCCAATGCCAACAGAAAGGGGAAGAGAAGATGACTCACTGACTTATACCCAGTGGACAGAGCCAACTTGATATTTCAACTCATTGGCCTCTGTTGACTAAGTCCTCTAGGACCTCTGGATAAAGCTTCTTCCCCCAAAGCTCAATCTCATTAACAGGGGAATTCTTTTTTTTTTTTTTTTTTTTTAAATATATTTTATTGATTTTTTACAGAGAGAAAAGGAGAGGGATAGAGGGTCAGAAACATCGATGAGAGAGAAACATCGACCAGCCGCCTCCTGCACACCCCCCACTGGGAATGCACTCGCAACCAACGTACATGCCCCTGACCAGAATCGAACCCAGGACCCTTCAGTTTGCAGGCCAACGCTCTATCCACTGAGCCAAACTGGTTAGGGCAATAGGGGAATTCTTAGCTCTGAAAAATATGGTAGGTCCCAGCAGGTGTACAAATTGGCCATTAGGCTCCACAAGTGAAAACATATTCATGAGTGGGGCTATGTAACAAGAGGCCTGATTATATGTTTGCATATATTGGCTCCTAATACAATGTATGGTTTTAATTTGGCTTCTTGAAAATCTCTAAAATCACGCAGAAACTATGTTCACCAATAATTTCTCTGCTGAATTGTGATGCTCTCTTAGATTATAGAATTTATGCAAAAAATCTCTATTATCCACAAGAATCGGGAACCATAAGGTAACAAACATTTCATTCTCTAAAATCCCACGTGGTTTATAGTTTTTCTATTTTTGCTTTTTATCTGTAATTTCTTAGAAAAATCTTTGTTTTAGTACAAATCATGTCAATCTTCCAGGATGACCAATTGAATAAGAAAAAGAAGGAGGAGGAAGATAGAGAGGGAAAGAATCATGGCTCACACCCATTGGGAGCTTAGCATGTGTAAGAATCCATGCTAGTGTTCATATGCACCACTTCATGAATATACATAACAACCTGTGAGCACAGTGTAGTCATAAGCCCTGTTTTGCAGAAAAGGAAGTTGAATTCCAGATGATCACAGCGATAATCAATGGTATAGGACCCAAAAGGAAGCCCTCTGACCTAAGAGCTTTATGCTTAACTATTGTGCTTTATATTCTGGATTATGGGGTAGAAATAAAGGGATAGATTATGGGTTAGAAATTGTTATCATTAAATACATTACAACATGTAAACCATGTCCCCAGGAAAAACAACAACAATATATAACAGCCCTGATTTTCAGTGTCTGTTCATTCCCATGGTGTAAATATTCCCACTATGGTTCATTTCCATCTGCCAGTGGTTTAGTACCCAGCCTCTACCCACTGCTGCAAATCATTGACAAATATGTAATAAGATGTGGCCTGATGTATGTATAAGAGACTTGCATCCTGGCTCTAGGACCTTTTTGCTAACATGCTCAATATTTTTGAGCTTCAATTTCCTCCCTCACAACAAAACTTGAGAGAATAAATTGCCTTACTTTCCCTCCACCTCAAAGCATGAGGAAGGGTCTATAAAATGAGACTTGCAGCTTTTGAAAGTAGAACATATTTTATTAAACGTGAAGATGGGGAATCTGCTGGTCACTGAAAATATCACTTTTTGAGAAGAAACATTCCATTTCAAGTTTACTGAAATTCAGTAAATATAGTCATCTATTTTCTTTCTCAGCTCTTTATCTTGTCTAAGCTCTTCTTGAACTAATTTTCTTTTCGTAATAGTTGGAACAGGGACAACCAAAGTCACGTTGCAATTTCACCTTGGAAGAATTATTTTCCTATGGCAAAGTTTTAAAAGCTAGGATGTTTAATACAATTAGCTTCCTTTGCAATCCTACTTAATAGGTACATATCCTATGTATTACATTTGCATATAAAGGCATTATTGAGAAGTGACCCAACTTCACAAGACTGCCAGAGAATTCAGTATTGAAAAAAACCCCAAAAAGAATGTGTAGTATAAAATGGAGATAACAGAATTTGTTTTCCCCCCTGTCTGTGCTGGAGAGGGCAGCTTTCTAACAAAGGCATGGAGAGCCACCACTTCACTGGCTTCACTCTAAAAAATGCAAAAAATGTCTCATTTTTCTAAAAAAAAAAAAAATCTCTAAAATTAAATGAAATTGATTAGTTATTAAATACATATAGAGTTTTCACTGACTTTCAAAAGCACGTCCCTCATTTTTTTCATGTGCATGCCCTTTAAATATTATTTGCTACCTAGACGTTAAGTCAATATTTATCGTTGAGAATTAGCATGTCTTCGTCACTGGGAAGTATAGTCCACAGTGCAAGAAGAGCTTGATGCTCTGGTGTTGGAAGCTTGGCTATCTCTGTGCTTTCTCCTCCAACAGGAAGACGCCCTTTAGCATTCCCCCATTCCTTTCACAAATACTGAAGATGTGCCGCCTGCCAGGCAGAGTGAGGGCCCGGGGCCATCAAGAGGAATGTGGTGTGCCCTTGCCCTGGAAGAGCCCACAAATCTACTGAGGAGGACATTAGAGGAACAAAAGGTCTCAACACAAGGTGGTCAGTACTGGAAGAGAGAAAGAAACCAGGAGCTGTGGGAGGGCAGGATTATCTGCTGGCTACGCTGTTTCCAATTGCAGAGCACATGTGGGTGTATCACAACTACGTAGATTTTCTCTATTTTTTAAAAACATTTTTATTGAGTTCAGAGAGAGGGAGAGAGAGAAAGAAACATCAATAATGAAAGAGGATCATTGATTGGCTGCTTCCTGCCCACCCCCTACTGGGAATCGAGCTCTCAACCCAGGCATGTGCCCTGACCGGGAATTGAATAGTGACCTCCTGGTTCATGGGTCAAGGTTCAACCACTGAGCAACACCAGCTGGACTAGATTTTCTCTATTAACAAATCAATTGCTTTTTATTGATTTGTACAGAATCCTAAAAGTACAGATCAATACATTTAAGGATTTATAAATATATATTTTATTCTTGAGTTCAACAAAAATGCATACAGTATTTTTGAATTTCTAACCACAAATTCACATGTGCAAAAGGAATATTGCATATTTCACCATTAGAGTCCATCCTGCGTACTAGAATTAATTATCTGGGGATGCTTTGTTATTTTTAATCCTCACCTGAGAATATGTTTTTATTAATTATAGAGAGAAAGGAAGGGAGAGGGAGAGAGGGAGAAATATCAATGCGAGAGAGAAACATCAATCAGTTGCCTCTTGAATGTTCCCCAAACCGAGATCTAACTCGAAATCTGGGTATGTGCCCTGACCAGGACAATGTTCCAACCAACTGAGCCACATCAGCCAGGCCTTAATATATATATAATTTTAAGACCTTCTCCTCCTACTTTTTCTTCTCCTCCTCCTTCTTCTATTAATTCTCACCCAAGGTTATTTTTCCCATTGATTTTTTTTTTTTTTTTTGAGAGAGAATTAAAAGGAGAGAGGGAGAGAGAAATGTTGATGTGAGAGAGATGCATCAATTCGTTGCTTCCAGAACCCAACTTGACTGGAGCCAGGGATAAAACCTTCAACAATTCCATATGAGGGCCAGCACTCTAACCACTGTGCAGCACTTTAAAAATTGAGTTTAAAGAGAATAAGAGAGGGGGGAGGGGGAGGCGGGAAGAAAGGATATTGATGAGATATAACTGGAAACTTAGGTACTTGCCCTTTTGGTGTTTGGGACAACGCTCCAGTAAACTGAGCCACACTGGCCACGGCTTTAAAAAAAATACCAATGTTTGGGCCACTTTTTCCTTGGTGGGCAAGACCTGAGAAAATTCATAATCAAAGGTGGGATGTACTGTGGAGGGTGAGAGATGCCTCCAGAATATATGCTGCTCCAGTGACCTACACTGACCACCACATTTGTGGCACATGCTGGCTAACCTACAACACTGGGAGTTCGGCACCATGAGCCCAGTCCATCTATGAAGGTCCCTTTGAAATGATTTTTCTCAGAAATGATTTCCCACCTGGAAAGTTGGTGCTTGAGGTTCCCCAATTAGATAGCTGTACCTTTTCAAGAAGCTTCATTTTCTTAAAAAATGTAAGTACCTCTGAGGAATCACACTGTTATCTAAAGAAATCCAAAGCACCAATTTGAAAAGATATATGTACATCTATGTTCAGTGCAGCATTATTTATAATAGCCATGATACAGAAACAACTTAAGTGTCCATCAACAGATGAATGGCTAACGAAGATGTGGTACGTATATACAAATGGAATATTACTCTGTCATAAGAAAGAATGAAATCTTACCATTTGTGACAACATGGATGGGCCTAGAGGGTATTATGCAGAGGGAAAATAAGTCAGACAGGAAAGACAAACACCATATGTGGAATCTAAAGAACAAAACAAACTAACAAAGTTGAAACAGACTCATAGACATAGGAAACAGACTGATGGTTGCTAAAAAGGAGAGTGTTTGGGGACTGTGTGAAAACAGTGAAGGGATTAAGAAGTATAAATTGGCAGTTACAAAATGAGCATGCAGATGTAAAGTACAGCATAGGGAATATAGTCAGTAATATTGTAATAACTGTGTATGGTGCCAGGGTGGGTACTAGACTGCCTGGGTATCACTTCGTATGTTATATAAATGTCTAACCTTTATACTGTACACCTGAAGCCAATGTAATATTGATTGTCAACTGTAATTAAAAAATTAAAAAAATAGTTATTGGTTATTTGTATTATATGGAACTCATTTCCTGACAGCAGGCTTTGAAAGGTAGCAAGGCGGATCTATGAGCCTTGGGTTCTCTAACGAGAAGAGTGGCCTATGAGGGTTCCTCTCCAGGGACCATCCCTCAGCCAGGGCCTAAGCTCACTCCTGCAGCCCACCGCCTCCAAGTAGATCTGTCCTTCCTTTAAATGTCGCTTAACACTCACAGTACTTCTATAATTCTGCAGACGATGCTCTTTCATCTAGTTCTGACCCCTCCGTTTGTCATCTACAAACTTCTTCTTTGGAGCAGGATTCATGTCAAGAGAACCAAATAGGAAGCAAACGGAAAAATTCGTGAAGCCCATAAAACACAAATGGGAAAAAGCATCCCTGAGTCCACAGAGGGACGGGTCTGGGTCAATGTGGTCATCCTCTGTGGGCTACTCATACAATTAATGCCGTCCAGGCTCAAAGCATAAGCTCCTGCCCGCAGGGAGGCGGGCCATGACAGGAAATTGCTTGGGGGAGCACTTAGCGCATTCTGAGTGCCCTGTACATGTTGGGGATGTGAGCCTGCCTTCAGATGATGTCTCCTAGGAAGAAGGTGCTATGCAAATTCTGGTATTGTTATTCTTTTAGCACAAATTTATAATTGACTTTCGGTTAAATATTGCAGCAAGTTAAATTAATTCCATATGATTACAGTCATTAAACAAATGCCTGGTAATGACTGCCTTCTTATTTTAGCATTCCTCAACTCACTGGGGTAATGCCATCTAAGGCTCTTGCTCCATTGTTAGATTAATTGGGATGCACAGCCTACGGTTTGCAATAGAGCACACACACTGCTTTAGAGCAACCAGACCATGATTGAAGGTTACTTCTGGACTAATTTACCTTCCAGTTTTTCCTATCGCTCTTGCCATTCCATTAGTACAATTTACCAGTTGATTATAGCCTGCTGGTGGCTTAAGGCAATTTCTACCTGTTAAAAAAAAAAAAAAAAAAAAAAAAAAAAAAGAAGTGTGCTTTTAAAACAAACACATGGACAGGCACTCTTTCTCCCATGATTATTCTTCTGACACTGACACTAACCCAAAATGATAGGGACTGGGATGATTTCCACCTGTGTTTCCCATTGGTGCGGTCACCCCAAGAATCACCTGCCACCTTAGCAAGCAGGACAGAAATAGTTAAGTCCCGAGGCTGCGGGTGAAAACCGCTGCCTGAGAGAGAAGCCATGTAAGATGTCCCAGCCAGGTGTGCAGGATCGCTGCCAGGTGTGGACGGAGAGAGGCTGTCCTCCTCAAGCCACGCTTCACAATCCAGGTCATCTGTCTGCTTGCCACCTTAGCCACTGGCCTGGTTCTGTCGAGTACACGGAAGGGGAACACCCTGCCAGTCAGCTGACTGCCGTGTCAGAGCTGCTGCTGTCTGCAGCATCGCAACTGCCGGAGCTCTGGTCCTGCAGTTTCCTGGTCGCAATGCGGCAGAGCCAAGGCAGACAGCTAGGCACAAAGCGCCAGAGCTTTAAAGTGTTTTGTTTTTGTTTTTTTCTTTCCTGCTACCACTTAGCATTTCTCACATGAGGAGTATTTACCTTTGCGTAGCCAGCAGCAGAGAAGCGGTCTGCATGCACAGGACGGCTTCTCACTTGGCAGCGTGCATTTCCAGCAGAGCAGGTCCTGCTCGGAGCCTTGTGCAAACTGCCTGGCGGAGCGCGGCTGGTCTCCCACCACTGGTGGGAATGGTGCGGGGGCTCCTCATGCCAGGCCACCAGACCTGCAGGAATAAAGCTAGGACAAAGGAGACGCTGCTTGCCACCGTGGGTCTGGCTGGGGCCTGTGCGGGCACCTCCACCGAAGTGACGCTCTGGCTGTGCGACTCTCACAGCTCGCAGTTCAGGCTGGTCCGGGAGCTGGCGCAGATCCCCGGTGCTCAGTTAGAACTCTGAGGTTTCAAGGCGAAGCCAGACTCACTGACCTAAATCACTCCCAGTCCTCTCTGGATGCGGGGACAGCTGTCGACTAGCAGTGACCCAACCAGCCATCAAGTGGACAGTGCCCGTGACTGCAGCCCAGGTGCAGGTGGAGCCCGGGAGAAGGGCAGTCTAATTTCGGTCATCCGATGGCTTCTTCTTGTTTTCCTAAACACTCGTGCTCGCTTAAGTATACAGTTGTCTGGATTAGTCTGCCTTCCGTGCAGGCTTCATCTGCTCTGGCTGCAAATCAGGGTGCCAGGCAAGCCTGCTTTAGTCCTGGCTCCGGTCTGCGTGATGCTTGCTGTGCACTAGGACGGGTCACGCTGACAACAAAGAAGGAAGCAGGAAGCATCACTTTATCTTCTCTTGTGATGTTAGCGTGCTGCCCGTGTGTGTGTGTGTGTGTGTGTGTGTGTGTGTGTGTGTGTGTGAATTCATCCGATCGAACAGCCTCACAGATATCATCATGGATGTGATTTTAATGATTTTGGGGGAAAAAGACAGCCTGTGGAGACAGCGATTTGAGACTGCAGCACATTTAGGTTATTGCCAATTCGAGCTACTTTGGTTTGTGAAGCTGAGCCCTCAGGGACGAGCTGGGTAACTGGGGAGGAGATGGTAGATAAAGAAATAAAAATGACAAGCGTAATGGAGGCTCTGTGAAGGGACTGTCAGAGCATCGGTTCATGGATGGCAATTTCGCCAGGCTGAGACTGAATAATTCATAGAGTAAAATTACCCTGCTTTCACCTTGCCACCCGAAACCGGCATGATCCGAATCTCTAATAAATTTTCAAGATAAAGTAAAATGCCAATTTGAATCTGAAGAGCTGTTAAAGCCAGATGCTGCATCCCTGCATCTTTCGGTATCTCTCCCAATTATCCTGTGAGAACCGCACTTCATCACGAAGCACCACTACGAGGGAGAATGACTGCGATTACAATAGCAACAATAGGATGCCATCGAATGATCTCTAATTTACCTAATTTGCTAAGACTGGCTGTGTGTCTTAGCAAATTAGGTAAGACACACAGCGCCCATTGTCTGTCACCACGCCTCGCCCCCCGGATCTCTCTCTCGCACAGGAACGGCAGTGCGGCAGTGTGCGTGACACCTTCCGGGAAAGCCCAGCTGAGAGCATTCTCCTAGGACCTGGGTTACTGTGTCTCTTTTGTTTGGTCTGCATTTTTTTTTGCATTCTTGTTTTGTTTTCCCCAAAGACTGTACCCCAAATGCCTGTTTGGGGAAATGGTGAGCCTGTCGTGGGTCTGGGGTGGATTCGTTTATAACGAGAGAGCATCCTCACGTTAATTTATACAGCCTCTTTATTTTAATATGTACAAGCATGTGTTTACCGGAAGGGAGGGGAGATTCTGTCTTGGGAGAGGAGCTTTAAAATGCAGCCAAGATGAAAGTGGTGTCCTGGTGTCTTTTTTGCAAGCCCTGGTGTGAAGTGTTAAAAACGTCTCCGATGGAAACGTCACACCTGTAACAGCTCTCGTGCAGCCTTTATTAAAAGCGTGTATGTGCGATCGAGTGATTAAGCGATGCTTTGGGACAGCGTTGGCTGTTTGTGTCTGTTTGCTCTCTAGCGGAAGTCGAACCTAAAGAGAACTTTTTCTCTGCCAGGCTGCACGCTTCATCCCAGGGCAGCTCTGCCACCCTGAGAGAGTGGCATGGGCCATAAAGCCTCGCTGGGAACGGGCTGTAAACATTCAATGGGCATGGTGGCTTCTGGAATCACTCCCAGTAGTTTGAAGACAGTAAGTGGGTTCCCACTAGTCAGGTGATTGAAGTTTGAATACCTAAGGTGTGGTGTTGGAGAGATGAAGATCCTTGGGGAGAAACATACCTGTCTCCTATTGAGAGTTTTTTGCTTGGGTCTCCGAGCTCTGATAGACTCTCCTTAATCTGTTACCTGGCTTTCCCCCTTCCTGCATCCCCACAAATGCTTTTGTCAGAGGAGGTAAGTTGTATTTCTAATCATTTGTATAACTGATTGTGCTCCTCGTTGTCTTGTTTCAGGGGGTATAAGCTTTCTGTGCTGTGTTTTCTGTCCGCTTACTTTTATTCTCACTACCCTCAGGAAAACCAACAACTCTCCCCCACCCCCTTGTGTTTTCTAAATACACATGAAAATGTGGCATTTTAAAAAGTGATTTAACTATAGTTTTTGTTCTCTTTATCAAAATACTTTCAAGGTCTTAATGTTTTTCAAAGGAAATGGGAAAACAGTTTTACTTAGTAAATAGTTGTTTAAAAATAGTAGGCAATTCGCTAAATACCAATAATGTTACCATGTTGTTTTCTTTAGATAGCTCACATTTCTAATACTGCAACTGTTATTCTTATCTTTCCAGAAAGAGGTTTGGCTGTGAGTGACAAAGGGCTTTTCACAAGCCCACTGTCTATGTGCCAAAATGTTTTCTTTTTTTCTTAGAAAAAATAACATAGCCTGGATAATCTGCAAAGGGTTTTTATGATTCCTGGCATTTTAAATCTCTTCAGTAGTTAAAGTTTGAGCAGGGTAATTAATCACTGAGTGAGCAAGCTGTTTTCCATGTTTGATATTTAAGTAATAATGGCATCCTAAAATTATCTAAGAATAATTGGAAATCATGTGTTTGTTACTTTTTGAGGACTCAGAAACTAATTGCATTCACTTGGTAACAGCAAATTTGAAGCTGATAGTTTTTATGATTCAAGCATTCATACTTTCTATTCTTGGAAAATAAAGGGTTTGTTTTATATCTTTAAAATGTAAGTGCCACTACCACTTATCATGTGTTAGTACTTGCTAGTATAGAAATTCACTTGTTTTACCATAAAAAAAAAATTTATCATACAGATCTGCTAACTTAAAAATTTTGAGCTCCAATAGTTCCCTGAATTAAATATACTTTTCTTTTCAAACTCTAAGTAACTAAATGTAAATGAACATAGTATGTTTAAATAAGTTCACTAGGTAACTTATAGTCTATTATTAACAACTATTTCTACTATTTATGGACATATCTTACTTATAAATGCTCTGGATAACCATAGGTGCAAAAATCTACATAGATCACTACAATTGCAGGTAATTTTGAAAAATAACCAGCTGTGAAAGTGTACGATTAGGGGTTAATTTGGATGAATCTCAGACAATCATGGCTTAACAGTTTCTGTAGCTCATTATGTTTTGTTTGAGGTTCTTTTGGGAGTGGAGAGGTGGGTATGAAAGAGTTAGGTAAAAATTGTCTCCTCCCCCTTATTCCAAACTCCCAATCACTGCAGAGCACTCACTGCAGCTGTGAGGAGTGGTTTAAAATTTAAACGCCCATAACCACATTCATGGGGTCCACAAGAACACCTCCCACAGTAAGATAGAATGCATACATTTTATCACTTACTAATTGCAGCTTTTTCTGGACATTAGTGTATTTTAGATTTCATCTCATTATTAAGGTCTAGCTTAGAGGAAAAAAACTCTTGAGAGACATATTAAATCTACTTAATAGTTGTTAACTAGTTAACAAGTGCTGTGGTGAATAGATAGTATTTCATATAATCAACTCAAATATTCATAGTTGATATGCTATTTCTCTAATTAGCATATGTTACAAGAACAATGGCATATAGTATATTTCCTCCTAAGTTTTAAGTATGGAGAATTGAAACATGCCTTTATGAAGTACCAATATTTGTGCTACACTAGACTGTCAAAGAGAAAAAGGCAGGTGAGACAAAAGAAATGGGTAAAAATAAAGGAAAGCAATCTCATTAATCAGTGAGCTTTTTTTTTTAATGGCATTATCAAAAAGGTTAAAAATCTTGTGTCTGTGTACTGTCTTTTTAAAGAGCTTATTTTCTCCTTAAGAAAATCTTTCCAACAGTTTCTTATAAAAATTTGCAAACATACAGACTGAAAAGTTGTGAATACCCATATAGCAATAAGTGAGACCCTAGAAGTAACATTTTACTATCCTTGTTTGATTATATTGTATATACCATATCCAACTATCTACCCCTCTGTCCCTCCATTTAAAAATATTTTTATTGCTTTTAATGTTTTTAAAATTGATTTTAGAGAGAGGAAGAGAGAGAGAGAGAGAGAGATAGGAACATCAATGATGATAGAGAATCATTGGTTGGCTGCCTCCTGCTCACCCATGCTCCCCTCAATGGGGATCGAGTCAATACCTGAGCATGTGCCCTGACCAGGATTTGAACCATGACTTCCTGGTTCATATGTCCATACCATACCAGCTGGGCTCTGTTCTTCCATTAATACATCTCAATATTTTGATACATTTTGCATTAGTACACTTTAGTACAAGGTATTAATACACTTTAGTTTAAGTCATTCTACAAAATTACTTTAAGGCTATGCCTGCTGAAGTATTTAAATTCAGTACCTGTTTATTTGCAGTGCTTACTTTAAATAAAATTTATATATGATAAAGACAGAATTTTGAAAAACAACATACTGTTATTCCTTATGAGGCATTCACTATTTCTTTAACATGAATTGCTGAATGCAAACTCCCACGATCCTAAGCTCTAACTTGGAAGGTACAATTTATGTGTTTATGATGGAGGGATATGGGCCCTTCCAAGCCTCAAACCCATTACTCAGGTAAGTCTTCAACGTGGAGCAGGGCACCACTGGTAACTCAGCACCAAAACTGGGATGGGAGAGGTGTCAGGGCATTCATAATTAATTCCGAGGTCTCTTCCCATTCTTAGGACCAGTTTTACTTTTTTTCTCCTGCAGGCCCATGAAAATTAACACATTTGCTTTTGTACAATCACCAACTCTTTTTCTACTTGTGTTCTTCTCTTCTTCTTCCCTTTCCTCTTCTACTTTGCCCAATCAGCCTTCTCTTTTCTACTTCTATTAGACTTCTAATTTATTTTCCCCTCAGACAAGAGAACAAATCATTCTACAAGATTCAATTTCAGGGAAATGGTTATGGAAAGCAAAGATGGAGATTTAAATAATTATAAGAACTCTTCAGAGCTTAGTTTTTCTTGGCCTTACAAAAAATATAAACGAGTTAAGAATTACCCTCTCACCACCTCTGCTTGAATCCATCTCTTGGATCCAGTCTTGTGGAACTGATTTATCCATTACTTTCTTAACTGAACCCTAGACAAAGCTCCTCTAAGATTTTTATTGGGATAGTCTTAGGAATAAGGACATTTTCCATGCTTCCAAAATCTGCTAAGTTTGGTAGACTGCAGCATCCAGTCACCAGCTGTGGTCCATTGCACTTCCACCCAGTAGCAGCAGAAGGCCTGCCTATTAAGTTTTACTCCTGACCAAGGCCCTGACCCTGGGTAAGAAAATTCTCAGTTTTCTTTCCCCAGGCTTTGGTCCAAGTGTATATGGCAATCACTTTCTAGGTAGTGTCTCCCTCAGTCCATCTCTTTCATTCAGTTCAGCATGCCTAAAGTTTCATCAGATTCTAGATAAAGATATCATTACTTAGTTATGGCTGGGTCTAGTTTGGCTGGAATTCCACCAACTTGCCTATTTATTTATTTATTTATTTATTTATTTTTATTAAATTATTATCTGTGTACATATTTTAACATTGCCCTCCCATACATACCTTCCCTCCTCAGAGTTTTGTGTCCATTGGTTGTACTTATATGCATGTATACAAGCCCTTTGGTTGATCTCTTATCTCCCCCAGATCTCCCTACCCTCCCCGCTGTAATTTGACAGTCTGCTTGTTGCTTTACTGTCTTTATATCTATCTTTTGGTTCATCAGTTTATAATGTTCTTTATTATCCATAAATGAGTGAGGTCATGTGGTATTTCTCTTTCATTGACTGGCTTATTTCACTCAGCATAATGTTCTCCAATTCCATCCAGGTTGCTGCAAATGATAAGAATTCCTTCTTTTTTTTTTTTGGCAGCATAGTATTCCATTGTGTAGATGTACCATAGTTTTTGGATCCAATCATCTGCTGACAGGCAACTAGGCTGTTTTCAAATTCTAACTATTGTAGATTGTGCTGCTATGAACATAGAGGTGCATATATCCTTTCTGATTGGTGTTTCTAGTTTCTTGGGAAATATTCCTAGGAGTGGGATTACTGGGTCAAATGGGAGTTCCATTTTCAGTTTTTTGAGAAAACTCCATACTGTTCTCCACAGTGGTTGCACCAGTCTGCATTCCCACCAGCAGTGCACGAGAGTTCCTTTTTCTCCGCAACCTTGCCAACACTTGTTATTTGTTGATTTGTTGATGTTGGCTATTCTGACAGGTGTGAGATGGTACTGAATTGTTGTTTTGATTTGCATCTCTCGGACAATTAGTGACTTTGAGCATGTTTTCATGTGCCTCTTGGCCTTCCTTCTGTCTTCTTTTGAAAATATTCTATTTAGGTCCATTGCCCATTTTTTAATTGGATCATTCATTTTCCTTTTATTTAGTTGTATAAGCTGTCTATAGATGTTGGAGATTAAACCTTTATCAGTGATAACATTTGCAAATATGTTCTCCCATACAGTGGGCTTACCAACTTGCCTATTTTTATAAAGCACTAATTCTACCTAATAAAAGTATAATATGCAAATTAACCATCACTCCGCTACAGCCATAAGCCACGCCCACCAGCCACACCCATCAGTCAATCAGAGGGAGTATGCAAATAAACCCAACCAAGATGGCTACAGCCACAGAGAGCAGGAGGGAGGCTTGGGTTTCCCAGGCAATGGAGGAAGCCAAGCTTTCTGCATGCCCTTACTGACCTAGGCCTCCACTCAAGGTTGCAAAGTTTTAATTATAGAAGGTAAACAAACCCAAACAGAAATGGCTGCCAGCCACAGAATGAGCAGGACGCTTGGCTCCACTCAAGGCTACAAAGTTTCAATTGTAGAAGCTAAATAAATTCCAGATACCAGGGCCTCCGCTTGGGGGTGTGGCTGGCCTGCAAACCACCACAGGCCCCTCATTCAGGCCATCCCATGCCTCAAGGGAACTCCCATCCTGAACCGGGATACCCTTCAGGGCAAACCAGCTGGCCCCCGCCCATGCCCCAGGCCTCTATCCTATCTAATAAAAGAGAAATATGCAGATTGACCATCACTTCAACACACAGATCAAGATAGCTGTCCCTATGTGGACACAAGATGGCTACCACAAGATGGCCAGCAGGGGAAGGCAGTTGAGAGGGACCAGGCCTGCAAGGAAGGGCAGTTGGAGGTGATCAAGCCTGCAGGGGAGGGCAGTTAGGGGTGACCAGGCCGGCAGAGGAGGGAAATTGGGGGCAAACAGGCTGGCAGGGGAGCAGTTAGACATCAATCAGGCTGGCATGGGAGTGGTTAGAGGGTGATCAGGCTGGCAGGCAGAAGCGGTTAGGGGCAATCAGGAAGACAGGCAGGCGAGCAGTTGAGAGCCAGAAGTCCTGGGTTGTGAGAGGGATGTCTGAGATTGGAGAGGGTGCAGGCTGGGCTGAGGGACACCTCTTTTCCCCCTCGAGCACGAATTTCATGCACAGGGCCTCTAGCTGGTTATAACAGACTGGTTAAGATTTAGGCTCTGTAGGAAGACTAACTATTCAACCAATGCATTATTTCAGGCAAAGTCACTGAACCTTTTGAAGCTATACTTCTTCAAAACTTTCCGTATTACATTTCATTTGTATATGTTCTATAATAGGTAAGTTGCATATACATAAAATGTATGTAATATAACATATATAATCATATTACATTTTATTCAGTATATATAATGTAGTTGGCACAGTGCCTGGCACCTACTTGGTACTCATTGTATGTTAGTGTCATTACTGCCATCATCATCTGCAGCAGCATATTAACAGAAGATGCCATCATCATAGAATTCAACTGGCCCTCAATGGGGGTCATCTAACAGATTCTAGCAGACTGCCCTCTCTTCCTATGTCCAAATTTGCTTATCTCGATGGACCTCACATTAAAGTCCCTCCTCCTCCTCCTCCTCCCCCCCACACATACTTTTCAAAATATCTTTTTATTGATTTCAGAGAGAAAGGGAGAGAGAGAAAGAAATAGAAACATCAATGATGAGAGAGAATCATTGATTGACTGCCTCTTGCACATCCCCTACGGGGGATTGAGTCTGCAACCTAGGCATGTGCCCTGACCAGGAATTGAACTGTGACTTCCTGGTTCATAGGTCAACACTCAACCACCCTTGCCACACTGGCCCAATATGTCCCTCTGTTTTTAAGGTCTAAAAAGCCCTCAGCTTTTAGCTCCTGGTGGAGCAGAAATGACCACTAGAACTCAATGAATGATTAAGCTCTTCTACGTGAGTGCTCCAGGATTTTCTTCAGGGTCCCCATGACACCACCCTCCTTCTTTCAGAATTCTATTACTACAAAATCAATAGTGGAATATGTACAAGTATAAGTTTAATTTAATTTTAACAAAAGGGGAGGAAAGAGGGATTTCCCCTTTAGGAGGGTTAAAAAGCAGCTTCACGGAAGATTAATTCCTACCACATCATCTCCTAACCCTTTCTATCCCACAAAACAGAGCAGGTGACTGAGGCTCTACCAGAGCAGCACAGTTTTTATCAAGAGAGACTCTGCTCTGGTCCCCTGCCCCCCTCTTGAGAGCTGCATGTCAGAAGGCCCTGCTCTGCCCCTCTGTTGTTATTCCCTGTCCCAACCCTCCCCATGAGACAAGAGTCAATGGGTAGAGGGGACGTGTCCCCCAGAGCCCATGCCTCACCTTGCTCATAGAACATCCAGAGAACATCCTTTATGCCCCCACACACATCCCTGCACCTCCAACCTGCACGGCTGAGGGTGAATGGTGCTGCTAGTCCATGTTCTCCTAGACCTCAGAGGTGAACAGAGGAGGCTGCTGGGGAGCAGCCTCAGGTGGGCTGGAGTGTCCATGAGTGTGGGAGAAACTGTGTCTAATGCAAGAAAGAGCTGGAAGTGGGCAGAGGAGGGGTCAGGCCAGAGGCAACTGTCCACATTGCTGCCACATTTGGGCATGGAATGCCAGAGCAGGGGAGAACCCTAAGTTCAATCCTGGTCTCAGGAAGGTGTATTTGTCAAGGAAAGAGAGTAGAATTTATTTTAGTTTAACACCATGTTGGCTTGATTTGTAACTTTTAAATATTTAGAAATACAGTATTGGAGGCCTCCACGTGTACTTTGCCCAGGCTCTGCAATGGCTGGGTAAGGCCTGCAACTGAGCTAGAGATTGTGAAGGTCTCAGTTCTTCAAAAACCTGGTTGGTTGGTCATTGTTATATATTAGTGGCCAAGTAAATCTTTCCCACTAGTACAAAGGGAAGAAGGGTGTCTAGTCACTAAAATCTAGGAATCTCAATCTCTAGTTGATATTTTTAATTTAAAAATTTTCCTAAAATTAGTAAATTCTAACAATTTGAAGTTCATATTTTCATATAGAAGATTCTATATGTAAAAAATGTAAAATTAGTTCTCTTTCTCTCTCACCCCGACCCCTTTCTCTTTCTCATTATTCCTGGAGTATCAAAGAGGTAAACTATTTTTTTTTTTGTACTTAAACTAGCCAGAAATCCAGCAGCTAGCTGAACTAGGTAGGCTATAGTTAGGATTGCCAAAATGGCTATGGACCCAAAGGCACCTTTTTATTGAGCTGCTGGAAGACACAGTCTCTCTTTCACTGCACTAAATTTAGTACTTTGTACTGAAGAGGTGATTGGAAAACAGAGAAGTTAAAAAATTGATACCCAAGGGAAGGAGAGTCATTGTTTCATAAAATAAATTCTGGAATAAATATGATAATTTTCTCAGTTGGGTTACCACAAGAAAATTTACGGGACAAAAAGAGATTCAGGAAGTATGTTGAGGGAAAGTGCCTGGCTGTGCAGGTGTTTCACACACCGGAAATGCTGGGCATGTTAAAGTCATTTAGTTCAGCACAAAAAACACAGGGAGAATATAACAAAGTAACAAAGTCTAGCATTTGAGTCTCGATTTTGTTGCTCACACTGTTTGTGACCTTTGATGCACTTTTAATCCCTCTTTGGGTCTCAATTTTCTCATACACAAAGTAGGGATAAACCTGCCCTTCTCATAAGGTAGGAATGAAGATTAATTCAGTTGATGTTTACGAAAACACTTAGGAGAGTGGCTAGTGTGTAGTAGATGCTGTAGAAGCATTTGTTAAATACCAGAATAAAAATGAGAGAAGAGAAAATTAAAGTTCAGAGAGGTGGTTGAGCTGTACCCAATCACTCAGTGAATTAATAAAAGACCCTCTATCCAACACAGATATTAAAATATCCCTATTTCACAATTTTTATCTTTATTTACTTTCTCTTCTGAAAGAACCCCCTTCAGCAATTCATATAATTCTGGTTTGGTGTTGATGAACTTCTTTAGCCTTTTTTTTTTTTATTATTAGTGAAGCTCTTTATCTGACCTTCGATTCTGAGTGATAGCTTTGCTGGATAGATTATCTTTGGCTGTAGGTTCTTACTATTCATCACCTTGAATATTTCTTGCTAACAAATACGTAACTATCAACAAGTGAATCTAAAAACCAAGGGAATTAAAAAAAAATCTGATGAACAATATTAACTGTTGAATATAATAGAATCAGAGGTATGGAAGGGGAGTGAACTGACGATTCTTGGGGAAAAGGGGAGAGGGGGATGTGGGAAGAGACTGAACATAAACTGTGCACCTATAGATGAGGACAATGTGGGGTGGGGAAAGGGCAGAGGGTGGGGTGGGAAGCTGGTGGAGGAGAGCAATGGTGGGCGGGGGGGGGGGAGAACATTTGCAATAATATGAACAATAAAAATTTATTTTAAAAAAATAAATAAAATATCCCTATTTCAGAAGGCTGCATGGGTAAAAGCTGATTTTGGCCAAAATAAATGATATATTTATGTCTCTTATATTTCTAAAGAAGAAACAAACAGAACTTGAAAGAAATATTACAGTATAGTTGTCCTGATAAATGGTTAAGTTTTTGTCTTGCCCCTTCTATATGTTATATGTTGTTTTTCACATTGTTATTCTCTTTGAAAGTTAACTTCTTATTCTTGGACAATAAGTCTATCAAGATAGGTCAAAGATAGGTCATTACTGAAGTCAGTTCACCATTACAGAAAAGGGGCCAATCCTTCTTGCCCCTGCCCCCTCACACACCATCACTGCACTGTGACTGTCATTACAAAAGTATTGCAAATAAACGAAAGGAATTGGGAAATGCACAGAGCATAAAAAGAAAAATAAACCTCAATCACAATCCCACTACTCTTGAGACAAGCACTGATTGTCCTCGATATAATCGTGTATGGTGTGTGTAAATAAATTCTGAAGAGTGGACTTCAATTGCCTATTCTGCTTTGCAACCTACTTTTTTTAAAAACAAGTATATCAAGAGTATGCTTCCAAATCACTGAAATGGTTTTTAAAAACAGAGCCCATTTAATTGCTGTATATTATTTCAATATATATAACCCCATTAGTGGGACATTTAAGCTTTTCCAGATTTTCACTATTATAGGTGTAATTGAATGACATTAAATTTTGAACATGGCAGAATATATTGAGAATAAACCGGGCTTGTTTTCTAGGCCATGGGTTCATTATAAAATAACAAGTCTTTCTTTCCTTCTCTCCCCAAGGGCCCGCAGGGGACTCTGAGTCCTGACCATATGGACTTTCCTTGGTCCCAGGAGCAAGTCAACAGGCCCTTGTTTTCAAAAGTGTGTGCACATGGAGGTGAGTCAACTGGGAGTTCTAGGCAGGGAAGGGTTAAAGGCCGTGAACTTCTAGAGTCCTGAGGGAAAAGGGCCAGTCTAGAAGCAGAAAGAAGGGTGGGATTTCTCAGGAGGGAAGAAATCCTCAGGGGGTGGGGGTGGCAGGAAGCTGGTGGTGGCATCCTGGAAGTGGCAGGATTTGGAATGGGGGCTGTGGGATGTCTTGGAACTGCTCTCTATCCCTGGGACTGAGTTTGGTCCAGGGGGCTTGCTATTACTCACAGAGATGCTAGGCTTTCCAATGTGTATCAAATACAGAGAGCAAAATGTGTAGGAACTACCTTTCCTAAGTTCTTGTACTATTGATTCCCCACAATTCCAAGGGATGAAAGAGGAAAACCAGAACACAGAAAAATTATTAGCTTTCCACCAACCCTAGCTGGTGGTAATAAGCCAGACTTCATTTCTTTGGAAAAATCCCATGGTGCCCAAGCATCAGGTGGACTTCTCGTGTATGTATAGCCTAGTATGCCTGAGTATCTGCTTAGGGTAAATTCTTAGAAATGAAATCACTAGAAAAGGAGTCCAAATAGCTTAAGGCTTTTGTATATATTGTGCAATATTTATAAATTTCTTCATGTTTCAAGTCTACCGATTCTTCTAGGTATCCATCAGAAAAGATTGTTAAGGAAAAGGAAGAAAAGTAAAATTAGCCAAGCTAATTGATCATTAAGTATAATCCATCATTAAATCTAAATTTTCATTTATGTTCTACCTCATCCCAGAAGACTTCAATTACTGGATTACTTTATTGATAAACCCAAGAGATAGTTAATCATTATGTAAGCAAATAACAAATTTCCATACAATATATTGACATTTACTTTATCATTTATGCAAATTGGCAAGCAATTGCTTAAAAGACTGGAAAGAGGCACTAGAATAAATAGAAGTAAACTGAAACCGGCCCCTCAAAACCTGCTGAAAATATCTTAAGTGGCTATTCAGTCCTCTTAGGGCAAAACCTAACTCCTTGGCAAACTCCCCAGTTGTATAACCTTGGGCAAGTTACTTAACTTTTCCGAGCTTCGATTTCCTCTTCCATAAGTAAGGGGTAATAATAGAACTGACTTCATGGATTGTTGGCAGAATGAAAAGTGTTAAATGTGATATATTAGAAAAGTACCTGGCACTTCATGAGCACTGTAGATATCACTATGAGTGGGCAGCATGCTACCCAAGGCGTGCCTCCCGCCTGACCCTCCAGGGTTAGCACTCACACTCCAGTCACCCTAGGCCCCAGTGATACTGAGATACTTGCAACACTCTAACCTTATCTCGCTCTCATTTTTCTAGTTTTTGTACCTGGGAAGACCTGTACCCCTCCCTTTCCTAGTGAATGCTATCATCCTTCCAGATTTAGCTCCTCTGTTATCTGTCTCCCTGCAAAACCCTCAATCTGAGCTGGGCACATTTCTGATGGTCACGTATGAGATTTAGCAGAGTGTATTTTAATTGTCCATTTACATGCTGAACTCGGGGAACAGGCCAGATTTATTGTTCTAGCTCCAGGCCTCAGCCCCGTGTGGCCCATCACAAATATCCAATACTCATTTGCTGAGTGACTGCATTTGTCATAGGAACATTGGGGAGGAACAGGAGTATTTTTATTTGTAGTATTTTCAAGCATTTCCATAAACATTTGATTTGTATGGAACAAACACACAAGGCTAATTCCCACTTTTACGGAGGTGGCAAATGAGGCTAGGGAAGTAAAAGGCCTTGCCTAAGACGTCATAGAAAGCCAGCCAGAACAGAAGCCCAATTCTTCTCATACCCCCCCCCGCCCTCCGGCACCACTTTTTTTTTTTTTTTTTGCATTACATGGCTCATTCTTTCTAGAGCAGTCTCCAGAAGAGTACTTTTGGCTAAGGGATGATCCCTCCAAGTTGGAGTTACAAGAAAGGCAGAAATGATAGCATAAAACCTGGAGATAATTAGCTGGTTGGAAATGTGGAGTAGGCTGATGAGGGAAAGGGATAAAGGCCAGGTTTTGGACAGGTGCTTTGGGAAGATGAGCGAATGGCCCAGCGATGCACCCTGCCTTTTGGCAGGAGAGGTGGATCAGAGAGTCCTTATGCCATTTACCAGGGCTTTAGGGAAACCCCACTCATTCTGGCCTCTTTCCTACCTGCCCACCTCTCTGGGCCTTACTACCTTTCAAAACCTGCCTCTGTAATCCTGGTCCATGGCACACGGAGGCGAGTCAGGGTTCACCAAGCATGCGAAAACTGGCTGCCCACCGCTTTCCTCCGATCCACTATACACTTTCCGCTCAGACCTGTGCTCAATGTCTCACCTGCTGTTTTTCTCTGCTAAGTCGTCAGACTTGGGTTTTAGAAGATGGGGGAGGCAAGAAGGATCCACTCTTAACCATGGTTATGTTTATGCTCAAGAAGAATGAACCCTCTTCAGAATCTCATGCCTCAGGTACCAGTAAGAAAGGGGCAGTGACAGTGCTTAATTGC
Source organism: Pipistrellus hanaki (assembly GCF_964339955.1). Taxonomy (NCBI): domain Eukaryota; kingdom Metazoa; phylum Chordata; class Mammalia; order Chiroptera; family Vespertilionidae; genus Pipistrellus; species Pipistrellus hanaki. The sequence goes on along the minus strand of NC_140504.1, from coordinate 129,513,033 downwards.
ATTGCACCTCCCTGGAGTCTTTAATTAAATGATGTTTTTAGAATTTTGGAGAGTTGAGCTGAAGTGCTCTTTTGTGCTGCCTTTGATTTTCAGTCCCTTCTGCTCTGTGAGCTAGATCATGGTCATCCTTGATACATTTCTGTCCAATTTCAAACAGCTCTCAGATCATGTCTCATTTGTATCTCACACCCATGTACTTGGAGCACATGGATTTCAGCAACTTAACGTAAGGCAGCCGCGGAGCCAGCAGATCAGAAACTCAGCTCCTAACTGCAGGCTCTGGCTCTTCCCTCACCCCTCTGAGGATATTCCTCCCAGGACCCACCTAACTCCCAGTCCCAGGCCATTCCTACAACATAAAGGTTTCTGAAATCAAATTTTGAAGATAAATGGTTTGGGGAGGAAAGGGCTGAATGAACTTTTATACCAAGTTAACAAAGGCAGAGACCCCATTTAAATTCTCATCCCATCAACATTAGCTGTTTTGCCAGAGTCATAGTAAATGATCACTCCTTGTAGTCTCAGAAAAGATTTCATGCCCCAACCGGTTTGACACCGTGGATAGAGCCTGCAGACTGAAGAATCCCTGGTTCCATTCTGGTCACAGGCATGTCCCTGGGTTGTAGGTTCCATCCCCGTGTAGGAGGCAACCAATCAATGTGATTTGTCTCTCTCTCTCTTCCCCTCCCTTCCACTCTCTCTAAAAACAAAACTAATGGGAAAACATACTCCTGCGAGGACTAACAACAACAACACAAAGATTTCATTCATTTAACACATGTGTCAAACACAAGGCCCGCGGGCCAAATCCAGCCCGCCAGGCCTTGCAATGTGGCCCGCACCTTGCTGTCATCACTGCACTCCGCTGTCAGTTTATGACATTGTCAGTTTATGACTGTTCAGTAAACCATTCGGCCCGCGATTTAGGCTGGATTTTAGATTTTGCCCCCTTCTCTGCTTGAGTTCGACACCCCTAATTTACAACAATGGGCCGTAACAATAAGGCCAGCTGATAGCAGGGAGGCGGAGAGATGCTGGGTAAAAAGTGTGGACTATGGTATGAAAAAGGCCTGGCTCTCAACCCTGCATGGCCATGGGTGGTCTGTGTGACTTTGAGAAGTTATTTCTCTGGGCCTTAGTTTCTTAATTTTTGCAATGCAGATATTAACAACTACTTTGTAATGTGGAAAGGTTCCCAATACCATGTATCTCCAACACTTAGAATACCAACTTGTAAGCAGGTGCTCAGTAGAAATCTGTTGAACGGATGAAATGAATTTGAGATAACTTATGGTGTACCTCGCACAGAGCCCGGTGCATGGTGACCAGAGCTTTCAGCTATCAGATCTCTACAGAAGCGCCAAGAAGCAGACATGTTTCCCTAAACTAATATGGCAATGGAATAAAAATCATTGTGTATGAAAGAAAGAGATCATTTGTTTGGTTGTTGTGAAACCAATTCTTCCTATGGTCATTTTGAAGACCACAGGGGAAGAAAGTATCTTTTAGATCATCTTGAAACGTAGTTAAGGAAAGGGACTTTACCTCAATCTTCCTCATGCTTTCTGGCTGACAAGTTTAGGCGAGCCAGAACCTCTGGTGAGTTTGTGAAGTTCAGGCCATTGGTACATCCAAATTGCATCACATTTGCACATCTTGTGTAAGTTCACAATGGGCCATTGTCTCCTCTGCCCCAGGGCACGAAGGCTTGTCTGGAAAAGGTTAGTTGTTGCCATTAGGGAACCTTGTGCAGCCAAGACTGCAGTGCAATGTGAAGCAGAAACAAACCCGGGGCTCTCCAAAGGATTGCCAAGCAATTCACAAATGTGTTTACTTAAGAGGTAAGCATAACACATAATCTTGTATAATATTATGTCTAGGAAAGTTCTGTGACTCTTGCTGTAAAATGCCCACATCGTATTCGAATAATTGCTTCACATTCACCTATCAGGGTCTTAGATCAATTTTCAGCTTTATCCAAATGCCTTTTGGTAAACTAAACAAATTTTGATTTCTTGATCTTTTACTTCTACCCCATTTATGCAGTTCTTTTTTCCCCTTATTTTAATATATTATTATTATTTTTAATTGATTTCAGAGAGGAATGGGAGGGGGAGAGATTAAAAACATGAATAATGAGAGAGAATCATTGATCAGCTGCCTCTTGCATGCCTCCTACTGGGGACTGAGCCCATAAACAGGGCATATGCCCTGGCCAGGGATCGAACCATGACCTCCTGGTTTATAGGTTGATGTTCAACCACTGAACAACACTGGCCTGGCTTTCTTTTTTCTTGGCATATCTGAGACTAGTCTTGATTAAGAAAAACAGCATTAGCTTTAGAACCTCAACAAGCAAAAAGTGCCATTGGAGTTTCTTGAATGAAGTGGATGGACGGGGAGAAGGACTGACGAAAAAGGGGTAACTTTCTGCATTGTTTTGTATCTCACAGTGTTTCAAGAGCTAGGAAATGCATAGCTTTGAAATAGTGAATCCAATACTCATAGACCTAACAAAACCACTTGCTTCAGGCAACTGAATGTCTAAATCTTCTAAGATACATAATATTGAGTATTTCTCAACTTGGAGATCTTCAGGGATAGAGGCATCACTGTCTGCTTCAGTAACCGACTGGAGGGTTAATTTTTTTTTTTCTGTCTTCAATGGGAACTTCTTTTATCTTCAAAATGGTAAATGGAAACTAATCGACCACTCTTTTTGTGGCAGACAAATAGATTGTTTGGTCCTGATGCCCATTCCTAATCACTTTTTTCCCTTCTTGTCTCCATAATAGAAGCTGGGAAAGTCAACGACTCCCTTTTCCAGCTTTCCTGGCAGAAAGAAGTGATGATGTGAAAATTCCAGCTGATGTGGCGTCGTTGGAGATCTACTGGGGGTGGTGATGGAGCAGAGTTCTGGATAAGCTTTTGTTTTCCTGATAAAGATTGATAAATACGTCTTGAGATACCACTTTTCCTTTCTTCCTGTCCCGAATGCAGATGGAATGCCTAGAGCTATAATAGCGACCCCAGAGCCATGAAGGAAAGGCCAAGAGAATCACAGACATTGATCCTATATTTGTGAGCTATTGAACCACTGCCAGCAACCACTAACCTCCAAACTCCTAATAAGAAAAATCCATTCCTATCCCTTTAAGTCACTGCCGTTGGGTTTTCTATTCTATTTACCATTGATCTTGGTGCTGTCTGAAATGCATCATCTAAAAGACTTCCTGGCTGGAGAGTCATAAATCCATTCAATTTCTCCAGGCGGGCTCTGCTCTCTGACTGCACTTTCCTAAGCCCCTCCCTTCCCCAATCAAATCAGGCTCATGGAGGCATTGGCTCCTTTGTTGCTTTTCTCTGTTTATCCTGGATTTAGCTCTCTCTGCCACCCCACCCCTAGATCTGCTTCACATTTAAGGGCACACACTTATCTGTAGTCTCTCCTGTAGGCCCAGCTCTGCACAGTTCCCCAGTAAGACACATGTGTGTTTTGTGTAGCCCAGATTCTCCTGTGCGGTCTCATCGTAGTTACTGCTCCCATCACTCTGTAAATGCATTTGCACTTGTTACATCACATGTCCTGTTTTGTTGAGTTTGTTACATCACATGTCCTATTTTGGGGACAATAATAAAATCAATTCAGTGTCTCTCAGTTCAATATTAGTTTGTTGAATAATGCCATTGGAGTTTCCTGCTTTAGCTTCTCACAAGACAAATTTTCCAGCTATAATGCAGTTCACTGGCTTCTCCAAGTCCCTCTGCTGGAAATGCAAAGCAGGGGCAGAAGAAATGCATTGAATGGAATAAAGAAATTACATCAATAGCCATTGGTTTCTTAAAAAATGCTACATAGCATTAGTTCTTTCATCATTTCAGGTAACCATGGACCGTCTATAAATAAAAATGAGTTTCTATAAAGCAGTTTTGATTCTAGAAGCTTCTTTATAATCACAGATCTAATGCAAAAGTTTTTTTTAAAAAATCTTTTATTGATTTCAGAGAGGGAGAGAGAGAGAGAGAGAGAGCTATCAATGATGAGAGAAAATCATTTATTGGCTGCCTCCTGCACACCCCACATTGGGAACCATGTGCCCTGACCAGGAATTAAATGGTGACCTTCTGGGTTCATAGGTTGAAGCTCAACCACTGAGCCACACAAGGTGGGCCAAAAGTTTTTATTTTTATTTTTAATAAGACTCAATTTCTCTTTAGTCAAAGTAAGAAAACATACCCCTAGACACTGAATAATTATTAAATAAAATAAGATGGTTGAATTAGATTACCTTTAAGGCTCCTTCCAGCTTCAAATATGTGATTAGAAAACCCTTTTAAGACTTTTGTTTGGTAAAGCTCATCTCTCTAAGTGATCAAGTGATAATTTAGGGAACTAAAGAAATCTATTTCCTTCTCTTTCGGGACAATTGATCCCAAAGCCATTAGATGAAGAAGACAAAAGTAGAGTTTCATGTGTGTGTGTTTCTGGGGGGGGGGGGGGGAGGGTTTGAGGAGAGGAGAGGAGGTAGGGGGGAGTGAGACATCATGATGACATCCCAGGATGGGATGTCAGAGCCCAAGTAAGGTGAGGAGGTTCTCCGCATGGAAAGGTGGTTCAGTGTGGAGGATGGTCAGATAACCAAGTACAGTAAGAGTAATGGAAACCATGTGTGTTAGTCAGCTTGGGCTGCCATAATGAAATACCATAGATGAAGTAGCTAAAACAAACCAGTGTTCTATTTTTGTTTCTGGAGGTTGCGATCGGCATGTCAGTATGCTCCAGCTCAGGGGAGCAGGGGTTGGGTAGGGGCGGGAGAGGGGAAAGGGGAGGGCCTCTTTGCCTGGCTCCAATACAGCTAGCTTCTGTGCCTTCACCTGGCAGGGAGTCTGGGCACTGCCGCCACTAAATCTGTCAGGAGGGTCCCACTTCCCTGATCTCACCCCAACCTATTCAGCTCCCAAAGGCCTGTCAGCAAATGCCATTGCATGGCTTCGACATATGGATTCTGGGAGAAACAATTCAGTTTACAGTTTACATGCTTTTTCACTATCAGAAAAGAGAGGTGTGAATTAGAAATACATAACAGGAGAAAAATAGAATAAATCTATGGGGTTGGATTGGAAGTGGAGAAATTAGTATGAACTCATGATTTTTAACCTATAGATAGATATAGAATAAATACAAGTGAAGTGTATGTAAACATGTGTATTTGCATCTATATTCACCAGCTCTGTCCATTAAGAGTGCTTGGGAGCAGTCCTGTTGGCAGAAATGGACACATTTAGGGGCCAGATATTGGCCTCGCCACTAAATGGAACCAGGGCTCCTCAGAGCAATGTCTAATTCCAGGGTTGGGGCAGGCGAAGCACGCCATGAGCCTTAAGCACATTTCCGTGCCAGAAACCAAGAAGTGCTCAAGGAATGATGGATGGAGTCATATAAAAAAAGCACAGACTCATGCTTGAATGAGTTCCTACTGCCAAATGCAGAATAATTTCAGCATGAAGAGAAATAATTTTACAGATTTAACAGAGCAAATAAAATAGGAACTTATGAATCCTTACATTTTCATAAATAAAGTGAAACTTGGGTGAGAAATAGGATATTTGCATAGTGACAAAATACCATTCCACAGGAGATATATTTATTAGAAAGGGAAAAGCAAAAATAAATAAATAAATAAATAAATAAACAAACAAACAAACAAATAAATAAAAATAAAATAAAATAAAATAAATAAGAAAAGAAAAAAAAGAATGGGAGAAGCAGTAACTCGGCAGGAAAGAAGCCTGGTGAACATTACCTGAAGCGATGGAATGGCCCAGCGCCTCCAAGGGGACAAACTGAAATCGTGCACCACCTGTCAGGGCAGGGCGGAGCACCACTTCCATGTTATTCTTGCCAAAGATGTAGGACCTGAATCAAATCACGAGAGAGGAGCAATAAATCCAAACTGAGGGATGTTCTACAGAGTAACTATCCTGTACACTTCGAAGTATGTCAGGCGCATGGAAACCAAAGGAAGATTGAAGAGCTGTTCCCAACAGAAGAAAGGGAAGATGGGCGCTAATGCAATGTGTGATGGCAGACTGGACCCTTTCACCATAAAGGTGAGACAGTGACGAGAAAATAGGAGAATCCCGAATAGGCTCTGAGGATTAGAGGGCAGCAGTGTGTCAGTGTCAACCTCCTGACTCTGATGGTGGTGCTGGGGTCACGTACGAGAATGCCCATGATAGTAGAAGAGAATCTACCCTGAAGATATCAGGGTGATGGGGCAGCACTCAGCCTCCAATGGCTCAAAAAGGAAAAGGTCTTTGTAACTGCAGCTCTAATTTTTCTGTAAATTTGTGATTATTCTGCAATTTAAACATTTTTAAAATTAAGCATTTTTCATAATGAGTCTGAAACAAAACCCAATAAAATTTAAAAGCAAAATCAACAAGTTTCCATCATAAAAAAGCTGCCAGCCCAAAGCCGTAGAATGTACAACACCAACAGTGAACTGAAGTAAACTATAATCCCTGGGTGATTATGATGTGTCAGTGTAGGTTCATCTACTGCAACAAATGTGCCACCCTGGTGGGGAATGTTGATCATGTGGGAGGCTATGCTTGTGTAGGGGCAGGAAGCATATGGAAACATTTCTGTACTTTGCTGTCAATTTTACTGTGAACCTAAAAATGCTTTAAAAAAAATAGCCTTTAATAAAGAAAAGGAGGACAACAACCTATTTGTTGTAGAGTTTGCACAAATATAAACTGAGCCTTATTATATGATACGAGTATATACTTAGCCTACTTGACAGGCACTTACTAGACACCTATGTAATGCAAGACCAAGTGCCGCAAGGATTTTTAAAACCTAGTCTGATGTGGATGCTGCCCACAAGGAACTCACAGGTGGTTATTTATATATCCATGCCCCTTTGTGACTCTAGTGGACAAAGCATTTATTTAAACCGCTCCTTAAAACGGCACACATTAACAACTAACTGTAGAAAGGAAAGGAAACTAAGTTATGAGTTTGGAGTCAATTTAATAACACAAAAGAAATAACACATTCAGAGTGAGTTGTAGATTCCTGGAGCCAAACTCTTATGGCATACAAATAATATAAATAAACCACCTCGGTTTATATATACTTGATTACATCTCTCTGGTAACTTTTATCTTTTACCTTCACTATGAAATGATGATACATACATTGAAATTAGACTAACCTAATAAAGAACTGTTTATTTTTTAAAGCAATGGATATTTCTATCAGTCCAGTTTCTGGGAGGGTAGGGGTGGGGAAATAAGGAGGGGCGGTATTGTTGAGCCAGGTGATGACCTTCTAAGAGAAATGTGTGCTTCTTCGAACAGCCTCTTACTACTTTGACATCTTGCTTTGCAGAGCATGTCCACTGCTCATTCACCTGAACTTTTGTTTCCAATTGCAAAAGCCAAGTCCAAGTGCTAGCATATCCCCAATCAAAATTTTCCAAAAGCTCCCATTTAAATTTCTTCCTTCACCAAAGGAATGTATTGGAAATAGTAATAGGATTCTTATTAATATTGATGTACACAAAATAGAAAAACCTACAGTTCAGCTTAAATAGACTTTTAACCATTTTCAACTTTTAAATTTAGATTTCAGATAAACCTACAGAACTTATAGTTGCAAACTCAGATCTTAGGTGACTATACTTCATGTGACTGGCTAAATCAAGCCACATGTTCTATATAATAAAACCCTAATATGCAAATTGACTGAACGGTGGAATGACCAGTCACTATGATGCACACTGACCACCAGGGGCAGACGCTCAACACAAGAGCTACCCCCTGGTGGTCAGTGTGCTCCCACAGGGGAAGCACTACTCAGCCAGAAGCAGGCTCATAACTGATGAGGTCAGTGGTGGTGGAGGAAGCCTCTCCTGCCTCCACAGCAGTGCTAAGGAGCAGTAAGCTTAGTGGTAAGGAGCAGCAAGGGGTTCCGGACTGTGAGAGGGATGTCTGACTGCCAACAAAGGCTTGATCCCTGGGATGGGGCCTCAGCTGGCAGGTGGACATTCCCCTAGGGGTCTTGGACTGTTGAGAGCACACAGGCCAGGCTGAGGGACCTGCCCTCCCCAATCCCCAGGACAAATTTCATGCACTGGGCCTCTAGTATATATCTATATTAGAGAAGAAGGGAGAGGGAGAAAGACATAGAAACATCAACAATGAGAGAGAATCATTGATCAGCTGCCTCCTCATAATCCACAACCCAGGCATATGCCCCGAGTGGGAATTGAACCAGGGATCCTTCAGCCTTCAGATACTCTATCTACTGAGACAAACTAGCTAGGGTTAAAACAAGTATTTTTCTCATTTTGTAAAACCACATTCTTATTTCTGTGTTGTTTTGTAACCTTTGTCAGTAGTCAAGGGTCTTTGATTTATCTATGATATGTAGCAAACATCTCAAAAAAAGAAAAAAATTTATCTTTTTCCAAAAGTTGGAATAGATTTGCCCCATTTAGTCCACATTTTCCTGTCTGGTTTCCTTGACACCAATATTATTAGACACGATTCAGAATTCAGGTGAGAATGAGAGTAGAGATCATTGAAAAAAAGGGGAAGCTAATTACCTGGTCCAGGTGGGCTTTGGCTTTCGTGAATATGTATAAAATACTACAACTTCAGGGGCCAGTCTAGATAAGCAGCCTGGGAGGCAGAGAGGATCAAGGAAAGGCCCTGAGCTTTGGCACCAACTGGCCACTTTCACGTGATCCTGGGCAAGCTGCTTGAACTCTGTAATTCTTGTCTGTGGAATGTGAGGAGTAATATCTATCACACAGTGCTGCTGCGAGAATTAAAATGAGATAACTTATGTGACTGTTGCAAGCCTGTACATGTAAAGGGCCTTCGTATGCACAGAAATGCCTTAAGATGACTCCTGTTTGTCCATCCTACCTAGGGCGTGTGTGATCTAATCTACTCCAGTCTCTAACAGGTGAACAGTTAATAATGTCTAACCAGCTGCTGCATTAGTTAGGATGGCTCTGTTATACTGCAGTAACATGCAATCCCTAAATCTCAATGGCTTTCAAAGAACTTTAAAAAGGTTGTTCTTTTTTTTTTTTTTCACTTAAGCAGAGGCCATTGCAGGTCTGTATGACTCAAAGATCACCTCCTTTGAATGGCTCAGCAAGATACCTCCTTATGCAAATAGGCTCCTGTGAAGCTGAGGCTGGAGAGGATTGTGCAATGAGGACCTGATGCTTTGGCTCAGATAAGAAATGCCATTTCTAATAACTTTTCATTGGTAAAAGCAAGACATATGGCCATACCTAAACTAAAGGAACTAAAGAAATGCGGTCCTCTGTGTTCCCAAAAGAGAGATCCAGAAATATGGGTGCCAAGCACTAGGGCCTTCTAGTCTACCACAGTCAACGATCTCTAATCAAAAGAGGAACAGGGGTGGTGGTGTCTGTAGGGCTGTTAAAAGGTACTAGACAAGTTATTAGAATTCTAAACTTGGCAAAATACATACAAACTTATTGGCCACTCTAGTAACTTCTGAAAATGATATCCTGGTTTAAAATAATAAGGCTGCTTCTTTCCTTATACATTGCCATCAGCATACTTTCTATTCCCTATTTTTCATCTTTTCTGCCACTCCAAGAAGTGGCAATGAATAAGTACCAAGCACATAGTAAGTGCTTACAACTCATTTGTTGATTGATTAACACCATCCCAAAGAAACCACATTTGTCGGGGCAATGAATTGATATATTATGTCCAAAGTCACAAGGCAGCGAGGGAGCCAGAAAGAGACTTTCATGCTTGCTGCCATTGGCCACAAGACTACCTTTATTACTTCCTTGAGAAAAGTTGGCACCAGGAGAGTTATTCATGTTTGTTGGCAGTTTTCAAAGGTGATTACCGAGTGTAGCCTTGGACTGTAGTCCTGCCTAGAATGTCGGGAGCAGAAATGGTGTAAACACTGTCAGGCACAATTAGAGAAAAGGCCCGACTGCAGGTCATTTCATGGCTTCTGCCCAGAGAGAAGTACAAACTGCCACTCATCTTCCAAAACTCAGCTCATATGCCACTTCCTCTGTAAAGTCACTGCTAATCCCCACTCAGAATTAGTAGTCTCTGTGGATTTTTATACTTCTGGTGCTAGACGGTCAAATTTCTATTCATAGTATTTCCAGGTCCTTTTCTGGATTTTTTTCCCACCTCCCTGAAGACACAGATCTGAGCTTGTTCAGATTTTACTGCCCAGCATCTGAGAGTTTTCTTAGACAAAGGGGGACAAAAAGAACTCTTTGGTGAATGAAATAGAAACCCCACACTATCTTAAAAAAACAAACAAAACAACAACAACAACAACAACAAAAAAACCCAAATGGCAGAACTGGCATCAGACCTTGCTGCATTTTAAAATTACAAACCAACATCTATATGCAAAGAAGAAAGATGGGACGTCATGATTGTATGCTCAGTCCATGCCAGAGAGAGAAATTGGTTCCATCGAGAGCCAAGCTCTCTTGTACAATTCAATTTGATCCCCAATGGCCAAGCTGATTAATTGTCAGCTCCAGCCTTTCTTCCCAATAAACCCTAATCCCTCATAATTTGCCATGAAATGAGTGGGAGTTGGCTGTTGCTGGCGTGAATAACGGAGGTCTGGTTCAAAGCTCCCCAGGCCTATTTAAGTGAGGTGGGGATGGGGCTGCGCCCCGAAGAGGAGCAGGTGGAATGAGGATTAGGTCACGTGGTGCAGATAGGGCTGCAGTGGGCAGGCAGCTGGTGAAGTCCCAGGTGTGTGTGAGTTGGCAGGGGTACAAAGAGAGGAGAGCTGCAAACAGCTCAAAGTCCCTGGGCTGTGCAGCTGCTTGTTTGGCACTTCGCAGGACCCACCTGTAGTGTTGACGGACACAACCCGCTGCTAGGAGCTGGGAACATGAAAGGTGTGGCGGCCCCACCCCTCCCGGCAGAAGGCAGGGAAGCAAGCTTGCTCAGAGCTACGGAGCAAAGGATCTCTCTGGCACTGTGTAGCCCCCCGTGCTTACTGGCTTTTCTTCTCCAAAGGTGGCCTTTGGAGGACTAAGATAAAGATATTTATTTTCTTTCCAATCTGGGGCCTATTCCCAAGTACACGCAGAAAGTGAAAAACTCCCCGAGCTGGAGAGTTAAGTCAACAGGCAGAGATGCTCAGGGAAAAAAAACACAGGCTCAAGGCCGAGAGCAAAAAATAAATGATGATCCCTTGTCCTGGGCTGCGGGGAGTTCATGTAAACAAACTCATCATAACAAGCCCTCCGTAATCTGTTTCTGTCCCAGCGCTAATCGCTTCTGTGGTTTCTGCAGGGCAGAAGGCATTTTCGTGCTGAGGGTAGTATTTCAGATTTAGTTACTGTGAATTATGGAACTTCGCTTGATCCCCGAGGACAAAAGGGAACTGCTGGCCACAGATCCAAACAACTGCTGTTCCTGCAGGTGAAACAGCCATCTTTCTCGGGTGCCCGGGGTTGTGAAGAGCAGTGATCTCTTCTCTCCAAGTTAAGGGCAGCCTCCGGAACAATCCCGGAGCAGGTTAAGTCCATTCCTCACCACTTATTGCTTTATTTTAGCTTCTCCCATCTCTGCTTTTAAATGCAATTCCTAGAGCCTGCTGATCTGCCCACACGCAACATCAATCCACCCATTCTTCTTACTCAGAATCCCAGTGTGTGTGTTTGGAGGGGGGCGGGGAGACATGGGCATCACACGCAGGACTCACTCACAGACAGACAGACTCTGAAGAATCTGGGGATGGCTGTGACATAGATGGTCAAGAAGACATAAGCAGAGAATGTGTGGGAAAGACTTTTGTTTTCCCTATTCAAGCCCCACCCACTGGAGATCACCCTTCTTTCCTACCTGGAGTGAAGACACGGCATCTAGAGTACCTCTTGCTCCCATGAAGCTATCTGCAAAGGTGTTGGGGCAGGGGGAGAGAAGGAGGCAGGCCCTCAGTGGCATCGCTGAGCCCTACCACAAGCCCCGACTACTTACCCCTGAACTTCCTGTTACAGAGGAGAACCCTGTGGTTCCCAAATCCCAGTGGGCATTGGAAGCACCTGGAGGGCTCATTAAGCCCAGGTTTCTGAGCTCTCCCTCCAGAGAGTCTGATTCAGAATGTCTAGATGGGGGCCGGAAGCAAGTTCCCAGGGGATGCTGCTGCCCATGCATGGGGATCATGCTTTGAGAACTACTCAGAAAATTGTTTAGGCTGCCATCTCTTGAAGCCACTGTTTTCCTAGATTCATACCATCCCCACTCATACACTCTTAACACCTCAATAGCTGTCTACCTCACCTAATCCTTTACCTCCAGAAAGGGGCTGAAAAAGCATTTAATAACAAGGAGTAAATAACCAGTGAGGTTTATAATGTACGGATTTGTGCACCAGTGGGGTCTCTCCACCTGGCCTGCAGCATCAGGCTGAAACCGGCTCTCCAATATCTCGGAGGGGTCCTGGGTTGAGAGAAGGTGCAGGCCAGGCCAAGGGACACCACTGGTGCACAATCTGCCGAGGAGGAATGTGGGAGGGCTCCAGGCATGGCAGCCTGTCTTGCTCAGTCTCAATCAGCTAGACCCCAGCAGTAAGCTAACCTACCGGTCATAGTGAGGGGTCGACTGTCTACCCCCTGGTCATCAGTGCACGTCACAGTGAGCTATTGAGTGGCCTTAGAATATCATTAGTATATTACTCTTTGATTGATTGAACAGCTGACCAGTCAACTGGATATTTAGCATATTAGGCTTTTATTATATAGTATTTGGGTTCTGATCAGAGAGGAATCATTAATTCAAAGAAATGAATCTTGGTGTTTAACTTTGGGGCATCATTGCAGCCGAATGCAACGATGAGATATTTTGGAGCGGGATAACTTACCTGGAACTTCTGGAATCATACCAGAGACTCTCACCTTTTATACTTATGGTGGATTTTCTCTGGCACATTTTCCTTCTTTCTAGAGGCAGTAGAATACATTAGCTATTGAACTTGGGGGAAATGTTTAAACTACTTGGTACCCCAGTTTTCTCATCTGTAAAATTGGAATGATACTCATCACAGGGGCTCATTGTAAGACGAAAGTGATGTGGGGTAATTAGAAGCCACCTGAGTGTTCATCATTGGGAAGAGGGGCCAGTAAGATGTGCGAGTGAACATGACAGATGATTATGTAGCAGTCAGAAGCAAGAGAATAGTGCACAGCAGCAACACAGACCTTAAAAACACATCGCTTAGTGAATAAAGACATATGATGAAAATTTTTAATAAAAAAATAAAAATAGGTGCATACTCAAAAATATTCATTATGCACAGTATAAACGAAGATATGTATTAAATATATTATATCGGTTGACTGTGAAGGGCGAAGGAATGGGAGCAGGACATGGATATGAAAATGCTTTTAAAAAAGAAAACAAATGTCTATGAGGTTGACAAAAATCAAAGTGTCTGATGATACCAAATTTTAATGGAAACATGGAGAAAAGGAAGCTCTCCTACCCTGTTAATAGGAGTGCAAATTAGTGCAAATCTGTGGTACAGCCTACTATTATTCCCGATATTGATTTCCCTTCTTCTACAAAGTTGAACCCTGATTCTGTAACCTGGCACATGGCCACTCAGAATAACTCCATTTCCCAGACTCCTTTGAAGCCAGATGTGTCCATGTGAATAAGTTCTAGCCAACGGTAGATGATTGGAAGTGCCTCTGGAAATTTCTGGGGAGTATCCTTAAACCAGGGGAACGTCTGGTCTGAGGGCCATATAAGGCCTGAGAAATCATTTGGTCTGGCCCTCATTAGGGGTGAGTTAATGAAATGTTTGACCAAATATAGCAGACTCATTTTTAAGTTGATAATTTTGTATAGTCCTTGAATGATATTATAAATATCCAAGTGGCCCTTGGCAGAAAAAAGTTCTCCATCCTTGTTTAAATGACAGGGTCTCCATAAATAAGTGGGGACAAAAGGGGTGGCAGAGTGAGATGGAAATGATCAGTCACGTCTAAAGGCTTCCTGTTAGCTGACCCAGCCCAAAATGCACAGCAAGTAAATAAAAAATGCTTATGCTATCCTGGAAGGAAGAGGAAAATAGCCCTGGAATACACAAAATACATTATATAACTTGGCATTTGGCATTGCTGTACTCTAAGAGCATGAAACTGTTAGGAGCGGGTAGCCTTAACCAATCTGAAGCGTTAGCACAGCGGTAAAAGAAGTTTTTATAATCACTTTCTAAGCCTCTGCTTCAGCCCGGAGATATATTAACCAAGATGGCGTACCCTTTTTGTGCACTATTCAACACACGCATAAATAAATATCTCAGAGCTTGTTTTTGATAATTGGGTGATCTCTTGAAGAAAAAGATTATGAATTTAATTTAAGATTTCTCTTTCTTAAAGAAAAGAAAAGAAAAGAAAAGCTATATGGTTCTTAGTCAGCTGCTTGTTTCAATAACAGTTTGTCTACCACTAAAAACCGCAGCTCCACATCTGTTCCTAATAAAAATCTATAATCAGCAATGCCCATTGCCTTTCAAAACTTATTTTCTTCATCCCCAAACTATGCACAGACCTGGCCAAAGCTTATTTCTGTTGTCACCAAGACATAATGGCATTGCGTTGATTCCAGGATAAATAAATCAGCCGTGATTCCAAGTAGAATCAGTGTCAGCCACTTAGGCGATTGAAAATTTGAGCCTTAATTGCAAATTGACGTTTTCACTTATTAAAATGCTGGAGTATGCGGGTTTTTTGTTTTTAAGTTTACGACATTCAAACCTTTGTGATACTTTGTTTCAGGTCACAAAGCTAACAGACATTTGATAATAAAAACAGTCCCCATTTTCTGGAAAAACAGACTCTGGAGGCAGCAGCCTTACAGCACCCTCTCCACAAGAAACATTTACTTACAAAAATGGTGGACTTCGCATGGAGCCTGGAAGACAACAGGCCGGGCCACTATCTAGCTAAGAACGTCAGCTGGAACTGGCCTGGGGCCTGCAGGCTCCGGGATAAGAGGATGCGGAGTGGTCTGCAGGCCCAGTGGGGCAGACTGCCCTGCTGCTCTGTGAGAACCAGCCCCTCAGGAAAGGATAAATGCACCTCGGGGTGAAAGTGTAGTGCCTCTTTTCCTGGTAGGGATAAACCCTATGTATTTTCTTTTTCCTCTGAGAACAGTTGGTTTTCAATGTTTTCTCAGCTTTGAGCCATTTACAAAGAGAAGCATGTGTAGGGAGCTTCAGGAAATTTCTGTTTGTCCTAAAGCTATAGCAAAATAGGGTGAGTGTGCAGAGCAGTGGCGTGAAGCAACAGGAGACTCAGCGGGCCCAGTGCACAGTCGCACAGGCCGAGGGAGGAGGGGTCCGGAGCTGCTGTGAGACCCTGCAGCCTCGGGAGCAGCTCTGAGAGCTCCCGGCTCAGGATTTATAACTCCAGGACGACTAGCTTCACGGCTCAGCGGGGGACACCTACCATTGGTCACTGCAGACAATGCTATTCCTAGTTCTACTGCTTACATCTAAGGGGCATCTTTTAGCTACAACCAAATTATTAAAAGTTGCTGAAAACAGCATATTCTCTTGTGAAGGATGTGCATTTAAAAAAAAAAAAAATTAAAAACCATAGTTTTTACACCCAAGGCCTATAGAGAGTGATATATTGACAAAGGCTTTGTGTGGGTGAGGGAGGGGGTCTAAATGCATGGAAGGACATGAAAAGGGCTATTCGATATTGTAGGCGAAGAAAGATCCCATTGGAGAATGACTTCAGGATTTTTTTTTTTTTCCTACCAGGAAACTCTCCTTTGCGAAGTGTAAGAACAGTGTTTTAGCCCTAAATCCATTAGGGCTGTGCTGGTTTGTGCTCCTTTCAGTGAGTTTGTGTATAAAGAGAGAAATAATTGGGCTTTGTGCACCGACGTCAGCAGCAGATTGTCCCAGAAACCCTTGAGCAAGCTAGGATTGTGTTCCCAGGAAGGCGGAGGTAGAATTGCCTCCTGACCCTCCACGAACTGAAGAGTCAAAAGTAGCCAGGAGGCCGCCACACTACGGGACCCCCGGATAGAATGAGGAAGAGCTACAAGGTGTCCTGTGAGGCCAGAGACGGGAGGCCCCTGGCCCGTGCTGACAACTCCAGAGCCCCACCCCTCGTGTCCGTTTGCACAGGGACATCTGTGTTGGGTGCCTGAGGTGAAGGGTGTTATTTTTGCATGGGCACCTGGAAGGAGAAGGGGAAGAAGAGGAAAAGAGGATCCAAGGTCTTCGCTCCTCACCACCCTGAAGGTTTGCCCAGAAACCGTAAAATCCGAACCTCGTGTAGACCCAGGCCCAGAAACAGCTGGGGTCACTAAAGTCTCGAGCAGAATCAGAGCTGCTTGCCCTCCTCCCCTCACTCCCAGAGCCCACAGAGGATCTGCGGGGCTGCGGAGACGAAGCTCCAAGGTGGCTCAGGTGCCGGGCCTGGGGAGGACACTGGCTGCAGGAACGTCGGGCAAGGGCCTTGGCAGAGCTGAAATGGAAGAATGTAAACAGAAATACTACTAAACTGAGGAAGATGTGTAGAGACCCTGCAGTTACAGCAAGGGGAAGGTGGTAGAAGCTAAGGCCCCTTATGGTTTCTATTTCAATGTAAATATAATCTTATTTGTATCCACAGGAGGATGGAGCTTGATGTATTCAACTTATGCACATAAAGAACCAAGACATACCCATCGCACCCCCAGCCAAGTCCCTGCCCACTGAAGAGACGAATCTGCCAACCTCAGGCTTCCAGGGGACAGAGGTTCCGTGGCTGAGAACTATGTGGCCTTTGCCCGAGAAGGATGAGCTGGGTGTCCTTGGCAGAGGGCAGTGTGGAATAGCAGCAAATGGCCCTGGGCCTGCTTTCTGTCTTCATCAGTGCACTCATTTATTCAACCAATGTTCGCTGAGCACCTAATATGTACTGTGTACTATTCTAGGTGCCAGAGGTACTGGGGTGAACAAAAAGGACGAAAGCTCCTGCCATCTTGTGGCTTACGTTTTAAAAAGCAGGCCGATCATAGGGCATGTTCTCAAACTGCATGGCACATTAGACCGTCATGAGAGCTAAGGGTGGAAATAAAGCAGGGAAGGTGGATGGAAAGAGTATGACCTCAGAAAGGGTGGTCAGGAGAGGCGTCAGATAAGGGAGGTGGCATTTGAATGGAGCATGGAATGAGCTATGTAGACACCTGCATTCTCCCGGCTGTAGAGTCTGCAGGGCCCACACCCTGACCTCAGGTTGCCAGTTCCCCTGCAGCGAGAAAACGCTGATGTTTGGGGGACCCCAGAGTCCTCCCACTCTGGAGACAGGCCCAGGCTCAGCAAACTTCAGAGGGGCCCCTGTAAAGGCTCTTGTTACAAAGTAAGAGACCTTTACAATATGGGATATTTCCATTAAAAAAAAAAATCCTTTTTACTAGAAAAGCAAACAATTTTGGGGGAACTGTTGCTGATACAAAGGCAAAAGAGATGGGGCTGTTTAGGATTAACTAACGTACATACTATGAAGCAGGATGAAACTTGTCTTTGGGAGGGGGAGTTGAGGGGAGCAGGCAATGTGCCCCTGCAGGTTGAGGTTTGCACACAGGATTGGCGAGTGCTGGCTTTCAGCAGGGTAATGGCTCGAAAAAGCAGGGAACTTTTCAGGTGAAGGGGGCTGGCTGGCTGAGGCTTTGCTGATAAGTGACAAAAATTATGTTGTTAATAATGGACATTTTTAGTGTTAAAGCCTCCACTGAAACAGAATGCATAAATTAGCACTCTTAGGAGAACTGTTTAGAGGAAAGAACAGAATGGGGATCATGAACCCAATTAAGTGACATCTTTCAGGCCTCTGATGAGAAATTCCGGAGGGAATGGGGAATGAGTAAGATGCTCTGAATGCACAGAAACTTGGTAACGCTGACAAGTGTGTGTGCTTTGTTGCATAGCAGAATTCTCAGCTGATTTTATAACTGAGATTTATGTCTCTAACAAAATAAGGTCCAAGCAAAAGAATGACTCTGCTAGTTTTTTTTTTCTGGGAGGGATTAGTTCTCTAAAGATATTGTTTAGTTTGCCGCATTATCAATTTTTTTCTAAATGGTCCACATTGCCCCAAGTGGGGACTCCAAATCCAGTGTCCCCATCAAATCCATTTCCCCATTGAATGAAGAATGCAGTAATACTATGCTTAAACCTCATTGCTATCTGTGAAGAACCCAATAAGAATCATTGGCATTAAGAAGGACTATTAAGGTGACCAGACATCCCGCTTTGGGCGGGACAGTCCCGATTTTTAACAATTTGGGACTTTTTCAAAACGCCTTGGGACGCAGGACAAATGGTTAAAAAGCGGGACTGTCCTGCCAAAAGCGGGACATCTGGTCACCTTATATATAGGGAAGGTAGAGAGAATGCACAGGAAAAAAAAAAAAAAGAATTGCACATTGATTATTCCCCCCTTCCCCCCCCCTCCCCCGCCCTCCAACATCATCAAATAATTTATTTGGAATTCGAATGAAAGAATATTTGACAGTTGTTGAAATGTATGTTTATTCTGATACTTCTGATCAGTTGTACAACTTATCTAGGGAAAATTACCAGATAAAAATGTACATTTCTTTAAGCATGCGGTTTTTCAATGTCTTCCAGTTTGGGATCTTCAAGTCTGAAGTCAGGGAACACAGTCATGTCTGCCACACTGTACATATGCTTCTCCACTCGCTGATGCTCTGGGCCAGTACCAGCAGGTCCCCCAGCTGACTGTCGCTTAGTTCTGTGTCCTTTAACCTTGTCCACAAAGAGTTTCTGAACAGGATCAAGCTTCTTATCAAATGCCACAGCTGTAACACCAGCATTCCTCCTCAAATGGGCCGAGACTGCAGACTGAGTGGCAGAGGAGAGCAGGAACAGCCTCTGAAGAATCCCGCCGATTCTGTCACTCACACTCATCCCAAGCTGCCAGGGCCACCGCCAATGCCATCGTCCTCCTGATTGCTTTCTAGTAAAACTGTTCATTCTATCATAAAGTCGAGGGAATTAAGCAGAAACAGATAGGTTTACTTAAACCCAACTGCTCTACTATGGTGTATGCTGATTTAACCCTATTTTGACATTAGCTATTAAATAAATGGTGATATTTTTCACAGCTATGAAACAACTGAGCTGAAGTTATCCATATCTACAGGATTATTCTGTATTTAATTTTAATGTACAAGGGTTGGAAAAATTATTTGGCTATATAACAGACTCACAGATTGCACAGATTCTGTCCAACAAAATGGCTATTTGTCAGGAATTGTAACAGAGTTTTTAAAAAATTAAAACAGAAAATAACAATAATAGCAATTTATTGAGTGCCTACTATGTGACAGAGATTTTTCATGTTGTTTATATCTCTAATCCTTCCAACAATTCTGAAAAATTGTTGTTCTACTTATTCATGCATTCATTGCTTGATTACTATATATATATATATATATATATATATATATATATATATATATGTATCCTGATTGGGTCAAATCACAGTCTGAGCATGCTGGGAAGATGCTCTAACTGAGCTACCCAACCAGGGGAAACCCACATGACAATTAATCAACAATCCAAAAAAAAAGAGCATATTTTATGTTGTGTGTTTTTTTTTAAAGCATTTTTATGGCATTTTTGTTTGATATTCCTAAAAGTTCTAAGTTGTAAGTAAAAAATCATTTGATTATGGGCCAGCTCTGCTGTACACCCACATTATCACTGACCTCCGCTGAGTCTGTTTCTTCATGTGTAAGAAGGGGGGGGGGAGGAGAGACGGGTAATAACTCTCTCACAAGCTGTTGCTCAGACTCTTTAGCATGACATTCTAGAACCTTATGCTATCCGTTCCAGTCCAATCTACTGTTCCTTCTGTCACGCTGAGTACCTGGCATCTTGCCCCTTTGAGCTTGTTTTTGTCCTCCTCCAACAGACCAAATAGTTCTGGCTCTATTTTATTCCTTATCCAGGGTGACCCAGCACTGCCTTGCCTATGGGTCTCTCCTCGGCTTGGAAACCTTTTCCTGCATCTTCAGCCTGAACTAAGAGTTCCCCCTGCACTTTTACATGAACCATGGTTTCCCATCTGGACCATGTCTTAATCCTGTGTGTCCTCACTGTGCTCTACGCAGAGCGGTATTCAATAAATGCTGAATCAGATCACTGGGTCAAATGAGAATTCCATTTTTAATTGTTTGAAGAAACTCCATACTATTTTCCACAGTGGCTGCAGCAATTGCATTCCCATCAACAGTGCATGAGGGTCCCTTTTTCTCCATATCCTTGCCAGCACTTGTCATTGTTGATTTGTTGATGATAGCCATCTGACAGGTGTGAGATGATACCTCATTGTCCTTTTGATTTGCATCTCTTAGATGATTTGTGACTTTGAGGATGTTTTCATATGTCTCTTGGCCTTCTGTATGTCCACTCTCATAAAGTGTCTATTTAAGTCCTTTGCCCATTTTTTTAATTGGATTGTTGCTCTTCCTTTTGTCAAGATGTTTGATTCCCTATAAATTTTGGAGATTAAGCTCTTATTGGATATAACATTGGTAAATATGTTCTCTCATGCAGTGGGCTTTCTTGTTTTGTTCATTTTTTTTTTCTGTGCAGAAAATTTTTGTTTTTATGTAGTCCCATTTGTTTATTTTCTCCTTAGTTTCCATTGCCCTAAGAGCTGTATTGGTAAAGATATTGCTACTAAATATGTCTGATATTTTGCTGCCTATGAATTCTTCTAAAATTTTTATGCTTTCCCATTTTATGTTTAATTCCTTTATTCATTTTGAGTTTATTTTTTGTGTATGATGTAAGTTGGTGGTCTAGTTAAAAATGAAACTCCCATTTGACCCAGGAATCTCATTTCTAGGAATATATCCCAAAAAATCAGAAACACCAATCAGAAAGAACATATGCATCCCTATGTTCATAGCAGCACAATTTACAATAGCTAAGATTTAGAACCAGCCTAAGTGCCCATCAGCAGATGAGTGGATTAAAAACAGTGGTACATCTACACAATGGAATACTACGCTGCTGTAGAAAGAAAGTACTCTTACCAATCACAACAGCATGGATGGACCTGGAGAGCACTATGCTAAGTGAAATAAACCAGTTGGAGAAAGATAAATATCATATGATCTCACTAATTTGTAGGATATAATGCATAACATAAACTGATGAACAAAAATAGATGCAGAGACAGAGAAGCATCAAACAGACTGTCAAACTTCAGAGGGAAGGCAGGGGAGAGGAGAAGGGTGGGGTAAGATATCAACCATATAAGTATAAGTATAACCAATGGACACAGATACTAGGGAGATGAGGTCTTGTGCTGGGGGGTGAAGGTGGCTAGAGAGAAGTCAATGGGGGAAAAGGGGAAAAGAAGACATATGTAATACTATATATAATATTTTAACAATAAAGAATTAAAACAAAATCAAATAAAAATAAATGATGAATGAAGGAATGAACCTTCCGGATTAGTGCAAGTAAGGGGTGGGGAGAAGGCTTTTTCCTTAGCTATACTCTACTCAATAATTAGTTTAGTTGCCAGAAATACATATAAAAAACATCATTTTAAACACTGCCTTTTCCAGTGAGAATCTGAGTCTCAGCCACTTAAAATCTCTTGCAAAACACCAGTAAAGACATGATTTGGAGGGAAGGTAAACAGTAATCCCCAAATGTTTTGATTGTGTACTCCTATTATGAAAAAGGTGTTTTAAAAATATCTTATATTTTTAGTGTAAATACACTTGAAATTTTAGATAACCCCAATATACATCTACTTACTAGTATTTATTTATAAAGCATGTATGTATCATACTGTATTAACATAATATAAAAGACATATACAGAAAATGAATTTTTTAAGTATAGAAAGAAAAATAAAGTTTTAATATTTTCTTTTTATATCCCAATAAATGGTTTGGCACAAGAAAGACTAATCTTGGCTGAGCAGCTATATTTTCTGGTGCAAGAAAGGAAATCATGTTTTCTTTTCCTACGCTATTCCCTGATGCTGGCCATTTCCTCTCTCTATTCAGGTTCTTCTACAAGACCACCAACGCTCTTCAAATGCTGGTGAAATAAAACAGGAGGAGGGCTTAAAGCTCTGTGTGCTCCGTCTGCAAATGTCACTGTTTAATCTTTTCAAAGTTTGCTGTGAAGTAGAAAACATGGCCATGTGACACTCAACAGATTATTTCTGAATTCCTTGTTTGCTTTCATTGTGACCCGACTCAAAATTTATCTTCATTTTTTTCCTTCAAACTCCTAGGATATGTGGTCATATGATTTAAATGGAGAAAGACATTGTTAAAACAAGGAGTTATCACTTTTACAATGGTCTAATACTGTAGTCATTCTCTGCAACTTAAAGAAAAATTTAATAAATATTAAAACAAAAAGTTTTTTGAAAATGTATGCAATGCTCACCATGTTAAAATTATTTTAATTGTTTATATGAGTGTGCACCTCCACACTCCATCCCCTCCCTTTCCCCCCCTTCAACCCCCCCGCCCCCCCCCACACACACATACACAGGAGGAAATATCAGATGACTATTCTCTGAAAAATTAACAAGGTATATTCCAGGATGCTGAGATTGAGGCTAATTTTTTTTCTTCCTTGTGCATTTCTGTAATTTTTTAAACATTCTATAAAGGCCAAGTGTTTATTTGCTTAAAACAAGATTATACATATAACTAATTATAAATAATTTACATATATTTCTGCATTACAAACTTCCAATAGGAAAATTTAAAATATATTTTACAGTTATTAGTAATGAAACGAAAATTGTATATCATTTCAATTTTATAATACATTTAAAAAATTTTTTAATGTTATGTTGGTTTTATGTAAGAATATTGCATTTTAAATAAAATGATTTACAATGGAGCCTCACATTTAAATTGAGGATAAAAAGGCAGCCAGAGGAATGGATCCAGAAGATCTTGCAAAATAATGGAATCAAGGCAGAAAGAAAGATCCTAAATCAGAAGGTGGGTGTATCTGGAGAAGATTAAGGTTGTAGCAAATCCCATACAATCCAAGTATGTGATAGTCCTTGTAAGGAAAACCATCACTATAAATAAACTAGAGGCCCTGTGCATGAAATTCGTGTAAGAGTTGGCCTTCCTTCCCCCAGCTGCTGACACCCAGGACTCAGGCTTCCCTCACAGCCCCGGCTTCTTCCAGAAGGACATCCAGTCTAATTAGCATATTATGCTCTTATTATCTAGAATTCTAGTCCCCCATTTTTTTTTAATTTAATTATTTTTATTTTTTTTTGCAGAGTCTCAATTTGGTTCAGATGCCCATCTTCCCAAGTGCCAAGTTGATCTAAGCTATGTCTGATGGTTTCCTTCCTCTTGTCATTGACTTTTTTAAAAAAATTTATTTCAGAGAGGAAGAGAGAGAGAAACATAATGATGAGAGAGAATCATAAATAGGCTGCCTTCCGCATGTCCCTCACCAGGGACTGAGCCCACAACATGGGCATGTGCTTGGACCAGGAATACAACTGTAATCTCCTGGTTTATAGATCTACACTCCACCACTGAGCTTGGCATCATTGACTCTTTTAAGCAATCTCTGCCATGGGACCTAAGGGCAATTCTGTGGGGATATTCTACAATAGATAGATGCAGATTTTTCCCTCCTGATGAGGTGTAAATAAAATAAACCAACTATTGAAAGGCATAAAAGAACAACCAAGGCAGACAGGATCTGAGTGGTCAAAATTCTGGAGAGAATCCTGGAAAGATGCCCACACTTGCCTCTAGCTCTATCCATGAATAGTGTGGGGAGTATAGCTGGAGTAAATGGAGAACAGGGACCATCTCACTGGGTGGGGAAAAGTTGGAGTTTTCTATTTCCATTGGATGAACAGATAGAGGCTGAAGTTTGGGGTCCAACAAGATTGAAAATTCTTGGTACAGTTGAGACTCCCAAGGACTCTACCATGGAAATAAGAACAAACCATGAAAAGGTCACACCTAAAAAAGCCTAAAACCCACCTTTCACTAGATCACATTGATTTGAAAATACCAGTATTCTATCTGCCTTCCAGACAGAGTTAAATATCTTTGGTTGAACATATCATCAACCAGTGCCTGACAATTTTTCATACACAATGTCTGACAATCAATAAAAATTTGGCCAGTATACGAAAAAAAATTTTTTTAACAGTATATAAACAAATGGGGTCAAATGGCAAAAACCAAAAGAAGAGACAATATATATAGACCTAACGGTGACTTTTAAAAAAGAATGTAAAAGTAACTCTGATTAACATAGTTAAGAAAATCAAGATAAATGAAGAATTTATTTCATCAGAAAAATTATGGGAATCTTACAGGGGGTATAAGGTACTGGTAATGTTCTATATCTTGATCTGTGTGGTGATTAACTAGGTGTTATGAAAAAAAAATCTATTATTAAGCTGAACATTTAAGATGTGTGTATTTACATCACACTTTTTGTTGTTGTTGTTGTTGTTACTTTTCACTTGAGGATATTTTCCCATTGATTTTTAGTGAGAATAGAAGGGAGAGGTGAGAGAGAGAGAGAGAGAGAGAGAGAGAGAGAGAGAGAGAGAGAGAGAGAGAGAGAGGAACAATGATGTGAGAGAGACACATCGAATCGTTGTTTCCTGCACATGCCCTGATAGGAGCCAGTGATTGAGCCTGTAATCTAGGTATGTGCCCTGGACCGGAATCAAACCTGAGACCCTTCAGTTTACAGCCAAGGCTCTATCCTCTGAGCCAAACTGGTTAGGACTGTACCTTATACTTTTTAAGAGATTAAGTTAAAAAAAAAAAAAGAAGTGCTAAAGAGAGAGAGTCCTCTTTGCTGTACAACAAGCATCAAACCTTCACATGTGATCCTTCAAATTAATGTAATTCCCTCATCAGGAAGGAAGACGCTATTGGTGTGATGAAGATGGCAAAGTTGAAAGTTTGAAATTACGTAGGTCCAAATGTTAAAACCAGTACCCAACAGGCACCAACCAATCAGAATGCACACACATTGTTAATCAGTTTGTGTGATTCAACAGGTGTTTTCCATTCTTTCTAAAGATATGGAACCACTCAACTATGTCAGAATAGTCCTACTATAATGTTAAAAGAGTAGGGTTTAAATTCTAGATTTTCCACATATTAGATTACATATAATATTTGTGCAATCTTTAACAAATTATTAAACTCTTCTTGCCTGAGTTGCCTTATCTCAAGCAGGGGACATACCATGAGGTTTAAATAAAAGAATGCATGAGTTAATAATACATGTTAAGATTGTAGAGAATACTTGGGACTTGGTTCCTGTTATTTCTTAAATTAAGTATTACTATTCTCATTTATGAAATTTTCCCAAGTGAAATAGTAAACCCCTTCCTTTTTAGGTTTTGATTGGGGTTTTCTGTTATTTGCCACAACCATCCCAATGCATTCATATGACCTCCAATAATGACAGGAATATTAGGCAATAGGCCATTTGCCTTAAGGCAAAAATCCTTTCTGGATGAATAATTTTCTAAAGATTCTCTTAGGCTAGTTCTTTCCCCTTCTCTCTCCCCAGAATGAACCTGAACACAGGTGTACTGCTTCCACTTATCTGCCATATTTCAACGATGATGCATGCACTCTATTCACATTTAGAACATTGCAACGTCCTGGCCATCCGGGTGCAGGGGTGCCTGTCCTTTAGAAG
The DNA here is from genome assembly GCF_964339955.1 of Pipistrellus hanaki. Classification (NCBI taxonomy): domain Eukaryota; kingdom Metazoa; phylum Chordata; class Mammalia; order Chiroptera; family Vespertilionidae; genus Pipistrellus; species Pipistrellus hanaki. The sequence continues at coordinate 129,487,241 of NC_140504.1, read as the reverse complement.
ACAGCAGCAGAGCTGCGCAACGTTTCCCCAGCCCGGCACCGCCCCTCTCGAGGGGTCACGCCAACGGGGTTCCATGTTGCTCTCAGTTGCTGCCTATGGCTACCAATACCCACCCACAGTGTTCCTTTTCTAAGTCTTGGTTTTAAATGGCCACTTCTATGGAATTCCACTTCCAGAATTCCTAAGAATATCATCCCAAGACAATCAATTAAGCAAACAAAAGCTATGTGCAGGAAGATGTTTATTGTAGAGTTTTCATAATAGTAAAAATTTGAAAATAATCTGAAGTTACAATAACAAGAAAATAGTTAAGTAAACGATGATCAGTTATGCAGTGGAATATTTTGTAGTCATAAAAAGGCTAGCTATAGAGATATACAGCAATGAGGAAAATAGTTACAGGATACTGCATTTTATAAACAGGATATAAAATTGTATAAAGAGAGCAAAATATGTTTGCAAAAATACATAGAGGAAAAATATTTTTTAAAAGTATACAAAAGTGTGACCATGTTAGGGGATGGTCATTCTTTTTTTCTCTGTATAAATAATTCTCTATAATAGAAGTATATTCAATTTATTAGTGGAAATTTTACAAATTAAATTAATTTAAAATAAATATGATTTTAATATATGATATCATTTGAAAATATAAAATTAAAAGCCAAAAAATTAAAATAAGGTTATGTGTAATCTGAGCATCTCATGTAACTCTCTATCAGATCCCTAAATTCTATGCTATAAATTGACCTGGAATTAATTTTAGTCATAACCCAAATCTCTTGAATGTGGTCAAGAAACAGGTAAAGATAAAAAGTAAAAGGATTCTAGCAAGAAAAAAATGAATATCACAGCTTGGGCACTCTAGTCAGAGCTCCTATTAAAGGCCAGTTAGGCCCATTCTTGCCACAGTTCTACAAGCTAGAATTTTTAGGCCCATAGCACACGAGAAGCAGGAAATTAAAAAGTGATGGAGTTGCAAAAAGTGACATCTGCCAGCCTGACAGTATAGTCCAGAAGTAGAGAAAACCACCCCAAAGTGCACCAAAACATTTTGAAAATTATTTACTATTGGTGCCAAACATAACTATATTCCAGTATTTTATATGGCAGTTGGCTCTAACAATTACACGGGAGCCCTAAATAGCAAGATACTTAGTACCTTCCTTGGGATGCTGTCTACTCAAAGGACCATATGGAATATACATTTTAGAAAGATTACACTTAATGTGGCTTCTTTTAAAAATATATATCTTTGTATTTGTTTTGCTTTATAACACACACACACACACACACACACACTCACACACTTCTGCAAGGAATTGCTCACAGGCAATAGATGAGAAGTTATACTTGAACTTTCCCCCCAAAAGTGGCAATTTATTGAAGCAACCTCTCTTCAAATTTCCCTCATTTTGCTCTGTTACTAAGGAAGCACTAAAAGAACATTTCCAGCCTCAAGGCTTGCAATGTGTCCTTTTGTCTCCTATCCTTTCCCTCCTCCACCCAAGCCTTTTCCCCTCTCACTCCTCCCCTCCACCAGCTTATCACAGACTTGGGCTGCAGCAGTCTCCGGAGAATTAACATTGAGATACGTAAATGTCAGTTTCTATTATAGTTAACTAGGAACTCTTGGGCCAGGCAAGCACCCTTAGCCCTGGGAGATGCTTTCCACAGGGTCTGGGCTGCCTGCAGATCGCAACAGTCAGGCTGTTTGGAAAGTTTTAAGGTTGTTTGCTTTAGTGGATTTGTTCCAAGTGAGGCACATGTTTTTCAAATATGAATGCCAAAGATAACAAAAAATGCAAAGGAGAGGGGAAAGGGAGACCTCTCCAGAATATACTGGTCGACTCGGATAAGACTTACTAAACATCGGAATGTTCAAGGGCGCTTGGCCCTCCACCACGTTTGGAATGACCCAGAAACACTGAGGTCAGAAACAATGTACATAATCACTTGGAAGACAGGGATGTGGGGCCCTTGAAAGTGTTTTACATCTTCTTGTTGCTTGGGGCAAAGGCCACTGCGTTATCCTGTTCTTTAGGCTGTTTATAGCTATCTTGGAGTGGGCTTTGTTGACAATTTTGTTTCCAAGTAATTTTCTAAAAACATCCTAATTACTGTTCCCTGTCATTAGTTTCTGTAATTTGTTTTCAGGGCCAATGGTCAGCACTGTAATTGTGTTTAGAACACTGAATGGGTTTGCACCATCATTTACTGCACTGCCCTGTTAAGCTTACTTCTGCTTCTTGAACCTACTTTAGATTAAAAAGAGTACGCTATTTACATCTTTAAAGGAGATAAGAAAAGATTATTATTTTGTATTATTCAAATTTAGCGTTTACATAGCACTTTGATTTCCTGAGGCACTACAGCCATTTATTAATTACCCAGCCCTGGAGCTCTAAGCCATTTGGAGTCTCTGTGATTTCCAGATAAGCCACCAGACTGGGAAGGAGAGTTGGCTGGTGAGAGCTTCCTCCCTTCCTGTCAGGGTTCCCACCCTTTTTCCAGGCCACCCCACCCACCTGGGATCTGCACAGGCTGGCTTCATTGCTGTGTTTGAAGATTTGTGTTTGATGTTCTCTGAATGTGTGTATAGAATACATTCCAAAGTCACATATAAATTATTTTTGGATTATTTCATGTTTTGGGTTTTCCCTATTATGATACACTTCCATGCAATCATTTCCCCAATATCACTTAAACCTGTATTGAGATTCCATCTATGTCAGATAGTGAGCAAGGTTCTGGCGAGAGGAGAGCTACCATTTCCCCATGCAGATAGTTAAGAAAACAAGGGAAAATGCTGTCAGGTGAGGTGTGACGGCATCTGACGAAAGTAGCATGGGAGAACCGGTGGGATTGTTTCTTCTTGGAAGGGCAGCAATGGTGTTTTCTGAGCTGAACTTGGAAACTCCAGTGTGTCCATTGGGTGGGAAATGGATAGGGAAGGATAAAGAAGACATGGAGATAAATAGACTTTTTCCCGGGAGACAAAACAACATGGAAAATAGAACTCAGGAGGAGAGAAAGTCACTTGTCTGCCCTGATTAGAGGTTTGTTGCAAGGAATGATGGAAAATGAGACAGTAAAAATGACAAAGAGGATAGTTTTGAATTTTCTGATGGCCACAGTGGACTGGTCCAATGAATTGATGTCTCTCCAGTTGGACTACAAGCAATTAGAAATAGCCAGAAATACAGAGAAAGCAATAGATATAGCTGTATACACTGTACAGGAGAAAGTTATACAGACATTAATTATATGAATGAAAAACCAGTGACCAACCAACCAAGAGAATCAAAGCAAGACCAAGAGAATGGGCTATAGGAAGGAAAATTGATAATTAAGTGAGGGATAAGTTATACTGAACAATGTTGAAAGCAACAAGATTGAAGAGAGTTTTCTGATTTTATATTAATAGATAAAGTATATATTAACTAACATGGGCTTTACTGACTCATTTGTTCACTTATTTATAGGTAATTAGAGGACTTAATACTCTGAGTTTCAAATTTTAATTACTCATAGTTTTCTCTGTGCCTGCTCCCTTCTATCTCCACCCTGTACTCTATCCCAGATTTGTGCCAGGCTCCATTTCATGACTACTTCCTCAGGAAACCCAATCACATCAATGATATTGTGACTTTTGCAGTTTATAGAGATGTGTGGGATGTTGGGAGTGTGGGTCATATTAAACCCTTTTATGATTCCCTCTCCTCAGCATCAACCTGCTTCTAAAGCCTTCCTCTGACTCAGAAAACTCTCCTTCATGACAAGTGGCCCTCCCCACTGGCTCAGACTGTAGACACTGCATACGTGGCCTCTGATCCACAATCTTGGTATATAATGATACAAAATATGATAATAAAGTAGGAGGAAGTACCATTTTTTGAGCATCTACTATGTGCCCCTCCCCAAACTAAGAGCTCACCCACATTACCTCATCTGTCTCTCAACTCTGTAAGGCAGGTATTATTAAGGAAACAGAAACAGAGAGGTAAGTGATGTGTCCAAAGTAATCCAAATTCTAAGAGGTAGATGATAAGTCCCCAAAGTGTGCTGTCTTCACAAAGTGTCACATTAATATTGTCTTCAGCCATTCAATGCTAAAGACACATTGTCCTAGGCATCCTCTGTATAAGAATGAAATAGTATGTATGGGGGGGGGGGGCAATGTTAAAATATGTACACAGATAATAATTTAATTAAAAAAAAAAAGTTGAAAAAAAAAAAAAAAAAGAATGAAATAGGCCACAATGCAATTTTAAGTACAGAAACCTTAGCTATTCATAATGAAAACTTAGTGATTGGGTTATCCTATCTAATAAAGAGGGAGTATGCTAATTGATCCTCAAACCATCACAAAGATGGCAGTGCCCATGGCCAATAAGGAGGGAATATGCTAATTGACTGTCACACCCTCAAAGATGGTGGTGCTCACAGCCACAAGATGGCAGCACCCAGTCTCCTCAGCTCCACCCAGGCAGTAGGTGCGAGGCAAGGCTGGGCCTGCCCCCAGGTGGGCCCAGCCACTCCACATGCCTGCCTTCAGAGTCTCCCAGTCCACTCAGCCCCCCAGCTGCCCAGGGCCAGCTGAGGCTTGCATTGCCAGCAGTGGCAGCAGCAGAAGTGTGATGGGGTGTCACCTTCCCCTGATCACCAGGTCACCTCCCACCCCTGAGGGCTCCTTGACTGAGTGACCCCCCTCCAGTGCATGAATTTTCATGCACCGGGTGCCTGGTTAATATAGAAGTTAATAACTCTGTGATAATTAAAATGATGGTTCTTCAAATATGGAGCCTTTTAATTCTATCTCTTTTTTTTAAATCATCACCCTAGGATATGTTTTTTAAATTGATTTTCAGAGAGAGAGGAGGGTAGAGGGAGAAAAAAATAAACAACAACACATAGACATGAGAGAGAAACATCAATCAGTTGCCTCCTGTATACTGTCTGACCGGGGATCAAACCCACAAACTAGATATGTGCCCTGATCAGAAATTGAACCCACAGATTTTTGTTGGAGGGGAGGATACTCCAGCCAACTGAACCTCCTGTCCAGGGCTCATTCTTTACACCTTTTGGTGAAAATCTTTCCAAAAGGTACTAGACACTTTAGTGCATTGCCAGCTAACAGAATACAGTGAACTTCATCTGACTGCTTCTAGGAGGTTTGCATTTTAGACACTGAAAGCATTGGTCATTATATCCAGTGTAATTGTGAGGCCACCAGGATCAATGCCTTTACAGCAGTAGGGGGTTCTTACATGGGTTTTCACTAACTGCCACACCTCCACCTACTGTGGGTTGAATCTTGTCCCCCCAAAATTTACAGGCTGAAGTCCTCATATCTAATAGCTTAGAATATGACCTGATTTGGAGACAGGGCCTTTACAGAGGTAGTTAAGTTAAAATGAGGTCATATGGTGGGTCCTAATGCAATATGATTGGCGTCCTTATAAAAGAGGAAATTTGGACACAGAGACACTCACAGAGGGAAGACACAGGGAGAAGACTGCCATCTGCATGCCAAGGAGAGAGTCCTGGACTCTCTCTCACAGCCCTGAGGAGGAACCAACCCTGCTGACACCTCAATCATTGACATCCCAGTCTCCAGAGTTATGAGACAATACATTTCTGTTGTTTAAGCTACCCAGTGGATAGTACTTTGTTCCTGCAGCCTTTGCCAACTAATATACCCCACCCCCAGGGCCATGATGGTTGGAATTCCCTCTGCCTTCCTCAGATTCACCAACATGAATAGGAACCAAGAGAACTGATGGGGCTTTGATGAGTTGCCACATTTTGCACAAAGTACAAAATAAGGACCTGCCCTAAAGTAGTTTCCTTTGAGTTAATCTGTTCAAATGATTGGATTTATAAGAAGAAGCACCTGAATATTACTTTCCCTGAATTAAAAAAAAAAAAAAAAGAAAAGAAAAAGAAATGAGTTACTTTAGAGTCTGTGACACTTCAGTCTGACCCACCCTGTGGCAGGGCTGATGCTAACGCAGATGGGCCCTCGGGTAAGCCTCCTGGAGCCCCAGTAGTATTCCAAATGGATCTGAAAACAAGTACATGCAGCTTCCTGTTTAAGATGTGTAAATAGACTGGCAGCCAAGGCAGCAGCCCCTGGTCTATCCCTTTTTAAAGTAATTTTCAAGACAAGCTCAAACAGAACTCTCACAGTTGGTTACTAGAGGAGTTAATGACTCCAAGCTCAAAAGCAATGACTTTTTGGAATTATCCATTTGACAAAAGTCTCCCTAAGGCGACACTTTTTACCCCCCTGCCGGCTCCCCTCGTTGAAGTTAGAGACTATGTATTAATCAGTGGAAGCTGGCTCTCAGGAAGCACTAACCCTTGTCTTTTTTTCTTGAGAATTCCGAGTTCACATTGGAGGACAAGCCATTCTAAATCACCTGGAAGCTTCTCGTTAGGCAAACGGAACGCTTCCTAGTAAATATTTTCTCCAGTTTACTCAAGCTCAGGTCTTTCCATTGCAGGGGGACTGACTTGCTAGGAAGGCAGTTGGTTGCCTGCGTGAGATGATTAAAGTTCACAGAAATGCACTCCTCTCCAAGGCTTTTTCTTCACCGGCTTGTTGCACATGTCTGAATTTTACAACAAATACATCAATTTTAAAGTTAATTATGGGCTTTAAAATGCATCAAAATGTAATATCCCTGGAAGAAGTAACTTCTGGTTCCTACCGGAACCCACTTACACGGGTGGGGGCCCAGCAGAAACAGATCCTAAGGGCGGTACCGCGCCCGGGAGCAGGAGGCTGAGCTGCGCTGGGAGCTCTGGGCCTCTGGCGGCAGAAGACCTCACCATGCCGCGTCCCGCCGGGAGAGGGCTGGCAGGTAAATCACGGCTGGCATCTCTCTTATGAACAGGATTGAGCTTCCTCCTGTTGGCAGTCAACTACAAATAGTTTCTAGTTCACGGGTACTACCTGGGAAAAAAATACATTATTGGATGAACTGGTAACATTTTAAGTTGCTTACACATTAGTAAGAATTAGGTTTTTGTGTACAATTTTCCATGTGATCAAAATGATGCCAGCTGGGGCCTACCTGGGTAGAGTCACCAAATAGGAAAAAAAGGGGAATCTGAAGACAAGCTTCTAGCCTCCGGAACTGTGGGGAAATACATTTCTAGTGTTTAGGATGTGTGAATAAACCGGCAGCCTTCCAGTTTGTGGTACTCGGTTATGGCAACCCTAGCAAACTAATCCATTTGCCTTGCTTCAGTCTCTGTGTGAAGCTCTACAAACGATTGGAAGTGCCTTTTCTCAAATATTTTGCTGCTCTTTGTGGTGAACTACAACTATTAATTCAGTCCACATTCCATCCTCTGGGAACACTCACACGTATATTAAACTCTATCTGTTAAGTCTTGTTCTTGATAAGACACTCGGGTGAGTAACTCAGCCCACCATTGAAAACATATACCGAGGGGAGATGATGAGATAGTTCTAAAGCGACTTCATGTAAGTTCAAATGTAAGGAGATGGGGATGATGATAGTTAGTACTCAATGCTTACCAGGTGCCAGCACTTTTAATGCAAAGACTCGATTCCTATGGAAGTTCTATGATTTGAAATTTAATGCGCACTAATAAAGTAGTTACTATTCTCTTCACAGATGAGAAAGGTGAGGCATAGAGAAATTCTGAAACTTCTTTATGATCACACAAGTAACAACTGAAAAAGAGGGATTTAAAACCCAGCAGTTGGACTCAAGAGACTGAGTTTATAATCCCTGTTATTCTGCCAAGACATTTAATTTTAGCAATAGAAAAAACAAATTTGGAACCCTACCTCACAATATATAAAAATGGATTAAAGACCTAAATGTAATAACAAATTAGAAAACTCTGAGAAGAACAAACAGATATAAATATATATTTTTTTAAACCTGGGATTAGGCAATGGATTATTAGACGTGATACCAAAGGCATAAACAACAAAAGAAAAATTAAATAAGTTGGACTTTGTTAAAATTAAAAACTTTTGTGTTTTAAAGGACAATGTCAAGACAGTGAAAAGACAATCCTCACAGTAGGAGGAAATATTTGTAAATCAGATATCACAAAAGGCTCTAGTATCCAGAAAGTAGAAAGATCTCTTAAAACTCAACAACAGCCCTAGCTGGTTTGGCTCAGTGGATAGAGCATTGGCCTGCGGACTGAAGGTTTGATTCTGGTCAAGGGCACATGCCTGGCTTGCAGACTCGATCCCTAGGGGATGTGCAGGAGGCAGCCAATCAATGACAATCTCTCATCATTGATGTTTCTATCTCTCTTTCCCTCTCCCTTCATTTCTAAAATCAATGAAAATATATTTCAAAACAAACAAACAGAAAAGCTCAACAACAAAAAGACAAACAACCTAATATAAAAATGTGCAAAGGACCTGAATAGACATTTCTCCAAAGAAAATATGCAACAGCAACAAGCACATGTAAAGATGATAAATATCATTACTCATTTAGGAAATGCAAATCAAAACCACAATGAGATATCATCTCATACCCATCAGGGTAGCTTTAATTAATGAGGAAAATTAAAAACCCAATAGCAAGTTGTGGAGAAATTAAAACTTCATACATTACTGGTGGGAATACAAGGAGGTACAGCTGTTGTAGAAAACAGTTTGGCAATTCTTCATAAAGTTAAACATAGTTACTACATAAACCAACCAATTTTATTCCTAAGTACCTGTGTGAGAGAATTGAAAACATATTTCCACACAAAAACTTATTGAGTATTCATAGTAGTTTTATTCATAATAGTCAGAAAGTAGAAGCAAACTAAGTGTTCAAAACTGATGAAAATATGATATATATGTGTGTGTGTGTGTGTACATATATATATATATATATATATTTTCATACTATTGAATAAAATTAACCATAAAAAAGAATTAATTACTTACACATCTGTAACACAGATGAACCTTGAAAACAATATGCTTCGTGAAAAAAGCCAGACACAGAAGGCCACTTATTGCCAAAACCGTTTGGTTCAGTGGATAGAGCATCGGCCTGCAGACTGAAAGGTCCCAGGTTCGATTCTAGTCAAGGGCATGTACCTTGGTTGTGGGCACATCCCCAGTAGGAGGTGTGCAGGAGGCAGTTGATCAATGTTTCTCTCTCATCGATGTTTCTAACTCTCTATCTCTCTCCCTTCCTCTCTGTAAAAAATCAATAAAATATATTTTATAAAAAGACTAGGCAAATTTATAGAGACAGGAAGCAGATTATTGGTTGCCAAAGCCTGAGGCCCTGAGGAGGAATGGGGTTAGGGTTTCTTTTGGGGACAGTAAAAATCTGAGGGTTGCACAACTTTGTGAATATACTAAAAACTGAGGAATTGTGTATTTTAAAAAGGTGAATTTAATGGTATATGAATTATAGCCCTCTAAAAATTTCATGACCCTCAAATAAATTTACCCAAGATAAAAATAAATAATTTTAGATGTACTTTATTTGTTTGTTAGAAAGTGCCTTTTCAAAAACAAAAAGTTTGTCCCTTGCCATTAATATATGTGCACATCTTACTTAATAATAGACAAACATGTAAATTGACCATACCTCTGCTACACCCACAGCCAATCAGAGTGAGTATGCAAATTAGAAGGCCAAAGATGGCAGCCACCCAGCAGCTCCAGGCTCAGAGTGGCCAGGGGAGCAGGATGGCTGCTATGAGAGGGAGGGCAGGGGTGAAGGATGCCACAGAAAAGACAAAAATGGCAGACTCTAGGCCTGGTTCCTGAGTGCCAGAGGAAAACGGATGCTGGAAATAAGGGAAAGGAAGGCCTATTGTGCGAATCTCATGCAATGGGTCTCTAGTTAAAAATAATTCTGTGTTAAAGTAGAGGAACCAAGAGAGAAGGGAGTCACAGAAACCAAGTGAAAATACTATTTAAGAAGGAGGGGGTGTAAAATGATACTGCCAGGCTGACAGTTCAAGTATAATAAACACTAGTATGTAATTATTGTATTATAAAGGTACCGCTCATTGGTGACCCTAAAAACACTGAGTACAGTAGGGAAAGCCTGAATGAAATAGAATCAAGAGAAAATATTTGGCTACATAAATCCAAATATATCCACATGCCCTCAATAAAGCGTACAGATCAATAGAAGAGCAAATTAAACCACACTTAATTCATTCTCCAACACAACGAGAAGACAGAGAATACTGCAAATATCAAATTACAAAAATGTGACAATTATCTATCAGAAGCATGTCAGACATCACTTTAGTTAAGAGCGATGCTGTAACCAAAAATGTAACATGGATATAGTTATAAGGGCTCATCCAAAAACCCCAAAGCAAATTCTACAAAACTGCTAGCCTGTACTCTTCAAATATGTAGTATAGTTGAATAAAAATCATGTAAAAATGAGGAACTTGTCCAGATGAAAATAAATCCAATGCATTGATCCAGAATTGGGTCCTGGAATGGAAAAAAGAAATACCTATAAAAGGCATTAGAGAGTCAATTGGCAAAATTTGGATATAGACTGCAGACCACAAAATAGTAATTTATGATGTTAAATTTCCTTTTTCTGATAATCATATTGTGGTTATACAAGAGAATGTCTTCATTCTTAGCAAATGAACATTGAAGCCTTTTGAGATAAAAGAAGATAATGTCATTAAAAATATAATAATTATTTTAAAGCTCCAAAGGTAACTTCCAAAATGACTTAACATAGCTCTCACAATACTGATCATATGGTTCTATGGGCAGAGTTGGAGAAAGCTTCTAAGTTGTTTTGTGGAAAAAGGAAATTTCAACCTTGCTTTGGATTAAGACATCCCCAAAATAATACAGAACTACAACTAACAAGATTCCACATAGATTTTAAAGAGCTCAGTAAGTTCTAGTAAGATTTACAGATATTGAAACTGCAGAGCTTTGGTTCTAATTTTAAGAAAGATAGCTGTGTTACTTATTTGAGCCAGGAGGATTGTCTGAAATTCTGGCCACCTCACTTGAGTTTCTGTTCATTTTACAATCTGATGTGCATGGAAAATGCTGATGATCAGTTATCTTGGTCTTGGTTCTAATTAAGGAAGACTGGTAAAACAGAGGGCCCAGAAATCCCTTTAATTGCCTTAGAGTTCAACAACCCATGTTTCATGTAATCAAATGTGCTTATGCTTTTTGCACAGACATTCAATATGCCACATTGATAGGGCTGTATGGTCCCACCCGGGCTTTTTCTCTTTTGACTCTGCCCCTGATCAAAGACTTTGGGCAAGTTTCTTAATCTCTTTGAACGTGAGTTTTTCTACTTGTAAACTGAGCAAAATAATATTTCATTTGCAGGGGATTTGCCAATATTCAACAAGATAACAAATTCTAAGTGCCTGGCATCTATGCCATTACATTAGGTGCCTCCTGCTGCTGTTGGTGGTGACCATGAGTGATGCAAGGATCCCCAGTGTGCTACATCCCTGCAGACCTAAGCATTCCAACACAGGGCTAGCTGTGAAGTAGATCCTAAAGAAATACATGTGAGTTGATTAGATATTTCCTACTGGGAACCACACGGATCAAAAACAATTGTCTTTTGATTTGTTGTCTCTTCCCAAATGACAACCCACCCTTGAGCTTCACCTGTCCCCCTTAACTAGCAAATGTGCCTTCTCCATTCATAACTGCTGGCTGCAGGAAGGCTGCTCTAGAACATTATTTCCTTTTGATTATATTTTCCCCATCTAAGAACATTCCCCATCTAAGAACATCTAAGAACATTCTGCATTTTGCCAAACGGCGTAATCTGGAAGAACGAACTACAAGTCTGAATGAAAAGACCTAATTGGGTTGCAGCCATCGCTGGCGAAGTTGTAGACCTTGTTTAAAATTATTATTTTAACTGGCCAAATGCCTTTTGTTCCCAGATCAATAATCTTTGCATTATGCCTGAAACTGATGTTATTTTCACTTATATCCTATATTTCACCAGATTTTTTTTTTTTTTTTTAAAGCACACGCTTAATTTCAGGAGCCAAATTGTGGTGAGTTTTTCAATTTCCTATTTCAGAGGCATAAGTTTTTTTGTTTTGTTTTGTTTATTTATTTTTCCAGAGAGAAAAGGAAAGAGAGAGAGAGAAATGGAAACATCAGTGATGAGAAAGTATCATTGATCAGCTGCCTCCTGTATGCTCCACAGTGGGGATTAAGCCCACAACCCAGGCATGTGCCCTAACTGGTAATTGAAGCATGACATCCTGGTTCATAGGTTAATGCTCAACCACTGAGCCCCATGGGCAGGGCAGAGGCCTAAGCTTTTAAAAAGAAATCTATCCAATTCGGTTTTAGTTTTTTCAGCCCTTCCATCTAAGCAGCTACTTTCATTGGCAAAAGAAAGCAATATTTGGTTACTGTTCACTTGTTTCAGAGGAACTTGTTCCTGTTTAAACCATACATACTAACATTAGCAAAGAATGCAATATTTTGGGGCCAAATCAGTTTCAACAGTTGAATTGGGATCTTAGATTAGATTGAATTATATACAACAGACACAGGCTAATGCTTCCCTTCCCTCACAAATTCTAAATTACTACAAAGGCTATAAGTAAAGACTTAAGCTAAAGTCAAAGCATTAAATGGAAGTGTTATTTTTGCAATGGATATTTAATAAAATACAGTTTTGAAACCATCCAGGTAATTCTCAAATGTTCGCTATTAATTAACTGGGCTATTAAAAACCTAAACTAATCCCCAAACTTTATGTTTGCCTCCTCCAAGTTAAAATTAGAATCCATCCTTGGTAACCAGAGAAATAATTTATTGGTTGCCATGCTTTTCTCTCTGTTACCCTCTCACCTCCAAGTCCCTAAATAGCCAAAAGTCAAGAATATGTTAATCCCTGACCCAAGGGCAAGTTCATTTATAGCTTGTAAAACTAGCATCTGAAAAGCTGCAGCGGACTGCAATTCCACGAAGATTTCTGAGGAAGAGACAGAATAGTAGGTCAATTGAGGGGGCTTCAGTTAACATGTCACCATGGGGCCCACCCTGGGCCAGTCAGCCCAGTGCCTGCCCCACTGAGGGACATTTGTGTGAGAGGATGTAATGGCCCTCGGATGTTAATGCTTCTCCCCAGCTTCCTCTCAACAGCATGTTATTGATTTATTGTCTGTATATTTGTCTAAACCCTAAAGCTATTTATCTCCTCACCAGGATAACAAGTTCTATATGTACCCAATATACTACATAAAAATAAAACTTTTTTATTTTCCCCTTAAACTAGCTCTTTTAAGCTTCAAAAAGATTCTGAGACTCGGGGAACAAGTTTGTACACAGATTTTCCCCTATCTTTCATGATTTTATGAACTTTCATCAGTCCCCTTCAGCTTTAGTCTTTTATCGCCAATACTTTCATCCCAGCAAGCATCAAGAAAGCAGTAGGAGAGGAGATGGTGAACTGTGAGGGGGAGGAGCTGGAATGAAAGGCACTTGGTTGGGGGTCTGGGAGAAGGATGAAGGCTTAAAGGCTTGGCCATCACACAAGAAAAGGATTCTGGTAAAATGCCAGTGATAACTTGGAAGAAAGTTCTTCACATTAATTTCTTTGGCGTTTGCAAATGGTGTCCAATGAAAGATACAGGCTAAACCTATTGTTACACATGCTTATATGTTTAAAAATAGAGTTTTGCTATAAATAAAGACTTCCAAGCCACATGTATTAAAAGCTCATTGACAAAAAGGTTCCTATTACATGATTACATTTATAGGAAATATCCAGAATAGGTAAATCCATAGAGACAGAGGGATAGGATTTACCTACTCTATTCCCATAGAATAGAAAACAGATTAATGGTTGCCAGGGGTTGGGGTGATGTGAAGTATGTGGAGTGACTACTAAGTGGGTATGGGGTTTCCTTTTGGGTAGATGAAAGTGTTTGGAAACTGGAAAGAGGTGATGATTGGACAATATTGTGAATTTACAAAATACCACTAAAGTATACTTGAAAATAGTTAATTTTATATTATGTGAAGTTAAACTCAATAAATAATAACTCTGTGTCAATATAAATACATATTCAACTTAACCAATATTTGAGTGCCAACTGCCACATTACAATTTTTGGGGATTCATCAATGAAAAAAATAAACTTATTCCAGCTCTTATGGAGCTCATATAAATTATCCATGAACATAACATAGTTTGAGAATCTTTGTAATAGGAAAAGCACAAACATCTGTGAAAAGGATGTTTAACTTAGATTTAGAGGATCATTGAAGGTTTCCTACAAAACTAACACGTAAATGAAATTTAAAGGCTCCAGTTATTCAACACATGTGTTCTAAGCAATTAGAATGTACCAGTCACTGATACAGGTCCTAGGAATACTGCAGTCAACAAAAGGAAGTCCTGTCCTCATAAACCTACACTGCTGTAGTGAGAGACAAAGGAAACAAGTAAGTATAAAAGTACAAGTGATGAATGCCACAGAGAAAAATAACAGGATTGGCAGGTAGAGAGGTTCGGGGAGGGGGGAGGGGATGAAGGGAGAAAGAGGAAGGAAAGGTCCAAGTACTGCTTTAGTTGAGTAAAGGGCTCTCTCACTGGAAAGCTGACGTTTGAGCAGAAATTCAGTGTTAGTGAGAGAGGAAGCCAGAATGCTAACTGGGGAACCATCAGTCTGGGCAGGTCGTGGCAAGTGCAAACACCCGGATGCAGAAGAATTCTTGGTGGGCTCGAGGAAAAACGGGACAATGACCCTGGAACAACTGTGAGTGCGAGGAAGAGGGACAGGAAATGCAATTGAAAAGGATCACGTGTGGCCTTAGTTTGATTCTAAGAGGGGAAGACTTTGGGTGATTTTAAGCAGAGTAGTGATTTAAAAGGACCTCTCTAGCTGCTATACTAAGATAACAGAATATAAAGGCACAGATGAGGAGTAGGAAGATGAGTTAGGAAACTGTGGCATTTAACCAGACAACAGATGGGGGAGGTGTGGGTGGGGCTGGGAGGTCTTAGGCCAGATATAGACATGTAGGCAGTAAGAAATGACTAAATTCTGGGTAGGTGTTCTTTGAAGGTGGAGCCAACAATTTCACTGATGGCTTGGATGTGATGAGATGGGAGATGAGACGATACCCAGGGATTTGGCCCAATTGAAGGGAAGAGCAGAACTGACATTTGCTGAGAAGGGAAAGGTTGCGGGAAGAACAGCTTTACCAGATAGAAATCAGGACTTAAGTTCTGCACATGTTGGGTTTGAAATGCCTGTGGGACATCCAAGTGCTGACTTTGAATAAGAAGCAGTTCAGGTAGAAGTCTGGACTGGGAGTCAACAGCAATTTGGGAAATGTCAGCAAGCAGACAGAATTTAAGCCATGAAATGGAGTGAGATTACCTAGGAGTTAGTTACCCAATATTTGGAAGTCAACTAAAAAAAAAAAATAGCCCTAAGTCTTACACTAAACATATCATTTATGTGGGGAAGGAAGCAGTCATTACAGAGCTTAGAAACTCAGCAGGCATTTATATGCCAGATCCAGTTTTCACCAGACATCTCAAAATGGTCCAGGAACGAGAGTCAACACATATGTACAGACAGGAAAGACAGCATGTCTCTGAAGACAGATGGGAGCTGATTTGAAAGGGAGAGGCCTGACAGTCACTGATCACAGCTTGCTTGCCACACTGCCTCCTCTCCTCTTCACGTTTCAGGTACTTAACAAGAGCAGCATACTCAAGAAAGCTGGAAGCATGGAATGGATTGCCCATGAGTTTATCCCATTTGTTTCATTTCATTATTTTTAATTTTTTAACTTTTAATTTCTTTATTGATTTTAATGGCTCTTTAAAATATGTATTTTATTGATTTTTTTACAGAGAGGAAGGGAGAGAGATAGAGAGTTAGAAACATCGATGAGAGAGAAACATCGACCAGCTGCCTCCTGCACATCCCCCTTGACTGGAATAGAACCTGGGACCCTTCAGTCTGCAGGACGATGCTCTATCCACTGAGCCAAAGTGGTTTTGGCTTAATGGCTTTTTTTTTTTTTTTTTTTTTTTTAAGAGAGAGAGAGAACCAACAATGTTAGAAACATTGATTGGTTGCCTCCCATCTCCCTTGACAGGGGATTGAACCTGCAACCTGGGTATGTGCCCTGATTGGAATCCAACCAGCAACCTTTTGGTGCATGGGACAACATTCAACCAACTAAGCCACACTGGCTCGAACTCATTATGTTGATTGAATAAACATTTCTACAAAGACAATTGAAGGAATTTTCAGAATATACAGCATGAGAACCCTTTGAACAGAGGTCCTCTCTAACATGTACCTGATGATCAAATATAGCTTTGCAACATGATGCTAATGCCTATTCTCATAAAGTGTCCAAGAATAGTTATGTATGGTTACCCTACAGGTTGTTGTTGGTTTGCCTTACCAATTTTTCTTTGGCTCTCACTCACCCAAATTCCCCATTCTAAGCCCAGAACTCACATTTACTGGTAAGCTTATTGCTGTTAGTTTCTGCATTTCATAATCTCTGAGGTAACACTCGGTTCAATTTGCTGACACACTTAACCTGACCAAAATTACTTGGGCAAAGAGCTCTCTAAGAACCATTGATTACATTTATTCCTTTCCTGGGGCAAAAAAAGCTCCCATTTCCTTTGAGCCAAGATCCTTCTTTTCAGAGCAGATGTAGTTCCCAGCAAAGCTACCCAAAACTCTACTATTGCCAGTGGTTAGTGGACACTCACAGCATGGTCTGCTCTGAGAGCCAAGAGTATAAACAGAGGGATTTGGTGGCCTCTGCCTGGTACGATTTAAGGACAGTGGTAAGGCTCCCTTCCAGAACTTTCTCCCAGACTACCCGAGCCCTGCTGCAGGAAACTCCACCACCAGGGAATTGTTTCTTCACATTAAGCATTGCCTTCTAGAAAACATTCTTCAAAGAGATATATTTAATTCAGTTGGTGGTCAAGAGGCAAGAGGCTAGGAGATAGAAACAAAAAGAGGAAAAAGGAAGAGAGATGAAATAAAGGCGGAACATAAGCCTTTATGCTGAGAGTTTTATTAAAGGCCACATTGCAACATTAGTGCAAATAGAGTAGGTAACAATTGTGAGAGTGTGACTTTAGTGTGGCCCAAAGCCACAGACACATGCCTAAGATGGTCTTATTATTTACTTACAGGAAAGCTTAATAAGTAAGTGCAGATTCAACCTGACATAATTGGCCTACTAATTCCTTAAAAATTATTGGTTTCTTTGGAACATTGAGGTTCTCAATTGTGGGCATTTTTGCCCCACTCTCCCAGAGGTTATTGGCAATATCTGGAGATATTTTTGGTTGTCACAATTTGGGGGAGGGGGTTTGCTACTGGCAATGAGTGGGTAGAGGCCAAAAATGCTGCTAAGCATTCTAAAATGCACCGGAAGGCCTCTTCCCAAAAAGAATGATCTAGCCCAAAATGTTGGTTGTGCCATAGTTGAGAAACTCTGCTTTAGGATTATAGGCAAGTGGCCAGGGTTGAAGAAATAAAGGAAGCATAATGTAGCAATTTCCAGTTATGCCTTGCACAGAACCATAGCTATAAAGCATGGATGCAAAAAATAGTGCTTAAATGTTATTCACCTTCAGAAATTCATTGTTATGTTCAGCCCCACACAGTCTGCTACTTGGAGAATTGGATTTTGGTCCCTACATTTGA
Organism: Pipistrellus hanaki; assembly: GCF_964339955.1. Taxonomy (NCBI): domain Eukaryota; kingdom Metazoa; phylum Chordata; class Mammalia; order Chiroptera; family Vespertilionidae; genus Pipistrellus; species Pipistrellus hanaki. Next base: position 129,469,529 of record NC_140504.1, on the reverse strand, counting down.
TCTTCATCAAAATCTCAGTAACCAGAAAGAGAATGTGAGGCGTTTTAGTCAATTCATTTTAAGAAACTCTGGCCCATTGTTACAGTGATATCTCTAATCAGAATCTCCATGGGAGAAAATTTCCTATAAATCAGTCACTCAACATGTCTTGATGAGTGGCAAGAATGCCTCAGTTCCCAGTTTGTAATTGTTCAGAGAGATACTACGTGAGTCCATCTTCTCCTTGGCCTCCTCTACATTTATTTTCCCTCTGATGGAAGTAATTCCCTCCTACCAGCTCAGTGTGCCCCTTTCAGTCACCTGTTCACCTTCTTCTTTATGCCATTCCCTCCTTCCCCAAGAGCAAGGGCTGGTGACTAAGAGCTGGTAGAGAAAGGCCTGCCATAGAAACATCAATGATGAGGGAGAATCGTTGATTGGCTGACTCCTTCATGCTCCCTTTCTGGGGATTGAGCTCACAACCTGGGCATTTGCCCTGACCAGGAATTGAATGGTCTTTATTGATTGATGAACTTTAAGAGCAACTCACCCACAGAAAAGATTGCCTCATAGCGTATTTGTGGAATAAAAGGGTTTCTCCTTCTACCATCTACTTTGGCAAAGCCACTACAGACTTTAAAAGCAGTAGAGAGATATAAGGTGAGGGCAAACCAAAACCGGAAATTTCACTAAGCCTATTACATTGTCTGAAGGTAACTTTGATTGAGTCTTAAAAACTCGTTTGGGAAAGGAGAGAGATGTTATAATAGGTAAATGCTAAGGAGGGACCCAACGCTGTGTGCCTTTGTTACCTAACACCCCCTCCTCACTTAGGGACAACCCGCCAACTTCGCCAACTTGGGAGTAGATTTTTTCAATCTTTCCTGAACCGGAATCAACCATATCCTTAAGCCTCTGCTGGTAATCCTCTCCCTGCAGGCTTTCCTCTGGTTTCTGACAATCAATCAATCAAGCAAGCAAGTAAGCAACCGATCAATCAAGTCTTCCCCTTACCACCAAGGCTTCTAGACTCCTATTCCATATCTTTTGCACAGACCTACTAGAACCTGCATTAATATTAGAAGACACTCTCTTTTAGAACCAGAAACACCCTTCTGTAGCACCTGAAACCCTCCTTTAGCCTTCCTATAGTTTGACTCTGATTATGGAGTGTCTGATAATTGTGCCTGGAATGCACCCTCTTGGCTAATGGAAGCATCACTGCACTGCAGCCACGATCTCTGGTCAGGAGGCTCTGGTTTTACCCTGATTGGAACCTGACTGGTATCTGTAGGATAAAAGAGAAATGTTGCTGAGTAGTGAAGAGAATATGTCCAGGCCTCCAGCCAGAGGGAGAAAAGGAAGGAGTGTGGGCGGGAACTGAACTAATCTTCATTCTTCCAGCAGAGATACAGAGGCTGGGAACCATCTCCTCCATAACAACCACGTCAAGACTCCCTCCCTTTCATGCTCCTCTCCACAAGGCACTTAGGGGAAAAAAGAATCAAGTCCCTCTTTCCCTCTAACCTTTATTCTTTGTAGCTAAGTTGTGATAAGCCACTGATTTCTACCCTATAAATTATTTAAAATTCCACCTTCACATTGGAATTGGAAAATCAATCTCCCTGATTAAAAAGTGACCAGCTTCACATTTCCAAATGTCTCTTTAATCTTTTAATTATGTCTGGTTACAGACAGTGGGAGTCTCAAAGAAGCAGAGAAATGCACTCTGTGCTGAGCTCAAACGATCTACCAGTCCATCAGCCTTTTCACTTAACCAGCTGTTATTGTTGCTGTCAGATAGGATTGGTTTAGAAATACTGCCGGAAGACTAGAATCTTTTATTTTATTTTATTGATTTCAGAGGAAAGGAGAGGGTGAGAGAAATAGAAACATCAATGATGAGAGAGAATCATTGATTGGCTGACTCCTTCATGCTCCCTTACTGGGGATTGAGCTCACAACCTGGGCATTTGCCCTGACCAGGAATTGAACTATGAACTCCTGACTCATAGGTCAATGCTCAATCACTGCGCTATGCCATCTGGGCAAGACTGGAATCTTTTTTTTTAAAATATATTTTATTGATATTTTACAGAGAGAAGAGAGAGGGATAGAGAGTTAGGAACATCAATGAGAGAGAATCATTGATCAGCTGCCTCTTGCACACCCCCTACTGGGGATGTGCCCGCAACCAAGGTACATGCCTTTGACCGGAATTGATCGCGGGACCTTTCAATCCGCAGGCCGACGCTCTATCCACTGAGCCAAACCGGTCTTGGCTAAGACTGGATCCTTAATACATTCCCATTTCAATGTTGCATGGAAATTTTTGTTCTTTCTAATTTGCCAGCTACATTAAATATTAGAGGAGCTAACTGGAGACTCTGTAGACATAAATGACAATTTAATAGAAAACACTGAGGCAGGTGAATGCTCGTGTACATCCCTGAAAATTCAACCCAAACCCACCAGAATAAAGAGTGGGAGCCAAAGTAACCCAACGGTATGTATACATACATACATTGATTCTGGGTGCCAAGATTTTTGGAAGAAAAATTACAGTCACTTCAACAACCCAATTCTTCATCAAAAACTGCTTCTTTCTATCCAGGTAAATGAAAAGTGTTCTCCAGAAGGCTTTTAACTGTAGGCAACAGATTACTGAGTGCAAAACAAGGAGAAAGGAATCCAGGTAAGCCTCAGTGTGATTCTTGGAGGAGACATTTATTACTTGCATTGCTCAAAAGTTCAGTAAAGTCTGCAATAATATGACCCAAGAAACCAAAGCATTTCAAAACACAAACACAAATATGCAGCCAGCTTGTCCTAACTCTATATCCCAAGGACCATTAGCAGAAATCCCTGCTGACTAATCAGTTTGCTTAGTACTGTCAAGCACTGTTTTAAAATAGTCTTGTCATGATATGAATTGCACTGTAAATTTCACAGCCCCTTTTACTAGTGCCTACTGGAGAAAAAGCACCACCTTCAGCACTGTAAGGTCCAGTCTAAACAGAGACAAGATCAGAGGCTCCCGAGAGACACCCAGAATTGAAATGGCCTGAGTCCCTCACTGTGTGTCTTTCTGAGGTTGGGCTGGTTGGGCAGATAAAACAGCAGTAAGCCTGGACTGCCACACAGATGACTGTAGGCAAGAGGAGGTTCACTGGGACATCTGGGTGCAGTGAGCCATCTGAGCAGTCCAACCTCCCTTAGGCCTGACCAGTTCCGTGGGCTTTCCTCTGTTTAAGCAAGGTGGGGCATTGATAGTATCCCTTGGAGTTGACGTGCTCCGTGGTCTTGCAACCATGTACCTGTGCTAGAACAATGCTGACAAGTACATAACTCTTGAACTTAAAGGACAACCTCCTATTCATCCTTGCATTTCAGGGACTACACCTAAAATCTCTTAGAAATAGTAAAAACGTGTATTCTCCAAGACTATTCTGAGAAATATGATTTAACTCATGTCTCCTATAAGAGTGTACAAAATTTTTCTAATATCAGAATTAGATGACTCAAAAAATCCAACCTTGAGCTATTTTAGACACTCCAGTCTAGCTGATATGATGTTAATAGTTTTATTTATAAAATCAGTTTATAAATGTTGTGTATTTATGTCCTTACAATTTTTATTTTTGTCTGAAGCCCTATAATCTCTGAAGAACACACTGGACCTGTTCCTGCTTATGGGATTAAAAGGATCTTCAGCTCAAAGCACTGCCCTTCTGACCTAACCTTGTTTAAATATAAAGTGAATCAAGATAAGCCATCATTCATTAGGCATCTACATAGGTCACATGACAGAGGGCTATAGGGATAAATATGCATAGAGATAGATATTGATATGGACATATATTTAGATCACTAGGTATAGTTGGAGAGAGGGAGTTTAAAATCAAGAGAAACACACTGTAGTAACTAAATAAAAACAAGGTAGAATAAATAAATTCCAGAAGAGAGGGAAACTAATTTGTGCAAAAAGGTAATTCATTTCCTTTTAGGTACATTGATTATGAACTTGCTACGAGATGGAAATTAGTGTGTAGATTGGTTGTCATTAGCATAGTACTCATGATTAGAGCCCTGGGAGTTAGGTGAGATTCCCCTGGGAAAACATGAAAGAAAAAGACAATAATATTAGAGAATCAAAAAGCATAGGCTCAAATAAGTCTTTGTGAAAGACTTGGATTTAAAAAGGTGTTTCAAAGAGGGTGTTGCAGAGAGCTTAGGAAACACTAACAGATAAGAGGCATTGGTTGATAGATCCCTTGGGAGAAAGATGTATAACAATAACAATGGTGAGTAAAAGAGGAAGGCTTGGTCTTAGCCCACAAAGAACTTCCAACAGGACTGGGAGGACAATGCTGACCAAAGAGTTGTATTAAAACTCAGTGATAAATTGCATGATGCCAGTTAGGTAGCTGGCGTGTTCTGTGATGGTCCAAGATTGGATGGTTGCCAAGGAATCTTTGACCCCACAGGGAGCAGAGGCCGATGCTATCCAGATTGGTAAGGTAAGGAAGACATTGAGGCTAGGACTGTTTTTGTTGTTTGTTTTGCAATAATCTAATATCTATATATATAAAAGCCTAAGCAAAGCAACCAAATGACCAAATGACTGGTCGACTGGTCACCATGACACGCACTGACCACAAGGGGGCAGATGTTCAATACAAGAGCTTCCCCCTGGTGGTCGGTGTGCTCCCACAGTGGGAGCATTGCTCAGTTGACCAACGGACGTCAGATGTAGGGCTCAAGGCTGGCTGTAGCAGCCCAAAGATCGCAGTAGAGTGGCAATGAGCCTACAGTGTTGGTGATGGCAGGTGTAACGGGGCCAGGATAAGCAGGAGTGGCAGGTAGTGTCTGACTGCTGGTTTCAGCCTGATCTTCGCAGGCCATGTCGAGGGACCTCACTGATGCACGAATCTGTGCACCAGGCCTCTAGCAATGTTATAATGTAATTGTCAAAACTAGAAAATTATGAAGGATGATTTAGCCAAATATTGCTCTTGCATTCATGATGAAATAGTGAATGGAAGATATGACCAGGAAATGCCACATTTCATCTGTGGATGAAAAAATGCATGAACTCTTCATTTCATCGTCTCTCTCATTGTCATTGCAGAGCCTCAGCCAAAGACTTGGAATCTGTGGGGCTGCCAAAGGAAATGATCGCCAAATGGTCTTTGAAAATAAAAATGGAGGCAATCTGCTACTTCAGATACCTCATTTACCTCAGGGCCACTTCTTATATTCCATACTTACTGTACATAAGCAGGATTGAATCTGAAGTGTTATCTAGGCATTTAAAAATAATGTTAGTGTTCCTTAGCTCTATTTGCAGCACATGTAATAAAGCTCAAAAAAGAATGTTGACTTATTAGTAGCAGCAAATAGTTAAGGAATTATAGTCTATAAGAAAAAAGCAGCAAATAATGATTCATATATAAAAAAATACCTCAACCTGACTAACCCAAACATTATTTTATTGTTTTGTTAATACTCACTTGAGGATATTTTTTTTTCCCAACAATTTTGAGAGAGAGAGAGAGAGAGAGAGAGAGAGAGAGAGAGAGAGAGAGACATTGATGTGAGAGAGACACATTGATTGATTGCCCTCCAAATGTGCCCTGGCTGGGTCTTAGGGATCAAACCTGCAACCCAGGTACTTGCCCTTGACCGTGAATCAAACCTGAGACCCTTCAGTGCACAGGCTAATATTCTAACCACTGAGTTACACTGGCCAGAGCCCAAACATTCTTTTATGTATTCATCCATTCAGTAAATATACATTAGGTACTAACTTCATGGCCATCATTGCATTAAGAGTGGAGTTACCTGTGAGAATAGCATATGATCTCTCTGCATTTGAGATGTTCACTGCCTCATGGTAAAAGAAGGAAAAAAAATATCTACCATTTATTTTGCACCTACTTCCCATCAAGAACTGCCCTTGGCACTTTATCTGGTTTTGTTCATCTAATACAACAAATATGTGAGTTAGGTATTATTACCTCAGTCTCACATAATAGGAAACTTAGGTGTAGCAAGATTAATTTGACCAAGTCACACAGCTAATACTCAGAATTCAAACTCGGCTCTTTGTACTGCACCACAGGACCTCCTGAAGTGAGTAAGACCTTCAACCTGCCCTCAAAGATTATATAGACATGTTCACAAATAATAACAATGATATGATTAATGTAATAATAACATCATTTTCAAGGCTTACCCAGGGATCTTATCAGCACTGAGGCAAGCATTTTTTGAACCCTTGCACACAACTAGATTAATTTGAGGGCAAAATCTGGGGAGTCTCCTGAGGAGAAGTATTTAGAGCATCTCTCCATCTCTGCCTATCTATCTATCTATCTATCTATCTATCTATCTATCTATCTATTTATCTATCTATCTACCTATCTATCTATTTATCTATCTATAGTATATGGCTACATATCTAAGATACAGCACATAGCTATATGATCTAGTTTCCAACCTTTACACTAGCAAGAACTTTGAATTTCTACATGAAGAGCATCAAGAAAATATGATCTAGGAGTTTGTATCACCCCCAGGGGGAATGGTACTCCCATTGTATTGGGTACATATTTCTAAACTAAGATGAATTACAATGCATAATATTTATCTGTTTCCTTGTTAGTCTCTCTCACTAGACTATAAAGTTATCCAGGCTAAGGACTCTGTTTTATTCACCATGATATCTCTAGCTCACACAACAATTCATTGCACTTAACACACGGTCATCAAAATGTTTATTGAAAGAAAGAAGAAAACTGCAGCTCTATTAATTCATTGTTGTTCTTAAGTTTATTTTCAAAAGTGTGTGCTAAGTCCTAGGAGAATGGACAACACAAAACTTAAAGAGACAAATCCTAACCTGGTGAGCACAACCAACTTTCATATAGTACTGGTTTAGTTTATAATGGAACTCTCAGTCTCTGCAGGTATTAACAGTGAAATAAATGCTATGTTAGTATGGTTTATAAATTCCCACTCTGATTTTACTTGTCAATAAAAGGTCTAACATCACTTTAAAAAAAACAAGCTATATCTCAGAAGTAATAAATCAAATTTAAAAACTTATATGTGAGACAATGAATATATATTTATATATATACTAGAGGCCCTGTGCACAGATTCACGCACTGGTGGGTTCCCTTGGCCTGGCCTGCACCCTCTTGCAATCCAGGACCTCTTGGGGGATGTTGGAGGCCTGGTGCATGTATTCAGCCCAATTCCCACAGGCCAGGCTCAGTGACCCCCACAAGTGCACAAATTCATGTACCAGGCCTCTAATATGCATATAAGATCTTTGGTTAATCTCTTCTTGCCCTCCACCATACCTGCTTCCTTCTGAGATTCATCAGTCTGTTCCATGTTTCCATGCCTGTGTGTTGAGCATCTGCCCCTGGTGGTCAGTGCATGTCATAGTTACCAGTTGAACAGTTGAATGGTCAGTCGCTTAGGCTTTTATACATATAGATTTATCTCCATTCTCTCCTGGAAACCCACTTCTGTGTCAATAAAAGAATAGGAAAGTGCAAATCCATAAGACAGCAAAGAGGATAATAATAAACAAGAATGACAACATATATAAGCTGTTGGAGGAGCTTTAAGCATTTAAATATTTTAAGCATTTTAACCAAACAGAAAAGGCTACATTCTCTGTGCCCATAGAAACAAACCAATAAGAAACAAACTAGTGATCCTTCAGAATTCTGGGATGGTTCAGAAATTGGAGGCACAGAACCTGCAGAAGGTACTGGCACGAGGTGAATGGTGGATCAAAAATCAACATAAAGCACAACTGGCTCCTTATGTCTTTCTGTCATCATCACCTACCACCCCCAGAGATACTGTCTCAAAAAATCAAACCAGACAGAGAAACAAGGACTGTTAACAAAGGTCTGATGTTCAAACTCTTTTAGGGTCCTCTTCAACCTACCACCTAGAAGGCCACAGCCAGGCTTATAATCCCAAGGAAGATATTTGGAAAATCCTTCTGTGAATAAAGTAAAGGGCTTTAAGAAAAAGACCTGCAGAATTCTGGGGTACCCTTGTAAAAACTCTGGCTCACTACTCTATACATCTGTTGACTCCTTCAGTCAATGAGCCTCATATGTGCACACAGAATGGTCAGTTGGTATGTGATTTCCTCACAGCCAAGGATCACAAGATTAAAAAATAGCCTCAAACATGAAGGACAGAAACAAGACAAGGCATCAGGGAAAAGAAAGGGCACTGAATATGTGTATTTTACTTGTAAATAAAAGGTCTAATATATGTATTTTACTTATCAAATACACGTATTAGATAAAAAGACTTCTAATAAAGTATGATGGATTTCCACAGATAGGTTATAAAAACAGATTAAATCCTTGAAATAGCATTGAGAATAGATTCTATGAAAATGGAACAATACCAGAACAGGAAATATTCTTTGGAAATAAAAAACATGAGCCCTGATATATTTTTAAAAAAATTAATAAAAAGTTGGGAAGATAAAGTAGATAAAATTATTCAAAAAAAAAAAATAAAACAAAAAGACAGAGCAGGTATTAGGAAGAAAAGAGAAAAAAGAAAATGTGAGATTAATCCAGGAGGCTCAATAGTTGATCAATAAGAGATCTATAAGAGAAATCAAGGTAGGGGAAAACCATATTGATGAAACAATACAAGAACATTTTATAGACCTGAAGGATATAGATCTTTAGATTAAAAGGACCAGGGAATGCCCTACACAATAAGTAAGAAAAGCCTCAACCAGGGCATATCATTTTAAAATTTCAGAACTCTGGTGAAAACATAATGCTCACATAAAAATCATGGGGAATCAGAATGACATTGTACTTGTGAACAAAAACACCGAGAGCTAGAAAATAATGGTGTAATACCTTTAAATTCAGAATGGGAATTATTTTTAACCTAGAACTCAAATGCTCCAGCCAAATGACCAAACAAATGCAAGGGTAGAATCAAGATATTTTCAGGCAGGAAATTTCTCAGTAAATTTACCTCACATGCACCCTTTCTCAGGAAGGGTGTGCCACCAAAATGAGTGAATAAAGAAAGAAAGGAAAACACAGAAGAGAGGCTCCAACTCAAGAAGCAGGTGAAGAAAATCACCAACAATCACAGCACAAGAAAGTCCTGGGATAACAGCAATACAGAGGCCTCAAAGCAAAACTAGTCCAGGTTGGAAAAGAAAAAATGAGTGCCCCAAGAAGAAGGTCCTTAGATTCTGATAGATTATCTGTTCTATATTATTATATGGAAAGTTTTTGGGAGACTGTCAGAAGTTTTGGCAGAATGTAGGTATAGTTGCACAAAGCCAGGGTGGTGAAAAAAAAAAAAAACACAAGGCAATTATTAACTCCAAGAAAAACAAAAAGCTGTACAAGAAAGGAAAGGTAATTATAGTGTAGTGTTAGCTCAGTAGAGAACATTATTTACATAGTTATAATAATATAAACCCTGAATATTGATTTAACCAAAAAGAGGAACAAAAAGAAGCAGTGTTGTGGGACAAGAGGCCTAAATCCTCCCCACCTGTAATAGTCACTAAATAATGATCTAGTAGGACATATATGTTACTTAGAAATACGGAGGCAAATATAAGAACTACTCAAATTAATTAAAAGTGGCAGCCTGCAGGGGCTGATTCTCAGGAGGGTGGAGCAGAATTGCTATGGGCTTTTCCCCTTTATTTTTAAAAGCCCTTTAGTGATATTTGATTCTGAAAATGCATACATTTCTTAGGATAAATTTGCAGTTATTAAAAAAAAAACACACCATAAAGTGCCTTAAGTCTGATTCTAAGGTCAACAAATTGAATACATTTCTGCCATAAAAGATCACACAATTGAAATACAAATCTCAGAAAAACCACGCAGGCTATTTTCTAATTTAACGAAGCTTAGGAGAGTTAAAAACCAATCTGAATCATTTGCTCTTTCTCCGCTGAAATCAGTAGAAATTCTTAAAGGGTGAACAAGTTACATGAGCAGATACTCCCATATTTTTTTTTCAAGAGATCAATCACAAAACCTGTACCACAATCTGAGTGAATATTGTACACAGCAGGCCTTGCTAATCAATCCAGTTGATGATGGCAGAATGTACAGGGTCTTTATCTGAGTATGAATTCAGAGAAGATACCCTTAATAGATGGGGTTTGCACCAAGCCATAATAGATGTGCTCTCAATGGACAGGAGATAGTCACAGTTCGGATTCACATAGAACAGCTTGTAAAGGGGGGAAACTATAGGTCAAATCAAGAGTCAGCACGGCCCTAGGGCTTCTCAGAAACCTGCGAGGTTTGGGGAAATGAGACACTCCAGAGTCACAGAGAATGTAACCTTCCTAACTCATCCCCAAATTGTAATTTCATCATCACAGCAGAAATCCCTGGTAGACTAATAAAGGCTTTTCCCCTAGAGCAGCATCTCCGGGACCAAGCAATAGCTAGCCTCCTCACAATAATAACAACGTGTTAATGACTTTGATAAGGGGATACATATCATTATCGCCTCTTAATTACCTTATGGGCCCTGGGAAAGCAGCTGTAGAATACACAAATCAAGAAGCCCAGGAGAAACTTTTCCGGAAAGTGGTCCCTGTGATTGTTGATTTAGTATTATTCTGCCTCCAGTAATTATTTTGTTTTCTTTAAAGGTTACCGGCCATTAGTCAAGAAGCACAAAGTTTAGGTTTGTGGCTGATTAGGTTCAGATGACAAACATGGTGTTAACCTATAGGAAGATTATTTCCTTCAGGCTTAAAGCTTAGAGTTTTGTCTTGTTCACTTCCCTCCCCATCTTTTTGTTCACAGGACATGATCCTCCACATTCACTTGGCAAACCGAGAACCAGGGGATACTTTGCTGGGCTATGATTTCTGAAGGAGAAGGCAAGCCCCACTTTTGATTCACCAATACCCCTTGCACCATGCACTGCAGGTAACGGCCCCACAGTAAATGGTAATTGAAGGAAATATATGTTTATTCCAGAGATTGTAGAGGTTTCACTATTCGGGTTTGGATATTGCTTTTGAAACTCTATGAATATACTGTGTTTGTGTGGACAAATCTAGAGTAGTCACACTGTAGTCACCCAAACGTCCTAAGTAGGAATGGAATTAAAACTTGCTCTAGCAAGTCACACACCTTTACAGGGTGGGGCACAAATGGCTTGGGTTCTTATTTCCCATGATACTCCTCAAGCTCCTGTGTATCCTTTATAGACATGGAATGTGGAGTCCCCAAAACTTCAGTTTTGAGATATCCTGTCCCCTCAACTCTTCCCATGGCCTGCCAGAGAATGAGGGATCCTTATGTAGTAAGAAATATCAGTAACCTTTTCCTTTCCACCCAGACAATCATCTACTTCAATCTTTCTTTGGAAATGGTCTCTGGGGGTTCAAGATTACCAGAACACAATTCCCACGACCACTCCAGGATTCCTCTGCCCTAGTATTAGCTGGTCCTCCACAGATTTATTTTCTAGCTGTATAAAATGTGTGTCCAATTCCCTGTTTATCTTTCACTGTTATCTATATATATATAACCATAATATGCAAATAGACCAAACATTAGAACAACTGAACAACCGGTCGCTATGATGTGTACCAACCACCAGAGGACATGGGAAGAACTCGACAGGCATCTGCAGCAGGCAGCAGAGTGTGGAACATGGCGGACATTGGCCACAGTGGGATGGTAAAGCAAGTGATTGGGGGTGCCAGACTAAGGAATGCAGGTTGCTGTCATTGGGGCAAGCCTCTGGTGGGTACTGAAAATTCTTTGCTCCCATGCACCGAGGTCCTGTCTGCCACTCACACCTGCTGCTGCCGCTGGGCCTGATCACTCTGTCAGCAGATACGAGCGGCAGCTGCTGGTCCTGATTGCCTCTGAGAGCTTCTCCACCTCCCATGCTCCTGAGGGGCTATTGGGGCCATTAGCCACCTCTCACACGTGCTGCCGGTGCTAGAGCCACTGCTTACATCTACTGCTAGTGCTGGTCCTGCTCGCACCCACAGCTGGCACTGGAGCCACTGCTCACACCCACTGCCAGTGCCTGGCGCCAGCCCTGATTGCTTAGTGCCATCAGTGGGTGTGAGCATTGGCTGCCAGCCCGGATTGCCCCTGAGGGCTTCTCCACCTCCCCTTGCTCCTGAGGGGCGATTGAGGCAGCAGCCAAGGCTCACACCACTGACAGCGCAGGGCCTACTTGCATCTGCTGCTGGCACTGGCCCCAATCACTCTGTGCTGTCAGCTGGTGTGAGCAGGCCCGCACTCACTGTCAGCAGCCCACTGCAGCTTCTCGGCCCACAGTTCCTTTCAAGATGCAAGAATTCATGCACTGGGCCCCTAGTCAGTTATAATACTGAATGATCTTGAGACAATTTACTTTTCTCTTGCTTTCCTCCCTTGGCCATGTCCCTTCTTCTGTTCTGAAAATCATTCCCCAGGGGGTGAAGCAGAAGGGAGCATGAGAGGAAAAGAGAGGGAGAGGGAAATGGAGAAGAAGGAAGGAAGGAAGAAACTGGGCAGGAAGAGGGAAGGAAGGAAGAACTCTGAGTACATTCAGCTTGAAAAATTAAAATGCTGAATCTTAAAATAATTTGCATTGCCTTGCCTTTTTTATTTTTTTCTTTCTTTCATTTTCTTTTTTTTTTTTTTTTAACAGATTTTATTCTACTTTCTGGTTCTGGCCTGGACTAGAAGTGAAGGAGTTACTGTAGTCCTTCATATCCATAAAGCCAGGGTAATCTAAATCTAAGATTATCCCTCAAATCTGAAGTGAGCATAAAACCACAAATGATGACTGGGCAGCTGAGATGATCACAGATTCCGTCATTTAAATGGAATAAAGAGAGAGTAGAAAAAGTGCTGTCTGCATTGTGTCTAATTTTTAAAAGTTCAATGGGTCATGCATATTTTATAGGGGAGGGGGAATAGTGCAGGCAAATCCACTTCACTGGGCTGATTTTACATCTTTCCTTTGCACATAGCAGACCTAACACAGCTGGCCCAGCCCTTGCCCTCACCACTCTCTGGCTGCCCCTGGAGGCACCGCCCTCATCTTGCAGGGGCTGAGCAAGGGCAACATCTGTGACATCAGAACAGAAGGAGAGATGTGGCAAAGAGAGGAAAGCAAGAGAGAAGCCAGACACTCCTTCCTTTCCTACCCCACCTGCAGCGGTGCCCACCCCACAGCCCCGCTTCCCAAAGCCCCTGATGCTGCTCGTCATCTGTTCTGGAAGCCAGGCCTGGGTGGTGCCCTGGGGCTGGCGTTTTACTAGAGCAAAGAGTAATTTTTGCTACAGACAATGGTGTTTGGGAAAAACCTGCTGCTGGTGTTTTATTACCTAGTGAATCTCTATCTCTGTGCCTGGCTAAAACTGAAGATGAAGGAGGAGGGGGTGGCAAAAGTCCCCACTGCCAGCTCTACTGGAAGATGGCAGAACAAGAAAACTGGGAGATCAAAGGAAGTCCTGATCTCTAAAGCCACGTGTGTGGAAAGGGGAGGTTTAATAACAGGCCCGTAGGCAGAGGGCGAAGGGAGTCGCCTCGGAGCTCTAAGTGCCAGGAGAGTGCGTGGAAGCGGGCGGGAGCGGGAGTGAGCACAGAAGGGCGGAGACTGGGGACAGATGGTGCAGGCCCACAGGCTCTCCCCTCTGCCTACTCAGACTTTAACCCATGATCCTCAGCCCTCTCCTTAGCCCACCCACTGGAAACTACCAGGAGCATGTGTTCTGAATTTTCTAACAGACCTTTTATTCTCTCTCAAATCTGGTGTATTTTAAATGTCTGTTCTATTGGTCCCACCAACAATAATGTCAAAAGCCGGAGTTCTGGCCTCTGACGTCAGCCTCATAGGTTTGAATTTCAGCTTGCCACTGATTTACTGAGGGGCCTTTCTTCACCTTTTAGGCCTCAGTTTCTCATCTGCAAATTGGCTATGATAGTACATTGGTGATAATATAATAAATAGAAATAGCAAGCTCCCAATAAATACTGTGTTTATTTTACTTAAAATTGTTATTACTACACAAGTAATACTGTATATGCATTATCTCTAATCCTCTCAGCAACTCAGAATCAGATAAAATGTCTTGGAAATTCCAGAAATTGGTGATAAAATAACATATCTGAGATTGCTTCTTCTACCAAGAAAAGGATCCAAAAACCTTTTGTTAGACTGCTTATCCCCATTTTACAATGAGAAAATGTGGTTAGGGCACACACAAAGCTCTTTCCTCCTCTCCCGTGTTCTCTGGGCTCCACCTTGAAAGGTTGGTCCTAGCTGCCATGAGAGAGGCTAGCTGACAACTCATTCCATGTTGTTTAAGTGGGAGACCTAGTGAGGAGGGTGCCCCCTCCCTCTGAATGGTAAGGTGAGGGGAGCAGAGGAAACAGGGGGGAGAGGGCAGAGGGCCCTGCTTCCCAGGTACAAAGTTGGAACTCGAATGCTTCCTGCAACAACCCATTTACATATGGTGAGATTATATTAAGCTGTGCTAAACTTTAGGTACATAGTGGATATAATAGGCTTTTATGTGCTGGCCCAAGGACATAATCGCTATGCAAAACTGTGTTTGAATTAGAACAAGGTGCTCCACAGTTCCAAACACTATTCTTAGTAATGAGCTGGTAGGACACAACTGCTACATAATTTGCAAGCTTCCTGTGTAATTTTAGGTCAACCTTAGTCATTTCTCTCCTTAGACTCTGTCTTCACAGTTGAATCAATGGTAGTTACATTCTAGTAGGATCTGTTTGGACCTTACAGAACTGCAAAGCTGAGATGCTCAGAGGGAGGGAGGTGTCCTCTCAGCCATTCCAGCCTTCCTCTAGTATCATTCTCTTCACACTGTACCATGTGCATTGGTTTGTCTTTCCCACAAGACAGCCCTGTGGTAGTCGCTTTATACCTGCAGAGCTTAGCAATAAATTTTGTTGAATAAATACCTTACTAAAAGTGATAGTTGGAAAGATTTTAGCTCTGCATGAATGTGGAAGCAAGGGACTGAAGGGAAAAGGCAGGGAGGGGGAGAGAGGGTGGAAGGAAGGAGCAAAGGGCTACAAAGTGGTTATCGCTCTAACATAGTAGAGTTTATTTGCCCAACTATTAGCTGGATTTAAAAGTCCCAACTCTAAGATTGTATGAATTATTGAACACCTATTATAGACTGAGCACTCTGATAGGAACTGGAGGAAAGAGAAAGTAAGAAGAATTTAGCAAATAGACATTGGTCAAAAATTTTATTCTAAGGACTTTACCATTTGATTGGGGAACTAAATTTAACACAAGGAGCAATCAAAGGAAAACACACCCTGGTATATAATTAGGTTCTAAATTACTTGTTACAGATGAAATTGTGAGGTCAGAGGGAAGAACTGTGGTGTGCGCTGGAGGAATCAGGGGAGACAGAGGTGAGATTTGAGGCTTGGGTCACCCCTGGAAGCAGAACAGGGAAGAGCAACAACCTCAATAAAGAGAGAGGCATAGAGGATTCTGTTCATGGATGAGTGAGACCCATTTGGCTGGAGAGAAATTGTCAGGGTGGAGCCTGGAAGCCAGCCGGAGGCTTTTCTGCAGGATGAGGTAGCAAGTAGAAACAGCCCAGAGGGTTTCAGGCAGGACTCACTCCTATTATTTCTCTTCCTCTTCCCCATGGACGAGGTGACTGTCATTGGTTAGAGTCCTCTGTGGGTGATGAATTTCTGAGAAGGTGACAGATGAAAGTGGTGGTGGCAGCACCAGGCATCCCTTTCTGGTTCCCAGATGGTGATAAATCTAGGCCAGGAAGCATCACTGTTTCCCCGAGTTCTGTGACTTCACAGCAGTTGCAGGAAATGGGGTGGAGATGGGAATAAAGAGCTTTTCTCCACCGCCTCGGAGGGTGGTATTTTACAAGAGGCATATGGTGCTGGCTCCAATCGGAGATGGTTTCCACATGTGTGCCACTCCTCACAATAAATAAGAAACCGATCAGAGGAGTATTCTTTTGGCAACACAGTCCAATGTTGGGTGGTACCACCCTCCATCTTTCCAGATCATTGAGATTTTATATAGATAGGTAAGAATGTGTTTTTAATTTGTCCCTGAAGACAAACCCTAAGAACACCTAATGGCTTATAAAATGGCTGTCCATGAAAATATAAATTGACCACAAAATTTGAGCTATCATTGTGATACCTTAATTATCTCACTATGATGACTATTTGGAGCCATAGTGATATTCATAAAGTACCACAGCTTTAACAAAATGAAAACATGTCATAAACTAAATACCCATCAAATTTTATGCAAATTACTCAATCTGAATAAAATAAATATTAATTAAGTTTATATATGTATACTAATTCTAACTAGCCATGTTTTCATTCTTAGTTATTAGCCACAGTTTTCTTTTATGTCTCATTGAAATTAGCCCTATTATTTAGAAAATACTAACAAAAGAATGCTTTAAATTTCTATGAATCAAATGTGAAATAATATCCCCATAAGAAAAAATGTGCTCCCATATATTTGAAAATGTACTATGAAACAACAAGAAATAATTTTATGGAACTAATGTTATGCTAATTTAAAATTTTATTTGAGATCAGAGAAACTGTGTACTGTTATATATCTATGTTCTTACTGTGTTTATTTCTCCATTAGACTGAGTCTTAGGATGTTTTCTTATGGAAACAATAAAAAGGATTTTCTATCAATGAAAAAGGTAGCAAGAAAATGTTTGGGAGGAAATGCTGAGAAGCAAGTCTAGTCTTTTGTTTTGTATGTCAATGAATAATCATAATAGTTTTAATTAATGTATCTTCTGCAGCCAAAATTCACATTTTCAACAAACATAAAGGGTCATTCCTTACGAAATCCACTTTTTAGGCAGAAAACTGATTACTAGGAAAATTGACTTGTTTAGAGACAGGTTGTCAGTAACAGATGAAATCACTTATAGCTCCAAGTACTTTTCATTAACCCTCATTTAGGTTCTGGATGTTACTCACCACTGGAGAAGATCTTACTTATTTAGCCCAGAGAAGGGCTCACAAGAGAAAAGCAAAGGATCTTAGGATAGGTCTCCCTATCACATACTCCCTCTTTTAATTTGTAAAGGAAATCACTGGTTTCCAAATATGGATGATCATCAGAATCACTCACAAGGCTTAAAAACATGCAGCAATCAGGATCCATACCAGAGGGAATGAAGCATCATCTCTGGGGGCCAGGGTCCCTTTGGACTTAGGAAAATAACATTTGCTTACTAATCAACTGCCTGACCTCTTTACTATTTGTTGTCATTTTCAGTCCCTGTAGGTTTTTTTAAAAAAAAACCCAAAGGCTTTTGATGATCTTGCAAATTTGGGAAGCATATAGTATTAGATTTCAAAACAAACAAACAAACAAACAAACATCCAAAAAACACTCTGTTTTAGAATGAAAAAATTAAAGGAAAATACTTTGGAGTGAGGGTGCCTTACTCCTCATCTTGTCAACATTTCTGGAGATGGTTGTCAGGGCAAGAAGATTTACGAAGGAAACAACACAAAGAAAATACATACAAAGAAGAGGAGATCATTCTTAGGAAGAAAGAAACAGACCCAGCTACACGAGCTTATATTCAAGTGTTACTCTGCCAGCTCTCTTAATTCTCTAAATGGCAGTCTGGAATGAAAAAACGACTCTTGACAGGGAAGAATGACCATGACTGAGGTTTCTTTTATTTTCTGTTAACCAGTGTTATAATAGGATTCATGCAAAAACCTAATACAATGAAAAACAACAAAATTGCAAACGTACTCCCCCACAGGATGTTTGCTAGAGAATTTTAATTAACCCAACATTGCAATAAATTGGCAATTAAGATGTTTACCACTTCACATAATGTATTTAATGGTAAACATAGCCTAAATTTAATGTTTTTTTTAGAAATCAAAATCATGGTAGACATGTTATATCAGTCATATCTTTAGTTCTCATTGTGCAATTCTTTAGGTGAAAATGTACCCCCACAAAATTGGCATGAAGTGAGTAAGCAGAAATACCTGTATCCTATCTGCCCTTTTCACCCACACAGCAAGCAATAGGATGCTGTACACTCAGAGAGAGAAGGAATCATACATGGGTGCGTGTGTGCACTCAAGAGTCATTCAACACTGGTGCTGATTTTGTGTCAGGCATGGCGCTGGGCAATGGATTTATAGCTGTGAGCATGACAAGTTATGGTCCCTGCCTTTTCAGAATTTACATTCTAGCTATGGAGAGAAAGAACCTCAATAAGCAAAACAAGCAGCATTTTGCCAGAGATACTGGAAAAGAGCAAATCTACTGTCTTAGTCAGCTTGAGTGGCTATAACAGAATACCACAAATGAGTGGCTTAAATAACAAGTGTTTATATCTCACAGTTCTGGAGGCTAAAGGCCAAGCTTAAGGCTTTGGCAGATCTGGTGTCTGGTGGAGGCCCTCTACCTGATTTGCAAACAGCCATCTTCTGGTTGTAACCTCACATGTCCCAGAGACCAAACTCTAGTCTAGTCCTATTAGGACACTAATCTTGTCATGAGGGTTCCACAGTCATGACCTCATTCTATATAATTAAAGCCTAATATGCTAAATGTCCAGTCGACCGTCGACTGTTCAACCAATGAAAGCATAATATGCTAGTGATATGCTAAGGTCACTCAGCTGCTTGATATGATGTGCACTAACTGCCAGGGGGAAGACAGTCAACAAGTTGACCAGTTGCTATGATGTGCACTGACCACCAGGGAGCAGGCAATCCGACCAGTAGGTTAGCTTGCTGCTGGGATCTAGCTGATTAAGACTGGGTGAAACTTAGGCTGGACATGCCCTGGAGCCCTTCTGTAGTCTCTCCCTGGCTGGCCAATCTCCCGAGTCACTCGCTGGCCCCAATCATGCACTGGTTGGGTCCCTCGGCCTGGCCTGTGCCCTCTTGCAATGTGGGACCTCTTATGGGATTTTGGAGAGCCAGTTTTGGCTTCATCTTGCAGGCCAGGCTGAGGGACCCCACTGGTGCATGAATTCATGCACTGGGCCTCTAGTATGAACATAATTACCTCTAAAACCTACTTCCTAATACCATCCTTTGGGGTGGTATTTCAACATATAAATTTTGGAGGAACACAAACATAGAGTCCATAACAGCAATCTAGACCTGTGCTGTTCAACACATGTGGCTACTGGGCCTTTGAAGTGAGGCTCCTCCAAATTGAGATGTGCTGTGAGTATAAAGTACACATCAGATTTTGAAGATTTAGTAATGGGGCCAGATTTGGGGGGGGGGGGGGGGGAGGAAAACAATAACAAAACAAAAAAAAAACTATGGAAAATATCTCATGCACAATGTTTATATTGTTTCATGTTAAAATGATAATATTTTGGATATACTGGGTTAAATAAAAAATTACTATAATTTATTTTGTTAGTTTCTTTTTACTGTTGTTTAGTGTAGCTACTAGAAAGTGTTTAATTTAAAAGTCTGAGACTTGGACTTATTTTTGAATTATATTTCTGTTGGACGGTAATAGTATAACTTGGTGGTCCTCAAATGTGGGAGATTTTGGCCTCCAAGGGACATTTGACAATGTCTGAGCACATTTTTATTTGTTGCAACTGGAGGGGCATCTAATTGGTAGAGGCATGGATGCTGCTAAACCAGCTTACAATGCAAAGACAGCCTTCCCCATCACAAAGAATTACCCACCCTAAATGTCAATAATGCCAAGTTTGAGAAACTCTGATCTAGAGAAATCAATTAATAAAGTAAAAAAGAGCTTAAAATGAATAATCTACAAATCTATATATATATATGATATAATAATCTATACCCAATAAATTTTCATTTACAATATAAAGGGTTCTGAGATCGGAAGTATCCCATGCATGTATACTTCAATGGCCAGAAGTGATGCACATTACATAGGACAGAAGAGCAGGCAGCTCAGATCACTCCTTCAAACTCCTGGCCATCACATGCCACCAGCTTGTCAGAGAGTAGAACTAAAGGACACTCCCAGAATCATTAACAGACCTTTTGAAGTTCAAGGAACCTACTCATGGATGTTAGTATTTACAACAAATATTCAAAACGGATCTCATTAGGACCCCTGTTAAAGACCTCTATACTTATAATTCAGACCAGTTGGAACCTTCCATAATAAAGACTTTCGAGTTCAAAATGAGGATAATTAGATATGTGGTTTATCTCAGTAAAGTTTATTTCTGCCTTAATGCACCACGTGTTGTAGAGAAGCTAACAAATTGGCTGAAATCAGTCCTACCTTGGTAACATTCTTTGTTAAGAGGGAAATAGGTTTTTTTTCTTGAAGATATGCCTGATTTCAACTGATTTTGCTTGCCATGTGTTTTCATTACTTCAATGCAATGAAGACTTGTGATTTTTTTAGCTTCCTAGTTGTTTGGCTTTTAGCGAGGAGGAGGTGTAACTATACTTGGATTAGACACATAATGTATTTGAAGTTGTGGGCACAAAGGGTTTAGAGGCATTAGCTAAATATTTGGAATTCCTTCGTTTCTATTTTCATTTTTATGCAAGAGAGAAGCCCAGTGCTTATCACTGCAGTTCTTCACAAATAACTGCAGGAAAATAAGTTTCCTTCTTCGTCCCCAGAGGTGGAAATCCACCCTGCTCCTTTCTGACTCTGCAGTGTCTCACCTGAAAACTATACTTCTTTGAACCTCCAGATCTGTAGGCTCTGCTAGTCTTAACCTCTGCTTCTCAAAGTGCAACTTTTGCTTTGAAATTTAGATAAAGTTTTCTCACTAGTGCATTTGCATTTTTATTTCCGGGCAGCGGGTAGTGTTCTGTTAAACTCATAATTTTCAAAATTTAGGCAAAAAGGAGGCTTCACTTGGAGGCAAAAATAAATTGGTTAGTGACCGGGTGATCTTGTTACAGCAGCCGCTTAAAGAGCGAGCAGGACTGGTCTGCAAATACAGTGCTGCATCATTAAACCGCAAGAAGAAAAAAGGAAACCACATTAGTTTACATAACTTTCGTACCTCGTGTAACCTCCCAGGCCCTCCCCCTTTAGCCAGATTCATCATTTCCTTTTGCTGCATAATAATTTTCTGGGAGCAAAACACATCCAGGCAAAGTTCCTATACTTTGGATAAAATAAACAAAACTAATTTGTATGCTGGGGGTTGTCTGACTATGTTGACCAGCAGAGAGAACACTAGACTGAGTTGAAATATGTCACAAATACTTCTCTTCTCCTGAGTACATTGAAGGATTATGTTTTCCCACCATTTGAGTTTAGGCACGGCCACAAGAGTGGCACTGGCTGATGAAATATGGCCAGAAGTGATGAACAGTTCTGCTGGTGAGCTTTGAGAGGGAGTGATGGTAGCCGCATATGTTAGCCTGGGCCTCCGAGCTACTTAGACAGAAGAGTCCTTCTGAAGACCCGTCTTTGGATATGTGGTCTGAGATGTTAAATCACAGAGATTTGGGGGTTTTCATTACTATGACACACACTAGCCTATCCCAACTAATAAATACCTCAGGTAGTGTCATATTTTTTTACTTTCTGTGTCTTTTCTAAATACTGCTTACTTGTTTCCAACCTAACATGGGAGAGGGAATTTAACAGACATATGTTAAAATAATAATTATACAGAGAAAAATATAGTTAAAGCACAGAGAGTAGCATCAGGAAAGAAAGCAGTGATCATCTGGCAACAGCTATGCTCACTGCCATTGTGTGTGTGTGTTTGTGTGTGTGTGTGTGTGTGTGTGTGTGTGTGTGTGTTTTCACAGTGCCACTTCACATGTCGAATATGGTGATTTGCTCCACTTTTTATCCATGCCAAGTCAACAATGTTACCACAGAATAATTTTTAATGACCAATTTTTCCATGCCCTGATTTTGGTTGCAGCCAGTTTTCCATTATTTTTGATGTTTGCGGTCCTTATTTGACTCTATTAGAATGGAAACTAGCAACTTGGAGAACACCTGCAGTGTCTGAGATTGCATCCAACTTCGCCATGTGCTTCTTTTCAGTTCTCCCACTGTGTACTAACCACAAGCATGCAAGCATAAAGACTGAATACTAATCAAAAGGCAAAATTGGGTTGGTTGTGGCCGTGTCTTAGTCGGAAATTCCTCTAGCCACCAGGGCATGTGTTGAACACATGACTAGTGCTGGCGGTGGCAGATGCTCTACACCAGCGAACTGTCAATAATTTGAAAGTTTAGTTACTTTTCTTTCTTTTTCCACTTAATTTGCAATTTCATAAAAAATGAAATGTGGCCGAAACCGGTTTGGCTCAATGGATAGAGCGTCGGCTTGGGGACCGAAAGGTCCTGGGTTCGATTCCGGTAAAGGGCATGTACCTTGGTTGCGGGCATGTCCCCAGTAGGGGGTGTGCAAGAGGCAGCTGATCAATGACTCTCTCACATCGATGTTTCTAACTATCTCTCTCCCTTCCTCTCTGTACAAAATCAATAAAATATATTATATATATAAAAAAGATCACCCCTGTAATTAAAAAAAAGAAAAAAAGAAATGTGTACATCATTTTAAATAATAGTTTCACAAAGCCTATAATGAGAATTTCAGTCCTCTACTTGACTCTTCTGATCTCAAATAGCTGCTTTAAAATCTATTCAATGTTTTTGTCTCCATGTTTCTAAATAACCTGCTTCTACTGTGTTGCTTGATTTTTCAGATTTAGATAAACGTATTGATTTCTCATCACAGAACACAAAGATGTACCATTATTGCATGAACAGCTTCATATAGAAATACATACCCACAGTTTCAATTAGTTTTTGCTGCATAACAAATCAAGTTGGCTTAAAGCACCTATTTATTCACTCACCATTCTGTGGCTCATCAATTTGAGCTGGGCTGGGCGATCCTTCCAGTCGTGGCTGAGCTTCATGTATGCAGCTGTGGCCGGTGACTGGGTTGGTTGGAGGCTGACTGGTCTAAGTGGCTTCAGCTGGGTGGCTCTTCCATGCTCCATGTGGTCTTTCATCCACTGACAAGCCAGTCCAGGCTTGTTCATACAGGGAGTGGGCAAACTTCCAGGGGTGCGAGTGGAAGCATGTGGAGCTTCTTGAGGCCCAGGCCCAGAACTGGCTTGCTGGTACTCCCGCTGCATTCTTCACAAGGCCAGCTGGGTTTCAGGGGAGGAGAAAAATGGGCCCCACTTCTTGATGGAAGATGCCATATAGTCACATTGTGAAAGATACAGGGAGAAGAGAATAGTGGCCATTTTTGCAATCTGCCACACACGAATAATATGTACACATGTGCGCTTCCCCTTGCAGCCCCTGTCTTTTTATAGCATTGCACACCATATGTCACCAATGGGACTCAACCAGAATTCAGTTATAATGTTATAATGATGGACATCTATCTATATATATAAAAGCCCAGTGACCAGAATGGCGGAATGACCAAACCGATCAGTGTCTAGGATGCACACTGTGGCAGCCAACCAACCTGATCTGGGCTCCGATCAGCCCCCGTCCCTGGTTGGCCCTGCTCCCAATAGGCCCCCATCACTCTGATCAGAGGCGGGGCCAGCCAGCCAACCACCCTCGGCCCCTTCTCCCTTGCTGGCCTGGCCCAATGGGTTTCCCATTGGGGTGGGCTGGCCTGACCTCACCTGTGTATGAATTCATGCACTAGGCTTCTAGTTTATTTATAACTAGATTTCATAGTGAACTAGGATTGTATTTTCTTTCTTATACTAGTATAAGGATTTCAGTTCTGATACTAAAGGTAAATAATTGAATCTTGTTTTGAGTTGTTTGCATAGTTTTTCTATGCACTTTCCACAAATACAGCTACAAACTCTTAGCAGTTAAGTATATATTTCCTATAAGCAAGCACATTAGGTAGCTTGTCAGTTTCTTCATCCACCTCCATGGACACATCCCTCTGGAGCCTCTGCTCTTCTATTCCTAAATGGACCAGACTTCTTTGGGTCTGCTACATAGGAACTCTGAGGTTCCCTTGGCTACTTTCATATGCCGTTTCCTAACTAATAGCATGGACTTCCTGAGTTTTCTCCTCATCTTGGAAGAGCATATCCTCTAGTAGATTCCTGAAAAAACAAAATGGTACATAGGAGGCAACTTTTTGAGACTTGAGTGCCCTTAGCTGTGCCCTGTGCTCCCTAGTCTAGAACCTTGTCACTCAACCTTTTTTGAGAATGAACCTGCAGTCCTGTCCTGGGTCGGGAAGGGATAGCTGCCGGCCATGCAGGACACAGTAGGGAATCTCAGTGGAACTCCTTGCACTGACTTTTAACCCCTCTTCCTGGTTCAGTCCTGCCCACATTCCTTCTGAGGCAGTGGGTACCCCTATTAATGAGACTGTACAGTGTCTCCATTAAGTCTGGTTTTCACTTTACTTCTTTTTTAAAAAAATATTTTTATTGATATCAGAGAATATGGGAGAGAGAGATAGAAACATAGATGATGAGAGATAATCACTGATTGGCTGTCTCCTGCAGGACCCACACTGGGGATTGAGCCTGCAACCCGGGCATGTGCCCTGACTGGGAATCAAACTGTGACCTCCTGGTTCATAGGTTGATGCTCAACAACTGATCCATGTCAGCTGGGCTTCACTTTACCTCTTAGAGGCTCTTGCCATTCTTTCTCCTCTCTGGCAAGTGAGTTATCACCCATCCATCTGCTCTCTGACATTAAAAATATTCCTATTTCCTCTTTTGTTCTCATAGTCCATATTGATGGGGGCTATTTCCTTCTCTTATTGTCATCTTAGTGGGACACTAAGAGGAACTGGATGTATCATCATGTGTTTTTTTATCTGCCATGTTTAGCTAGAAGTCCCTGTGGTTTGTTTTTAGGGGCACTAAGTAATTGTGAAACCAATTATGTTCCCTGTGTTCTTCATGATAATCAGTTTCTATTAGTTTTCATTAAACATCAGTGACATGAGTTCAGAAATTCTTCTATTCCCTGTGGATGGGGGGGTGGGGGTGAAGATAGAGTGAAGGTGGCAATTACCAAGTGGCAATTTCAAAGTAGTAATGTCAGAACAGCCTTCTTTGCCTGGTCCAGAGAAGGCACTCAATAGACTATTTGTATGAATGACATGATGCCTAAAATGTACTCCAAGAATCATGCAGGTCCAAACTTTAATCCCAATATTGCTAAACACATGCAAATTGAGTAGATGCTGAATAAATACTTCATGAATTCATTAGTTGTCTTTTTCTGAGTTGAAAGTAGGAAAGCACGCTCACTTCTCATTCTAAATGTCTGAAATGAAAAGTGAAAAGTGCTAGCTCCTAATCAATTTTGAGGAAGGTAAAATATTAAATTCCCTGAAATGCATTAAGCTTTGATATGTTATATACTAGTGATACTGTCGCTCAAATAAATTATGTATACAAGATGAGAATTTATCACCTCCTAGTTATCTTATTTTAATATGTTCTTATCTCTCCTCCCCTTAAAGCATGCTGTTTCATTAATTGTTTCTACCCTTTCCTGATAACTTTTGTCCAAGGACTGACAGTTGGGCCAAATATGATTTTGACAAATGTAGGAAGGTAGGTAGGGAACATTACCCAGTCAGAGGAAGTGTGGTGGCTACAACCTCAGACTCTCTGAATGCGATGGCTCTTTTCACAAGTATGTGCTGCCCCTTTGGGTGTCAGTCGTTTGTTCCATGTGAATATCTTTAAGAGGTGTTATGAGCTAGGCCTGGATTACCACGGGCCTTCAGGCATCTATCTACTTGGCTGGCTCCACAGGGGGACACTGGCTGCTCTGAGAAGCTCCCTCCTAGCCCTGGGCTAATGCCTGCTATGTGTCCCGGCTTTGCTGATACCTGACAGCAGCAGCTGTGCCCAGCACCCCATGCTGCAGAATCTTGGTGTGTTAGCAAGGTCTCCTTCTGCTCTGAAATGCTACTAATTAACTGTTACTACATCACACACACACACACACACACACACACCTCAGTGCAAAGAACAGCCAGTTCAACCCATGCATGAAAAGCTGACAACAAAGTGAGAAAGAAGGAATAGTTATGATACATTTTACTCCTTCAGAGTAAAAAAAAAAATTTGATAAATTGTATATAGTAGTTTTTTTGTTGTATTATATTTGTGATTCCAAATTTCTTGGGACTTCATCTGGAATGCTAGGTGGGTAAGAAAACAGAAGGGGAAGAAAAATATTTCTTTTTAATCTGTTCAGCAAAGATATAAAAGGAATTGAAGAAATTCCTTTTATTAAAACCTCAACTAGTTTTGTGACCTTGGCCAAAATATTTCTTCTCTAGGACCTCAATGTTTTCACACTTATAAATAAGGGATTGGATTGCTTACATATTGAACTAATGTTCAATATTAAAAACCTAATATTCTAAGATGGACACTTTCCTGAAGCTGTAGGGATAAGACCCCAAGAAAAAGCACATCTTCCATTATGTACAGATTTGTTATATCCACCTCAAATTTAGCACCTTAATACACCTAGAAGCATTAGAAATGTGTAATGAATATGAAATATGCTGAAAGATTTAATAGAAAGAAACAACATATCAGGGATTTTATTTTGAATAGCAGTATTATTGTTTGAAGAGCTCTGTACTTTGAGGAATTATTGTGTAGTACCAAATAAAACATTAGTCATATTTTCTTTCATTTCATTATCTCAAGTACAGCTTCATAACTACATTATGACTGGTCCACTGCGAATTCTTGGGACCTGGAGATTTCTAACTCCTGAGACAGATAACAGAATGTTGTCTTATACTGTACTTCTCAGCATGCAAACTGCTCTATTACATATTATCTCATGCAAACTCATTTCTTGCAACCAGAAAAACAACTAGAAGGAATGTCTTTTGTAAACATTTGAAAGCAAAATTTCTCCTTTGCAGGTGGTAGATGAAAGATGAATGTTTGATTACCCATGACCCATGGCAAAGATGAATATTCCACTCCACTTTAGCCCAGTTTTCTAGGGCACAATCAATTTTCCTGATGGAGAGTAGCTTAAGTGAGTGGTGCGAGTTCAAGGTGGCAGAATTCAAGGAAGCAGAGTTCAAAGCTGGGTGATTTAGGATGAATCACTTTTCCTTCCTGGACCTCGGATTCTCCACCGATGTATAATGGCTATGTCACTGCATTCTTGGCAAGATTTTCCTGGGTACTTAGCTCTGTGAAATAGTGCCAGACTAGAATTCTTTGCTCCCTTCTTTCACATTCCTGAGGATAGCTTCAATAAGAGGGGGTATTGTTACTTCAAAGTTATTTTAGTATGTTAATCACCATAAACAAAAATTAGTTCTGTGGTTAAGAGATGAAGATACTATCCCACCAAATTCCACATCTCTCATCTATTGAACCCAACTATTGATAACCTAAAGTGCCAGTATTTATTACATTCCAGCTTCTTCTTGTTCATATTTCCATTCTCAGGTATTTCCTGCCCTTCCAGAACCTTCAAACCACATATGGGAATATTCTCTGTTCTCACCAAGTAGAAGGAAATATGCCCTGTAGCATACATGTTTTATCTTTTTCTATTCCCTTTTAATTATTATTATTATTATTATTATTATTATTTTTAAATATATATTTTATTGATTTTTTACAGAGAGGAAGGGAGAGAGATAGAGAGCTAGAAACATCGATGAGAGAGAAACATCGACCAGCTGCCTCTTGCACACCCCTTCTGGGGATGTGCCCGCAACCAATGTACATGCCCCTGACCGGAATCAAACCTGGGACCTTTCAGTCAGCAGACCGATGCTCTACCACTGAGCCAAACCGGTTTGAGCTTAATTATTATTATTATTATTATTATTATTATTATTATTGACAGATTATCAGTTTGGATTTTGTTTGAAGGCTATTTATGATTCTTGAGGCTTCTTTTCTATGACCATGAATAATGAAACTCTAAATAATGAAAACCTAGACCAGACTTTTTTTTTCATGTCAAAGGAGTCTGGAGGTAGGTCTAGAAGTGTATTTTCAGAAAATCATCATCAACTCAGGCTCTTTCTGTCTTGCTATACTGCCATTTTTAGCATGAGTCCACTTCATAATCTAATATGGTTGCTCAGACTTCCTCCATTACCTTGACATCCCTTTCAGCTGGAAGGAGAAAGCACCCAAAAGAGGGCAACTTTTTAGAAAACATTTCTGGAGTTATATATGGCACTTCTGCTTCCATCCCATTGACCAGAACCTAGAGCAAGGCCAACACCTAGCTGCAAGGGAGGCTGGAAAATGTCTTCATTCCAGGCAGTCATGGGCTAAAGGAGAATCTGTAGGATAAGATTGACAGAATTTGACCCAGATCACATATGCTGAAGAGTTCTTTCACTATCACATAATCATAAATTATTTCTCTGGAAAGGCTACAAGATTAAATTAGAAAGAACTATCAGAAAGGACAATACAAAGATGGGAAAAAGACACCTCAAATATATTAGACTTCTTCAATAATGTCTAAACACATCCATGCAGAATGTGTTGCCCTATCAGTGTGATACAAGGCAGATGGTGGTTATAGTTTAACTAGAAAAGTTTCATGGGTAAATTTTATCCAAAATAAAAAAGATGGGAAAGATATAATTTGGCAGGTAATGAAACAGGTTGTTGCAGGAATAAGCAGAATTGCTCTTTGGAAAAAAAAAAAAAACACACAAAAAAAACACCACAAAGTAAAAAAAAAAAAAAATAAAATTATTTTCAGTGCTTTTACTTGTAACCCTTTACATATTATTCCCTCCTTTTCAACACTATTCCCCTTCTGTGAGGATGTAATGATACACACACACACACACACACACACACACACACACACACACACAAAGATGCACACTATGTTTTCATGGACCAGTAAGACAGGCTAGACATTTGGGGCTTATAGGAAATACTGAAAAATTGTTTTATTTTTATCCTAAGATCAATGAGAAACTATTGAAGGGTTTTAAGCAGACAGACAGTAGCTATCCTGAGGAAGTTTGTACTGTATTCAGGGAATTATGCACAGCCACCGAAGATTGTAGAGGAAAGGTATGGTGTGATTACTATACTTGTTCTTAAAAAGAATCATCAATCCCACTGTCTACCATATTCACCTGTAAAATCACATGCAATGCTTGCTAATAACATTTCATGTTATTTCAATTATGATCCATCAGTTGCTATTTGCAAAAAACATTACACAAATTGCATAAAGGATAAAGTTGTTATATTCTAATTTACATTGGAACTTATCTTTGTTTCTAAGCAACATCATTGCACTGGATAATGATGGCTCCTGTCTTCAGAATCTTTCACAATCTGATAAGTGAAATGAACGAGGAAACCAATTTCTGTGTGTTCAGACCAGTATCTTAGCCAATTAGACACAGCTTGGGAATAAAACCCATTTTTAATGCGCCATTTGATAAGAACACTTAACCTCAGTATGTATTATAATTAGAGAAATAATTAGAACTTCAGTAGATCCTCTTAAGGCTAGGAATACATTGGAAATTCACCTAGAATGAAAATTACATTCTCTCAGACCAATCCAATGTATATTTTCTTCCAACTTTACCTTGCCTCCTCCCCCCAACCCCAAAGCTTTTGCAGCCTAAGAAGTCTAAAAGATAAGAATTTTACAGGTAGTGCATATCACAGAAGGGTAATGGATTCAGTTGAAAATTGCTTATAGTTATTTGAAAAGGGGAAAAAAGCACCTTAATTTTGAAAATGAGCTTCAGAGGCCGAATATGAAGAAGACGAAGTATGGCTCATGTATGCTGAGAGAGAACTGCTCTTGCATGAATCCACTCATAAAATGTTAATATATGCATAAAAAATTTTGTGCCTTAATCTCTGAAGAAACACTTATCACTAAGAACCCTTTAATTCTTTTCCTGTACTTGATTTATTAGCTTATGAAATTATGTTAATAACCTTCATGTTAATGGTTTAGGGGCTCAAATGACCTGATTTTAATAATGAAGTAATTTATGCAATAAATGCAATCAGCATCTATGAATCTCACTTAACAGACCATATTGGTGATTAGCCAATGCTAAAACGACTGCCTGTCAGCATGAGGCAATGTCTGTGCTTTTGCAGAGAAAATAGATGTGGCTGCAGAGCACAGATGTGGGGCTGCTCAAGCCACGTGATCTGAGCTGCAGCTCTTGGCTGCAGAAGCTTTGCAGACAGGTTGAGACTGAATTGGAAATTAATTTGCAGTCACATGAGTCTGACATTTCAGTAACTGTGGGGTAAATCTACATATGAAGTGTATACATGACAAGGAATGATGTGTCTTTGTTGGAGTGGAGTGATTTCCTGGTAGAAAATAAAGTGGGGCGTGCAGGAAACAGCGAGTGTAGGAGTAGCCAACATCTTGCTGGGGGAGAGCAGAGCAGAGCACCAGAGAGGAAGGCCTCGGAGGAGGCTGGGCAGCCACCTAGGAGAAACACAGGGTCCCAATATTGTCTTCGTAAAATCCATCCTGAAACCCTGGGTGCTAGTGTTACTCAGCTCGGCTTTTGAGAGTACCATGTGAATTTCCTTTTTTGCTTTGCTTTTTTTTTTTTTTTTTAATAACCCTTTATTATTCATATTATTACAAAAGTTCCACATTTTTCCCCCCCTCCACCAGGTTCCTACCCCACCCTCTGCCCTTTCACCACCCCCCATTGTCCTCATCCATAGGTGCACAGTTTATGTTCAGTCTCTTCCCGCATCCACCACTCCCCTCTCCCCAAGAATTGTCAGTTCACTCCCCTTCCATACCTCTGATTCTATTATATTCAACAGTTAATATTGTTCATCAGGTTTTTTAATTCCCTTGGTTTTTAGATTCACTTGTTGATAGTTATGTATTTGTTGTTCATAATTTTTTATCTTTATTTTCTTTCTCTTCCAAAAGAACCCCCTTCAGCAATTCATATAATTCTGGTTTGGCAGTGATGAACTCCTTTAGCTTTTTTTTTTTATTATTATTAGTGAAGCTCTTTATCTGGCCTTCGATTCTGAGTGATAGCTTTGCTGGGTAGAGTATTTTTGGATGTTGGTTCTTGCTATTCATCACCTTGAATATTTCTTGCCATTCCCATCTGGCCTGCATGGTTTCTGTTGAGAAATCAGCTGACAATCATATGGGTGTTCCTTTATAGGTAACTACCTGTTTCTCTTTTGCTGCTTTTAATATTCTCTCTTTGTTTTTTGCTCTTGGAATTTTAATTATGATGTGTCTTGGTGTGGTCCTCTTTGGATTCCTTTTGTTTGGGGTTCTGTGCACTTCCTTAGACTTGTAGGTCTAATTCTTTCACCAGGTGGGGGAAGTTTTCTGTCACTATTTCTTTTAGTATGTTTTCAGTATCTTGCTCTCTCTCTTCTTCTGGGACCCCCATAATTCTGATGTTGGCTTGCTTAAAGTTGTCCCAGAGGTTTCTTACATTATCTTCAGCTTTCTGGATTCTCTTGTCTTCTTGCTTCTGTGGAGGAGTGTCTTCTGGCTCTTTA
Organism: Pipistrellus hanaki; assembly: GCF_964339955.1. Taxonomy (NCBI): domain Eukaryota; kingdom Metazoa; phylum Chordata; class Mammalia; order Chiroptera; family Vespertilionidae; genus Pipistrellus; species Pipistrellus hanaki. The sequence goes on along the minus strand of NC_140504.1, from coordinate 129,437,976 downwards.
TGTTCCAAATCTTTGACTTGATTATTGCGATCTTCCATTCTGTTTTTAGGACTCTGTATAATATTTTTTATTTCAGACAATGTATTCTTTATTTCTTGTTGATCCATTATTATTTCTTATTGATCCCTTATTATTTCTTGTTGATCCCTTATTATTTCTAGTTCATCCCTTTTCATATCCTCATAGGTCTAGTTTATTTTATCGGCCTTTTCTAGGAAATTCTTGAAAAACCTTATAAGCGTGGTTTTGAACTCTATATCCAGTCACTTTTTGTCCTCCAATTCTTTCGTTTGTGATCTGTTTTCTTGTCTTGGCATTTTCGCAGCTTCCCTGAGTTGGTAGCCTTAAAAGTCTCTGTGTTCAGCTTGGATGGGGCGGAGTTTCAGGGTGGAGCCTACAGCCTTGGGTTCCGTCAGCCACGTTCTATGAGTCTCCTGAGTCTCAGTATTCCGCAGGGTCCTTCAGTACTCCTTGCAAACACCTCTGAGAGAAAGGTGCCCTCAAGTTTTGCTTGCTACCAAACAGTCTAGTATCTCCCCCAATGAGCCTGTAACTGGGCTTCAGTTCAGTTGGAAGTGGGGTTGGAAGTGGGGTTCAGAGCAGTCTGGAGTTTTTGTCTCCTTCCCGCTAGGGCAATCCAGCGGCACAGTCAACTGCCTGTTCTCTGTGCACAATGTGCGCGCCTCCGGGATTTCCTTTCGCCGCTCCCCTGGGATTCCGCCTTATAGCACAGGCTCCCTCTGTATGACCCTGGGTCCCTAGGGTCTGGTCCAGAACTGGGGCTCAGTGCAGTTGGAACTGGGGCTCAGCACAGTCAGGACTTTTGTGTCCTTTCCACCAGAGCAATCCAGCAGCAGAATCAACAGTCCATCCTCTGCGCTTAATGTGCGCGACTCCAGGGCTCTGCCTTTCGCCACTCCCCCGAGATTCCACCTCGCAGCCCAGGCTCCCTCTGTATGAGCCTGGGTCCCCAGGGTCTGGTCTAGAACTGGGGTTCAGTGCTGTGGGATCTGGAGTTCAGCACAGTCCAGAGCTTTTATCTCCTTCTCGCTAGGGAACACCAGCCAGGCACTCAGCCTCTCCCTCCTCTCCAGCTCCTTCCTCTCCACGCACGTAGCGTGTCTCCGTACCTTAGGCTTTTACAGCTCCTCTGATTTTCCTTCTGGTTTTCTCTTTCCTTCTCGTCGTAGAATTTCCAGTCAGTCGACTTTCCTGTAGTTCTGGGTAATGTCCATTTTGTATTTTAGTTGTATTTTATTGAAATTGTTGCGTGAGGCTGCAGTTAGGTGTTACCTATTTCACCATCTTGGATTCTCCAGAATTTTTTGTTTTGTTTTTCACTTTCTTCCATTTCTTATAGATCTAAAGCTTGGAAATAACTAATTTACACAGGTTAACCATGCTAGATAAAGATTTTTCTCATTTCTTTCTCCGGAGATTCCTAGGAAACAGGTTTCCTCGCCTTTTATCTTATTATTTAAATTTTAATCCTAGGAATTCTATCTCCCTCCCAACCAAAATCTACTAAACAGTTCTCTGACTTTGTAGAAATAAATACAGGCATGGTCATCTCCCCCTCCTGATAACTACAAAACCTGATTGAGGAGGGCCTGCCCTTTTGCAATAACTAGTGTTTCCGGTGGGTTCCCAGTACCGCAGTACAAACACCCAGCATCCCTGACTTTCACCTTATATGACTGTCCACAAGGTATTTTTTTTTAAAGGTTTATACCTCCCCCTAAGAGAATTTAACATCAAATATGCTTTTGATACAATATTAAGTGAAAAATAATGGAATTTTAAATTAGCTAAACTCTGAACTGTGATGTAGTAAAGAAAATATTGGCTTCAACATTAGAGCCCTGGTTTCCCTAACTTGATTTCTGTCTCTCACTACTTGTGGATAGGTCAAGGTGCTTGACCCTTAAAGAGAAATTTACATTTATTTATATATATTTTTTATATATTTTAACGAATGGGATTAAATTGACGATACAATCATAAAGTGCATAATTTTGGGAAATGTGTATGAGAATATACAGGTGGGGCAAAAGTAGGTTTACAGTTTGAGTACACAAAACACAGAGTTTATTCTTGTATTATTATTTATTAATTTATTGTATTATTTTTCATATGAACAACTGTAAACCTACTTTTGCCCCCACTCTATATGTTGCAAGAATATAAATCTTTAATAGAATTTTAATTTTTTATCCAAATTGTAAATTGGCATTGCATTGGCTATATTAGAAAAGAGGGCCATTTTTTTAACTATCATAACTCATATGAAACCTGATTAAAACTCTCCATTTTCCTTGGGTTTGCATAAAATTGATCATAATTTTAGCATACCATAAAGCATGAAGAAAGCACCTCTGAACAGCTTCATGTGCAATCTGCAATAAGAGCTGCTAAATATAGTATAATTCCAAAATTTGAAACATTACAAGTGATAATGATGATGATTTTCACATTGAAGCACCTAAAGGTCTCAAATCTCTATGCACAGCTTGTCGAGCCCAGCACTGCGTAGGTGCTGAATGATTGTTCAACACCACCATCTCATTAGTCCCCATCACCGAGAAGCAACTAGAAGTGTTGTCCCATTTCACAACTAGAAATATCTGCTGAGAGGGCTTGTATCTGCTTTGCCCATGTGTCCAAGCACAAATTCGGGGTTCTTAATCTCCTGTAACAATCCCTTTATTATCATGTTTTCAGTCATCAAGATTCTCATCAAATATGGGTGTAACCTATCATCTAACAAATAAATTAATAAAATTGCAAGGATACTATCTTTTTGCAAAAGAGATAACTCCTAATTTATTTGTCATATCTCCTCATGAAATATTTTGAGAAATTTTTTTTTTCACATAGCAAGAAAACATAAAAAAAGAAACAAAATTTCTTCCTAATGTCTAAGCTCACTCCACACCTCCATGCATTCTCTTTGGCAGTGCAAAAACTAAGCTAAGCCTTCTTTTGACTCTGAGCAATGGCATCCAAGATGGACAGTTATTGCTGTTAAGTTTTGATGGAATTCCATGGCTTTTTATAATTTTTCTAGATTCACTGTTACTTTAAGCCTTTCCTCTCATCAGTTTGATCTCTCAAACTCACATAGATTCTTTCTTCCACTTTTGTGGCAAACATGGTACTTTACAGAGCAGGAAGAGAAAGGTAATGGGAGCAATAGTAGTGGGGTGACCATCCTGGGCTTCTCCTTTTGTCTCCTTTCAGAGTTCCCAATTCTGCACAACCCTCCCCTTCATCTGGTAGGCTAATTCACTCCTCTGCTTCCAATACCCTCTCTATTTTGCTCCACATGCACTTCCACCCTTCAAGGACCATTGGCCAGCTTATAGCCACTTCGACTATGTTTAAATTATCCTTTGGGTGGGAAAAAAGAGATGATGAGATATCCATCATATTAAGACACCCGGTGCTCCCTATTGCTCTGATACCAACTCTCTCTTCCTTCTAAGAGTACCTCTGCTCCTGGTGACTCACCTTCTAACTTCTCACGCCTGTAACTTCAGGGTTCAAAACTCGTTCTTTCTTCTACACATGTGATTAAGCATTCCTTTTATCACTGCTGCTAGGTCATTTAGACCACCCATATGTCAAAAGAAATAAAATTAATTAAAAAAAAGTCAGCTGTTTAAATTATATCTCCATATTTTTTCAAAGAAATCCCATCTAACTTGATCCCGTTCCGGCCAGGGAGGTAATATAAAATCTCTCTTGACCATGTCCTTCTCTTGCTTACTCCACACCTTTCTGTACTCTCTTCAACAGGGCAAAAACTTCCACTTGTTTTGTATTTAAACTCGTTTTATGAGATGAATGGGTAACAGAAAAGAGACTTCCTCTTGCTAACCTAACTATTCCTGGGATAAACAAATCTATTTTTCCATCAGTGGTCAGAAATAAATTATTTTTAAAATCTCAGTGTCTTTATATAGCACAGAGCCACAGTATTGAGGTGGAAAGTATGGATTCAAGAGCCAGAATAACTTGAATATGAATCTTGCCTCTTATAATAGCTGTGTGACCTCAGGCAATGACTGAATCCCTCTGCAGTTCATGCTCTCATCTTTTTTTTAAAATATATTTTATTGATTTTTTTTATAGAGAGGAAGGGAGAGGGATAGAGAGCTAGAAACATCGATGAGAGAGAGTCATCGACCAGCTGCCTCCTGCACACCCCCCATCGGGGATGTGCCCACAACCAATGTACACGCCCTTGACCGGAATCGAACCCGGGACCTTTCAGTCCGCAGGACAACGCTCTATCCACTGAGCCAAACCAGTTTTGACACGTTCTCATCTTTTTAATGGGGATGATCATAATACCTACCACTTTTGACTGTGGTGAAGACACCTGAATTTATACATATACAGCCTTAGAACAGTGCCTGGCACAGACTGAGTGCTCAATTACTCTATTCTATTCTTCCTGTGATAGCTGTGTACCACACCCAGTCCCACTCACCCACTGGGACTCTAGAACACATTCTGGGAATCTCTAGGTAGAATCAGGAACAAAGGAATTGTTTCACATCTACTTTCTCTAAAACACTTTCCTCTTTACTATTAAAAATTCTTTTAATTCAGCTCAACCTTAATAAGTACTTATCAAGATAACAGTCCAAAGAAGTATATGCTTTAAATATGATCATTGGTGTCAGTCAGATGATTATTTTATTCAGAATGTTTAAAACTCTTTAGCCCAATGTCCTCCAAAACAATACAGGTGGTGGCTCTGTCAGCTTCTCCACAGAAACAAAAAGCAATCAGAGGCCAGAGGAAGTTAAGATATTAGCTTTTTTCCCTCTGCAAGAAGTTCTCATTTCACATGTAAAATAAAGATGGCTGTCACTGCATCAAGTTTTAAGAAAATTACAATAAGGCTTATGGAAGGGAGTAAAAATTATTCATCCAAAGAAGTTTTGCAATGTCGTGTGTGTGTGTGTGTGTGTGTGTGTGTGTGTTGGGGGGGGGGGGGGCGTGGAAAGATAGCGAGGGAGGAAGGTTACTGTTTTTCTTACTTCTACCTCATCTAGATTATCCCCTAATCTGACATTTCTTAATCTGAGTTTATTTTCCAGGTCATTAATCTTATTTCTCAATGTTTCATAGCCTTTAAAATTCCCCGTTAAAACAGCATCATGTTAAAACATCAACATTAATCATCATTTTCACTTCTTCCTTTTTTTCCCTTTTCTCCTGCCATCTTATTCTTTAAAAAAAAAAACCCTTTTCCATCACTATTTGTGAGTAGTCCCTGACCTTTCTTTGCATCAACCCAAGCTGATCCAAATTAATAAATCAATTTTGAGTCTCTCAAGGGAGACAAATGGAAAAGCAGGCAGGCCTATATCCTGGATGTGGAAACCAAAAGAATAGCACCATGGAACCATATGCTTATCTTGCAGTATTTCAAAAAAACAACAACACAACAACCCAAGCTACCAACCAAACAAAAAACATTACACATGAAAAACGGATCTCCTAAGTCCCACAGAGACAGGTACCTACCACCCCAACTTCTCTTTTAGCTCTCTTTTCAGTGCTTTGTTACTGAACTATGGAAAGTTTCTCTCACTACTGAGCATGATCTGTTCTGGTTAGAAATATAGAGAGCTTCTTTTACATCTATTTTAAGCAAATCAGGTATCCCAGAATGCTGAAGCCCCTGGGTGAACTAGGAATTAAATTCAGAAGGGGAACAATAAGAAGAGGAGGTAAATTCCAGGAATTTTACGGACCCATTATCTGAAACAAGTTAAATTAGTTCAAGTGAATGTACTTAAGTCTTAATATTGCAACTTAATGGTTTTATTGCCCAGAGCAACAAGTTGAGGGCATATGTGCACATTTGTTTAATTAATACTTTGTCTGAGTACATGTAGGACTTTGGCTACCTGGCCAAGAAAAAGTTTATTGGGATTTTCTTAAGGACACTCTCAGCTCTGGAATTGCTCACAACTCTTCATTATTCTTATTGTCTGGCATCAGGACAGCCTGGTGTTTCTGACACTCAACTGGAGGCTTGGTGACTGCTCCCTGAAGACCATTCCAAAGCATTTCCAGGACTTTCCAAAACAAACTAGCTGCTTTCCTCTGCTATATATCCTGAGGCTTGCTCACCACTCTTCAGCCATTCAAAGGCTCCCTTTCCACATAGATTCCTTCATAAGAATTGCTGGTGTGTTGAGTCATTTTGAGTTTCAGTGATTATATATATATAATCACTGAAGCTCAAAATTATATATATATAATCAGTGATTTTATATATATAATCTCTCTCTCTCTCTCTCTCTCTCTCTCTCTCTCTCTATATATATATATATATATATATATATATATATATATATAGAGAGAGAGAGAGAGAGAGAGAGAGAGAACCCCTGGATTGTACTGTTTTTCTGAGGAAAGCATAAAAGTGAAGATGAAATCTACTCTCACTTCCTGGGAGAGAGGGAAAAAAAGAAAAATCATGCATCCCATTGTGTGTTAACTTACCATTTACAAAACATGCTCACATCCATCACCACATTTGATGCTCTCGGTAACCTGAATGGAAAAGGAAGAGATAAATAAAAAGGTAATTCAACTCTGGAGACTGGGACTATAGCAAGGACAGGGAATTCTTATCTTCCAATATCTCTGTTAGGACTATTTCATTGTCTTTCCCACGGGAAATAATTTTAACATTCCAATTTAACTTCCCTAAAGTTTACAAACATTTTTAGAGACAGGCCTGGAAACCTAATTACCTAAAGAATTCTGTATTTAACAAAAAAAAAAAAAAAAAAAAAATGCATTCTGGATATACAAACAAAATCTTACAAAGGTATTTTATAACTTCATCTGCCTTTCTATTTCTATCTTGGAGATTCTCTCTCTCTCTCTCTCTCTCTCTCTCTCTCTCTCTATATATATATATATATATATATATATATATATAATCTCTCTCTCTCTCTCTCTCTCTCTATATATATATATATATATATATATAATCTCTCTCTCTCTCTCTCTCTCTCTATATATATATATATATATATATAGAGAGAGAGAGAGAGAGAGAGAGAATCTCCAAGATAGAAATAGAAAGGCAGATGAAGTTATAAAATACCTTTGTAAGATTTTGTTTGTATATCCAGAATGCATTCTTTTTTTCTTTTTTCTTTTTTTTTTTTTTTTTTTTTTTTTGTTAAATACGGAATTCTTTAGGTAATTAGGTTTCCAGGCCTGTCTCTAAAAATGTTTGTAAACTTTAGGGAAGTTAAATTGGAATGTTAAAATTATTTCCCGTGGGAAAGACAATGAAATAGTCCTAACAGAGATATTGGAAGATAAGAATTCCCTGTCCTTGCTATAGTCCCAGTCTCCAGAGTTGAATTACCTTTTTATTTATCTCTTCCTTTTCCATTCAGGTTACCGAGAGCATCAAATGTGGTGATGGATGTGAGCATGTTTTGTAAATGGTAAGTTAACACATAATGGGATGCATGATTTTTCTTTTTTTCCCTCTCTCCCAGGAAGTGAGAGTAGATTTCATCTTCACTTTTATGCTTCCCTCAGAAAAACAGTACAATCCAGGGGTTCTGCCCAGCAGCCAGACAGAGAATTCAATATTGGACAGTGACAACTGGGGTCAAGAGAGCATCTTCCACAGCCCATCCTTAAATAGAAAATGGCCTATGTCAGTTGTGTAGTCCCTGGGGACCACTGGTGATAAAAGATAGCCATGGTAAAACTATGGAAACAGTAAAAAGACCAGTTGCCAGGAGTTTGAGGAAGGAGGGATGAATAGACAGAGCACAGAGGATTTTCAGAGTAAAAAATCCTCTGTATGGTACTACATGTCATCATACATTTGTTCAAACCCATAGAATGTAAAACACCAAGAAAGAACTTTAGTATAAACTATGGAGTTTGGATGATAATGATATGCCAGTTATAACATATGCACCATTCAGGTGGAGGATATTAATATTGGGGAAGGCTGTCCATGTGTGGGGCAGGGAGTACATGGGTCATCTCTGTACATACCTCTCAGTTTTGTTATGAACTGAAGACTACTCTGAAAAAAAAAAATCTTTTGAAAAAAAGAGGGATATAGTGTAGCAACTCTGGGCAGTGTGTGTGGAGGAATAGGTACTAATGTTGTATGTTAACTTACCATTTACAAAACATGCTCACATCCATCACCACATTTGATGCTCACACTAACCTTGCAAAGTAGGTATGATTTCCACCCCCTTTTATAGTGAAAGTAAATGTAGCTCCAAATGGATAAGTGACTTAAACAAGGTTACGTGAAAAATGAATGGTAGAGAAAGGATTCTAAGTCAGTCTTTAATATGCATTTATCTTAGAAGCACAAGTAGAGAAATGCTGTATAAATTTTTTTCCTACTAGAAGCCTGGTGCTCAAAATTTGTGCACTGGTGGGGGTTCCCTCTGCTCAACCTATGCCCTCTTGCAGTCTGGGAGCCCTCAGGGGATGTCCAACTGATGTCCAACCTTCAGTTGGTCATCCTTAGCGCTGCTGTGGAGGTGAGGGAGGCTCCCACCATTGCCACTGCACTTGCCAGCCATGAGCCCAGCTTCTGGCTGAGTGGTGCTCCTCCTGTGGAAGTGCACTGACTACCAGGGGACAGCTCCTGCATTGAGCATCTGCCTTCTGGTGGTCAGTGCATGTCATAGCTATTGGTCGTTCAGCTGTTTGGTTGATTTGCATATTAGCCTTTTGTTATATAGAATTACTAATCAAATTGCCTTTGTAGATTTAAATAAAATAAAGTGATTGAAACTTAATAAGCATTTTTCCTGTTTTTTTTTAATCACCCTTTTAATAATATTTTAAAACTTATTATTCTCTTTTAGTAATTTAAATGTTAAGGACCTAAAAATTTGAAAAATTTGCCTAACAATATAATAAGTAAGAATTTATTACAGAAATCCAAAAATGACTGAACATTAAGAATTTTATCAGTAGAATTCACCCATTAATAAATTAAGGGAAGCCTGGCCAGTGTGACTCACTGTCAACCCATGATCCAGGAGGTCATGGTTTGATTCCCTGACTAGGCACATGCCCAGGTTGCAGTCTTGATTTCTAGCAGGGGACATGCAAGAAGCAGTCTATCAATGATTCTCTCTAATCATTGATGTTTATATCCCTCTCTCTCTCTCCCTTCCTCTCTCTGAAATCAGTAAAAACATTTAAAAAATAAATTAAATTAATGGGAAAATATAGGATTATATCAATATATGATGAAAGAATAACTGATAAAATTCACTGGACATTCATGATAAAACATTTTTAAGTAAAATAAAAATAGAAGAAAATTCTTAAACACAACAGAGTGTTTTTTAGAAACCAATAAATAATGAAATGAAAAACTAAAAAAATGTCCATAAAATGAGAAACAAGATAGAGCTGCCTAATACTACCACTTTTATTAAAAAAAAAAAACCACAACAAACTTTTAAAGGCAGCCAGAATTGGTGGGGCTATGGCCAGAGAAAGGAGGGAGCTATATAAAGTTGGGTCCCAAGAAATCTGCATCGAGAATCCCCATAGATACTGGACCGAGATCCGAGAAACACATGTACAGGGCCTGTGAAATCTGCTGTTGGGAGGTTGAGAGCTAAACAAATATATTAGAGATCACAAGAGTTTTGAGACATTGTGCTTGTGGCCCAGCCAGGGTGATGAACTCTTATGAAAACATAGGGCATTAGATTAAGGCCCTAGAAAAGCCACATTTTACAAGTATTATCTATGTTCCAGAGTAAGGGCCACATACTAGGACTCAGGACACAAATAGTACTAGAGCAGCCTAAGAAAGCATAGATCATGCTCAGAGTTGCAAGTCAAAATGACAATGAAGTACCATCTCACACCTATCAGAATGGCTATCATCAACAAATCAACATATGACAAGTGCTGGTAAGCATACAGAGAAAAAGGAACCCCCATGCACTGCTAGTGGTAATGCAGACTGGTGCAGCCACTGTGGAGAACAGTATGGAGTTTCCTCAAAAAACTAAAAATGGAACTCCCATTTGGCCCAGTGATCCCACTTCTAGGAATATATCCCAAGAAACTAGAAACACCAATCAAAAAGGATATATGCACCCCTATGTTCATAGCAGCACAATTTACAATAGCTACGATTTGGAAACAGTCTAAGTGACCATCAGCAGATGAGTGGATTAAAAAACTGTGGTACATCTACACAATGAAATACTAAACTGCTGTTAAAAGGAAGGAACTCCTACCATTTGCAACAGCATGGATGGACCTGGAGATTTGGAGAAAGACAAATATCACATGATCTCACTCATTTGTGGAATATAATGAACAACATAAACTGATGAACAAAAACACATCCAGAGACAGTGAAGCATTGATCAGACCATCAAACCTCAGAGGGAAGGCAGGGAGGACAGGGGTAAAGGGGAGAGATCAACCAAAGGGCTTGTATGCATGTATATAAGTATATCCAATGGATCCAGACTCCAGGGGAGTGAGGGCATAAGCGGGGGTGGGGGTTGGGGTGGCAATGTAGGGATAAGAACACATACGTAATACCTTAGTCAATAAAGAAAACACACACACACAAAGTCTGACTGGATCAAAATCTACCTATTACATATCTGCTATCAACATAAAAGGAACCCTCGTGCACTGCTGGTGGGAATGCAGACTGGTGCAACCACTGTTGAGAACAGTGTGGAGTTTCCTCAAAAAACTGAAAATGGAACTCCCATTTGACCCAGTAATCCCACTCCTAGGAATATATCCCAAGAAACTAGAAACACCAATCAGAAAGGATATATGCACCCCTATGTTCATAGCAGCACAATCTAAAATTCAACACCTTTCAAAGGAAGTCAATATAATTAATTCTCCCTACAATGTTTCACTAAGAGGCAATAAAAAATTGCTAGGATGCTGGGATTAGCAGATAAGAATTTTAAAACACTTAAAAAAGATATCAATCATCAAGAAAATTATACCTGCAGATATTATAGTCAAAGTACTGAAGTACAAAGATAAAATTATAAAAAATTCAGAGGAGAAAAAAGATACATTGTGTATCAGTTGGTGAAAATAAGAATTATGAATGACTACTATTCATGAAAATCCATGACTGTCAGAAAAAATAAATTGATATAAAACAGAGATATAAAATTATCAATCTAGAATTCTACAGCCAGATAAAATATCCTTCAATAAATTAGGCTTAAATAAAGTTATGGGTAAAAGAAAGCTCAGAAAATGTATAAGCAGCAGAATCTCATTTCAAAAAATACTAACAAAAGTTCTTCAGGCTGAAGGGAAATGATAACAGATGGAAACACAGTTAGTTATACAGAAAGAAATCAATGCCATCAATCATAGTAAACATGTGTGTAAATAAAAAACTTCCTTTAATTTTTCAAAAATTTCTAAAAAGAAAATAGACTGTTGCCTTGGCCATTGTGGTTCAATTGGTCAGGGTATCATCTCACACACTGAAGGATTGCAGGTTTGATTCCAAGTCAGGGCACATATGCAGTTTGTTGGTTCAATATGATGGGAGGCAACCTATTATTGTTTCTCTCTCTCCCTCTCCCTTCCTCTCTCTCTAAAATCAATTTAAAAAAAAAAAAAAGAAATGGTCTATTTACAATAGCTATAATAACATTGTATTACAAATTTTATGTTATATAGAAGTAAAATATATGATTATTCATAAAGGATGAAGTGGGGGTATATAGAATTATACTATTGCAAGATACTCATATGTCACATGAAGTGGTATAATATAAATTTAAGCAGATTGTGATAAAATTAAGAGTAAATAGTATAAAACCCTATAGCAACATGAAAAAAATACAAAGAGGAATATCTAAAAGGACAATAGATGTTCAATAACTGTTGCTCTCACAATGGATAGTCATAAGCAAAAAAAATGGCCTTCAATCAATATCTTGTACAATATAGAAAATTTAAGTCAAAGTGGATCATAGACCTAAATGTCAAACCCAAAACTCAAAAATTATGGAAGAAAACATAGGAGAAAATCTGTGACTTGGGAATGGCAAAGGTTTCTTAAATATGACACCAAAAGTAAGACCATAAAAGAACAAGTTCATAAATTATACTTAATCAGAATTAGAAATTTTGTACATGAGAAATAGAATGAATATGAAAGACTAGCTACAAATTGGGAGAAATGCTTTCAAATTATATGTCTGATAAAAGACTAATATCCAGAAAATATGAAGAGCTCCCAAATTTAATAATAAGAAAACAACCCAATTTTTTAAAATGGTCAAAAGAGTTGAACTGACAAATCACCAAAAAAGATATACAGCTCTAGCTGGTTTGACTCAGTGGATAGGGGGTTGGCCTGCAGACCAAAGTGTCCCAGGTTCAATTCTGGCCAAGAGCACATGCCCAGGTTCCAGGCTCCATCCACAGTAGGGGGTATGCAGGCGGTAACCAATCAATGATTCTCTCTCATCATTGATATTTCTCTCTCTTTCTCTTTCCCCTTCCTCTTTGAAATCAATAAAAATATTTAAAAAAGAAGATATACATATGGAAAATAAGCAGATAGAAAAAATTTTCAATCTTAGTCACTAGGGATATGCAAATTCAAACCACAATGAGATGCCACCAAACATTTATTGAAATGGCTAAAGTTGCAATGACCAAATCAGTGCTGGTAAAGCTGTGGATCATCTACAACATTCATACACTGTGATGACAGTATAAAATGATACAACCCCTTGAGAAAATAGTTTGATGGTTTTCTTAAATGTTAATCAAATACCTATCATAAGATTCAGCCATTCCACCAGATATTAACCTAAGGAAAAAGAAAGCATATGACAATAAAATATTTACACACAAATTTTCATAGAAGCTTAATTTACAATAGCCCCAAATTGAATACAATTCAAATGTCCATCAGTAGATGAATAAATTAATTGAATCCTTATTAATAATAGAAAGAAATGAAGTACTGATATGTTCAAAAGCAAAGACAAATCAAAATTTATTATGCTGCTGAAAGAAGCTAAAGGAAAATGAGTATATGTAGTATGATTCCATTTGTATAAAATTCTAAAAAGCATTCTACACTCAGAGAAAGCAGATCAGTATTCAATGCAAGAGAATTTTAAAAGGGGGGGGGGGGAGGAGGAGAGAAAAAAAAAACAGGGAAGAAAGATTAAAAAGGAACATTGAAGAAACTTTGGGGAATGGTTGATTGCTTATTATCTTAGTAATGGTAATGGTTTTACAAGTGTATACATATAACAAAACTTATCAATTGCATACTTTAAATATGTGTAGTTTATTGTCAATTATGCCTCAATAAAGCTAATTTTAAAAAGTCAATACAAAAATAAAGTAAAATGCTAAAAATATTTTATTAATGAAAAAGAAAGCAGGAAATGAGAAATAAAAATTAAACATTTCTACTAATTAAAATATTTGCCACTAAGAAAATGCAAAGCAAGTCTACATGAAAGAAGAAACATTTTCAATACTTCTATATAAGAAGGAGCTTGAATTCAGAATACATTTTTAAAATTCTAAAAATTTAAAAAAGAACCTCTTTTTCAGATAGGCAAAATACTTAGACAAATCATCAAAGTAAATTAATATGGTAAAAACAAAACTCAGGAAAGAACACTTGATATCCTTTTTCATCAAGGAAATGCAAATTAAAACCACAATGAGATATCACTTTAATTGCACTAAGACGACTACAATTTAAAAGTCTAATAAAATCAAATGTTGGCAAGAATGTGCAGCAATTGTCATTTTCATACATTGCACAAAATATAGAATGGTGCAACTACAAGTTGTCCTCAGGTTGCAGCAGACTTGACAGTATGTTGTTTTGTGGTTACATTACCATCTCCCATCTATACCAATAATAGCGGAATATATGTAGTATGATTCCATTTGTATAAAATTCTAAAAAGCATTCTACACTCAGAGAAAGCAGATCAGTATTCAATGCAAGAGAATTTTAAAAGGGGCGGGGGAGGAGGAGAGAAAAAAAACAGAGAAGAAAGATTAAAAAGGAACATTGAAGAAACTTTGGGGAATGGTTGATTGCTTATTATCTTAGTAATGGTAATGGTTTTACAAGTGTATACATATAACAAAACTTATCAATTGCATACTTTAAATATGTGTAGTTTATTGTCAACTATGCCTCAATAAAGCTAATTTTAAAAAGTTGTCCAATGTATGCAAATTGTCCAAGATACCATTAGAGTAACAACCAAACAGCAGGCTGTGTGGGGCAAGAAGGCTGGCAGGAGGATTAGAGAGGAACTACCAAAGGACTGAACAGCAGGCTGTGTGGGGCAACCAGTCTGGTGGTGGTGGTGGTGGTGGGGTGTTGGCAATTGGAGGCTACCAGGCTGGAGGGGGGGCTCTTGGAGGAGACCAGGTTGGCAGGGGGCAGTTGGGGGCAAGCAGGCCAGCAGTGGGGGGCAGTTAGGGGTGATCAGGCAGGCAGGCAGGTGAGCAGTTAGGAGCCAACCATCCAGGAATATGAGAGGGATGTCCCCCAAGGGGTCCCAGATTGGAGAGGGTGCAGGCTGGGCTGAGGAAAGCCTTTCCCTCCATGCATGAATTTTATGCACTGGCCTCTACTTTATTTATATATATATTAAAAAAAAGCTCCATTATTTTGACGTATGTCCATATGTGCTTTATGCTTTTTATTATTTATTTACCACAAGTAAAGGTCAGGAATTTTTATCTTTATTTTAAATTATTTTTACTGTTTCACTCATTACTGCTGTGTATGTGCTCCATATGAGTGGTGTAGGTGCTTATGTAGGTAAGTTCCGACATATGGCTAAAATCGTGTTACATCACGCCACAGGAACTGATCTTCAACGTAACTCAAAAAACATTTGTCAGCTTTTATAACGTTAAAAATGTACCTTCCCTTGTCTCACTAATTCCATTCTAGGTATTTAGCTCAAGAAAATAAATATATATGCCCACAAAAATAATTTTCATCACAACCTTATTCATAATAATCCCAAACTGGAAACAACTCTAAAGTCCATCAGCAGAGAATGGATAACTAAACCATGGTATAGTCTCACAACTGAATACCACTAATCAAAATAAAGAAGTCAGACACAGCCAAAACCGGTGTGGCTCAGTGGATAGAGCATCAGCCTGCGGACTGAAAGGTCCCAGGTTTGATTCCAGTCAAGGGCATGTACCTTGGTTGTGGGCACATCCCCAGTGGGGGGTGTGCAGGAGGCAGCTGATCGATGTTTCTCTCTCATCTATGTTTCTAGCTCTCTATCTCTCTCCTTTCCTCTCTGTAAAAAGATTAATAAAAATACATTTTTAAAAAAGTCAGACACAAAAGAGTGCATACCATGTGGTTTCATTTAAATGACTTTTAAGAACAAACAAAAATAATCTATTGTGATAGAATAGAATTTGCTCCTGAAGGGGACTGACTACAATATGGCACAACTGAACTTTTTAAAGTGATGAAAATGTACATTTTTTTATTGTGTTGTTTTTCACAGGTGAATGTCTGTCAAAAGTCACTGGTGCAACATTTATTAACTGAACATTTGACTCTCTATATAAACTTTGCTTAAATTAAAAATAAAGGAAATCATAATGAATTAGTGAATTCAAAATTTGAGTAGAAATTTATTCTGAGTATTACACAAAAGGATGAAATATATAAAATAAATATTGCAAATGTGCAAAATATTAGCATACTAAATCAGGATGTTGGGTACATACTAAATCAGGATGTAGGGTTTCTAATATTAGTTTTTGTGCTTCATCTGTGTATATTAAATATTTCAAATTAATTTAAATAAACAAAACAATGAAGTTAAAATGTCTCTGCCTTTATAGTAGTATTCTTACAGTGAGACTTAAGTCAGAGATCACCAAATAATATCAATGCTTTAAAAGATCCCATGAAAGAGAAATGAAGCTTCAAGGCCCATGATTTCTGATACTGAAGAGCTGTTATTCTGTTGCCACTTCAGAGTGTAGTCCATAACCTTCGTCTCAAACCAAGATGGCAATCTCCTGATTCGTTAGGCTCATCACAGTATTGTAAATCTTATGAGCCAGCATTTCATCAGCTGAGTCGGGAGCACAATTTCTGCACTGACTTTTGTTTCCATTTTGCTATCAATTTGCTTTTGAAATTTGGGCATCTGCGCCACTCAACTGAGAGACCATAGCCAGGCTCTGGAGGTGATTCACTCTTGTGTCTTCAAGGCGAACAGCTTTGCAAGTGAACTGATACCACTCTTTACAATGTCATTCCATTTTATCATTGAGTTTCACTCAATCAGACCTACTGGAGAGATTCTATTCTTAACTTTTCACTTTCATTTCACTTCTCACATAGAGGCGGCTTTTTGAAAAATTGACTGCTTAATTAGTGTTTTTATTTTCATTTCCATGTAACTGGTAAGGCCTCTCTCCCTTCCTCTTTTCACATGGGGTTCTCAACGTGGCCTCTAGTCCCTTCATCCAGACACACAGTGATATCCTTGCTGCTCTGCACCAGAGGAAGTGACATTATTTAAATGCATTTCTATTTCTTAATCACATCTCTGAACTCACTCTAGGGGTCAGTATTTTTATCTCTTGCCACCAGGCCTTAACAGGGTACAAAATATCACAATATGAAATTTAGATCTTAGGTCATTAGAGATGCTCAAATATTGATAAACAGAAAAGGCCTCAAGAAATGATTTGTTAACTCATCTCTGAAGTGGTGGGTAACTGTGTTAAATAATATTTTGAGTGCATCTGACTTTCTTACTTGCAGTTTGAGATTTGTCAGTTGCTTCTCCCGTACACCCTATAGTTCTATTTCTCTTTTCCATAATGGCTTTTGCCCTGGGCCAGCCCCAACTGCGAGCTCACCACTGGGACCTCCCTGAGAGAGAAGGGGAGTGGGGAGTGAAAGCAGGTCTAACAGGAACCCCTTTTACCCTTTTCCACGGCCCCTGAAAAATTGCACAAGCATCTGTGTGTTCACTGTGGTGTGAGGAAAAGGCTCGTGGTGTTCCCAAGGGGACGAACACTGGGGCATAGGGGATGAGTGAAGACCATGGGAAGAGATGCTGGAGGGCTAAACCCAAAGTCCATGAAGTGAAAGCTAGGGGCTCTCAGAAACTAGGGGCTTTTCCTGGGTCAAGGCCTGACATCAGGATTTGCAAATGCAGGACAACCCAAAATCTGCCTCAAACTGCTCTTCAGTCTTTGTCAACCAACACTGGCCCCCCACTGCCACCCCCAGTTAGCAGGAGGAGCAGGAGGATGGTCCCACCCAGGGCCACAGCCTGGTGGGCAATGCATCCCTACCATCCACATCAGACTTTTGAGTAGACTTCCCCCAATGAAGATGCTTCATGGAGAGGTAAGTTTGTTGTACTTCTGAAACTGGACTGTAGGGAGGTGCACATGGGTTAGAAGTAGAAACCCGGCTGTCCCAAACCACACAGTACTTTAATTTCAGATCTGGACTAGAGCCCAGTCTCCCAACTGCCAGGCCTGCCCGCCCTCCTTTACCATTCCTCCGTTACTCGTGGACCACTTTTCAGAGGGAACCTGAGGGCCCGCACCCTTCTGCCTGCATAATGTGTATGAGAGGAAAAGCACGTGGAATTTCCAGCGATTCACTCGTTGTTAGCAAGGGACATCCCGTACTGGACTTCAAGCTCTCTGTGTCAGCCTTTTCCTCTAAATGCCTCTAGCATGTCTTCCTAGTATTGAACACAAGTCAGTTCTGCCTACGTCATGGATTTTTGTCAATAGGAACTGAACACGTGCTGGCTTTTTTCTCATCACAGCAGCTCCTTAATTAACCTGCCCATCGAGTCAACAGCACGGCTCACTGTTTGCGCTCCAGCCACTGCGAGTCAAGATGCTCTCTGGGAAGTACAGAACACTCGCCTGAGGTTGTTTTGTTTTCCAGAAAGAAAGAGACGGGGAAAAAATAAAAAACCCTCGCAACCACAGTGAATTTGACTTAATTGCTAAAGCTTCCTTCTGATTGTTTTGCCCTGAGTAACAAGCCCTTCCTTAACTAATAACTTTAATTATAGCAACCACTAGTTAGAAAAGTGTACATTTGCTCATGACTTGGTCTGTTCCTGCAAACTTCTAATTATGGTTGCTTCTTTCTTGTTTGTAGAGACCAGGGACCAGCGAGTCACGTTCCTACGTTTTCGTCAGGTGGGCCCTCGGGTTCTGGAGCGGCGCACATGCGTGGTTCCTGCCGTGTGCATCAGCCTGTCCGGGCGGAACTCAATCTGCGGGATGCGCTGTAAGATCTGCTGGCAACATGGGATGCGTATGAAGCAAAAACAGGATCCCAATTCTCACAGAGCTCATCTGGAGAGAAGAACAAAGGTGACTCTTTGATGAAGATGTTTAAGATAAATGTAGATTTACCTTTAAGATAAATGTAGATTTCCAAACACACACACACACACACACACACACACACACACATCCAAATTCTTCATTTTATCTCAAAAAGTTTATGAGGATGGTGCAATTAATATATATATATAAAACAACCACCATAACTGCTTAAATTCAAGGCACTAAAAAATATCCAATTCAAGTATATTCTCTGGCTCTGTACCCACAACATTTTTCATCTGATTATGAAAAAAAAATTTTTTTCCTGCACTTTGGGCTATTATGTCAGTATTCTTATTATGGGATGGTTATCAGTGAAAGGCCGTGCTGGCCTCGGGAATAATGAAAACAGACACCAGTGATCTATTTCAGCTGTGCTGTTGCCAGGTAAGCATGATCTCATCTTGATGACACATATTCAGTGGTGGATTGTGCAAGAACTGTTTTCCTAGCTTGTTTTGCCTCCTTATGCATCAGCCTAGTTTGCTTTCCCCATGCTGCCTTGCAAAGCTGCCCTTTCTCTATGAAAGTCACTCAGCAGCCTCAGAGGCCCTCCCACTTTGCTGGCTCAGCGTAGCCCACCCCTCCATGAGGCCTCCAGGCAGACATTGTCACCCCCAGCCCCGCCCCCACCCTACCCCCAGGCAGTCATATCTAGACTAGGAGAAGCTGGGAGGGCGGTTCACAGCATGTGCCCGCCATATGTAGAGGGCTGGTTGCTGGGTGGGTGGTGGTGCAGGACCCATCCTTCCTCTCATGATGATGGACACCCTCCTACCCGCACACCACAAGAATTTCCCAGCTGAGAAGTTGGATACTGGCAGATGATTTCCAACCAGTGACTGTGTCTGCTTAATGGGATGCCAACTTCTCAATGTTCCACTTCTCACCCTTCTTGCCTGGTCTCTCCTTTCATGTTCTTATTCTTATTGTTGCTCCTTGTTTGTTTATAGAGACAAAGAATATGAAATGGATACCTGCTTAGTCAGAATTGTTGACTTTTATTTTTCAGTGAAAGTGGGTAGTCATTTAAAATTCACAGCCAAGTCTCTATCCTAGAGATGGCAAGCCCTCTTGGAGGTTACCCGGTCAGTGGGAAGAGTAGCCCTAATGTAAAGGAGGTGGCTAAGTCTCAGGTGGACTGCAGTAAGCGGATCCAGGTCTGCTGGCAGGAAAAGATGCCAGGGGCCCCCAAAAGCAGACTTGCCACGATGGCAAAGGGATGGTCTAGAAATGTAACCCCAACTCCAGTGCAGTGAGGAGAGACAGTCCTGGAGTAGGGCAGACAGTGTGGGTGTGCTGGCAGGCAGGACAGCCAAGCAAGGGCATGCCAACCAAGAGCTGTGGGCATGGAGAGTGGGAGCACCATCCTGCCCTACAGAGCCACTCAGCACCAAGGTCTGGCATTGTCAGCAATGGCATTGTCACGGGAGAGGATGGGAACCATGAGCTGCAACTGTGTGGGCCCAAGGGAGGCAGTGATGGAGCACAGGCAGCTTCAAGCTGGCTGCCTACTGGACTGGTTGACTATGGCAGGTTTCTCTCCAAGAGGTGTTTATTCCCAGAACTGCATAATCTGGATAATCTAGAGAGAGGGATTGGATATCCTGCCAATCTCTGGAGGCCGGAGCTAGACTTAATATGAAAAACAAAGAGTGTGTGACTTCATATGTATCCCAGGTGGGACTCAAGTCATTCAGGCTAATTTAAAACCAAAAGAGACTGCAGAGATCATTTAGTTCTCATCTTTCAGAGAAGAACTAACCGAGGCCAGATTAACTGACCCCCATGACCAAGCAAGTCATGGGTAGAATCTGTATAGAACACACAGAGCTAACTGCCAATCCGGCGTCTTCCCCATTGTCACAACGTGCAACATCCCCAAAGCACAGCATTGCTTGCTTTGAAGAGCTCGGATTTAGGAGAGGGAAAATTTTAGCTTCTACTTTGGAATATGGAAACTAAGCCTGACTTCTCCAGTCTCGCACGTTGGAACAAATGTTATTAGGTTTCCTCTAGTCACTAGGGGAGCCTAGAGATTTCTTGGTAAGGTAACCATAGAGCCAAAACTCTTATTGACCCTAACCCCAGATATCTCTTCCGAGTGCTCATCCTTTAGAGACAATAACACGAAAACTCCACCTACCAGTGATGGACAGGGTTAAAGCCTACTTGTTGTCTTAGGCTCCACCCCACCAGCCCTGTCTCCCCCAACAAAATCCTGTAACTATTTTCAGTTCTCTGTTTGGGGATAGGCACTGCCAGCCTTCCCTTTAGCCACACAAGTCCTACAAACTCCTGTTTCCATTCCCACTGCTACTGCAGCACAGTACTGTAGTGTCTTACCTCTGCCACCTGGACTATGATAATTTCCTCACTGGTCCCTGTTTTTTTGTTTTTTGTGGGTTTTTTTTTTTTTTTTTTTTTACCTCATTCCAGATCTTTTTTGGAATTTTACCATTTACCCCATTTTTTCCTCACTTCCACCAGAGTGTCTTTCGAAAATATAAATCTGATCACGACTATTATTCCTTCAGCGACTCTGTAGTCCATCAAGATAAGCTCCAAACCCCTTTGCACACAACAAGAACCTCCATGACTTGCCTTTTACTCCATTTCATCTAGGCCTTATTCCTCCTCACCCACCTTCTTCCCCAGACACTATGTTCTGGCCATTCAGGTTCTCAGGGTGCCTCAGACCAGCCACTCCCATTTCATGCTCTCCTTCTCTCATAGTGAGTTCCCCCTCGCCTGGGAATGTCCCTTTTCATTTTAGTCATGACCATTTTTAAAGACTCTATTCAAGTGCCACCTTCTCCATGAAGCTTTTCTGAACCTCTCAGTTCCACAAGGTACAGAAGAACACTCCACCTTTTGTTCCTTGGAGAATTCTGTTTCAACTGTCTGCAGGACAGTTGTTTGTGTGTTTCATGCCTGTCTCTCCTCCATGATGCTAGGGACAACTTGATGGTAAAGAACAAGTCTAATCTATCTTTGAATTTCTGCTACCAAGTACAGTGCCTGGCATATAACAACCACTTGATAAGTGTTTTCAGAAGGAAGGAAGGAAAAAAAGGAAGGAAGGAAGGAAGGAAGGAAGGAAGGAAGGAAGGAAGAAGGAAGGAAGCAAGGAAAGAAGAAAGTAAGGAAGGAGAAAAGGAGGGAGGGAAACAGATATTGTTGTAATATATGATTGTGTTTGTTGTTGTTTTTTTTTTTAAAAAAACTATTTTAATTTATTTTACTTTTCCATCACCATTTACCCCCTCTATGCCCTCTTCTACCTCTACCCACCCCTCCCCCACCCCCACCCCCCCACAATCACCACACTTGTCCATATCCATAAGTTCTTTTTTATTTTTTCCTTTTTGCTCAGTCCCTCCACACACTCTTTTGTTTTTCATATTAAATCTAGCTTCAGCCTCCAGAGATTGGCAGGATATCTAATCCCTGTCTCTAAATTGTCCAGATTATGCAGTTCTGGGAATAAACACCTCTTGGAGAGAAACCTGCCATAGTCAACCAGTCCAGTAGGCAGCTCGCTTGAGGCTGCCTGTGCTCCGTCACTGCCTCCCTTGGGCCCACACAGTCACAGTTCAGTGTTCCCATCCTCTCCAGCGACGATGCCATTGCTGGCCCAGACCTTGGTGCTGCGTGGCTCTGTAGGGCAGGATGATCTCTCACTCTCCAGGCCCACAGGAAAAGATTCCCCTAACATCCCCCACCACCATTTTTATCTTCCAGAAAGAAAAATATGTGGTAAAACTCAGACCACTATTTCTAGGAAACATTTGAAGCAATTTACTCAAGGCAGTTCAGGAATTCAATTAGTAGTCTTAGAAAAGATAAATAAAGATAAATATCATTATCATATGTTGCCATTGAAATCCCTCAATTCTAAGGTTAAAAAAATATTGACCTTATGGTGAAAATTGGTCATGTTTTTGGTGGTCCAAATGGCCTTCCTCTGTTTGGAGAATTCCCCTCTGTATAAGACCTTCTGTAGTAGTGCAGAGGTAGTGTACTCACATTCCATTCCCAGCATCCCTTCCAAGTAGAGCACAGACTTATGTGTGCACTGGGCTCACCAGTTATATGTAGCCATAGGAACAGGAGCTGCTGACAGTAGGGTATGAGGCAGAAGATAATTCTTCTCTGGTAGCAGTTATGTTGCCAGAAATATCAAAGTTCAGCACCAGCAGCCATGCAGATCACAGTGACAGGTGGGCAGCAACAATATCCCACTGGCCCATTCTGCAAATGGATGCTAGCCAAGGATTTGATGCATTGCCTCCCTCTGTTTCTGCCCAACTCCTGAGCCTGGTCTTCCAGCTGTCCTGGAGGTTCTCTGAGGCCACTAATCTTCAGTAAATTCATTTTGCTTATTATCCTTCCTGATGCAAACCCAAAAGATCCAAACTCCCTGGTGATTCAGAAATGCTTCCGGCTTCAATGATTTGGTCTACCCGGGTGCATGATTTATATGAGTCTGGCTGATAAAATACCTCATCCACTGGTGAGTCAATGGTTACTTCATTCCACATTATTAGAGGAATTTTCCTGGGCAGATAAAACCCTACAGAAAGAAGCTGACAAACGAGATGATCTTTAAAGAATCTTTTCCTACATGTGATTTGATAATGAACTCACTCAAGAAAGATACTTGCAGATATCCTAGCAACTATTGGGTCGGCAGCTAAGTAATTGCGGATTTTTTAAAGAAAATCAAAGACAATTTTTTCATGGAACTAAATAACTTTATTCTGTAATGTATTGCCCATTTTGATCAATGACCTTTTGCCATCTTTCAGGCAGCATCATAATCCCACGTTCAAAAAACTTCTGGTTTTTATTAGCAAAAAACTGAATCAGGTACGATTTGACATCATCATCATTATTGAAATTTTTACCATTCAAGGAGTTTTGTAAAGACCGAAACAAAAAGTAATCAGATGGTGCAAGGTCAGGACTATATGGTGGATGTGGCAAAACATCCCAACCAAGCTCCATTAATTTTTGCCGAGTGACCAAAGATGTGTGTGGCCTTGCATTGTCATGATGGAATACAACACCTTTTCGATTTGTCAATTCGGGCCGCTTTTCTTCAACTGCATTGTTTAATTTCGTTAGTTGTTCAATGTAGACATCAGAATTGATTGTTCGGTTGGGTGGTAAGACTTCAAAGTAGACAATTCCTTTGTAATCCCACCAAACTGATAACAAAACCTTCTTTTGATGAATATCAGCTTTTGATGTTGTTTGAGTTGGTTCACCTGGCCTGCTCCACGATCTTTTCCGCTTGATATTGTTGTAAACAACCCATTTTTCATTGCCAGTTATCAGTCGTTTTAAAAATGGATCATTTTCATTACGTTTCTTTAGCAAATCGCAGCTGCTAATGCGTTGCGTTAACTGTGATTCTTTCAGTTCATGAGGAACCCATGTATCGAGTTTTTGAACATAGCCAAGTTGTTTTAAGTGATTTTCAATGCATGTATGTGATACATGAAGCTTCTCTGCAATCTCACGTGTTGTACTGTGACAGTCCGAATTGATTATTGCTTTGATTAGGGCGTCATCAACTTCAACTGGACGACCAGAGCGTCTTTCATCTTTGAGTGAAAAATCACCAGAACGAAATTTGGCAAACCAATTTTGACACTGCCGTTCTTTTAAGGCTTCGTCACCATAAACAGCACATAACTTTTTATGAGCTTGCGATGCGTTTTTCCCTTTGCGGAAATAAAAAAGCAAAATATGACGAAAATGTTCCTTTTGATTTTCCATTTTTCAACGAACACCAAACAAAAACTACAAAACAGATCAAAAAACTTTTTTTACTGATTAACAGCTGAATAGCCAACTATCAAATAACAAAATGTGTTTTACATTTGTACTACGTCTGCAAACCTAAAAATTCAACTGAAGCCATATATGTGTGAAACCCGCAATTACTTAGTTGCCGACCCAATAGTTTAATTCACAAGTATTTATTGATCTTTATTGATCTTTTCTTGGATCTGTTCTAGGTGTTCATGCTCCAGTCATGGCTCTCCCAACATTTATCTGTGACCCTTGGCCAAACTTAATCTCTATGACCCTCAGTTTCCTCATCAGTAAAATAGAACTAATAATCCTTCTTCAAAGGGTTGTTACCAAAATCAGAATGTTATCGATGCCAACTTCTCTTTGCCTTTATTATTTTGGTTTCTGTTCTCAGTATCTTCTCTTAAATTTAGCTTAAAAATCCCCATGAGCACTTTCTCTGTGCCATGCACTGCATAAGTCACTGTGAATACAAAGTTGAATAGGGCATGCTCCTACTCATGGTGAAGTTACAGTGCAGTCAAGGAAATGGATGGGCCCAAAGTCAGGAAAGATGGTGAGGGCAGTGATGGAGTCAAACAAGGGCATGGTTAAGGAAGTACCAGGAAGGGCTGTTCATGGAGAGAGAGGCAGCAAATGTGACAGGACTCCTGGAGGCCATCTTCTTGAGGGGAATCTCCAAGGGGAAAGTCAAAGGAAAGAGAAAGGACTGGACTTCCAAGAGCAATGAACTGTGTGAGAAAAGGCAAACATGGAAAACAGCCTTTCAGCATTTCTGAAAATAGGTTTGGAAAGAAGGCAAGTCTGCAGAGGAAGGCGAGTCAGATCTATATATGTTAGTCAAGGAGCATGGGACTCTGGGTAACAGGAAGCCAGGATTGTGAATAAGTAGGCCTTTTCAAAATCTCAGTCAAGAAATGGTGTGGAAGATGCATATTGGAAATCACAAGACTGAGAGAGGAGGCCTCGTAGGAAGTCATCACCCTGGTCCTGATTAATAACAGTGTGGGATCAAAGTGGGAAAATGGTAGAAGAGGGATAATGAAGGGAGTCAGCAATGTTTAGAAGACATTGCACATGCTATAGGAAGGCCTTGTAGTCTCCTCAGAGTTTACCTTTGTTCTGTTTCCTAAATATTGTCACAGATCAATAATTCATTATCATTGAATTGGTGATGAACAGCACATACATTCCCCACCCCTCCATCCTGAAATACAAATGAAAGATGTATTCAAAGTTCACACAAGTCATGGAAAGGATTCTAATATTTGGCAAGTCAGGAGACATTTTTGATGTGGTATAAGTTATCTGTCTTTCTGGAATTTCTTATAAAATGTTTTACATTTTTCAAACAATCTGTTTCAGAAGTTCAAATGGATTTTTAGCTTGGATTTCTTTTCTTATTTTCACCGAAAGCCTACACACATTTAAATCAAATAGGAAAAAAGAAGCAAATAGGATATTAAGGTAATAACACATGATAACATTGGCCAAAAATGTCAGGAATGGCTGCCCCATTCTGTCAAGTAGAAATAAGGCCAGACAGCTATTTCATTAGGATTTACATTCTCTGTCCCCCAAACAAATCTAATCTCATTCTGGTGTTCACAGGCCAGCCGGGCAGGAAGGCAGTCTAAATGTGGAGCACAGAGATGCAGATATACTGGCTCCGTTCCCAGGAGGCCAGGTCAGGATGAGAATCAATATTTCAATAGTGCAGGATTAGAAAACACACATATCAAATCTTGTCCATTAAGGAAACAAACAGACAGGCTGTATCTATACAGACTGATAGGGATGAAGCTCTTGACTCATCCGCAGAAATGTACCATTATTCTTGTACTTGGGAACTAGTACAAGTTGTGTAAAAAATTCTCAGAATGAGACTGAGGCTACTTAGAAGAACGCCATAAGTAAGATCGTGGAGTCCCTGATAAGCAGCTTTTCCGGGTTAAAGGGAAGACTGATCAGGGCTCAAAATGCAGTTTGGGTAGTCCTATGTCGTTCAGAAAATAAGTCACAGCAATCAAGAGGCAGAGTTTTGCTTTGGTACCCAGCAGCTTTTGCTCAGGTTTGACCGACTGCCCCTGAGTCTCCCCCCCCCCCCCCGCCCCCTGCCCCCGCCCCCAAGTCAGTCCCAGCTAATTGGTACCTTTCCTGTTTGTATCAAAGGAAAAGCATGGAAACCACAGGATGATTAATATCAGCTCACACACTGGGATAGGCATCTGCAGGAATAACTGGGGGATTTCACATTTATCTTTTTTCCCCTAAAAAATAAGGAATGACAGCAGCTATGTTTAGAAAAGGGATTTTCCTCCAGGAGAGAGGATATCTCTCATGTCCTAGGGCATACTCAGATTTCCCTTAGCCACTCGGCTGTTTCTAGGGCAAGCCTTGGTCTAGCGTTTCCAGGTGTCCATGAAAAGAGAAATGTGAAGAAGGGGGGTAGACAAGTGCAGAGTATCAAAGATCTAATTGCAACTCTGACAAGCATCAGATCAAAGGAGTCTTTCCCGGGTACTTTGATCTCTTGATAACCACATTTAGCACCCTCCCCTGGCTGTGCCTGGGGCCAGCAGCCCTCCCTTCTAACTCCCTCATCTCTTTCTAGTTTAAATAATGCAACTCCTAAATGTTTTCAAAGGAGTGGAAATAAGCAAATGCTTTAAGATCTTACCCATTTGCTAGGTTTGGTGAAGTCATGTTACCATACTGTCACCAGACTGGAAAATAAAAATAAGCACCATCAGATCCTAAAAAGAATAGTTGATACTTTTAATACCATATCTGACTTAACAGTGTACAACAACTGCACAAAATGGGGCGGTGACAGAACCTCACCTCTAGAATGCCTGGAGGGGAGGGAGGAAGGGAAGAGGGGATTTCCATCCTTCTGCTATTGGAGGCAAGAATTGGAGGTGCATCGACCATCATCACAGTCCTCGACTCTCCTTTCCTCCCTCCCACCCAATTCCCAAGACAGTTAGATGGACCTTCCCTTCAGCCCCACATCACCCATGTCTTCCAGTGCCCTTGAGTCACTGTGTGCCCAGTGTGTTCTGATCAGGAATGGCTTTTATTAAAACATTAGGGACCGGGGAGAAAAGCCTAGCCTTGGAACGTGCTTCTACTCTAAGGTAGTCAGATTTAGCAGTGAATGAAAATATGAGCCAGCCAGTTATATTTGAATTTCAGATAAACGATGATTTTTTTTTATTTTTTATTTTTTTTTAGCAGAGGGAGGTCCTAAATCTTGAATGGGACACAGGAATACCAACTAAAATAGTATCCATATTCTATCTGAAGTTCAAATTTAACTGAATGCCCGGTATCTTATCTGGCAACCCTATCAGTATCCCTCGTCACAAAACCTTGCTGGAATGTCACAGGTAGACTAGCTTCAGAATACAACAACAACAGATTATGCTCTATTCTTAAACCCACTGTGAATGAAGTCTGGTCAGGCCCTTACCAGGTGGTGGGAGAAGGGAGAGGGACTCCCATTTGCAGAGCAACTGCATGCTGTGTGTCCCATTTGACCCTCCCAACACTCTGATAGGATAGGAGCTATTATTCTCCTTTCACATGGAGCTCTGTGAAAGTCAAGGCATTTGCCATCTTCTAAGTGTTGGAGGTATGATTCTAACCCAGGCGTCCGTACATTCAAAGCCTGATATGTCCACTTTCTGCCGCTCCCTCCTTCCCTCTCCCCGGTGAGGCATGACTGATTCAGAGACTGGTGGACTTGTTCCAACACAAACAGGCCTTTTTCATTTCAGATACATCTTGTCGTGTTCATCAACGGTCCTAGATTTTATCCTATAGAACTCTTTGTTCTGCCTTTAGAAACAGAGGGGTGGGAAACTCAGTGTAAGAAAGGAGATCTGAACAGGGTCTTGGGCACTTGAGTAAACTGAGGAACGTCACTGGGGGTTTTCCTCACACTGAGCCCATGTAAACTCATTCACTTGCACTGGATCCAGCTAGGACACTAGCATATTGAGAAATCCTGACTTCCTATTCCCTAGGGCAGTGGTTCACAAATGTGATTTAGAATGGCCTGGAGGATCTGTTACAGAGGAGATGACTGGGCCCCAGTCCAGAGTTCTGTCTCAGTAGATCTGGGGTGGGACCCAAGAATTTGCGTTTCTGACAAGTTCTCAGATAACTCTGATGTTGCTGGTCTTTGAGAACCAGCTTGAGGACTAAAAAGAGGGCTTCTCTAAAAATAGTAGACAGTATTTGGAACTTAAATCCACATATGCTTTGGAATTCAAGGTCGTTCTACATTTCTCAGTAGATCTCTGACGGCAGATGGGGATGAATGTAGGGGAGCTCAGTGGGCAGGTCATGCTGGGAGGCTTGGCTTCCTTTTCTTTTAGGATAATGAGGGGACGGTGACATAATCACATATTCTGATAACTTGAGAAGGTTATCTGAGTGCACATCAAACTCGGAGGCTGCTATAGTGGAACCCACCAGAGAGGTGAGGGGGGAACCTCTCTGAGTTGAAGGGAAAAGCAAATTCCAGTGGTCTGAAAACAGAACCTTCATGTCTACTCTTGCAGCTCTCCACTGCCAAAAAGGATCTAACTAAGCTGGGGGAAAGAAGATGCAAATAGTTGATGTGTTTTACTGCTAGCTTAGTAAGTCTGTTTCTTACACTGTGCATTTCTGTTCTAGTAATCATTACCCTTTTTACAAGTGCTTTAACTCATCAATAATTGTTCAATTGTCCTCTCATTCCCATTCCCAGGTATTTACTTATCCAAAATCATTTAGTAGCTCACTGACTGGTAGGGGAGACCAGAAAATAAATGGGTAGTTGAAATTCACTGTAGCCTGGCTGGCGCGTCTCAGTGGTTGAGAATCAACCTATGAACCTGAAGGTCACAGTTCAATTCCCGGTCAAGGCACATTTTCGAGCTGTAGGCTCAATCCTCATTGTGTGGCATGCAGGTGGCAGCTGATCAATGATTTTCTCTCATCATTGATGTTTCTCTCTATCCCTCTCCCTCCCTCTCTGAAATAAATAAAAATGCATTAAAAATAAATAAATTCAATGTGGTGCATGAATTGAAGGTATTTACAAGGCTACAGAAGAAGGAAACATGAACCTAAAAACCGTTGATGGTACAACAATTAATTTTCAAATCACTTTGAAATTAATTCTGTGAAATTGAAAAAAATATACGAATTCATTTCCTAGATTGAAATCTACTTCCCCTCTAGCACAGGCACTTGATGAACATATTTTGGTAACTGAAGAATTAATTGAACTGTTTTAACATATTAATCTCACTAGAATATCAAAGTTCTAACATAGATAGAACTATCTTCATTATCTGTCTTTTGCTCAATAAAAGTATTTTGATTTTAAAAATATTTTACTTCATTAAAAATTTAATTTTTTACTTGTAGTAAACAAGGATGAGAGTATAACATCAAATCGTCAGATACAAAAACCGAGCCTTGAAGAGAGGGCTTGATTTTAAAGGAGGAATGGGAGATTCATACAATCAGAGCTCAGCGTTCAAGAGTTACGATTTGAGGAGATAAAAGCATTTTCATAAATCATTCTTGCTTGCATACTGGGAATCCGAAGGAGCAGCAGTAGCAGGAGAAATCAATAGACTCTTTTTAAATAAGGCAAGTTAAAAAAAAATCATCTTCCAGCAATTTGATGCTAAATGCTTGAGGCGAAGATGATAGATGTTACCCCAAAGGGCAAACCCTTCTCTGGGCTGTGAGGTCAACTGGGAGTCCTGGAGACAGCAGCTTCTCCCTGGTCCATAAGTGACCTTTGGCGAGTCACCCATTCTGAGGTCAAGGCACTGGGCTTAGGGAGGGGTGTCTACATTCCTGCTCTCCTGGTCGATAGATAGAGCTGTGGGGAGGGGAGAAATCCATGCCTTCGCAGCCAAGGAGACTTCCAAGATGAAAGTGAAGCAAAAGTAAGTGGAAAAAGTGAGAGAAAAGAAATGAAATGGAATGATCCAGAACTCCTTTTGGCTCTTTCTGCTGAGCTAATTCAAAATCGATCTTGTTCTTGATAGACTAATTCAAGATGGGCCCTTAATGCAAGAACTTCCAGTCATCCTGGCTCCACACCTCAGAGGTCATATAGCTCAGGCAATGAGGCAGCAATGACCTAAGTCCACAAGGTCTGCCCCTGATGCTCCCACCTGCAGGCCTAGCAGTGCTGCATGCTGCCAGCATCTTTCTTAATCCCCTAGAAAGGTCCTGGGTGTTTTGTTTCGTTGTGTTGTGTGTTTTTAGAGCAGGCATCTGTGACGTTCAGTTTATATGACAAAAGAAAAGGCATCAGAGAAGATTTTTAGCAAATGGTACATCAGAAAAGTTGTCAATCAGGGAAAATTACAAAATAAATCAGGTCATCATTGCTGTCATCCAATCCTACCATTATCACCCCTGTCCCCTCACCTGGCCCTACTGTCTCTGTGGACCCCAGAAACTCTGGCTATAGTTTATCTATGGTACCAGCTGCACTTTTTACTACTCAGAAACCTGTCTTTTTTTTTTTTTAATGTTGACCATCTCCTTTTGGTGGCTTATATAGAGTGTGTGTGTGTTTGTGTGTGTGTGTGTGTGTGTGTGTGTATTTTTAAATATATTTTATTGATTTTTTACAGAGAGGAAGAGAGAGGAATAGAGAGTTAGAAACATTGATGAGAGAGAATCATCGATCAGCTGCCTCTTGCACACCCTCTATTGGGGATGTGCCCGCATCCAAGGTACATGCCCTTGACCGGAATCGAACCCGGGACCTTTCAGTCTGCAGACTGACGCTCTACCACTGAGCCAAACCGGTTTTGACAGAAAACTGTCTTCTTAAAGTACATAATACACTGTCACTATCCTTCCTATCCTCAATTTGGGTCTATTTCCATCCTATATACCTGCCAAGGTTCCTTTCTTGTAGTGTAACTGATTTCAGGTAAAAAGCAAATTGATCTGTTATTTACACTGAAGTGTGAACAGCAGCAGATATAACTGGCTCACCCCATTCTCTCTTCCTCTAGAGATAAGCCCAGCTGACCATCTTTGCCCTGCCTCCTTTTCAGCCCAGGGTAGCCCTAAGTCGTGGTTCTGGTCAACAAGATGGCTGGGAATGTCCTTGAAAGTCTTTTTCTCATAGGAGAGAACAGATTACTCTGGACCCTTTCTTTATCCTTCTACTTGGAAGCAGGCATGTCAGCTGGAAGTGGAGAAGCCCTTCTCAAACAGGAGGCCACCAGCAAGAGGGGAAGGGCGAGAGAATCACGGGTGACAGCTACTGACCTGTCCAGGGGTGGAACCTGGATCTTGGATCCCTCCAGGACTCTCTCTCCAGCACCTCCATTCCCTTGCATCCTCCTCTCATCCTTTGCCTCTCTAAGCCCATCTATTCACGGCCTTTCTCTACCACTGCCTGTCCCCAAACCCACATCCTATCGCTAGAAAAAGTTGGTAGGCTCCATTATCCATCTTAGGTTGCTTTTTGCTGTTTTCATTGTGGTAAGAACACTTCACATGAGATTTATCCTCTTAACAGATTTTTAAGTGTACAATACAGTATTGTCAACTATATACACAACATAGTAGAGCAGATCTCTAGAAATTATTCATCTTGCAAAACTGAAATTCTATATTTATTGAACAGTAACTCCGCCCTCCCCTCCCCAACCCCCAGTCCCTGGCAACCATCACGTACTCTGCTTCTATGAATTTGGCTACTTTAGCTTCCTATTTAACTGGAATAATTCAATATTTGTCCTTCTGTTACTGGCGCATTTTACTAGGCATATCCTGCAAGTTCTTCCAGGTTGTCACCTATGGCAGGATTCCCTTCTTATTTGTTTATTTTTTTTTCTTCAGGCTCTCTGCTCTCTTCACACCCACCCCTTCTTACTTTTTAAGGCTGAATAATATTCTGTTGCATGTATACATGTGATATTTAAGCCTCAGTTCTAAGATTTTCCCAGGCCTCATCTGTGGTCAGAATCACACTCACCTCTCCTACGGCTGAAGGAGAATGGAAAATACTGGAACTGATGACTTTCCCTGCACTTCCCACTTCTGAATCTGGAGTAACTCTGCTTTCAGGGTCACTTAAGTCACCTCTGCCTTCCTGTCCTCTGGCTGCTGTTCCCATTCCTGTTAGATGGAGAGAAATGGTGGTTTTGGTCAGACAAACCCAAGTTCCTTTCCCAACTCTGCCAGAGATAGAGCTGAGCAACCTCTGAAGTAATTTCTTTACCCTCAAATGCCTCTCTTATACTAGTAAAATGAAACAAATTTACATTTTATTATGGATTTTTATCAAATACAAATAATTTAACATAAGCACACATAATAAGTGTTTAATAAATATTTGTCATTATTTTTAAAAATATTTTTATTGACTTTTTTGACACACACACGAGAGAAAGAGAGAGAGAGAGAGAGAGAGAGAGAGAGACAGAGAGAGAGAGAGAGACAGAGAGAGACATCTATTAGCTGTCTCCTACACACCCTGTATCAGGAGTTGAGCACAAAACCCAGGCTTGTGCCCTGATGGGGAATCAAGCTAGCAACCTTTTGGCGCAAGGGATGACATCAGCCAGGGCTATTAGTCATTATTCTTAATTTATTTTATTTTATTATATTATTTTTTATTTCAGAGAAGAAGGGAGAGGGAGAGAAATATCAGCTATCTTTTATAGCTGCCTCCTGCATACCCCCTACTGGGAACCAAGCCCACAATCTGGGCATGTATCCTGACCAGGATCAAACTGGGACCTCCTGGTTCATAGGTCCAAGCTCAGCCACTGAGCAACACCGGCCAGGCTATTAGTCATTGTTCCTAACAAGGTTGATGCCATTAGGCAAAGAGACCTTTGCCACCCTGAAGCCACTTTACCCGACACCAAAAGCAATTCATTCGCTGTGCCAAGCATCTCCTTGTCCTCAACCCCCTTTATTCTTGAGAGGGAAAAAATGCATGTTACAAAGACATTATATTATTTTAAAATTTTTCTTCAGTGATTAAGGTATCACATATTTGTCTTCATCCCCCCCCCCATTCCTATCCCAAACTCCTCCCCACGCAGGCCCCCACACCCCTGTTGTCCGTGACCACGGGTTAAGCTCATATGAATGCATACAAGTCCTTTGGTTGATCTCCCCTACCTTCCCTCTGAGGTTTGACAATCTGATCGATGCTTCCCTGTTTCCAGGCCTGTTTTTGTTCATCAGTTTATGTTGTTCATCATTTCCCCTAGATGAGTGAGATCATGTGATACTAGAAATACACTTATAAGAACCGAAAATGAGACAAGCAATAATGGTTATGCTGAGAGGAAAATGAATCAGTCTTTAGTGAGTTTCTTTCTGGGCCAACAGTTGTTTTGAGTCCCAATTTCAATGTCAAGCAGTTTCTTGTGTGTACATGTCAGCAATGATATTTCAGTTCTGGATGGTGGACAAATGGTGGTAATGTATGTCCGACCCTCTCTGGTTTAGTCCTGGGAAACCTGCAGTGATGCACAGCTGCTGACTGCTAGTATGGCAAGGCATCATCAATGTCTCCCATCTCTGGACTGTTTCTCTTCTGTCTTCATAGACACTCATGAAAAACACACACGGTGTCAAAACAAGCCAAAGGAAAATTGTTTGGGCAAAAAATGAAAAAGGATCCCAAGTCAAATTTATAGAAAAGATTCCTTTATTAACTTTTGGTTGAGAATATGTTTGTATATTTTCAGGAAACAACTCCAAGACCATGTGGATTCCTGTAACAGAGAGGAATTGACAAATGCATTCCATTAAATGTGTTTGCTAAATTTCCTTGTTTTAGTGAAAGAAACTGGAGTAGAATTAGAATTCGAGAGCTACACCATGGGAGACAAAGACAGAGGAGGCTGAGAGCGTTGGGATGGGGTGAAGAGAATAGGGGAAAGTAGGAGGAACCATGGCAAATGGGCACTTGCCCCAGAGACAGTTCTAATTAGGCTCTTTTCTTCTCTGTTGCTGTTTTTGCATCTTTTGGTTTAAAAATAAAGTGTCCTGTTTTAGCTTTAATCATGCCTTTTATTTTCATATTTTTAAGATTAAAATTGCATAACCTGCTCAGGACAAACTGCAATCTAAGGCATTTGATGTGTGTTAGAGACAGAAGGGAAAAAGGCCCCACGCCCAGCCCGAGGAGGCAAAATGCTTATGTAGTGTGAGAACCTTATTGATTTCAGCTTCCGAATGGCTCTCCCAGGCAAGGAAAACCATCTGAGAAAACAAACAAACTTGCATTGGGGGGCATTTCCCAGAAAAGACGCAGGTATGGTTGGTTAAGATGGGATTGGGTTTTGTTTTCCGAGCTTCAGCTGGGTGGGAAAGGTCAGTGCTGTGTTGTAATCCACGCTGGTGCCTCTCTCCGGTAATCCTAACCACAGCCCCATAAAAGCCATGCAGCATGGCAATTAGTGAAATGAAATGTCATTTTCTAAACGTCTTCTCCTTGGTACCTTAAAAAGTTACTGCTGAGTTTTAGAATGTTCTGGAAAAACTCTGGTGGTCAAAATTTTAGAATAATTTTCTTAAGAGAAATCTGTTACAACTATTTCCCCTAAAATAAGTGAAGGAGATGGAAAGATGGGGCAAAGTAGCGTGTCTAACATGACTGAGGTCTGAGAATGGGTTAGAAGGTGAGGTAGTGGTGTGTGGGAAGAAAGAAATGTCTCTTGTGCGTGTTTTTTATAATATGTTTTTATTGGTTTCAGAGAGAAAGGGAGAGGGAGGGAGAGAGAACCATCAATGATGAGGGAACATCAATCATTGATTGGCTGCCTCCTGCATACTCCCTAGTAGGGATCGAGCCCCAAACCCAGGCATGTGCCCTGACCGGCAATTGAACTGTGACCTTCTGGCTCTTAGGTTGACGCTCAACCGCTGAGCCACACTGGATGGGCAAGAGGTGGTTTGTTTGTTTGTTTGTTTGTTAGTTTGTTTTTAAATAAGAGCTGCATTACATTTTGACCAGCAAACAAGCATGTCTGTTGATATGAAGCCTGCCAGTGTGCCCTGGTCTGTTCAACGCACCACCACCTGCTTGAGCACCAACAGCACTGCCCCAGGTCCTGGGCCTCCAGCTCTGTCCCCCGGCTCTCTGAGGTCAGCCTAGAGCAGAACCTGCCACCTGGACACATGGACACACCTTAGGAAGGTCTCACACAAACCACAGTGAGCTCTGTCAGAAGAAGACATTTAACATTGTGGCTCCCGACTTCCAGTTGGATTATCATCCTGACTTCATCATGGCCATTTATAGTGAAGTTTGAGGTTCTCTACTTAATTCAGCCCCCACCCCATTATCCAATTTTGGTGATGGGAAGCCACCTACCCACACCATGAACTAAAAGCCTCCTTGTGAGTCCCATCCTGTCCCAAAGCTTAGTGCAACAGTGAGATACCTTGGCTTGAACTTTATTTTCTCCTCTTTCCTAACTTTTATTTTAAGGAAATGGGCAGCAAAAAAAAAAAAAGTAGAAAGGAGAGATCAAAAGCCTCTATAATATAGCCCTGGCTGGTGTGGCTCAGATGATTGGGCCTCGTCCCATGTACTGAAAGGTTGCCACTTTGATTCTTGGTCAGGGCAAATGACCATGGTTTTGGGCCTAATTCCCAGTAGGAGACATGTAGGAGGCAGCTGATTGATGTTTCACTTTCACATTGATGTTTCTCTCCCTTTCCCGTTCTCCCTAAAAAATCTATTAAAAAATAAAAATTAAAGAGCCTATATAATCTATAAACACATTCATCGACTCCTATATGGGCTGGATTGTGTTTCCCAAAAATTGATATGGTGAAGTTTTAACTGACAGCACCTCAGAATATGACCTTATTTGAAAATAGGGTCATTGTAGAGGTAATTAAGATATCACACTGGAGTACAGTGGGCCTTAAACCAATATGACGGGTGTCCTTACAAAAGGAGAAATATGGACACAGGCACACAAGGAGAACGCCACATCCAAATGAAGGCAGAGGTGAGGGTGATGCTTCCACAAGCCCAGGAACTCCAACGGTTCCCAGCAACCACCAGAAGCCAGAGGAAGGCCCAGAACACCCTCCCTCACAGCCCTCAGAAGAAGCCAACCATGCCAGCACCTTGACTTCAGACTCTGGCCTCCAGAACTGTGAGAAAATAACTCTGCTGCTGAAGCCCCCAGGGTATGGTACATGGCTCTGGCAGGCCTGGGGAACGAACCCATCTTTGAATTAAAAACACTAGGAATTGTAAACAGGGCCCTCTACTCATGAATGGAAGAGTGTGGGCACCCACTTGAACCTGAGGCAGCTTCCCACAGGTTTCACGATCAGCTTCATGTTTACACCTTAATGAATATAAATCGTCATTGTTTATGATTAAATGCAAAATGTATCGTATTTTAGGCACCCACCTCTGGGTATGTCTGGTTCTCCTCAGGATTTTAACACGCTGACGTCTTCCCCACGCAGCCGGGTCTGATGGGGAGGACAGTGGTTCTTAGGACCATTTCAGCCCGTGCCCCCCTCACAGCCATCTTCCTTGGAGACTCACGGTTGGTGTAATCTGCTCGGAGTTCACTGTCCCCTCTCCCAGAGCCATTCAGATGCCAATGAAAATAAGAAAACATAATTCATGCAGTTGTAACATCAGCACCGCCTCTGCCATGCTTAGCCGTGCTGTGCCAACCCCGTAAGTACATTAATATCTTTATCACTGATAAAACCATTTACTCAGGGATCAGCACGAGAAAGGAAAGGAAGCAGAGATCTCTGGAAGTGCCGGTTGATTTCTTCTGGCCCATGACTGTTACAGCTGGGTCTGAAGAAGATCATCGCAGGTCCCAGATGGAACTGTCTCTCCATTGCCCAGAGGAGGCTGATTTGGGAAGGCATGCCGCCCAGGATTGTGCCCTCCGTGTGGCTTATGAACGCTCGCTTTCTCTGGAGAATACTGACATCATCAGGAAGATGGAGCAGGTTGAATGAATATGATCGAGCAGATTTCCTGAACTCACTTTCGCCAAAATAATACAATTGGTGGGCTATGTACATGTGAGCCTGTCATGAAAATACACTTCTCCTTGGAAATCTGCTGTCAGATGGACTGGCGGTTCATCATCCCCTCCAGGCCAATGCCCTGATATTTACATTTCCTCACACTACTTCCTTTTGATCTTACTTTCTCCTTCCAAGCTCCCAAGCTGCTGCCCCCTATACTATTGGCCCTAATAATTTTTATAAACAGGAAACTAAAATCTGGTACAGCATTAAGCAGGGCAGAAAATTATGGTCTTCACTCTATGCCCCTGAAGGCAACACCTTCTGTCCAATCTGTAAAGTGCCAAAGACAGCATTTGGTGCTTAAACGGGGGAGAAAGGATGACTGTGAATGGGACTCAGTATGTGGTGCTTCCAGGGGCTTTCCAATCAAGGAATCACTGATGGGGCACTCTGGGCAAGGGTGTTTGTGGTGTGTGTGTGTGTGTGTGTGTGTGTGTGTGTGTGTTTAAACAGTTTATTAATTTTTAAAGTGAGAGAAAGGGAGAGAAACATCAGTATGAGAGTGCAACATGGATCAGCTGCCTCCTGCATGCCCCCTACTGGGGATCGAGCTCCAAACCCAGCATGTGCCCTGACTGGGAATTGAACCAGCAACCTCCAGGTGCATGGGAGGATGCCCAATCGATTGAGCAACACTGGCCAGCACTGGGCAAGATGTGTTTTGAACAGTCCTTTGCAAAAGAAAAGATTTGAAGCCCACATGCAAGTAATTTGGTAATTAACTGTGGTGTGAGGGACCACATGAGCACATAGAAGCTACGCCTTCTGTCAGCCTTCTGAGGGTTTGACCTTCATTTGCAGTCCTCTCTGCAATCCCTTTGTGTTGTCATCTACTTCATAGCAGCGATCACGATTGTGAGACCCTGCGCACTTGGTGATAATCGAAGTGGGGGAAGCCATGTCTGTAGACAGAGGCTTGAGTTGAACGGGGGCTCTGCCACCTGGCTCATTGTCTGGTCTTCTGAAAGTCACTCACCAGAGAACTTTGTGAGGATGCCATGAGCTAACGTGTAAATTGCGAGCACTGATTTGAAGCAAGTGCTCAACGGTAGCTTTCACCGCGGCTTGAGTTTTAGACAGTGATGGGCACTCAGGAAATCCGGGTGGGACTCTTAACGGGCTCTCGGGCATGACCGCCCTCTATTGCTGTGCAGAGCACAGACACGCACCTCGTCCTTGTCTGGGCACTTTCATCTCAATCCGTCTAAGCAAGGACTCAGGGGGTTCATGCATTCATTTGTTTTAAATCTGGCAAGGTCCCGTGCCCTCAACTTCCCACACGTGTTGGTGCACCCTGAAGCGCCATTACAGCACTGGACATGCAGAATGACCTCCATCAGGAAGTCTCTGCTCACTGAGGCTACTTTCCTAATCCAGCCCGTCTCCCCTACCCCCACCTCTTGCTTCATTTCTTCCATTTCTGATTGCACTTCAGAATCAATCATTTATTAGTAGTGTTCTTCCTAACATCTCATAGTTTTTTACCTACCCCCACCTATACTTTCCAGTTCTATGTAATTACCACTCTCTACTTTTTAATTTTTTTTTTTTTAATCTCGTGCCCAGGCTGCTGGGCTTTGTTGCAAAAAGCAAAGAAATTGATCTGTTCATTCATTCAGCACATCTTTACTGAGTTCCTACTACAGGTGGAAAGCACAAATCTGGTGGTCCTAAGGCCCATCACAGGCTAGTGGAGATACAGCAAACGAACAAGTCAACATGCACATACCTACGCTGCCCCACAATGACAAGTGCTAGGAAGGAAGTGGCCGAGTGCTGTGACCGAGGACAGTGGTGGAGGGGAGGCCGCTAAGGCCTTCCTTGGGAGGTACATTCAAACTGAGGGATGACAGGGGCAATCAGAGCCAACAATACAGGCAAACCTGGGCAGGGAGGTGTCTGGCATGTCTCAGAGGGGCTGTGTGGCTCAGGAGTTTGAGGGGAAGTGTGGTGTGGATCGGGGAGAGTGAGGCAGGGAGGATTCAGCTTTATGCCAGACCTGGGAACTCCTGGCAGACTTAGAATTTTATCCTCAGAGAAATGGGAAATCATTGACAAATTTTAAGCAATGGATGAACATAATAAAATTAAGATTTACCAAGAGAAAGAGACTCACTCACATCAGCCCCAAAACTGGGCCATCTGTTGTTCCATTCTGGCCGGCTTCTGATGGAGCTGCCTGACACCAGTGCTCTTTCTTCTCCCACAAACTCGTCCTCCGAGGCCCCACCTCAGGTCTACCTCTCAGCACTTGCCCTTCCCCTCTGCTTAGCTGAAAGATTAAGGATATCCCTCTGTGTCTGTTTTATTGTGGGAAAACAGACCTAATATCAAATTTTACCATTTAAAAAATATTTTTATTGATTTTTTGGAGAGGAGGGAGAGAAACATTGACATATGACTGAAACATCAATCTGCTGCTTCTTGCCCGCCCCCTACTGGGGATCAAGCCCAAAACCCAGGCATGGGGGTCACTCCCTGACCAGAAATCAAACTGGCAACCTTTTGGTGCTCAGGATGATGCCCAACCAACTGAGCCACACCAGCCAGGGACATTTTCACCATTTTTAAGTGTGCAATTCAGTGGCATGAAGTACATCCATGATGTTGTACAACCATCATGGCTACTCATTTCCAGAGCTTTCCCATCATTCCAAACGAAAACCAAACAACATTCTTTGTCTTTTAACATTGCTCTTCTGTGCTCTCACCAGCAACTGCCATCCTGTCCTAGAGGAAAAGCGGCCTCTCTGTGCCAAGGTGTGTGCTCTCTGCTGTTCTTCATTCGCCCTCCCTGATGTTCTCAGAGGCATTTCTGTGGACCCAGCCTGCTTACATCTCCTTCTCTGTGCTCTCTCCTCAGACTTCCCTGGTACGCAGGCCTCTGTTTTCCTACAGTAATGCAACTGAATGCATGAGTATTTTTAAGACCCTCCTTCCAAGCATAGCTTCCGAGGTATT
This sequence comes from Pipistrellus hanaki, assembly GCF_964339955.1. Taxonomy (NCBI): domain Eukaryota; kingdom Metazoa; phylum Chordata; class Mammalia; order Chiroptera; family Vespertilionidae; genus Pipistrellus; species Pipistrellus hanaki. The sequence goes on along the minus strand of NC_140504.1, from coordinate 129,397,626 downwards.
CTGTCCTCTGCCTGCATTACTAGCACCAACTGCACCTCCATCCCCAGAGTCATGAGCTTCAGAACACGGTTTTCTGCTCCCTCCTCTGCTATCCTTCCATTCGTTGGCTTCCTTTGGCTGCGTTCCAGCAGTCCCTCACACATGGATGCCCCCTTTTCCATCTTTTTCCCTCACTCCTCTCTCTCCTCCTGTCCCTAAAAACACAGGCAGCTCCTTAGGTTCTGTACTTCTGCCATCAGGCTCATGTTTCCAGCTGTCAGCTGGACATGCCCCTGGGGCCAGCCAGCCAGCCGCTCAAACGCAATAGGTCCAAAACCAAACTCATAATTTTCCCTGACCAGGCCCAGCTTCACTTCCAGCCCATGTGTCCTGAAGGTCATAATTGCTACTGCCCTCGTCCAGGCCCTCATTAACACTTCCCTTTACGATGGCAAGAATTGCATTATGTCACTGACTCCATTCCTGCCCTGCATGAATCCATCCTGTCTGCTGCTTCCAGTTTAATCTTCCTAAAAAATGGGCTTGACCCAGTCGGCATGGTTTGATTGCCGGTCAGCGTACATACCTGAGTTGGGTTGCGGGCTCCATCCCAAGTGTAGGGTGTGCAGGAGGCAGCCCATCAATGATTCTCTCTCATCATTGATATTTCTATCACTCTCTCATTCTCCCTTCCTCTCTGAAATAAATTCAAATATATTTTAAAATATTTTAAAAAAATCCCACAAGGCTTAATCATAGTACACCCTTGCTCAAGCACATTAGTGGCACACGCTGACACACCTTCAGCTTGACATACAACCGTCTCTAGCTGCCTTTCAGCCTTATCTGTGCACCACAAGTCTCAAGCATTCCACAGCATCTGGCCCCTGTTCCTCCCTTGCTTCCCCATCTGACTTCTGTAACCCTTTCCTTCTTCCAGGTCCTCCCAGCTGGTATTCCTTCCTAACACCTTCTCTGATTCCGTCTACCTGAGTGGTTCCTCCCTGGGGCACTTTGCAGCAGCTCTCTGACTGACACTGATCCTCCTTTCAGTTGCTCTGTCTCAAGGCAGTTTCTCCCTTCCATCTCTTCTCTAACCCCATAGCCGTGTTTGTAAAATTAGGACCCAAAATCTGGATGATTTTCCCCGTGTCTTCTGCATCGACCATCTATGGCTTCAGCAAGGGGCCTCCTGGGGCAGCAGGGAGAGTGTGGCCTGGAGTCCAGCACCTGAGCTCTGTCAGCTGTTCTATCTGAACAAATCGCAAACCCATGCTGACTTCTTCATCTTTGAGACTAACGTTCAGATTAGGAAGGTCTTCTAAACCTTTTCCACTAATCACAACTTTTCAATTCCCATTTCTCTCAGCACCTAAGACAATACCTACTGTCCACAGAACAAGTTAAACCATTTTCTCCTATCAGGCCGTTTACTTCTTAAACCAGAGAAGTTACTTGCAGGGTATGGTAGCCTCATCAAAAGGAAAAGTTCATTTTTCCCACTTTTTTAATAATTGGACCCAACTCTGATTACAAACATATAATCAACTGAGTGCTTTACAATAAGTTATGGGCACAAGTAGAGATTTTTACATGTAAACCACATTAGGCCTGTTGGCACAACCTCAACATACAAAGCGCTGGTGTTAGCATTGGAGTAAATGGATCAGAGGACACCCCATTTTGTTTCAGCGGAGCACTAACTGGCAACCGGGAGCATAGATGAGTACCGGTACCGGCTCCAGGTAGGCCCAAGAGCTCCCTGTGCCCGGAGTGAGATCCACGCCCACTCCCCTCTGGCTGAGAAACCCCCTCTACTTTCTAGGGAAGGGCCCGCATCTTCTCCCAGGTGACCCTTCACTCAAGATTATCCAGCTTTCAGTTCTTCCTCCCAGCCCAGGACCAGCCCGTGATCTGCACCCAGTCTTTCTGAAGCCCTCACCACTCCCAGAAAGTCTCCCCGGCAGACCTCCCAAGCTCTTGGTCACAAGTTCAATCACAATCTTCCTCACAGAGAAGTGTCTGTGCCCTCAGAACTCTGAGGGTGCGTGCTCCTGGTGAAGAACAGATGAGCAGCAGGCCCCCCAGCTATCCAGGGAGGCTGTGCCACTGCCCATCTCCATTCTCCAGAACAAACACCAGGGATGTTTATTCACTGAGTTATAAACTTAAAGGCTTCAAACCCTCCTCCTCCGGTAAAAAGCAATCCCACCCTGTGATCTTGCCCATGATGCCCTTAAGAAGGTGAAGAGCTTGCTCTGTTCTGTGTCACGTGTTTCTATATTTTAAACATCTGCCCAGTTCAGGTGATGGTTAGAGGCCAATCCTAGGAAAAGTTGTGAAGGAGGTGGTGTTACCCCTCAGTGTCCATATTCCCTACACTTCCCATGAGTGATGGATCCAGGGCTCCCTCTCCTTCTGGGAAAATTTTGGACCCACGCATGCATATTGATATAGAAGGGCTCAAACTGCACTCCAGGTGCCAGCCCCCAGAAAGCCCTCGGGTTAGAATGATTGCTAAATGCACAGGCCTGGCCTCACCCAGACCCACTGAATAAGAATATTAGGAGGTGAGGTCTGAGGTCTCTTTCTTGGGCTTCGTTAGCGTGACTGCGGTCCATGTGCTAACATACCTCAAGGACATTTCTTCTTTTTTTTTTTTTTAGTGGAAGGCAATGTCCTCATTATAGGAACTTGAGGATTTATGACCAATTTGTAGAAAGTGTAGGAGGCTGCAGGTGGATGGGGGAACATTTTGAAAACCAAGGGTCTTATTTATAATGTACAAGTCAATGCCTCTGGGTCCCACCACCTGAGTCTATTAATACATCCTAGCTTCTCTAACTAGCTGGCACTTCAAATCTACGCCAGTTTAGAAACTCTGAAAATAGGACTGCTGCTGCTGAGCTTTGGAAATGAGATGTTGGTGTCAAGAATGTGACACCTCTCTTTCGGGGGCTTTAACTTCCTCCCACATGCAGTTATAACAACCGTACTCTGTGCACTGATGGAGGAGCGAATGGCCAAATTAAAACTATGTGGAACTCTGTTCCCTCTCCTCTCCCATATATACACACAATCTATATATTCCTTGCAGTCACACACTTCCTTATATGCATACAACAGGGAGACTTCCTGCCACAAGAAATCTTCATAAAAATTTGAATGATTTTTTTAAATCTAGCCAAAAAAATTTGAGAAACAGTCCCCTGATGGATCTCCCCCCACCCCCCCCAAAAACATAGTTCTCATGTGATATAAATATAATTCTACTAAGGAGCATTAATATTTTCCAAGTTTAAATAAAATCTGTCTATATATAACAAATTTATATGTAAATATAATTAAAAATTTAACTATGTATGGCTGCAGACCCATTAATCCTCAAGTCTACTTTCAGCACATGGACTCTGAGCAAATCTCATCAGCGGGGGCCCATCTCTCCTGCCTAACATTTTCTTAACCAATGAAGCCTGGCATAAATGAGGACAGCGTTGATAGGTTGCATCTACAAACCATGGGTGTTCATAAAGAGGCATATTTCTGGGCCCTGCATCTTACTAACCAAATCAGAACCTCAGAAGATGAAGTGCATTTTTCACAAGCTCCGCTAAGAACTGTGGTCATTGTGATGCCTACTCAGTCAGAGGTAGACTTGTTCTTTCTTTTTCCTTAAATATATTTTTTATTGATTTCAGAGAGGAAAGGAGAAACATCAGTGATGACAGAGAATCATTGATTGGCTGCCTCCTGCACACTCCCTACTGGGGATTGAGCCCACAAACCGGACATGTGCCTTTGACCAGAATCAAACCCAGGACCCTTCAGCCCACAGGCCAACACTCTAACCACTGAGCCAAACTGGCTAGGGCAGCCCTGTAGGTTTTTATTTCACCTTTCATACTGGCTAAAGACTCTGATCTCAGACTGATATATAAATTCTTTCTGGAAACCAAACAACACCTTGGAAGGTAAGTGTAACAACAGCATAGGGAGGGAGGGAGGGAGGGAGGGAGGGAGGGAGGGAGGGAGGGAGGGAGGGAGGGAGGGAGGGAGAGAGAATATTATTTCTACGGTTCTTGGAATCATGCCCATTTTAATAAACCCTCCACAGCCCATGGAATTAAAAGTTTGAAAAACCAATATCACAATTTATTTAGTGACTGAAAATGCCCTTCAGAATTGAGAAGGGATGTGAGACGATAGAGAAGAGAGAGACTAAATAATTCACAAACTAGTTTTTTATATTAGTGATATTAAGAACTATCATCATTACTAAAAAATATTAGGATTTGAGTCTAGGATCTGTGTCCTATGAAAAACATTGAATTTCTTATTACTTTATGATTTTTTTGAAGTCTACTTCCATATACCATCTAAAGCTACATGTTTTAAAATAATAATGCTAGAGACAAATTTTTTTTAGCAAAAGAAATTCTTTAAAATATTTATTTTGAGTAAACCAATTGCCAATGCCTTATTCCAATAAAAATGTCATTTTGGCTTCCCATTGTTGCAAGATTCCAGGTCTGGCTGGAGCTAACGTTTTCCTTCCCTGGGATGGTGGAATTTCCATGGAGGTCAGAGTTTATCCCTACAGCAAAGGTTAGACAGGTCAGTGATTTGGCAACAGAATAAAGGACTTGAGAGGGACCGAAAAGCAAGATTAAAGAGAATATTAAAATACAACCCTAAATGTAAAACAATCTAGCACAACAATCACATACATGGCACCAATGAACAGAAATGCTTAGAAACCAAGGAAAGGAAAATTGTTTCCTTGTGCTGCCTTTCCCCAAAGAGCTTTGTGTCTGCACAGACACACCCAAAACATTTTGGCTTGTTCCCAAAACTCCAGGCTGCAGCACTGCTGTAAAAATAGCTGTGACCCAGAAGGACTGAAGGGTGGCAAAAATCTATTTCTGAAAGGGGCCTTGTTTGGCCTACGCCTCGAGGATTTTTACGTGTACAAACTCATCTGTCCACGTGGATTAATGTAGTCACACCAATAATCACATTTACAGGGCAGATAGTCACATGAAGTAAGAGTCTCTGACAGTGTTCACGCTTTGAGGGAAAAGAGAGAGTCATTCCAGATGTTGCTAGATAATGCTGAGCAGTTTCCATGAAGAGCTGGAGGAATGGCATTAGCTCACATGGAAATAATGTTTTAACTAGCTGGGAGTGGTTCCTGGAGCTTGCCCGGATCCTGCCCAGATTCAACCCACTCTGGGCCACTGTGAAAACTAGACCCAAGTACTGAACTGGCAAGAACAGTTCAGCAGGACTCTGGGAGAAATACTAGTAACCTCTGGTCAAAAAGATGTGGCATTTATCACTGCCAGCCCGGGCAGGAGTGGAAATGCCGCTTTAGACCAAGAACAGAGCTCCCAGGTCACAAGAAATGCTGAGATAACAGCTCAGAGATAACCAGGGAGAGCAGTTTCTGAGAGACTTGGGGGCATTAAGTATCAGTAGGGAAGAAAGGTGTCTTTTCCTCTCCATACCCATTGGGTGAAATCTGCCACTGTTTGGTTGCTTTTTTTTTTTTTTAATTCCTTCTCTATAATAAGCAATATTGGTGACACAGATTGATTTTACATGATTTCACTGCTAATGAAATGTTAAGTGTGTCAGCTCAAATTAAAATCCTTTTATTTCTGGGTGAATAAATATGAAAGGGTTCCTTGGAATTAGGCTTTGAGCTTGAGTCTAGAGCACCTAAGAAAATTGTGTAAAGCCCCTTCCTCCAAATCCTAGTATTTATAAAATCAAGTAGTGTAAAATTATTCTTCAGCACACCTCTGCCTTTAACCAAATGATGCCTAAAACTGAAAGGGGCCTTGTTTGGCTTCAGCCTGGAGGACTTCTACGGGTACAAACTCATTACATGGCACCTCACTCACTGCAGGGCCTGCCCAAGCACCCATCACTGTGAACACCTTGCACAACTCAGCCTTAAAGAAACAGTGCTCCGTAAGAGGAACTTCTTCCCTCATCTGGATTACCCTGGGCATGCAATTCTTGACTGGAATAGTTAAAGAGAATCTATGAGATCTGTCTGTCTTGCTAATTGGGGTAAGTGGGATACATAGCACTGTGTTGGCCATGATCCTCAAAGTTGGGCTGTAACTTGGAAGTGGGATGCTGGCTCCCAGGTATGAGATATGAAGCAGAGGAAATCTACCAATGAGAGGAAGGTTACGTTGGAAAGCAAGAGACTATCTGAAAAGCCAAGTGATAAGGAATTGGGTAGAAGGAAGAGAAAACGAAAACTTGAAGAAAAGGGTTAACAATAGAAAAATATATACAGTGTCTTGCAGGTTGGAGAGATGAGAATTCATTGGTATATGAGGGAATGAAGACGATAGAAAAATTAGACTACAAACAATGTGGTGAACATACTGAGGACACCAAGTCAGTTCAGAGGACAGCAGCAGTCCCCAGGTGGCCTTTAACTTCAGTCCTTATGAAGAGAACAGTAGGTTTTGTTGAAATGTTGAATATGACTCTAATGCGAATTAGATTCAGTTTAAGATTGTCCTATAAAATACAAGATGATCATTGCATGGAATGAACATACACTAAATCCATTATTTATTGTTTATCTAAAATGTAGCTAGGCAGGCTGTTTTTTTATTTGCTAAATCTGGCAACTCAGATTAGGTTTACAGTACATGCTATGATTATTTATACAAAATGAACTATGAAGTTTACATAGTGGGTTTTGACACATGCCTCTAATTCTTTTTCCTCTAAGGAACTGGGGGAAAGGCAGGAAGGGATAACCTTTAACTGGTATGACTTCAGAAACAGTCTCCCTTCATCTCAAGTCTCAATCCCACTGTATATACCACATGTGGCTTGTGAACCACAAATCACACCAACTGTGCTATGGCGGCCCTCATTGTTTCCAGGCCGTTATTGCCAAGTCTTTATCTCCTTTATGCATTTACTCTAAGTGCAGTTGTTCAGTACCAAGCCCATAAATCTTTATAAATTAGCTTCTGCAGAAGGCTCTGTTTGCCTCCAGAATGCTCTTCAAATGGCGTAATAACTAGTATTCCTCATTAACTTAGAAAAAGCTGCACAAAACTGCATCACATCCTTGTTCTATGCCATAAGCATTCTCTATGTGATGTGGCTTCCCAACTGCTCTCCCCCGTCTTCCTCACCCACCCCACCTCCCATGCAGGAGACCAGGCCTTACAGAGCTTTTGCACACCTTTAGAGGATTCAGGGAGCTGTGGAATTTTGTTTCCTTTTTCCATCTCATTGACTGACACTTTTATTCTTTGCAATGAAGTCAGTGACTAGCTCCATGGGCATGATTAAAACCCACGTCTCCAGCTGTGATCTCTCAGTTCCAGACCTACATATTCAACTGCAAGCTCAACCTGGCACCAGGGTGTATCATCAAAAGAGCCAGAAAAACACCTTGGACCCACTGATTGCAGGCCACTCCTAAAAATGCAAGATTGAAGGTGAGGTACCCTGTAAGCACAGGAACCAGTTTTAAGCTCTAAAGGAAGCGTGCTCTGCAGGTGGTCTCCCTCTCAGGGGGCATTTGAAGCATAGAAGGCTGCGGAATCATGGAAGGGAGTTCCACTTTGAAGCGTAGATGCAAGGCTAATACCCCTTTTTCAGAGACTTTGGGGCCAATGGAGATTATCTGTGATTCAAGGAAAGCAAGAAAAGCTGACCAAGGCTGGATGGAAGATGGAGGAAGAAAGGGGGGAGCTGTTCTGTGTGTGGGGGGGTGAGGGGGTGAGGGGGGATAGATGCCTATGTTAAACTAGAGCTGAGTTTGGCTGAGAAGGAGCTTTTCCTCCCTTCTTCTGTTGTGTGAGCTTAGAGTTTTGTGTTTTTCCACAAAGTCTTATGGAAGCCAACACTTCATGGATCCTATAAACTCACTGGCACCCTCATTAAGGATAAGAGGAGCAGCATTTACCCAGTAGTAAAGCTTAGAAAGCTGTCCACCTCCATGGGGTAAGCACCTGAAAAGGTAGGCTTATTTTCAAGTGCATTGTTCTCACATTAGAGTTTCAAATTAGACTATTGACTCCATTAATTTTCCATGGGATACAGGATTTGGTCTGCATTCTTAAATCTGAGTTCATTACATTTGCATTGCAGTTGATTATCTTCCATTACAAAGTTTCATTACTGGGAAATGTATATGCGTTGACATCTCCTGAGCTCCAAAGCTAAGAATGCAAATGTAGGAGCTTCTTATTGATTCCATTGACTTTCACGAGGCAGCCTAAAGCCATATTTTATTTTAAATCCCCATTCCAGTGTCTTGAAAAATTAGCATCACCACCTTACCAGAAACTACAAAGTTGGGGGGGAGTGGGGGGAGAGCAAGTCTAGAAAACTATTATAAATTGTATTATGAACAAAGAATTTAATGAACCAAGATGCTTTAAACAATATTTCTGTTTAAGTTAGCAAATGCATAATTCAATACCTTTTGAGGACATCTTTACTTATAAATCTATTTGAAAGTTAGATTTTGTTTATAGTGTGTGTGTGTGTGTGTGTGTGTGTGTGTTGTTGTTGTTGTTGTTGTTGTTGTTTTCCAAATGCAGGTTTTTTAAGGCTATATTTAAGATTAATAACCTAGGAGTGGGGCATCAGATTACAGAATCTGACCCCTGGGAAAACATCAGTCTAACTACAAAAACATTTAAAAAAGACAAAGAAATAATTCTATGAAACACCAAGTGAGCTCTACAGAACTGAACATTTCTCCCGATCAGCCCTTGCTTTGGATAATAAAGATGACTCTCCTCTTCAATGTAAAATAGTATGTTCAAAAGCAAATGAATTTCAAAGAAAGATTTCACAACTTCTAAACTTTTTTTTAACCTCTCACTTGCAAGAGGCCAGGGATCCTGAAGGTTTTAACCAAAGTTGTTAAGATGCGGAAAGTTCTTACTCTTTTTTGTTGTTTATTTTAACTGCAATGCCCAGGACGGTGCCTAAGGATAGAAGACATTGAGTAGCAAAGGTATTTGTGAGGTCTAATAAAAGTTTATGAGCATTCTACCTTGTTTCTAAATTCCATTGTAAGCCACAAATTGTCCGTTCTGTTTCCTCAACCATGAAATGAAGTTTAGACAAGACAAAGAGTCCCGCAGTACAGGATAGACACTTTAGAAACAAAACTTTGCCTCCTTTTGATAGTACATTTCACTAAGACCAAGTGTGAACTCTGATCAGCCAGTCTATCCACCTATCCAAAGTGTATAAAGTTCTGGAGTTCAAGTGCTGACTCTGAGCTGGAGAACTTTGGAGTCACATACCCCTTCCAGCTCCCCCTTGGATCCAGAGCCCTAGGACCCATGGAGATGGCAAGAAGCCTGGAGACCTGCTGTTTCCCCATGGGGTTGTGATACCAGATGCTCCCACAGCCACATGCTCTCTTTGTGTAGTGTCTCAGCCAGAAACTGAAGAAGAAACCAGAGCATCATGCCCTGGTCACTAGAAGCAAAGATTCCAATAAAATGCCTTTTTAGATAATTGGGCTTTCTCCGGAAAAGCCATATTCAAGAAGGCTTGCATAGGAGAATGCAAGTTTTAGAGAGGCCAGGGAGGCAGTATGTTAGGAGACAAGTCAGATAATTATCCAAGATCAGAATCCAGGCAAAATGGAGATTCAATACAATAGAAGTCCATGTAGTAGAAGGGTAAGATAGATCTTACACAGAACCCAGATGCAGATTCAGCTTAGAAATGACCCTCAACATTGACAATACCTTATGGGCTATGCGTTAATATAATTCCAATCAACCCATTTCCATACCAGCTGAGTCCACATTAGAAGTATGGAGAGCGTTATGTTTAAAATCCTCCCCTGGTGACTCTAATTCTCAGTCAGAATTGAGAAACACTGAGTTAAAGAATTTTTAGACAAGCCTACTGTGTCAGGTAGTAGTCTTGTATCAGGGACAAGAGCTCAACCACAGGGAAGGACAGGGAAGGAAATGGGTCATATATGGCTAGGAAAGGGAGCAGGAGAAAGCACATGAAGGTAGAACTTGATATAGTTGCTTGGGCAGTTATTTAACTTCACTGGTTACAAAACATGTCTCTGGGCCAGGGAAGATGGAAGAGAACCTAGTCCTCAGTCTGTAGTCAGTTAAGTTGCTATTATTCCCTGGTCTACATAATCCTCTCAATGTGTCATAGGGATCATGGTGCTGTGGTCTTCTACTAAACACCCCCCCCACCATCCCTGATACCCTGCAATGCCCTGCCACCTCAGAGTCCCTGAATATGGTGGGCTCAATTATCCACTGCTGAAGTACCTGCATTCCCCCATTATCTCTCTTAGTCTCCATGGATCCAACACAAAGATGTGTCAGATTTGCCCCACAACTAGCAGAAGAGAAATTTAGTACCTACACGTTTCTTTCAAAAGTATCTTTTGAACATTGTACTAAAATCTTGACACCTCTTTCTTATCTGAGTATGAATACACTTAAAAGCAATAAGTCCTATCAAAGCCATCTTGGAGAAGATGGTAACTAAAAGAGATGTATGATTTTCTGGCCAAGTTCAAAGTTCTTAGCAGATGCCATCACTTCCTCTCAGCATGATTCGATCTATCGTCTAACCATAAACCAGTGGATGCCCAGGTAATTTCTGTTTCTATAATAATCTTCCAGGATTAATAGATTGTGAGTACTTTCCCACATGATTAGGACTGTCTGTCATTATTATGCTTTCTGAGCATCACTCTAATTAAACTGGTCTAGTAGTTGAAGTTCTTCTGTGTGATCACTCTGGATTCTATTATTAAATCAGTTTAGAAACCACCATCTGTTTTCAGTGTTGATGTCAGCAATTTCTAGGTTAGAGTATAATATATCCACCAGAGGAATGTTTCTGGCATAATAATATCCCCAAAATTGACCATTACAGTTAAAAAAACACACACAGCACTAATCAAATTAATTTTCCTTTGACAATCATATTCTCTTTCATGCTTCTCTCTTGCCTTCACTCTCCTAAACCAATGTTCTCAGAGAAACCATAATGAAAACACAGCCTCTCTCTCACATCACTTTTAACTAAAAACCTTTGATATGTTTATTGGAAAGAAAGACTTTCAGATGTATCTTCTATTTCCCTTTCCTCTGCCTTCCTCCTCCTCCTCCTTCTTCTTACTCTTCTTCCCTCTCCTTCTCCTCCTCCTCCTCCTTCTCCTTTTTCTTTCACCTCCTTCCCTCCCTCCCTCCCTCCCTCCCTCCCTCCCTCCCTCCTTCCTTCCTTCCTTCCTTCCTTCCTTCCTTCCTTCCTTCCTTCCTTCCTTCCTTCCTTCCTTCCTCCTTTATTTTTTTAATGACTCCAGGTCCAGCCATACCCAAATACATACTACTCAGGACCTGGCATTCCTGGTGTCTGCCAGAAATGTCACAGCCCAGTGTTTAATCTGTCCCATCATGGGAATGGTTCCTTAGAACATGAAATCTTTTAATTTTTTTAGAGCAGTTCACAACAAAATTAAGGGAAAAGCACACAACATTCCCATATACCCACTGCCCCCACACACTCAGCCTCCCAGTATCAATATCCTACACAGAGGGGCACATTTATTGCAACTGATGAACCTACATTGACACATCATAACCACCCAGAGGCCACGGTTTGCATAGGGTTCGCTCTTGGTGGATAAAAGCACTTTAGCAAAGGGTTTTATGACACCTGCTCTGCAATTGGGCTCTCCTAGGTCTTATAAATGGATGCTTAGTCTATATCCCTCATCAGAAGGCAGACAACATGAGGGCAGGGACCTCAGTTCTGAGTTCTGTATAATTCCAACAGCCTTGAATATTGTTATGCTATTGTTAGGGACTTACATTAATCTTAAAGTTCTGGAATAGAAAAAATTATACATAGCTTAAAGTTCTGAAACAGGCACAAACATGACTTTAAATAAGCTATCATGGCTGTTCCATGGCCTCCTGTGGGTAAGCTTCAGGACAGGGATGATTGTCCTGACACATAGGGTTATAAGGCTGGCCAGTTGGATATATTGATATTACTCAAGCAGTGCCAGGTCCAGGGTGTTCAACCCAAACCTATAGTGTGACAGCACCAAAATGTGGGGTAACAAATTACAAGTGTTGTTTTATAAGAAGAGTCTTGTCTCTGCCTCTTCTATTACATTTGGATCCTTAATTTTGTTCTAAAATAGTCTTGTTTCCAAAGCAAACACATCTCAATGTGTGCTTCTTATCCCAAGCAGATCCTGACAGTTGCACTTTGTGGATACTCAAATGCACCCCAATTATTGCTGACTTTCTCATGGTGCAGCTGGAAGAGGTCTTTGTGTTTAAATGCTTCCAAGGACTGAACTCATTTCAGAGGACAGTTTCTCAGGGAACTCATATGCAGCAAACTGTAGCTTATTATTTCATAACCCCTAAAGGGCCAGCTGATGCACCAAAGTAGCAAATATCATAACTTTTTGATGCTGGAATCTCAGACTAGGGGAGGGCAACTTGCACTCTGTTAAGTTTGTGGAAAAGTAGGTTTTCTTTGTGGAAACCATGACTAATTTAAGTGATCATGAGAGCCTGAAAATTAACCTTTCTAACTGGCCTTCTGCAAGGATAGGGTCATTTCAACATAATCAAGAAGACTGTGTCTTTTTGTCCTTTTTTTTTTTTTTTTTTTTTTTTTTTTTTTTTTTTTTACTTTCTTTAAGCTTGGTCAAGTAACTTTCTAACGTATTTTAAAACTTACTACCTTTTGAAGGCAGAACTAAGGGAGAGTGTTTTTTCAGCATGTTTGCCTCTCTGTATTGTCTTATTCTCTAATAAATGTGTGCTGTTTTTATCATTTTTATACCTTGTTTGTAAATACACACACACACACACACACACACTTTATGGTTCTTCTAAGACATATTAAAACCTTTCTGGAGCATCATCATGGACTAAAAATAGGAGTAAGCAGGTTGATTTATGGTAGTGATATTGCAAACCATCCTAAACCAATCTGGCCATTCTCAATCAGCCTCCACAGACCACAGGCAGGAGTCTGTAAATAAATGTTTAATGGCCAGCTTTTCCCAGGAAAAATGAAAGTTCTGATTTACAGCATTTGCTTATTTTCATGGTTCATTTTAAGTGACTTTGTGACGTCACTGCATGCCAAGTGGTCCCGCTGACCTTCCTTCAGCCCATAAGGACCCGTCTGTGCAGCTGCAACACACCAGGGAGGCGACAGGTACACAAACTCCCATGTGCATGCACACTCACCACCGGGTATGTTATAATAAAAGAAGATCTGAGACTGATTCTGTAAACATTTGGCAATCAGGCACAGATGCAGTCAGCACTCTGCCGTATTGGACAATCCAACCAGCACTTTCTGAGAAAGGCTCATGTGAAGCACATATTCCCAAACCCCAGCTGCAGGATTCGGTTTACTTTCCAGTGGGTATCAAGGAATGTAATCAGGGCCAAACAAAATGCTGTTCCAAGGAGTGTAAGTGACAGACTCACAGTATCCTTAGCCTTGTCTGTGGGAGGGCAGGGGTGCCTTCAGCTAGTGCTAGCCAGCCCATGAGAATGGAACACCACTTGTGTCAGAGATAAAACATATTTGGAACATCTCCTATGCTGAAGCACACAGACTCCGCTGCTGATGCAAACAGCCCAGAAGGGGAGCCTGGGAGAAGTGACCTTTGAATGTGGCACAAAGGACTGCAAATGCCAATGGCCCACCCCTGGCAGTGGGCGCTCCTAATCATAGCACATAGGAACCACGCCAGAGTAGAGGTGAAAACTAATGCCTGTATATTTCATATTCCTTTTGGAACATGGAAGGCCTTAGGGTTCAGAAAAGCCAATGCCAGCCTGGTCCCACTCATTGCTCAGGGATCCCCCTCTGAAGCAGCATCACACCCGCCCCCTGCATGGGAGGGAGAGCCAGGAACTGAGAAGGCTTTGAGTCCTCTGCCTGGTCCTCCATGCTGACCTCATCTCCGGGCCTTCAGCTTGGCCTGTAGGACCAGTCTCTGTTTGTCCTGAATCTGTTGTGAGCCTGGAAAGTAGCAAAGGCCTAGAAAGCACAGAAAGAGGTAGGGCACAGTGCAAGGTGCACCTTCTTGGGAAAGGGGGAGGGTAACCATGAGAGAGAGCAGCCACAGAACACCAAGACTTACGCACCAGCATTCAAGATACATATTTGCAGCAGCTCATTTCACCATAGCATGGCTGATCTCCAGTAGCCACCAGTCATGTGATCTTGGTAAGTAAGCCATGGGGTCTTAGAAGCTCTGCTTTCTCATCAGTGAAACAGGGAATGCTACCCCTCCTCGGGGATACGGTGGGGTTAATTGAATAGTTGATGAAAAAGAGCTGCAGGCCACTCAGTCAACAGCACTACCAATCCTGGCTCACTGACACCAGACTAAAAATCACAGCCAACTTCCTGTGACAAGAAACTCTAAGAACATGAAAATATGTTTTATATCCCTAAAATATGTTTTATTTCCTCCTTCCTTCTCCTTCATTCCCAACATTTACTAGTATTCTGAACCCAACTTATTGAATCAAATTATCACTCTAACAAATAATGATATCCTTTTTTCTTTCTTTCTTTCTTTCTTTCTTTCTTTCTTTCTTTCTTTCTTTCTTTATTTCTTTTTTTATTTTTTTTAAAATATATTTTATTGATTTTTTACAGAGAGGAAGGGAGAAGGATAGAAAGTCAGAAACATCGATGAGAGAGAAACATTGATCAGCTGCCTCCTGCACACCCTCCACTGGGGATGTGCCTGCAACCAAGGTACATGCCCTTGACTGGAATCGAACCTGGGACCCTTCAGTCCACAGGCTGATGCTCTATCCACTGAGCCAAACCGGTTTCGGCTCTTTCTTTTTCTTTCTTTTTTTTTTAAACATTATATTGACTGCAGAGTTCAGGAATAGGGGAAATTCTGGGAAGGAACTGGGAGAAAAGGCAATGTTCTCATCATTCTGACACTAAAAAAAATAATAATAAAAGCTAAAAATAACTCATGGATTATTCAGGAACAGAAGATCCAGATTCAGCAATCTCAGGCTGTCGTTTTTATTTCTGCAAGACTATCATGCCTCCTACTGTTTTAGCATCGTTTTCAAAATTTATTTTACACAGCCCAGCGGCATCCTGACTGTCATGAGTAGTTTTTATTGCTATGCAATCTCATGCTAAGAGATTTGTTGCCACTGAGAACATCCTCAGGGGGTCACGTGACTTAATGATTCAGCCTCTGTAAGTAAATATGTAAGACAAACACATGCAAGAACTCATAGACGCTCTCATGTTAACAAAGATTTTTCAATTCCTGAGAATCATCCTAAATCTCAGGACTTTCCTTTGTCCTTCCTGTTTGTCTGTTCCCTCTGATGCCCTGATTACCCACTCCACAAAAGCAGCAAGTGGGGTCTGGCTGGCAGGCTTGTGACCACAGCAGCCTTTTCTACCTGTCAGCGCTGAGGGCCTGGCGACCAGGAGCTGAGCGAGGGCACAGCACAGAGCCAGGCTGGCCGGGGAGGGGAAGGGTGAGCTCATTTCTTCCCTGCTCCCTCCACCCAGTTGAGAAGGCTGTGACAGCAAAGGAGGCTCAGGTTTCAGTCACAAGGTCCCCAGAGGCCTGGCTCTGCAGGATCTGCTGGGGCTGTGGTTGCTGCAGATGCAAGCTTGCCTTTGCAGCTGTCCTCAGGAGCACCTCCTGGGAGACACCTGAGATGGGCAGGTCCCAATCAACAGACTGCTTTCTCACCCAGGGTTTTCCCCAGGCACCCAAGTAGGGCCTCAAAATAGAAAGGCAGATAGTAGTGTAATTCTTATTTATGTCAGAAAAGATGAGAGAACAACCAAATAAAAAGGGAGATGAGAGAGCTCACTGTGGACATTTAAAAGTCCTCCCAGCCAAAGGCAGGCACATAAGGTTCTAACCCACCACCCAGTTCTGAGTGGATGGGGAGGGTGGGTGAGGGTAGGAAGGCATCCTCAGAGCTGTCACAGCCAGAGGGTATTTGTGTTGCTTGGAGCATCTTAGGATCTCTCTACCCTCTGCCCATTGAGGGGGTGAGAGAGTGAGAGGTCAGGAGGGCTTCGCACATTCTAGAAACCCCTCTCTCCAGGTAAAGCTGCAAGGGGCTACCTCGCCCACAGCATGGGTGGGGCAGATTAGAGATTGCTCTGAATCTGGAGGGGAGCAGAGACCATGGCCCCCCTCAGAGAATTCATCCTCAAGCACATGCCATCTTCATTCTCAGAGGCAAAGATACCCTCCTTGAGAATTGCATAATCCAACACAGAGCAGATAAAACTATAAAGACACATTGCCGAAACCGGTTTGGCTCAGTGGTAGAGCGTCGGTCTGCGGACTGAAAGGTTCCGGGTTCGATTCCGGTCAAGGGCATGTACATTGGTTGCGGGCACATCCCCAGTAGGGGGTGTGCAAGAGGCAGCTGGTCGATGTTTCTCTCTCATCGACGTCTCTAGCTCTCTATCTCTCTCTCTTCCTCTCTGTAAAAAATCAATAAAATAAATTTATAAAAAAAAAAATTAAAAAAAAATTTAAAAAAAAAACTATAAAGACATAGAGACACCCTCTAAAAGAGAAAGTGGTTTCTTTTCCCCCTTCAATAAAATGGCTTGCCCAGCTCCTGGAATGAGGAAGAAAGGAAGATGAGGTGGGAACAGCAAGGATTCTGTGAGGTGAGGATACAGCAGACCCTATATACAAAGGAGGGGGTTGGAGGTGGGGGGAGAGATCTGAAGCAGGAAGGAAAGGCGGGGGAGAGGGGAGCTCTACTCACAGTCTCTGCTCAGTGGTGGGTCTGACTTCCTTCGGGAGCACTTAGGGACAGTCCTCTAAGTCCCGCCCCCACTGCTTCCTGCTGCAGGTGAGGATGGACCAGGCCGCCCATCAGGTTCCACCAGGTGCCAGGCTCAAGAGGAGAACTCAGGTGACCTCACTTGTACAGACACTGTCTGATTACGACAGTTCAACTTATGATTTTCAACTTTACAACAGTGTGAAAGCCATACGCATTTAATAGAAACTTATGTCAAATAATTTTGAATTTTGATCTCCAGGGCTAGGATATGCACTTGCTATTCTCTAGTGAGACTGGGTGATGGCAGGAAGCTCCCGGTCAGCCACGTGATCACAAAGGTGGTAGGAGATTTTGCCAGCTGTTAGAAACACTTTTTAAAAATATATATATTTTATTGATTTTTTACAGAGAGGAAGGGAGAGAGATAGAGAGCTAGAAACATCGATGAGAGAGAAACATCGACCAGCTGCCTCCTGCACACCCCCTACCGGGGATGTGCACGCAACCAAGGTACATGCCCTTGACCGGAATCGAACCCAGGACCTTTCAGTCCGCAGACCGACGCTCTACCACTGAGCCAAACCGGTTTCAGCTAGAAACACTTTTAAGGAAGGCTCGACTAAGTTATAACGCTTGGTAAGTTAGCTGTAGTAAGCGCAGGTGTAATCAAGTTAAGATGAGGTGATTAGCTGGATTCTTAATCCAATATAATTGCTGTCTTTTGTTTGTTTGTTTGTTTGTTTGTTTGTTTTTCAATCCTCACCCGAGGGTATGCTTTTATCGATTTTTACAGGGAGAAACATGGACGTGAGAGGGAGATACATTTATCAGTTGCCTTCTGTACCCACCCTGATGAAGATCAAACCCACAACCTTTTGGTATCAGGGATGACACTCCGACCAACCGAGCCAGCTGGCCAGGGCTGTCACTGTTATCTAAACCTACTAGACAATTTTCCTAAATGTACCAGACAAAGAGGCCCTCTCCCCCAAAACCTACTTTCAAAATTCTCATTTTCTATAGCATTTATTGACAAACTATTACATGCTAACTTTATGCCAGAGGGGTAGGCTCAAATGAAGTAGACAGCCTCTGCCTTCAAGAGGCTGATGTTCTTGCTGGAGAGAAGAGAGTAAAATATACTTTTTAAAGTGTACTCTAGATAAAAGTATCAACCAATCATTAAATTAATTTAAACAGCACACAGCTTAGGTTCTGAGGGAGTTCAGAGAAAAGGACTTAGGAATTGCAGGAAAATGAGTGGGAGGGGTGAGGTGAAGGCAATGGCATGAGTGAAGGAGCAGGGTGAGGCCAGGAGCAGGGTGAGGCCAGAAGAAGGGTGAGGGTGGAATAGTTTGGGGCAGTCATGCATCCACCTGCCTGCAGTGGAGAGCCAGAGTCATGGGGAATAAAACTTCTCCCAGACTTCAGAGAGACGTGACATCCAAGAGGAGGTAAAATCCATTTGCCTCTAAATTGCTGAGGGAAGTTGACTGCTCTGCAGGGTAAAAGAGGAAGCTGGTCTGACCCTGGGTTGTGATTTTTACTCTGTTTCTATGAGTTCTAAAATCCGTAGGGACCAGCAGTAAGTATTCACTTGGAAGAGCAATTCTCCAAAGATTAACAGAGCATTGAAATGTCATGGTGACTCTCCAAAACATTTCATCCCTCCCCGTCATAAACATGATCGCAGCCTACACCCCCACGCGCGGTGGGGAGGAAGGCTGGAAATATATGAGGTGTCTTAAGTGTGTTCTCAGAGATAGGCTCCACAAATAGCCCTGCAAGCATTCCTCAACCAAGAGTTATGGATGCCAGATGCTGTTAGCAGCCCGCGACTGCGAGGACCAGAAACAGGGGGCTTAGCGATACCACCACAATCCGGCACGAAGGCTGTTATCGTGCTACTCATCCACCTACTAAGTGGAGCACATTCTTCTTTCCAGGAACTGCCCGCTTATTTTGGGGTTTTGCTGTTTGCATACTTGGTCTGTGAATGTGAAGAAGCTGAGGGTAGGGTGCTGAGCTTCGGAAAAGCACTGAGGAGAGTGTTCAGAGCACTGATCTCACTGTGTTCTGGCCAGTCTGAGAGTGGAGACCCAGTGGTCCTGAACACCAGCCCGCACACCAGAGCGGACCTCAGGATGGAATGTTTGGAAGTGTCACAGTGATGGTTCAATGCTCTGCTAATCTGAGAATTTCTCTTGCAAGTGAATACCTGTCTTTGGACCCTAATGATTTTCAAAACTCATAGACACTCTATGCTCTCAACCACACTTTCCCATAATGCGTTTGAGACAAACTGTCACTCTGCCCCTTCCAAAGGCCTGGAGCTGCGTGCTCTTTGGCTCCTCTTTCTACTCCGGTTGGACTGGGCAACCTTCCAGGATTTTGCTACAAGTGTCCAGGCATGTTCATCACCCAAGTTGTTATGTAGAGAAAGCCCATGTGTAATTATTTCCCACCTCCCTGCTACTACCTGGGACCTTCCCACCTGGTCTGCATGAAACAAGGATCCAGGTCAGGGCTTTGCTCAAGTGAAGCACATCTGTCATCTCTGCTCCACAGACAGAACATATCCTTGAATATAAATGATTTCTTATTACAAATCAGGGATAAAGGACAAAAGCACATAAATTTGGGGCTTTCTGAGCCACATGGTGTGTGTTGAAATGACTCAGTTCCCCATAGAAGTCCAACAGCAGCCATAGATGACATGTGAACAAATAAACATGGCTGTGTTACAATAAAACTTTGATTTACAAAATCAGACAGTGGGATAGAGTCAGCCATGTTCCTGTTACAGAAGTACATATACTTAACTGTTTTGAACAGCCTGTGATTATTTTAGAAGTGCTTTCACAGACATCTTGGTTTCTCCCAATCTTGATAGACGTGGGCCAGTGTTTTGTACCCATTTTATATATAACGCCATTGAGGCTCACTAATAACTTATCCAATGCCAACAGTTAGAAAAGTACAGAGCAGGGAGTCAGACACAGGCCTTCTGTTTCAAAGTCTAACACATCTTCCTCCATGCCATATTTTCCAGAAGATGTCTCTCTCTATTAATTAGTATTATGTGAAAAAAGTAGCTCTAGAGTCAAATAAGTTTGGGAAACTTCATATTAATCAAGGTTAAGGAGGCTTTTAATGTTTATCATGAATTTTCAAGAAGAAGTTATAAAGTATGCTTTAGTTTTATAAGCATATTAGACACCACATACACCTTTTATTCTTCTTATAAAGCAGCTCTCTGGACTCATGCTTCTTGGATCTGAGTCTAGGAGATACTTCACTAAGCATAAGCTTCAGAAAAGACATTTCTGAGAATCAGAATGCGTACATTAAGTCATCAAAACCTCTCTCAGGGACACTCATTTCTTTGATTGACTCAGTGAAATAGACTGCTTATAATTGACATCTGGCATCATAAAAGGAGTATTTCTTCAGAAACCATGGACTATACTGCTTCAGAAACTGTAACCAAACCCCACCCTGTATCTTGGCCAGGTCCTGTGTCCTCTCCTCAAGAGGTTGCAAGGAAAAAGAGGCCCAACTTTCAACTTGGATGGTGACCAATCAGATTATCAGGCTAATGCCCCAGAGAAGCCCACATAAGACAGACCATTGATTTTTTTTTTTTTAATCAAACCTTGACTCAGCAGAGTGATAACTGAGTGAAACAGGGACAATCACACCCTAGACCCAAGTTCCATTCAACCAAGGCAACTGAAAGAAATGGAGAGGGAAATGTACTTTGCTCTTTCCTGACTGTACCTGGTTCTGCTTCGTCTCATTTCTAGAAGGACCTGATAATCTGATTGGTCACCACCCAAGTTGAAAGTTGGGCCTCTTTTCCCTTGCAATCTCTTGAGGAGAGGACACAGGACCTAGCCAAGATGCAGGGTGGGGTTTGGTTATAGCTTCTGAAGCAGTATAGTCTATGGTTTCTGAAGAAATACTCCTTTTATGATACCAGATGCCAATTATAAATAGTCTATTTCATTAAGCCAATTTTAAGTGAGTGTCCTTCAGAGAGGTTTTGATGACTTAATGTAGGCATTTTGCTTGGGAACCCAAGAATGTCTGCACCCTGAATGCAAACTGCTCAAGGTCTAAACAAGGGCTCCACTCACCCTTTATCACCAAATCCAAGAATCATAACCAGCACACCAGGACATGGTTGTGGGGAACCAGAGTTAAAAAATCTGATTTTGCCCTAAGTAGGATCCTGACTCAGTTTATTAATAATGCTTTTCTTTGTGGGAGAAGATGTATGAGAGAGAGAGAATCAAGGGGGGACTGGATGAAAAGATGTGAAGGGATTAGTAAAACAATTTATCTGCCTAATCCATAGACACAGACAACCATGTGGTGATGGCCAGAGGGAAGGGGGGACATGGGCTGGGTGAAGATGGGCAAATAGGAGGCATATAGGTACATCTGTAATAGTGTCAACAATAAAGATAAAGTTAAAAAGGAAAAAAAGATGTACAAGAGAGGAATGGCATCAAGCTTCAGGGAATAGGGCAGTGGTTGGCAAACTCGAGCCACATGCAGCTCTTTGGTCCCTTGAGTTTTTAGCAAAGGCCAGCTTAGGAGTACTCTAATTAAGTTAATAACAATGTATCTACCTATATAGTTTAAGTTTAAAAAATTTGGCTCTCAAAAGAAATTTCAAACGTTGTACTGTTGATATTTGGTTCTATTGACTAATGAGTTTGCCAACCACTGGAATAGGGGCAAGAAGCACTTGTAAAAGTGGACTAGGGTTCTTGTTTTACACCTCAGTCATCATGTCTCACTTAAGTTTGCCAACTTTTTTGCCTAGTGCAAGGCAAAGGAATGTATTCTGGTCAGTTGAGGTCCTCTGTCCCTTCATTTTTAGCCATGTAGTCAGGGAAAATTCTGGAATGTTAAGGACATTTCTCCGCTTCACCTTCTTTAAGGAACATGAGTCATCAAACCATTAATGAGTGTCCACAATTGCGGGAAGACTGAGAATCATTCCTTTGAAAGAACTTGTGGGAGCTGCTTACCAGAAGATGAGGCAAAACCGAGATGACGAGGTCCTTGATAGAATATGGGCAACACAGAAGCAGAACTATCCTCTCCTTCCTTCTGTGGCTGAGCCCTCCCTGTGTGTGTGCTGAGAGGTAGCAGCAAAGGGCTTGCAACCCCCAGAGACCATAGAGTGTATCTGCAAGAACAAGACTAATCTAGAGTACACATCATTTCTCCTCATAAATAATGTATGGCCTGATGCATCTACCTTAAAACATTTCTGGTACAAATTAAGGCACATAAAAGAAAGAAATATGTTTATATTGCATCTATTTCCAAGCATCTTCCTATGAGCAAACAATCAGATGCGGGTACTCTGGTGGGCTAGATGGCCCCCCACGCAAGTATGTCCATATCCGAATCCCTAGAATTTTTTAATGTGACCTCATTTGAAAAAAGATTTTGAAGATGTAATTAAATTAAAAATTTTGAGATGAGGAGATCATGTGGATTATGTGGGTGTACCCTAGGTTCAATGACAAGTATCCTGAATAGAGACACACAGAGGGAAAGGTGATATGAAGATGGAGTCAGAGATGAGAGTGGTGCAGCTACAAGCCAAGGGATGCCAATAGCCACCAGAAGCTGAAAGAGGCAAAAAATAGATTCTCTCCGAGAGCTTTCAGAGGGAGTATAGCCTTACTGACATCTTGATTTTAGATTTTTTAGCCTCCGGAACTGTGAGGGAATGAAGTACTGTTATTTTAGCCACCAGGATGTGGTCATTTGTTTTAGCAGCACAGAAAATGCACACAAACTAACTTAATTTTTAAAATATATTTTTGTTAAATTTCAAATGCATGCATGCACACACACACACACACACACACACACAGAGAGAGAGAGAGAGAGAGAGAGAGAGAGAGAGAGAGAGAGAGAGAAGGGGGAGGGAGGGAGGGACTGACGGAGGGAGGGAGGGGGAGAGAGAGAGAGAGAGAGAGAGAGAGAGAGAGAGAGAGAGATCACTCATATTGAGCTGCCACAGTTGTATATTTCCATGTACCAAGACCTCATAGCAGGCTCTCTGAACAGACCTGATTTTGACTCCTCTCCTGTTTCTGGAACAGGCATAAAGCACCTCCCTTGGTTGCAGAGAAGAGCATTGCTGGGGTGGGAGGAGGAGCGGCAGGTAGAGAGGAAGAGAATCTTCTCACGAAACCAACCAACCCACCCAACTAAATGGAACTGGAGGTGATCACAAACTTTCACCTGGGAATTGGTTTGTGTTTCACAGAGAAATAATTGAGGTGATGCTTAGCCTCATTCTCTCACTGTGCTCAGAACAGTGGGAACCCCTATCTCTTTGAATACCTCTTAGTTTTTGAGCTGCTTAAAGGAGATTCCATCTGGCTAACCTCTTGCTTCTGTAATATAAAGTCAAAACCTCCTCTCTTCCTATATCCCTATTAATCTTGTACAACATTTTAATTCTGCCTGTTTCATCACCTTCAAAAAAGCTGCTTGTGCTTCACTGGTATGGCTCTGTGGATGAGCGTTGACCTATGAACCAGGAGGTCATGGTTCAATTCCTGGTCAGGGCACATGCCTGGGTTTCGGGCTGAATCCTAGTAGGGGGCGTGCAGGAGGCAGCCGATCAGTGATTCTCTCTCATCATTGATGTCTCTATCTTTCTCCCTCTTTCTTCCTCTCTGAAATTATATATATATTCTGCTTATTTACTCAAAGTTGATTTCTGTCTCACTTGAGAAATGACAAGGGAAAGGCTGGACCCTAAGGGAAGTGTGAGGAGAACAATTTGTTTGAGAAAATTACCTGGGTTCCTGACTTGCACAATTACATAGCGGGCTTTTTGTTTTAATAAATTATTTCAAAAGTCACAGCACAGGCCTGGCTGGTGTGGCTCAGTTGGGTGGAGCATCATCCCAAAGGTCATGGGTTCAATTTCCAGTTGGGGAGCATGCAGGAGGCAACTGATTAATGTTTCTCTCTCACCTCTCTCTCTCTCTCTCTCTCTCTCTCTCTCTCTCTCTCTCTCTCTCTCTCTCCCATCTCCCTTCTTCTCTCTAAAATCAATTCTTGAAAAAAAAGATACAGCACATTTTAAAGAAATGAAATGGCCAAAATGTATATTCCCCCCAGGATTTGAATAATCCCAATTTAATTACATTTCTGACAGGAAGGCATTTAATTCTGCTAATAAACAGGTAAGAAAGCAATAAGCAATTTCTCAGTGGCCACTTTCTCAACTTTCAGGGCCTTGTGCTGTAGTTTTCCATTATAAACAGAAAAAAGAAAGAAAAAAAAAAAAGAAAAAAGACTATGCATAGAAAAAAAAAGAAGAAGAAAAAAAAGGAAGCTGGAAATTACAGCCAAAACAGATCAGTTCCACCAAAAATGCACTGAAGAGCACTCATTTCTCTGCCCTGGAAATTATGTGGCTCTCTCCACCCTTCTAAATTACACTGTCTTGATAGATTCTATTTTCCCACTAAACATACAAAATGGAAATATTAGCTGATAACATGCCCTGTGCTACTTTCAGCAGAACACGTCTCTCCCCTCTTGCCGCCCCCCCCCCCCGCCACCACCCAAAGAACAGACCCACGTTCTGGATCACTCAACCTTTAGAATAATGGCCAACATTTCTTCATCCTTTGCAAAACATGGTGCCCATCTCTTGTTCCATAGCATGGTGGGACCCAGAGGCTTCGGCAATTGTGTACATGTCACAGTTTTGTAGGAATCAGAGCTGAAGAAGAGGTACATTAATATTACATTTGGATTGTGCCCAATATGTGTGTCTCCCTTCCTCTATGCCTTCATAAATATTTCAGAGCCTTACACAGAGAAAACAGTGACAGTGGAACCAGTTTCTAAGTTAAAAGCAATCACAGCCATGGTGTAAAAACAGCAGCCAACAGCCACAAGATTTCGGTTTAGGTTGGCCTGCTAAGAAATCCACCAATTTGAGAACCCTAGCTGGTCCCAACACTTACTTCCCACTGAAATGAAAGCATTCGACTTCTAAATGGTAGTTTCGAATAAAGGCAATAATTTGTTTCCAGCTGGTACAATTGTTTAATAAAATGCCTGCTGGGCCTCCAGAAGTAATATTCTCCTCTCCTCGGCAACAATGAAAATTACCCCGTCTTGGGGACCACTAAATCAATCCACACAAAATGTTCTCAACTTGAAGTATAAGATTGTCAATGACAGTAATTTGCCATATGGAGAAGTAGAAAAAAAAAAGTTTCAGGGATACATGGTAAACTGGAGGAGAAACAAAATCTTAACAGAAGGCTGAAGCCATTTCACTATTGTAATAATTATTCTTCTAATGTTTTAATCAAAGGCAGCAAGCAGCCTGTCTCTCTCTCCTCATCTATATTCGAGCCACCACACTCTGTAGGTGTTAATCTCCATGCCTTCAGGCTGTTAGGAAGGAGCAGAAATTGGCAGTCCCTGAACTGCAGAGACTGTATGATAACAGTACCTGGCACTGCCCTTAATTATCTCAATTATGGAAATGTGTGCTGTTTGTCAACAGCTCAAAAGAGATGAGACTGTCACGCAGTTGGGGAGATAGGTTTTTGGGTGTAGGTCTGGGCAATGAAGGTTTTCTTTCTGTTATAATCTTTTTTATTTTACTTTTTCTTTTTAAAGACATTTTATATTTATGAGAATGAAAGAAGAAACTAAAGTTACCCATGATCTCAGCGAGGACGAATTATCTTAAAGTCATCGGTCCAATGTGTGTTCCGTAGGTTTTATTCTTCTTCCTCTTAATGATCAAAATATATAAATACATAAAAACTATAGATGAATAAATACAAATGATATTCACCTAGAATACAGGGGATGCAAGTGATTTACTTTCTAGGAGCTACACAAATAAATACAAATTAATTAAGATATCAAATCAGTAGACATATTTTCAAATGCAACAGGAAAACATTTGGGGCTGTCCAGGTAACATTAGTATTCACAACCCTAACATTAGCTGGTCTTTTTTCAGAGACGTGTGGCAAAGCTTGTACAGTAAGAATCCTGGTCAATTTTCCAGTTTTCTGGCACAAACAACCCCTGGAACCCAGTCTAGTCTATCCATCCAGAGAAGTGAATTTGACCACTGGCAATTGAGTTTATTACTAGTCTCCAATCAAACACACACAGGGCAGGTTCCCATATCAGCATCAGAAGAGAGAAAGGGGAGTGTGTGTTGTTTTTCTTAAGCCACTACTAAGGAGGGGAGTGCTCTTTGTCACCTACTCTGACCCAGCTTTCCCCAGCATTTCCCAGCCAGCCCCCAGGTCAGAGCGCAGCCAGCCTCCTCACTGGAGGGAGAGGAAGCCAGCAGTGGCTTGCCTGAATGTCTAGGCTCTAATTTCACCAATCTGTGCCGCAGTCTCCTGCTCTGTTGAAATAAGGCGAATCAGACTGGTTGGCTCTCACCAGCCGGCTCTCAAAGCCTGTGCTGTGGCTGCTGGAGAGGCCTGGAGAGTGAGAGAGCCAAAAGGAGACTGAGCAGAGACTCAGATGTTACCATTCTGCCAAAGCTGGAGAGGCATTGGGGCTTCCTTTCTAAACCCTTTGCAGGACTGTTCTGGAAGAGAGTCCTCACATAGCGGGGCAGCCGAGTAGAGAGCACTGAAACTGTGTTAAGAAGCTGGTTCTTCTCCTGACTCGCTGGGGGATTGGCGCATGCCACTGTTTCCTAGCTGGGGAAACGGGGTAAGAAATAACAGGTCCAGGACAAACTTCTCACTCATAAAATGTAACGAATACAAAAACTGTTTTGTTGGGTTATTTGTAAAAATTAAATCAAACACCGTAAGAAAAAAAAAAATGTATAAGCTATCAAATGCTGTACAGAAGTGATTTCCCCCCCATTGCTTGTGAAGGTAAAGTCCTGATTCTTGAGTCAGAGGCATCTTATGTTCACGGAATGTTGAATCTGCAACCCTCATAGAGCAAATTTTATTCTCCTGAACACAATGCCCCAGAGTTTTTGCTGAGGAGAAACCTACCTCCTGGGCCATGTGTTAGAATTTAATCCCATGGAAGAAGAAGAATTACCTCCTTGTAGTGAAAGGGAGTTTTGTTTTGTTTTAATGCCGATTGGAAATGAGGCCAAATCAAATATGTTTGAGCTTTTCTGACCAAAAAGAGCTGAAGAGGATTGAGTTTGCCGTGTCCCTGCTCAGAGAAGAGCAGCCTGGGACGTGAGGCCCTTTCCTGGCCGGCGAGAGCCATGAAAGGGGAGGGAAGACCATCCTCACAGGCCTTTCTTCTCGCCCTGCCTTGGCTCCCAGTGAGGGCAGAGCCAGGGCTATCTGCTCTCCTCCCAACATTTAACTGTTGTAGGATTGCCAGATACAAGAAAGAACACCCAGTTAAAGTTAAATTTCAGATAAACAACGACTGCTTTTTTAGAATAAGTATGTCTCAAATATTGCTAGATCTGGTGATCCTAACCTGTTATCCAAGGCATGGAATCCTAGAGTTTTTTAAGAGCCATAAAATTTTCTAATTCAATCTCTACCTTTTTTTTTTTGTATGAAAAAAAGGAGGCCTGGAGGAGTGAAGCTGCATGCCCTCCTAAACAGCAGCAAAAGCAGACCGAGAATCACACAAAGGAGCTTTCTTACCTATAGCAATTGTGAGCCTGAAGATTTTTAAAGCGATTAAATACTCAGTCCCCTCGATTTCTGTGTGACTATTTGTTCACACAAACCCAGGAAACTATTGAGCTGTGATTGGTGGCTGCTGTTTCTACACCAAAGCCTTGTGTTTGTGGCCAACGGAACAGCCAGCACTAAAAGGTTAATGAGTGACTACAGCTACCTCTGCTGACTG
The DNA here is from genome assembly GCF_964339955.1 of Pipistrellus hanaki. NCBI lineage: Eukaryota > Metazoa > Chordata > Mammalia > Chiroptera > Vespertilionidae > Pipistrellus > Pipistrellus hanaki. Next base: position 129,369,907 of record NC_140504.1, on the reverse strand, counting down.
CGGGAGGTGCGAACAGCAGGGGATTGGGGTAAGGTCACTTATTTACCAGAAGTTCCACCATGACCTCACTTGATTAGGTCATCAAGCAAGGAAGGGGAGGATTAAAGGGGAGTAAGTAATGAGGCTGAGCAGCACAAGACTTTTACCTCAGAACACAAAACCAAAGCACACTGCATGTGTTTTCGCCACAGCCTCAGTCTTTGACCTTTGACCTTTGACTTTGACCTACCTACAGACCAAGGGTGCCCTGGCCTCATTCGCATTCCATAGCTGGTGTACATGTGGGTGAGCCCAGCCATCACAGGAGCTCCATTTCTTCTCTCAGAAGACCTGGGACTGGAAATTGTTTGCAGATTTCTACCTCAAGGTCAAAGCATGTAACAACCAAAATTGCGCAGCATAATTACAGCTGGATTTGACAAAAGCTCTAACGCTTACTGTGTTTTTGGTGGATACAAGGGGAAAGAGGTAATACTCTAAGGTTTCATTTTCATGAATATAAATGAGTACTTTGTTTCCTTTCCTTTTCTTTTCAAACATTTTCACCTTGTGCTGGGAGACACTTGGTACACACAGAACATCCTAAAAGGAATGCTCAGAGACAAGCGTTGTCTCATCACTTTTCTCCCCACACTTCAGAGCTGGCCAAACACTCGGAGTCTAATTGGCCAAGTCTCAATGCCTGCAAAGTGTTTCTGGAACTGATATTGATTGTACCCTCTTCTGCGACTCGCCTTTAACAGCACACATAGCCCACTGAGGGACTTTCCCCCGTGTTCGGCAGTTAACACTGAATCTCCTTGGCAAGGCTCTCGGTGACTGCACAATCTCACACCTGCCAACGCTGGAAAGTTCTGGAAATGAGGAGTCTGTGCCAGACATTCTTTTGGAGCACTTCACCCACCCAGTTCCTTAGTCTCCTGGCCGTGAGATGAGTAACCCATTTCTTGAACTTGGTGAGACCTTTTGCTGTGATAATATGCAAAGGGCTTATCCAAGAATGGAGGTGCATGCCAAGGCCCCTGGGTTCTCACACGGGCACTCTCGCTGCCTTTCTTATTCCCTCACTTTTGTGTCACGCCTCACACTTTTCAGGGCACCCTCACATCTGTTCCCCTTTGTTCTTTATGACAGCTCTGTGAGGCCCGGTGGGCAGATCCAGACCAATGAACAGGTTGGAGGGTTTACCTTGTGTTGGGTCTTCTGCTAGGCATTTTCGAGTATTTTACCTCATGAGGGCCTGCTGAGAACTCTGCAGCCTGGGTTAAGGGAAGGTGCCCACCATACAGATGAAGGACTTGAGGATCAGAGGGTGGAATGTTCCAGAGCTGAAAGCTGACCCCCTTTCGGCTCTACATATGATGTTATAAATCTGTGGCTCTGCTAGAATTGTTTCAACTACAATAACCCCCCAAAACTGGCAATAGATGAAGTAAATAATATCTCACAGTCTACAAATGATGAGCAGTAGTTATGGTCACTTATTACACACGCCCATTATGGCCTCCTTATTCCTGGACAAGGATCTGGCCTATTACCCTTCAGATGGGTAATACGTATCAAAGTTAAGCTCCTGGAACACTCTCAATCTTCTCTGTGCTATTTTATTAGTATTAAACTGCAAAATGTTAAAATTCTTTTTACTTGAAACTTTACAGAAGTAACACAATGAGGCATAAGAGAAAGAAGCTAACCATCTATCCAATCCCATCTCCTAACAGTAACCAGCATTAATATTATGCTAAGTATCTGCACACACATTTCTCCTTATCATATATATAACTCTAATATGCAAATAGGCTGAATTGTGGAACAACCGAACAACCAGTTGCTATGACGTTCACTGACCACCAGGGAACACATGCTAAACATGGTGGGTGTTGGTAGCAGGTAGCAGAGCTTGGAACATGGCAGGTGTCAGCTGTGGCAGGATGGTGGAGCAAGTGAGCAGGGGCACCAGACCACGGTGGGGTGCTGGTCACTGTCATGAGGGTGAGCCTCAGGTGGTTACTGAAAATTCTTTGCTCTCCCGCACCATGGTCCCACCCAGAACTTGCACCTGCTGCTGGTGCTGGCCCCGCTCACACTCACACATGCTGCCTGCACCCAGCACCAGTTCCAATTACTCAGTACCATCAGCAGGTGTGAGTGGTGTCTGCCAGCCCTGATCACCTCTGAGGGCTTTTCCACCTCCCCTTGCTACCAAGGGGCAATTAGGGCTGGGCAGGGGTGTGGAGGATGGGCTGAAACCCACCCAAGTGCCCACTGCAGCCTGGAGGCCCACAGTTCCTTTCAAAGTACACAAATTTGTGCACTGGGCCCCTAGTATAAGAGTTTTCTGCTTGTTTGTCACCGAAGGAGAATCATTCCTTTTTATTACTCTAAAACATTTTTCTCCTCCTTCTTCACATATCTATATATATGGCCTAAGTGACCATTTGACTGTTCGACCTCTCAACCATTCAACCAGTAGCTATGACGTGCACTTACCACCGGGGGGGGGGGGGGGGGGTGGACAGAAGCTCAGAAGCTCAATGCCAAGGCATGGAAACATGGAACAGACTGATGAATCTCAGAGAGAAGGGGAGAGGAGGAGGGCAGGGAGAAATTAACCAAAGATTTTATATGTATACTAGAGGCCCAGTGCACAGATTCATTCACCAGTGGGATCCCTCAGCCTGACCTACAGGGATTGGGCCAAAACTGGCAGTCTGCATCCCCTGAGCAGTCCCAGATTGTGAGAGGGCACAGGCTACGCTGGGGGACCCCATCCATGCACAAATCCATGCACAGGGCCTCTAATATGAAATAATGTCATATGAGAAATGATTAATGCATAAAAATTTCCATTTTAAAAATATGTTTAAAAATCTATTTTTTTAATTTCAGAAAGGAAGGGAGAGGGAGAGAAAGAGAAACATCAATGATGAGAGAGAATCATGATTGGCTTCCTCCTGCACGCCCCACACTGGAGATGGAGTTGGAAACCCAGGCATGTGCCCTGAGGAATCGAACCATGACCTCCTGGTCCATAGTTCTACAATCAACCACTGAGCCACGCCATCTGGGCATATAATTCTTTTTTTTATCTCTTTGTTTTCAGTTCTTTGCAACTATGTGCAGCATTGTAATAGATACTATTGAAAGTGTAGAGGAGAAAAAGAATAAAACCTTTCCCTCTACCCTCAGGTTCAGTTCCTAGGGCCTGCACATGAAACTGATAAAAGACAAATTAACAGGAGAAGGAAGTTTATTACACATGCACACAGGAGTTTCACAATAAAGAAGGGAAAACCCAAAGAGGTGGTTAGGTCCCAGGGCTTACATAACTTTTTATTTTTTTATAATTTTTTAAAAATATATTTTTATTGATTTTTTTACAGAGAGGAAGAGAGAGGGATAGAGAGCTAGAAACATCGATGAGAGAGAATCACCAATCACCTGCCTCTTCTTGCACACTCCCTACTGGGGATGTGCCCACAACCAAGGTACATGCCCTTGGCCGGAATCGCACCTGGGACCCTTCAGTTCGCAGGCCGACGCTCTATCCACTGAGCCAAACAGGTTTCAGCTTACATACCTTTTTAACAAGGGGGTGGTAAATGACAAGATAGATGAAGGGGGTTTTGGCTTTTAGGGGTGGTAGATTGTAGGAAGATAAGTATATAGGAGAAATTAATAAAAGACAGTGATTATCTTAGTAAGGTGGACTGTGTGGACTCCATTGCGGTCTCCAGTTCTCTTCTCCCTGCAATGGGGGGAGGGGTGCCTTTATAAAGGGAAATGTATGCCCTGATACAAGGCAGAAAAGGGGAGGGCAGAGTTCTTCCTATGACTTCCTCAAGCCCAAGTGTCATATTTTGGGGTGGCATATTCTGATCCCCTTCAAATGCATGCTCTTAAATACTATCTCTAAGGATAAGTTCCCTGAAGGGCTGAGTTAAAGTGTATGTGCATTTTATTTTATATTTTGTAGTTCACTGTTTAATATGGCTTTCAAAATTATGTTCTTCTTTTGTGCATTTTATTTTTTCATTTTTAAATATATTTCTTTATTGATTTCAGAGAGGAAGAGAGGAGAAAAAGAGAAATAGAAACATCAATGATGAGAGAGAATTATTGATCAACTGCCTCCTGCATGCTCCCCACTGGGGATCGAGCCAGCAACCCAAGCATGTGCCCTTGGCTGGAATCAAACCCTTCAGTCTGCAAGTTGATGCTTTATCAACTGAGCCAAGCTGGCTAGGGCATGCATTTTATTTTTTATAGATGTAGCCAGACTACTTTTCTAAAAGGCTGTAACAATAATTCACATTTCAGCCAATAATATGAATCCACAAACACCCATCTCTTCTCCATCCTAACTGGCCGTTGGTGTTTGTTGGTTTGTCAATTGAATGAGTATAAGGTGGCATCATATTGTTATTTGAATTTGTATTTTCCTTTCTACTAGCGAGGTTAAATATCTTTTCTATAGTTTATTAGCCAAATTTGCTTTTCTTTGAGTTCATTGTAACTGTGAGATTGTTTTCTCTCCCTGTCACATTAGCTTCATTAGAGCAGGCACCAGGTGTGTCTTGTTCTCCTCCTGGTTATTTCTGGGGCCTAAGATAGTTGCTGAGAAACAGTGAAGGCCCAATAAAGAGTCGTTTCGCCTGGCTGGTTTGGCTCAGTGGATAGAGCATCGGCCTGTGGACCGAAGGGTCCCACGTTCAATTCCAGCCAAGGGCACATGCCTGGGTTGCAGGTTCAAACCCCAATGTGGGGCCATGCAGGAGGCAGCTGATCAATGATTCCCTCTCATCGTTGATGCTTCTGTCTCTCTTTCCCTCTCTGAAATCAATAAAAATGTGTATATATTTTTAAAAAGAGTTGACTAAAGAATAACTGAATACCTTTTGACTCAGCAATCCTCCTCCCAGGAACTATAATAAAAAAAGTTGTAATGGCTGTGTGAAAAGTTTTATCCATAATAATATTCATTATAGGATTGCTTAGAACTAGAAATAGAATAAGTGATGATATTTGATATAGAAAGAAAATAATGACTATAATGGCTAACATTTATTTAGTGGATACTACTGAATAGTGTATTTAAATTAAAAAATAATAAAGTATCCTCTTTAAACCTCACAGCATATTAAGCTTATAAAAGTGACTGTAATACTATGTACACAATATAACCCTAATTGCTTAAATAAATGGCCCTGCATGCGTCAACAAATAACTGGGAAGGTATATACCAAATTGTTAAATGCAGTTTACTTGTGTAATTAAAGAAACACAGATTATTTTTTTTTGTGCTTATACCTACTTTTATCTAAGTCTTCACCTTTTGTGATAAGAAAAATAATATAAGAAAAGCTATCCCTGAGTAATATTCTAGTATTAGTGCTTTCTTCTCGTGTGTTTTTTAAAATAAAGTGTGTATCTATATTAAAATAGGTATATACATATAAGTATATATGTACATAAATACCAAATGAAGTCCTCCAATAAAGAATAAGCTCATAAATACCCAATGAAATAGCTCACTGGCCATCTCATTTGTCCCAAATACTGTATGTCCTGGGGCTTGTTTCCCCTGAATGAGGCATATTTGTCTCCCCAGTCTTGTAGGTTGGCTCACAGGGCCATTCATCATTGTGTCCAGGGCTCAGAGAGAACCCTCTGGAGTGGGAGAGGTTAAGAAGCCCACCGGGCCTCCGCAGCAGTGATGAAAGTGCCCAGCTGCTGGGATGAAGCCAGGTAGAGGCGCAGAAGGAATGATGAAGAGGGTGGCTTCCTGCCTCCCTGGCCTGCACTGCCGTGAGGCCCCGCCCACCCCACGCACACCCTCACCTCAGTTCTTGGCCCTCGTGTCACAGGAAGCCGGTGGAGGTTTTTCTCTCAGTGGAAACCAAGCCTGGGATCCAGAGAGCAGAGCTGCAATGCGGCCCTGTAAGCCATACAACACGAAATCAGAAATAAGGATAGAACACAAGGACGATTTCCCCTTTGCCAAAAACATCCCCAAAACAAACAAATGAAGCACAATCACCATAAACTATTTTAAAGCCAATTCTGTTTTCTCGCGTGTTTCAGCCCAAATTCCCTCTCTGTGCAGCAAGGACCTCGTAGGCTTCACAGAAGCTGCCACAAGAAATAGCCATTCCCTGCCCACAGAAAACTCAGGGGCCAATTCCCTTTGTGTTGATGTGGGCTATTTCTAAAGATCTTGTGGACATCAGCCAACATCACAGTCCCGTCCAGAGGTTCCAGGGAAGCTGTACTGAGATGCAATGTGAGTGCCTCAAGGTCAATCCCCAAAGAATCAAAGTCAAAGCCTTGACCGAAGTAAGGAAACTGGTCAGTCCTGTTGTCCTTCATGGAGCCTTGATCTAAGAGGCCCTCCTTGCTTCCTGCTGTGGGCCTCTCTCATAGTTCAAGGCCAGTGAGCCAAGGTCAGGTATAAATGAAAATCAGCCTGGAGGGGAAAGGTGTATTCATACACCTCCCTAAAAATACTCGTAAAGCCAATTCCTTAGGTTACTCCCACTGAGCCCCGGTCCTCACCTAGAGAAGGAGGGATGGACCCACCCTTCCTCCAAGGAGGTTCCATTCATTTTCCTGTGTGCTCATCTGAGCAAGCTGCCCGTCCTCCTCCACCTGGCCTCACAAGGTGCCGCCCACCCGCTCCTGACTCTGGGCCCAGCATCAAGGTCCCGAAGGGAGAGGCTCCAGGGTCAGTAACAGCACCAAAGCAGCCAGTTCTCCCTGGAAAGTCTCCCTGGATGTCCAGTTGTGGGACTGTTTGTCATGGTGGCTGCACCCAGCACGCAGACTGTCCCTCAGGTGTTGCTGGTGCAAACAGGAAGATGTGATGCAGAGCCGGCTCCTGAGAGCCGATGATTCCATAATCAGAAGTTTGGGAGCCAGGTGAGCTCCCACTGGCAGCTTGAAGTCAGCCAGAGAGCAATGAGCCATGGATGCTGGTGAGGGCTGCTAGCCATAAGGATTCTCTTTTTGTTTGGTTGAGAACCGGTTGTTAAACTTCCCCAGCACAACACTGACAGGCCTGTGTGTGGGATGAGGGTGAGGCCTGGGTCCTGCCCAGCTCTTCCACTCACGGAAAACACTGGGCCATGCCTTAGCCACCGGGGCCTCTGCTCCTTTTCTGCAGGATAAGGGCAGGAACTGTAGCAGGACTGAATGAGTCACTGGCTTAAAAGTCTAAGGTGTGCCCGGCACAATATGATGTACTTTCAGTATTATCTGCTTTTAATACCCAAAGGCACAGAATGGATCAAGAACTACTTATTAAAAAAATATATAAATAAAGACAGGAAAACCCTAAAACATGAGAGCTTAAAAACTAGTTTCAGGGGTCCAAAGTGGCTGGCAATTCAAAGATATCTAGGTGCTAGAACTTCTCAAGGTGAGGCAAGAAAATGAGCAGAAACACAAAAACCAGGACTCACCAAATAGGTTCAAAGAGTTTGTGTAGCCTGGCCAGCGTGGCTCAGTGGTTGAGCATTGACCTAGGAACTAGGTGGCCACAGTTTGATTCTGGGTCAGGGCACATGCCTGGATTTCAGGCTCCATCTTCAGTGAGTGTGTGCAGGAGGTAGCCAATCAATGATTCACTCTCATCACTGATGTTTCTCTCTCTCCCTCTTCCATCCTCTCTCTAAAATCAATAAAAACGTATGTTTTGGTTTTTTTTTCTTTTTAAAGAGAATGTGTAAAAATACATGATGCATACAATGGCTTCACCTGCTGGTTTCCTCTCCAATGCACATAAGTTGGAATGGAAAGCCGAGGAATCCTGGGAAGCTAATAGATATTTAAAGTCCATCTGAGAAGCCAAATTTTTTCATAGCAATAATTCAAATGATGTTTTTGCTGTGTTTAGAAAATCCTCCAGGAGCATTTAATTTGCAGATGCAGAAACCGCTGTACGTTCTCATGCGTTTGCAAAGCTGCTGTTGGAGCCAAGCACTGCTGTGAGGTAAGCAGTTCCCAACAAATACCTGGCCTTTTTTTTTTTTTTCTATCTGAGGAAAGTATAATTTTGTCCAAGGCTTCACTCATCCAGGTGATCACAGGCAAATATTCACATTTGGATTTCTGTTTCCTGCTTTTTACTTCCTAGTGTTCTGGGCCCCCTGCCTTGTTTTGGACACCGTGACTTAAGATATTCATCATTTCAGGGACAGACTTTGCCAAGAGCATGTTGGTCTGAGACAGAAAACAAAAATAGATGCACTTCAAACATAACCCAAGTGTTGTTGTGTTTCTGAGTTTTGGATCCCCCAGCCACTTTATAAGAAACCCCTGCTGTTTGAAATAATCACCCGAATCTCCCAAGAACCTTTAAGTCATGGTAGACAATTAAACAGGTTCCTGGCATGAGGAAAGCTGGCGGTGTGTGCGGCTAGCACGAGAGCATCCGGGAAGCCAGCGGTGCTTACAGAAGGGCGTGCGGCAGGTGCAAGCAGCATCTTTTCCCTGAAAGAGACCGCGCCTCAGAGCTGCTTGATAATCTCCCCATGATTTCTTGTCAGCAGGATGCTTTCAGCACAGTTTTGTGGAGAAATGCCTCTTGTGCTGACAGGACCACGTCGTCTTTGACCTCCACCTTGTTTTCTCATATTTAATACATTCGAAGAAAACAGAGCCAGAGGACATTACTCCAAAGACACAAACTTCTTTGCCCTGATTATCCACAGCATAGCCTGTGCCTGAGAACTCATACGGGGATGCTACCGTGATGGGTAATCCTGGCAATGAGGAGCAGGGAGGAGCTGTCAGCCTGAGCATCCACATCTGGCTGCACAGGGCCCCTTGGAGGCCCTGAAAGCTGAGAAAGAAGCAGCACCATACAAACGCAGGAAGAACCCTGTAGCCTTAGATACATAACTGCAGTGGTAGCTCTGTGGCCATGAAAGCTACTTACACACACAGAAGCAAATGTGAATGTTGTGTATCATCATCAGATGGACCCATGGAATGGTGGAAACGTAGCTGCCATATGCAGAGTAGGGCAAAAGTAGGTTTACAGTTGTTCATGTGGAAAGGAATATAATCCTATCTAATAAAAGGGTAACATGCAAATTAACCGTCACTCCATCACACATATGGCGGTGCCTATAGCCACAAGATAGCAGCGCCCAGTCCTCTCAGCCCCGCCAGAGTCCCTCCAGCCCTGGGGGGCAGCGGCTGCTGAGAGTGGGCAGCATGAGGGGCCTGGAGGAATGCTTGCTTTGTTGCCATGGCAATGAGGCAAGCGTTCTGCACCCAGCCACAGATGGGCCTCTGACCTTAGAAAGCCTCTGGGCAGTGGGCGCTGAGCAGCCGGGCCCCTGCAGAGATCTACTGGCACATGGACTGGTAAGCAAGGTTACTAGTACCACATAAATAGTAATACAAAAATAAACTCTGTGTTTTGCGTACTCACAACTGTAAGTAGTTTTTTTAGAAAAGGGATGTGGGCATTCCAAAATTTCTTTTCTTTTTTATCCTCACCCGAAGATGTTTGTTGATTTTCAGACAGAGAAACATCAATGTGAGAGAAAACATTAAATGGTTGCCTTCTATATACACCCCAACGGGGGGCTGAACTCACAACCTAGGTATGTACCCTGATCAGGAATCAAGCCTGCAGCCATTCGGTGTATGGGACAATGCTCCAACCAACTGAGCCACATGGCCAGGGCAAGGACAGCTCAAATGTTTTACAGAAAAACTGTATACAATTTAAGACAAGTTGTTTGAAGTTTTCTTTTCATTGTGGCAAAATGCACAGAACATAAAGTTACCATCCTGCCACAGCCGGTTTCTCAGTGGTTAGAGCATCTGCCCTTGGAATGAAGAGTCCTGGGTTAAATTCCAGTCAAGGACAGGTACCTCACTTGCAGGTTTGATTCCCTGCCCTGCTCAGGGCATGTGCGGGAGGCAACAAATCCATGTGTCCTTTTCACATCAGTATATCTCTCTGTGTGTCTCTTTTCCTTACATTCTCTCTAAAAATCAATGGGAAAAGTATCCTTGGGTGAGGATTAAAAAAAAATTTACCATCTTAACCATTTTTAAGTGAACAGTTTAGTAGTGTTAAGTATATTCACATTGTTGGCAACTAATCTCCAGAACTTTCTCATTTTGCAAAACTGAAACTTCATACTCATTAACAATTCCTAATTAACAAGTTGTTTTTAATAACAAATTTGTATATTACTTAATGAAAGTAAAAAAAAAAATACTTTAAAAATTAAGTCCATTGAAGAAAGAAATGGAAGAAGACATAAATTAATGGAAGGCCATATCATGCTCATGAATTGGAAGGATTCGTATAGTCAAAATGTCCCTACAAACTGCTCTGGCCAGTGTGGCTCAGTTGGTTGAGTGTTGTCCAGGTACCAACAGGTCACTGGTTTGATTCCCAGTCAGGGTATATATTCAGGTTGAGGATTGGTCCCCAGTCTGGAGGCAACCAATCAATGTCTCTCTCTCTCTCTCTCTCTCTCTCTCTCTAAAAATCAATAAAAACATTTTAAATGTCCATATTACCTGAAGAAATATATAGATTTAATAAAATCCCTATTAAAATATTAATGCCATTCTTCTCAGAAATAGAAAAAAATCCTAAAATTTACTCAAACCACAAAAGACCACAAATAGACAAAGCAATCTTAAGACAGATATCAATGCTCTCTGATTTCAAACTATATTACAAGTCATAATAATAAAAATAATATTGTACTGGCATAAAAATAGATAGATAGGTCAATGGAACATAATGGAGAGCCCAGAATATAGTCAGTTAATCACAACAAAGGAGGCAAGAATATACAATGGAAAATTGACAGTCTCTTCAATAAGTAGTGTTGGGAAAACTGGACAGATATATTCAAAAAAATTGAAACTGAACCACTCTCTCACTCCATATACTAAAATAAACTCAAAATGGATTAAATACTTAGATGTAAGGCCTGAAACCATAAGATTTCTATAAGAAAACATATGTGGTAACCTCTTTTACATCAGTTTTAGTGACATCTTTTTTTGGAAATGTTCTCTCTAGTAAGAAAAACAAAAGTAAAAAATAAACAAGTTAGACTCCATCAAACAAAAAATTATCTGCATAGCAAAGATAACCATCAACAAAACAAAAAAGCAACCCACAGAATGGGAGAAGATATTCACAAGTGATGTATCTAATAGATATTTCTCCAACAAAGACACAGATGGCTACCAGATATATGAAAGATGTTCAGCTAATCATCAGAGGGATGCAAATCAAAACCACAATGAGATACTAGTTCACACTTGTCAGAATGACTATCATCAGAATGTCAATGAATGACAACTATTGGTGTGGATGTGAAGAAAAGGGAAGCCTCATGCACAGTAGGTAGGATTATAACTTGATTTGCCACTATGGGAAACAGTATGGAGATTCCTAAAAAAAGAAAGACCCACAAAACAAACAAACAAAAAACAGAAATAGAACTACCAAGCAAAATACACTTCTGGATATTTATCTGAAGAAAATAAAACACTAATTTGAAAAGATATATGCACCCTTATGTTCATTGTAGCATTATTCACAACCCCCACCATATGGAAGCAATCCAGGTATCCATCAATAGATAAGTGGATAAAAAAGATGTCACACACACACACACACACACACACACACACACACAGGAATATTACTCAGCCATAAAAAATAAAATCTTGTCATTTTTTACAACATGAATGGACCTAGAGAGAATTATGCTAAGTGAAATAAAGCATATGATTTCACTTATATGTGGAATCTAAAACCAAAACAGACTCATAAGTTCAGAGATCAAAGTGATGGTTGCCAAAGAGGGATAAGGATGGGTGAAAAAGGTGAAGGGGAATATAATCAATATTTTGATAACTTTGCATGGTGGTAGATGGTTATTAGACTTAGTGTGATAATCACATCATAAGGTATATAAATATCAAGTCACTATATTAAACACCTGAAATTAATATAATTTTGTATGCCAATTTATTACTTAGATTAAAAATAAATAAATAATAATATCCTATATTTTAAAAAATAAGCAAAACAAAATCTAATGACCTTTGCTATTCATTAAGGAAAGCTTTTGATGGGAAACATTTTGCCTACCAGTCTGACAATTCTTTCTGACAGCATGAAAAAAGGCTGGCAAGGGAATAAGAACTGAATTGTGTGAGGGTAGGAAACAGTAGGAAGAAGTCTGTAACTTTATTACACAAAAGCTATGTGATAAGGTCCAGTACATGGCAAAAGCTGGGCCACAAGTGTCCGGCAGCCGACGTGAAGAAACAGTACAGCTACAGGAATCAAAAGCAAATCCGTTGCTGCTCTCTCAAGACCAGCCAGGACATGAGTCTCAGGAAAGGCAGTGTCTGAAGTCTTTTTTTTTCTTTTTTTTTTTTCTTTCTTTTTTTGTCTTTTTTGAGATTATGACAAAAAAAGCTGGAGATGAATGGAAATGGGATGAACCAGGGCAGAAATTGAAAGGGTCTAAACGAAACTAGAGAATCCTTCTAGAGTTCTTGGATGGAAGGATAGTGTGCAGTTTACTTGACCTGGGTTGGGGGTGAGGGATGAAGATAGATCAAAAGATCCTAATTACAGAATGCAGAGCAGCAAGGAGCAAGCTAGTCAAAAGAGAATGTTGTCTTAATGTGGAAAAGTTCCTCTCCAGAAAGGACCCAGGTTATACCCAAGCCTGTGGGTATGAGAAGAAAACTCACCTTGTAGCCTTTTTCTAGGTTGAGCACCTAGAATCTGTATCCCAATGAATAAGTTATATTGCAGTATTCTCCATTCTACAATAATACACATTGCACTCTGGAGGGCTCCAACATTATATCCTAAAGAGGAGAATCCTTTGAGTGTTGGCACCAGAACGTACTAGAAGAAAACAGAGAGAATTTCTGCTGAATTTCAAGCATAAACAGAGATGAAAATCTGTCCCTTAGGATGGATGGCAAGGATGGTGTGGAAGAGAACATTTTTCTCAGATTCTCAAAAGATGCTTTTAGTTACAGAAGAGAAACACTCATATGTGGATGTTTCTGACAGCATCTCACAGCTTTACTTAGAAGAACTTTAGCAGTATTTTCTGAAATTTGGAGAGTTTTCAAGCATATACGATGGCTTTTAAAAATAAAGCTCTATCCTGGAGAGCTAGAATATCACCCATACTTTATAGAAAGGCTCAATTGCACTTCGGCTATACTAGGTGCCAGGGAGCACTGGTCTGTTTCAGGACAAGTTCCATTATTTGTGAGCTAGGCAACTCTGGGAAAGCCGATGAAACTCTCTGACCTGTAGCTTTTTGTCTGTAACCTGAGGGTGATAAGACTGTCATATGGCCCTGACTGGTTTGGGATAGAGCATTCGCCTGTGGATAGAGCATTCGTCTGTGGACTGAAGAGTCCCAGGTTCAATTCCAGTAAAGGGCATGTTCCTTGGTTGCGGGCACATCCCCAGTAGGGGATGTGCAAGAGGCATCTGATGAATGTTTCTCTCTCATTGATGTTTCTATCTCTCTACCCCTCTCCCTTTCTCTCTGTAAAAAAAATCAATAATAATAATAATAATAAATCAATTTATATATATATATATATATACACACACACACACACACACACACACACACACATATATACATATATATATATATATATATATATATATATATATACACACACATATATATATATATTTTTAAGAGACCATTGTATGAAAACCATCGGAGAAATGTGAATCAAACTGGATGCAAGAAAATGTTAAATGAATTTTAGAACGTAATGTTGAACTTTTAGCAACCTGGTGCAGCCTGGATTCCTCTGGTTACAAAGACACTCTGAATACTGAATAAAATCTTACATTTAAACATGTCAAAGGAGAGCTGAACTTCCAGAAAAAGATGGGACACCTCCAGGTGCCAGAAATGAAAGAACTCAAGCCAGAAGAGTGAGTAGGAGCTGATGAGAAGCAGTCCCTGGGTTTCCAGAGCTCTCTGATGCAGAGTGATGAGTTTCTGGTGCCCCGAGATAAGAGGTCGAGCCTGCATCTTCAGATGCTGATGAGAAGAAAAAGTCCCAAGAGAGGAGTGACCCAGCCAGCAAAAAGGGCTACACAGGCTCCCACAATGAAACACCACAGACCGACGGGATAGCTTGTGAGAAATTTATTTCCTCAGAGCTGGGGAGGCTAGATGTCCAAGGTCAAGTTCCTCCTGAGGCCTCTCTTCCTGGCTTGCAAATGGCCCCTTCCTCCCCTACCCTCACATGGCCATTCCTCTGCACGCACATCCCAGGTGTCTCTTCCTCTTCTTATAGGGACATCAGTCCTATGGGATCAGGGCCCCACCCATAGCACCTCCTTTAACCCTAATTACCTCTCAAGGCCCTTTCTCCAGATACAGTCACATTCAGGTACTGAGTAGTAGGGTTTAATATATGAATTTTGGGGGGTCACAATTCACTTCATAGTAGGGGCTGACAAAACTCTACAAAAGCTCACGGAAGCTCGCCATTAATCAGGGGCCTTAAATGGGAAGTGGGGAGGTTGCCAGCGAGAAATAAAAGCCCAAGCTTGTCATGTGGACAGATGTGGGCTTTGAACTTAACCTCCCTTTGTGTTGTGGGAGCTGGAAACTAAAAAACTGACATGAAACTGTTCCAGGGACACTAACATTTCGAAAACCCTACCAGAAACTTTAAAAAGTAGCTAATCCGTGCAATAATTTTTACAACCCAGGACATAACACAGATTTTTTTTTGACCTTGATGAAAATTTTTTCATTACATAAAAAAAATAAAAAAATACAAACCACATAAAGAAGCAGCAATGAGAGTCATCAAATGCTATGTACCAATGGTTCTCAGAGTGTTCCCTGGACCAGCAACCTTAGCCTCACCTGGGAACTTGTTAGGATGCAAACACTGAAGCCCCACCCAGACCTTCTGAATCAGAAACCCTGGGAGTGGCGCCCAGAAATCTGTGTTTTAACAAGCCGTCCTGGGATGCTGATGGCTGATGAAGTGTGAGAAGCCTTGAAATAGAGAACAAGCATTCCAGCGGCTGCGGGATATGACACCTCCAAGCAACAGCCTCTGCCCTCACCCTAGAAGTCACTGGCTCGGACACTCATGCCATCAAACACACCACCCATTGCCCCTCCCCGTTGGCATATACCCAAATCCCAGGCCATGCCCTTCATTCCTAAAAGACTTCCTCCCCTAGCTCACTCACCCCACCCTGTCCACTCCCCAGGGCTCAGCACATAGCTGGTGCTCAGTACATTTTTATTGAATGAAAAAATAAATGAGAACTGCATGTGTATTAGGCTATGTTCTTTTAAAAACCTCAGTTCTACATTTGATATTTAAGATGGAGAGGATGGGCTGCTTTCTCCAACATGGTTAGTTCTTGATTCTAGAAAGCATGTCTGTGAGGTGAAGAAAGCTGCTCTGCAGAAGGGCACTGTGTTCGTTTGCTAGGGCTGGGCTGGGTACCTCAGACTAAGTGGCTCAAATAACAAAAATGTATTGTCTCATAGGTTTTTTAAAATTTTATTTTCCAATTACAGTTTATATCCAATATTATTTTGTATTGGTTTCAGGTGTATGACATAATGATTAGACAATCATAAACTTTACAAAGTGTCCCCAACATTTCCAGTACCTCCCTGGCTTTGTTCATAGTTATTACAGTATTATTGATTATACTAGGGGCCTGGTGCATGAAAATTCATGCACTGGAGGGGGGGTCCCTCATCCCAGCCTGCCCCCTTTCACAGTCCGGGAGCCCTCAGGGGCATGAGGTGACCTGGCAATCAGGGGAAGGCGATGCCCCATCACACCTATGCTGCAGCCACTGCCAGGAGCACAAGTCTTGGCTGGCCCTGGTTACCTGAGCTTTGAGTGGCCCTGGGGGACTGAAGGGACTGGGGGACTCCAGAGGCAGGTGCGAGGAGCCGCCAGGCCCATGGGGGGGGGAGGGGGGGGCCCTGGCCTTGCCACACACCTGTTGCCCAGGCAGGGCTGAGGGGACAGGGCGCCCCCATCTTGTGGCTGTGGGCATTGCCATCTTTGAGGGCATAACAGTCAATTATCATATTCTCTTTATTAGATAGGATTCCCTATGCTGTCCTTTATATCCTGTGACTATTTTGTAGCTACCAATTTGTACTTCTTAAGCTCTTCACCTTTTTCATCCAGCCCCCAGCTCCCCTCCACTCTGCCAACCATCAATCTGTTCTCTGTATTTTCTCATAGTTTTGGAGACTGGGAGTCCAAGATCAAGATGTAGGCAGGGTGGCTCCCTCTGAACAAGGTGAGGGAGAGTTGGCCTCATGCCTCTCTCCTGGCACCTCAGGGGTTTCCTCATTATAATGATGTCTTCACATCACCTTCCCCCTGTAGGTGTTTCTGTTTCTTCCCACAACATTCCTTCTGCAAGAACACTAGTCACAGGGACTCATCCTGCTGCAGTATTATAACTCAGCTTATTAGACCTGCAACAGCTCTTTCTCTCAGTCTATGGTACTGGGGTTAGGACTTTCAGATATGAATTTAGAAGGACAAAATTCATCCCTTAACAGATCCATTTAGCAAAATACATAACAACTTAAATTATATTAAAAAAAATTAAAGCAGTGTGATATATAATATTTGGATGCCTAAATACTGATGAAAGTATAAAAACATGAGGGGAGGGAAAAGACCCACTTCATGGGTCTTTATCTCCATTATCTCCTTTAACTCTCTCAGCAACCCTGAGGAGTTGTTTCTATTATCCCATTCACAGATAAAGACACCGAGGCTTAGGAAGTAGCATAACTTGCCAGGAACAAGTAAATGGCAACCCTGTGATCCAATCCCAGTCTGTCTGACTTCAGAGCTCACACTCTTAGTGCCTGTGTTTTATGGATTCCTTTCAATCCCATCAAAAATACTTGCCTGAGTGTATCCCAGGTGCTGGGGATACAGCACTGAGTAAGTCAGGCTGTCTGTCTTCATGGTGCTTCTGTTCTAGACAGTAGCTCACATCCCTAGCTTACATAACAAATGTAGAAAGAGACATTCTCAGACCATGCCCCAATAACCCAAGTCTGAAAATTTTAAAAAAGAATGTGGATAGAGCCTGGCTGTTTGCTCGGTGGTTAGAGCACTGGCCCATGGACCAAAGGGTCCTGGGTTTGATTCCCAGTTGCAGGCTTGATCCCTGGCCCCAGTTGGGGCATGTGCAGGAGGCAACCAATCAAGGGGTCTCTCTCACATTGATATTTCTCTCTCTCTCTCTCTCTCTCTCTCTCTCTCTCTCTCTCTCTCTCTCTTTCTCTCTCTCTTTTTCTCTCTCTCTCTCTCAATCAATGGGGGGGGGGGGATCCTCAGGTGAGGATTAAAAAAAAAAAAAAAAGAATGTGAGTAGGGGATATTTTGGCGGAAATGAATTGTAAGAGATTGTATAGGCAAGAGGCCCTGCTACATGGAAAGGCCAGGGTTTCTAAGACACTTCTAATTGTTTTTAATGTGACAAAACTGTAGTGATGACCTTTGAGCTAAAAAGAAAAGGAGGAGCCTTGTCCCAACGAGATGCCCCTGGACAAGGAGACCCTGGCCTGGCCGAGGCGCCCTGTGATTACGATTCCAGCCTGGGGAGAGAAAAATCAATTCAAACCTTGCTTGTTCGTGTCACGGTAAATTCTTAATGCTTCTAATGGAACTTCTTCTCCTTCATGAAATATTTTCTATTTTAAAGAAGAACAGCAAATTAATACAGCGTTTCCAATAGCCTCTAAGTCAGGTTTAATTGGTGCAATTCCCTCCAGTGAATCGAGGGAAGACATTTGTCTTCATCACCTGGGTGGAATGTTAAACGGGAAGCAGGGATGAAATGTCAAGGTAAAATAATGCTAATAATTATTCTGAATGTTACATTCTCCTTGACCTTGGAATTTAAAGGGCCAAAATGAAGGCTTTTTGTCAAAAGTCAAGAAGTCATCTAGAGACACTGCTGACATTTATGATTAATGTAGGCTGGAATTATGAGGAGAGAAATGCAGAATGTGATTAGCTCCTAGTGTCCTAGTAATTCATTTTATAGCGCTATGGAAACCATAGAGTACAGGGGACATAAAAAGAGCCGGCGTGCTGTGGATAATCTTAATCTCTAGAAATTTAAAAAGGAAACCTCTGAAGATAAGTAAGACTTTTTAATTAAAGCATCAGTGACCAAGTAATTAAATGTATAGGTCTGCAGTGAGCGAGGGAAGAAAATGACCCAGCCTAAGGAAAAAAATAATGATTTCTTATGCATAGCACACAGGCACACAAAAGAACTCAAGCCTCTAGCTGCTGGGTCCTGTCGCTTCAAAGAATTTTCTGGTTCATTTGCAGCGACAAGAGAGAGTGTGGCGGGGGGGGCAGGGGGCTCCCCCGGGCACTGGGCCTGAGCGGGCAACTCGAGCGGCTCCTGAAAAATGAGAGGCTGCGTGAGAGCAAGGCACCTCTGTAACAGGAAAGATGGCTCTCAATATTTCTTGAGAAAAGCACAGCTCCTGCTTTAAATAAAGCTTTTGGTCCAAAACTCTTATCTGGCAAGGGGGGAAGGTAAAAGGACATCCATCCACTCACGTGACTTGGTTTCCATGGCCGCGGCCCCTCCTCCTCATTCCTCGCTCAGCCTGAAGCAGCGAGGCAGCAGGGGTGGGAAATTGATTCCTGGAAAGAAAAAATAAGTATGAAACACTCACGTACAAGGGGAAAGCACAGCAAAAATCAGCCTTTCGCTAGAGAAATAGAAAATATTTTACCTACCCATTTTGAATTTAAAAACTGGAAATATGCAGTTTGACACCAAGCAATGTGTATATTTAAGCAATGTGTATATTTAAGCAATATATACTTCTGATATATATATACAAGCCACGTATCATGTGTATGTCATGTATAATATATGTACACGAATGATTTCCTCCATCTTTCCCGCAGCAGGGACAGATGAGAAGCAGTGAGCAAACAGAGAAAAAAAGATATGAAAAAAAACTGAGTAGGGAATATAGGAGTGAAATGTGGAAGGGAGAAAACGGCAGAAAGAGAAAGCCCCACAAAAAGAGACCCACATTCAGGGGCTGTCCTTCCAGCTGAGTGTCTGTCTCAGTGTTTGTAATTGTCCTTGATTAACTCTCTGGTAACTGAGAGCAGATTCTCTGATTTAAAGTCTCATCCTCTTTATCTCATCAATCCAGCCCTAAGTACTTGTAGGTTTCTTTGCTGGTGCAGAAATCAATACATTCCTCAATTTACAATGGGCGTCTGTCCCAATAAACCCATTGTAAGTCAAAAATGCATTTATTACACCTAACCTACCAAACATCAGAGCTTAGTTCAGCCTACCTTAACCCTGCTCAGGACATTTGCATCAGTGACGACTGGCAAATCCACT
This sequence comes from Pipistrellus hanaki, assembly GCF_964339955.1. NCBI lineage: Eukaryota > Metazoa > Chordata > Mammalia > Chiroptera > Vespertilionidae > Pipistrellus > Pipistrellus hanaki. The sequence goes on along the minus strand of NC_140504.1, from coordinate 129,350,439 downwards.
TAGCACAAGGAATACACCGAATACACCATAGAGTATCATTGTTGACCTTTGTAATCATAGGGCTGATTGGGGAGCTGTGCTCACTGCCACTGCCCAGCATTACAAGAGATGGCCTATCCTAGCCAAGAAAAGGATCAAAATTCAAAATTCGAAGTATGGTTTCTGCTGAATGTGTGTTGCTTTTACACCAGTCAGAAAGTCATTAAGTTGAACTATTGTAATTCGGGCACTGTCCGTATAAGGTCTGTGTAGGCCAGGCTAAGGGCTCTGTCTTCTGTGGGCCTGTAACGGTCTGCATTAGGATGCGGGGATTTGGCATCGTAATAAATAATGATGCAGGGGCATTAAGAGAGGCACTTTTGAAAAATGGATTCATATGGGCGCTTACGTTGTACTGAAGATACTTGTGAAAACAAATGAAAGTAATGTACTTGCAAAATCCCAATAAAGGCTGAGAAAATTGTGATTAAAAATCTTGCTAAAACAACAGAGCCTATGGGAGGACATGAGGAGCCCTTGAAGCATCTGGGACCCGCGATGTGGCAATAATCACTATTCCCTCTCCTCATGCCAACCCCTCAGATGTTGTTCTAAATAAACACATCTACACAGATGTCACCAGCACCTTAAAAGGCACAGCCATGGTCAGTGTTGAAAAGATAAAAATGGAAAAATTTCTCTAAATGTCAAAACTTATTGCCAAGTGGCAGCTGGGAGGCATAATGGCGGCCACTAAATCCTCGCAAGTGGCTTCATTTCGTTTCAGCAAACATTTGTTGTGGGCCATGTGCAGACACTGAAATGTGGGGATGAGTAAGCCACCGTGCTTGCCATCCTTATGGTCTAAGGGAGGAGACAGACCTGCAAAGCAGCCATGAAAGGACATTGTTGTGAGTGCACAGGCATACACACGGCGTGTGGGGAGGTGCAGCGGACAGTGTGTCTCTGGGTGGGAGAAGGGGTGATAAGACTTCTTGAGCTGAATATTTAAAGAAAGAGTAGGAGTTAACCAGAACCAGATGGAAAAGTGGGGTGTCTCAGCAGGTGTTGGGGTGGGTAGACTGTGGGTATGTATGAATGGGAACTCCTGACACAGGGACACACTCCGCCCAAAGGTATAGCAACCCATTTCTCCACAAATGGCACCCATGTCCATCCAGTGGCTCCAGCTAGAGCCAAGCAGTCACCCTTGGCCCCTTTTCCTTTCCTCACTGCTCACCTGTGATCATTAAGTCATATTGACTTTGCTCCAAAATATATTCCAAACCCGTCTAGTCCTTCTCCTCTGGACTCTGCAGCAGCCTTCTGCTTTGTTGTTATGAGCTGAATTGTGTCCTCCATCCCCCACCAAATTCGTATATTGAAGTCCTAACTCCTCACACACCAAAATGTGACTGTAGTTGAAGATAGGGCCTTAATTGATTACATTCAAATGAGGCCCTTAGGGTGGGCCCTAATCCAGTCTGACTGGTGTCCTTATAAGAGGAGGTTTGGACACACAAAGGGACGCCAGGGGTGAATATACACAGAGCAAATGCCATGTGAGGACACAGCAAGAACGTGGCTGTCTGCAAGCCAAGGGAAGAGGCCTCAGAAGAAACCAACCCTCCTAATACCTTGGTCTCTACCTTCCAGCCTCCAGAGCTGTGAGAAATAATTTTTTTGTTGTTTCAGCCACCTAGTCTGTGGTGTTTTGTTACAGCTGCCCTGGCAAATTAATACACTTGTCTTCCTGCTTCTACTCATGCCTTCTAAAATCCAATATCCTGCAGCAAAATTATGTTTCATCATTATCCTGCTTAAGAACCTCCAGTGACTTCCCTTCTATTTAGAATAAAATGCTAAATAACTTTTTGTCCTGGTTCAAGAGGTGCCAAAGTGAGCTGACCTCCTTCCGATTTCAGATTGAACATCACTTGCTTGGTCCCCAAAGCGAGGAGCCCACCGGACACTCTCTAGCATGTCAGTGTGCTTTCTTTTCTTCACGGCATCCCTCACTACGTGGTATCTTCTTATTTATGTGATCATTTATCTGTATGCCTCCCCCACCAGAATGGAAGCTCTTTCATTCTACCTACAGAACCTTCATCTGTCACATCTTGAGTTCAGAACACAGTAAATGCTCAAAAAAAATTTTTTTAATGAATGAATGAGAGCAGAATGCATGACCTAAAGCAAAGTGCATGTAGTGCAGATTAACTGGTGGGTGGAAAGGGAGAAGCCTGGAAAGGTAGCCAGAAATCAGAACATAAAAGTTATTATATGAGATGTTCCAGCAATATAATGGCTGAGCAGAGTTAATACCCACCTACCACACGGGGCCTACTGTGCATTCTGGTCAATGTCTCTACTATAGAGTGTTCAGGGACAATTCAACAATTATCCGTTCACAAGGGGGCCTTATTAGGGGGCTCAGGAGCCCTATAGAAAGAACAGAAACCCTGTTCACAATTGGGGAAGAACACTCATTAACATAAGGGTTCTTTTTTCTACACATCCTCTCTAACACTTTCATTATCTACTAGATAATAGATATTCTAACAGGTATGAGGTGTTATCTCATTTTGGTTTTGATTTAAATTTTCCTAATAATAGAGATGTTGAACATCTTTTTATATGTTTGTTGACTATCTGTATCTTTTCCTGGGAAAAATGTCTATTCATGTCCTTTACCTATTTTTAAAAATATATATTTTATTGATTTTTCACAGAGAGGAAGGGAGAGAGATAGAGAGTTAGAAACATCGATGAGAGAGAGTCATCAATTAGCTGCCTCCTGCATGTCCCCTACTGGGGATGTGCCCGCAACCAAGGTACATGCCCTTGACTGGAATCGAACCTGGGACCCTTCAGTCCGCAGGCTGATGCTCTATCCACTGAGCCAACCGGTTTCGGCCTTTACCTATTTTTTAATCAGTTATTTTTTTTTTGTTATTGAGTTGTAGGTGTTTTGTTTTGTTTTGTGTGTGTGTATATATATATATATATATATATATATATATATATATATATATATATATATTTGGCTATTAACCCCTTGCCAGATATAAAATTTGCAAATATTTCTTGATAGTTCTACAAAGAAAACTTCTCTATGAATATCTAACCTCAAGGTGTTTTAAAAAATTCTCTGGTAGGTACAATTTACATAAAATTTATCTACTGTAAATGGAAAATTTGATTATCTTCAGCACATTTGTGTTATCCTAATACATAAAAACCCTGGGTCTGTCACATCCACAGTGACTGGAGGCTGGACCAACCAGAAGTCAGTCCTGCAGTCAGCCCTGGGTTGCCATGGTGACCCAGCACTGACTGCTGAGGGGGCTGCAATGAGGCCTGGACAGTGGCGGGGAGAGAAAAGCAGGGTCTGATCGTAGCCCCCATAGCAGTCAGTACTGGGCCTGTGTGGCAGAAGTCAGTCCTATAGTCAATAAACACAGGGCAATTAACATTAAGTGAACATTGGGTCAATTAATATCTCTTTGAGAGGAGTTGAGAATATAAAGTACAGTGTAGAGCAATTACTTATATTATTTCACATAAAACTCTTTTCAACTAAGATATTTTTCTTTATTTAAAATGTATCTTTATTGTCGAAAGTATTGCAGATGTCCTTTTGTTTTAGTTATTTTTTCCCTATTGATCTCCTCCACATTGCACCCACCCCTTCCAGGCCTTTGACAGACTATTGTCTGGGTGGGCTATTCCTATCTAACACATAAAAATTTAGAAAGATTTAAAGAAAATAAAATAAAAGATATGCCAGTAAATATTGAACAGAAGAGCTGAAGCTACTGCATGAATACTGGATACAGGCTTGATGCCAAAACACAACTCATGAGATAAAGTTAATCATTGTAACATAACAAAAGGTTCCTTTCACTAAAGAGATAAGATGGTTCCCAAAACGTATGCACATAATAGAACAGTGTGTGGGTTCAGAATGAGTCTCATTAAGATATGCCTCAGTTGTATGCAAATTTTTGAGCTAATGGTAATTTTAGCTTCAGGCTCAAGTGAAAATTCTGCTCCTCCCATTTACTACCTTAAAAAAAATTGAATTAGAGGCCTTGCCCAAAATAACACATTATCCTATATAATAAAAGGCTAATATGCAAATTGAAAAAACAACAGAATGACTGGTTGCTATGACACACACTGACACCATGGGGCAGTAGCTCAGTGTAGGAGCTGTCCACTGGTGGTCAGTGTGCTCCCACAGGGGGAGTGCCACTCAGCCAGAAGATGGGTTCTTGGCTGGCTAGTGCAGCAGCAGTGGTGGTAACCTTTTCCACCTCTATGGCAGTGCTATGGGGAGTGGGCCTAAGCCATCAGTCAGACATCCCCTGAGGGCTTCCAGACTGCTAGAGGGTGCAGTCCGGGCTAAGGGACTCTCCTTCCCCCTCCCCCCAACCAAGTGAACAAATTTCATGCACCAGGCCTTTAGTTGTATAATAATCACAGCACACTGTGATCCAGTTCTGGAACATTTCTAAAAAGTTTCCTTGTGCCTGCTACTGTCAATCCTTATTCCCAATCCCAGTCACAGGCAACCACTGACCTGTTTTTTGTCTCTGCAGATTATCCTCTTTTATTGACATTTCATACAAAATTGGACCATGTAGTCTTTCCTGCTTGGCTTTTTTCATTTAGCATAATGTTTTTATTTATCTTATTTTAAAATATATATATTTTATTTATTTTTTTACAGAGAGGAAGAGAGAGGAATAGAGAGTTAGAAACATTGATGAGAGAGAACCATCAATCAGCTACCCTCTTGCACACCCCCTACTGGGAATGTGCCCGCAACCAAGGTACATTCCCTTGACCGGAATCTAACCTGGGACTTTTCAGTCAACAAGCCGACGCTTTATCCACTGAGCCAAACTGGTTTCAACACATAATGTTTTTAAAGTTCACTCATGTCCCTGGCAAGGGCAAGTACCTGGTTGGGGCATGTGCAAGAAGCAAACCAATCTGTGTCTCTCTTACATCCATGCTTCTCTCTCTCTCTCTCTCTCTCTTTTTTTTGTCTCTCTCTCTCTTGCTCTCACTCTCTCTTCTCCCCATCCCTTCTTCCCTTCCATTCTCTCTAAAAAATCTATGGGAAAAATACCATTTGGTGAGGATGAGCCAATAAATAAATAAATAAATAAATAAATAAATAAATAAATAAATAAAGTAAGTTCATTCATGGTGTCATGTGTATCAATAGTTTATTTTCTTATGTTTCTGAATTGTATAGGTATGACACATTTTGTCTATATATTCACCAGTGGATGAACATTTGGATTGTTTCTAGTTTGGGGCTATTATAAATAATGATGTTATAAATATCCACATTCAGGTCTTTGTGTGGCCATATGTTTTCATTTCTCTTGGGTAAATACTTAGAGTGTTATTGCTGAGTTGTATTTTAAGTCTGTATTTAGTCTTTTAAGAAAATGCAAAATTGTTTACTCAAGTAGCTGTACCATCTTACATATCCATCAACAATATATTAGGGTTCCAGTTTTTCCACATCCTTATCATTCAGAATTGTCAGGCTTTTTTATTCTAGCCATTTGAGTGGGTGTGTAGTGGTATCTTACTATGTTTTTAATTTGTATTTCCCCATTAACTAACGAAGTTGAGCACCTTTTCAAGTACTTGTTAGTCATTTGCATATCTTCTTTGGTGAAGTGACTATTTAAATCTTCTGTCAATTTTTAATTGGGTTATTGACTTTTTAGTTTAAGAGAATTAAAAATATATAGTCCAGGAAAAGACAAAATGGCAGCAGAATAGATGGACATGTCCCAAGCCTTGTCCTGGAGTAGATAGAATGAACAACTAAGTAAAATGCATCCAACACGAATTGGTGAAGTAGACACAGCTGTTGAGAAAATTTGCAGCTGAGAAGGGCAGAGGATGCCTGGAGAATGATAAAAGCAGGGCTCTGAGCTGCAGAGTATTGTGACATTTTCAAAGATAAACCACATATTGGGTCACAGGCAAAGTCTCTCCAAATTCAAGAAGATTGATATCACATCAAGCATCTTCTCAGACCACAATGACATAATATTAGAAATAAGCTATAATAGCCGAAGCCAGTTTGGCTCAGTGGTAGAGCGTCGGTCTGCGGACTGAAAGGTCCCGAGATTGATTCCGGTCAAAGGGCATGTACATTGGTTGCGGGCACATCCCCGGTAGGGGGTGTGCAGAAGGCAGCTGGTCAATGTTTCTCTCTCATCGACATTTCTAGCTCTCTATCTCTCTCCCTTCCTCTCTGTAAAAAATCAATAAAATACATTAAAAAAAAAAAAGAAAGAAAGAAGCTATAATAAAAACAATAAAAAATTCAAACACTTGGAAGCTGAATAGTATGCTATTAAACAATCATTGGGTTACCAAAGATATCAACGAAGAAATTAAAAACATCCTAGAAATGAATGACAATGAAAACACAATAATTCAAAAATATTTGGGACATAGTGAAAGCAGTCCTGAGAGGAAAGTTTATAGCTCTACAGGCCTAACTCCAAAAACAAGAAAAAATGGTAATAAATCATCTAACTCTACAACTTAAAGAATTAGAAAGAGAGCAACAAGAAAAACCCAAGGTGAGCAGAAGGAAGGAGATAATAAATATCAGAGCAGAAATAAACGACATAGAGACAAAACAAACAAACAAACAATACATAATATCAATGAAAGCAAGAACTGGTTCTTTGAAAATATGAACAAGATTGATGAACCTTTAGCCAGGCTCATCAAGAAGCAAAGAGAGAGGACCCAAATAAACAAAATCAGAAATGAAAGAGGCGAAGTAACAACAGACCCCACAGAAATACAAAGGATTGTTTAAAAAAAATACTATGAACAACTCTATTTCAATAAACTAGACAACTGAGAGGAAATGGACATATTTCTAGAAAAATACAACCTTCCAAAACTCAATCAGGAAGAATCTAAAAATCTCAATAAGCTGATAACTATAGAGAAAATTGAAGAAGTCATCAAAAAGCTTCCAGCAAACAAAAGCCCGGGGCCAGATGGCTTCACAGGGGAGTTTTACCAAACATTCAAAGAAGAACTGAAACCTAACCCCCTCAGACTATTCAAAGAAATTGAAGAGAATGGAATACTTCCAAGCTCATTCTATGAAGCCAGCATCACCCTAATACTAAAACCAGATAAAGACAACACAATGAAAGATAATTACAGGCCAATATCCCTCATGAACCTAGATGCCAAATCCTCAACAAAATTCTAGCAAATCAGATCCAGCATTACATCAGAAAGATCATACACCATGACCAAGTAGGATTTATCCCGGGAATGCAAGGATAGTACAATATCTGCAAATCAATAAGTATGATACAGCACATAAACAAATTGAGAGATAAAAATCACATACTGATGCAGAAAAAGCATTTGACAAAATCCAACACCCTTTCTTGATAAAAACTCTCAGCAAAATGGGAATAGAGGGATCAAACCTAACATAATAAAAGCATTATATGACAAACCTACAGCCAACATACTCAATGGGCAAAAACTAAAACCATTTCACCTAAAAACAGGAACAAGACAGGGATGACCACTTTCGCCACTCCTGTTCGACATAGTATTGGAAGTGCTAGCCATAGCAATTAGATAAGAAGAAGAAATAAAAGGTATCTAAATTGGAAAAGAAGATGTAAAACTGTCATTACTCACAGATGACACAATACAGTACATAGAAAACCCTAAAGACTCCATCAAAAAATTACTAAATTTATTAAATGAATTCAGCAATGTAGCAGGATACAAAATTAATGCCACGAAATCTATGGCTTTTGTATACACCAATAGTGAACTTACTGAAAGAGAAACTAAAAAAAAAAAAAAAATCCCATTTACCATGGCACCAAAAAAAAAAAAAAAAAAGAAAAAAAAAAAAAAAAGATATCTAGGAATAAACTTAACTAAGGAGGTAAAAGACCTGTACTCTGAAAACTATAGGACACTGAAAAAAGAGATAGAGGAAGACATAAACAGATAGAAGAACATATCATGTTCATGGATTGGTAGAATCAATATAATTAAAATAGCCATACTATCCAAAGCAATCTATAGATTTAATGTACTCTTGATTAAAATACTAATGGCATACTTCAAAGACCTAGAATGGTCTCTCCAAAAATTCATTTGGAATTAAAAAAAAAAAAAAGTCCTCAAATAGCTGCAGCAATCCTGAGAAAGAAGAACAAAGTATGAGGGATCTCAATACCAGATATCAAGTTGTATTATAAAGCCACTCTTCTTAAAACTGCTTGGTACTGGCACAAGAACAGATATATAGACCAATGGAATAGAATAGAGAACTCAGAAACTGACCCAAACCACTATACTCAATTAATATTTGACAAAGGAGGCATGAACACAATGGAGTCAAGACAGTCTCTTCAATAAATGGTGTTGGGAAATCTTGTCAGATACATGCAAAAAAATGAAACTAGATCACCAACTTACACCATGCACAAAAATAAACTCAAAATGGATAAAGGGCTTAAGATGGGAAACCATGAAAATATTAGAGGAATCCACAGGCAGCAAAATCTCAGACATATGCAAAAACAATATATTCACTGATACAGATCCTAGGGCAATAGAAACTAAGGAGAAAATAAACAAATGGGACTACATAAAAATAAATAGCTTCTGTACAGCAAAGGAAACCATCAACAAAACAACAAGAAAGCCCACTGCATGGGAGAACATATTTGCCAATGTTATCAATGATTTAATCTTCAACATTTACAGGAAACTCATACAACTTAACAAAAGGTAGATAAACAACCCAATAAAAAATGAGCAACAGACCCAAATAGATACTTTTTGAAAGAGGACATAAGGCCAAGAGACATATGAAAACATGCTCAAAGTCACAAATCAAAACAGAGAGATGCAAATCAAAACAATATGTGGTACCATCTCACCCCTGTCAGAATGGCTATCATCAATAAATCAACAACAAGTGCTGGCGAGGATATGGAGAAAAAGCAACCCTTTGCACTGCTGGTGGGAATGCAGACTAGTGCAGCCACTGTGGAGAGCAGTATGGAGTTTCCTCAAAAAACTAAAAACGGAACTCCCTTTTGACCCAGTGATCCTACTTCTAAGAATATATCCCAAGACATAAGAAACACGAATCAGAAAGGATATATGCACCCCTATGTTCATAGCAGCATAATTTACAATAGCTAAAATTTGGAAATAGCCTAAGTGTACATCAGCAGATGAGTGGATTAAAAAACCATGGTACATCTACACAATGGAATACTAAGCAGCAGTAAAGAAGAAGGGATTCTTACCATTTGCAACAGCATGAATGAAACTGGAGAGCATTATGCTAAGCAAAATAAGCCAGTCAGAAAAAGATAAATATTATATGATCTCACTTATTTGTGGAATATAAGGACAACATAAAGAAGACAGAGAAGCATCGATCAGACTGTCAAACCTCAGAGAGAAGGTAGGGGAGGGTGGGGTTAAGGGGCAGAGATCAACCAAAGGACTTGTATGCATGCATATAAGCCTAAGTAATGGACACAGACACAAGAGGGGTTAGGGCATGAGTGGGGGGTTGCTGGGGGTGGGGGGAGGGCAATGGGGGGATAAGAACACATATGTAATACCTTAATAAATAAAGTAAAAATACTTTAAAAAATATGTAGTCCATATATGAGCTCTCTATCAGATATTACAAATATATAATTTGCAGTAAAAATTATATATATATATATATATATATATATATATATATATATATATACTCTCTCTGTGTGTATGTATTTTCTGAGTACAATTCCTTTATCAGATTTGCAAATCATTTGTCTTAATCTGTGCCTTGTCTTTTTATTTTCTTAATGTAGCTTTTGAAGAGCAAAGGTATTTAAATTTGATGGAGTTCAATTTATCAATTTTTTAAATGAAAGGTAACTTTGGTGTCTATTAAGAAACCATTGGCTAGCTCAAGGTAGCAAAGGTTTTCTCTTACATTTTCTTCTAGAAGTTTTAGAGCTGTAAGTTTTACATCTGAATCTATGATCTATTTTAAGTTCATTTTTTGTGTATGGTGTATAATTTTGGTCACAGTTTATTTTTTCCCTATGGAAAAAATAAATTGTTACAACACCATTTGTTGGGAAGAATGTCCATTCTCCCACTAAACTGCCTTTGTATTATTGCCAAAAGTCAGTAAACCATAAATGTAAGAGTTTATTTCTGCATGGTAAATTGTGTTCCATTAATCTATATGTTTTTCCTTTGCTAATACTATAGTCTTAGTTGATATACATTTATTTTGAGTTTTAAAGTTGGTAGGGTAAGTTGTACAAATTTGTTCTTTTCCAAAATTGTTTTGGCTATTCTAGGTTCTTTGCATTTTCATATACATTTAGGATCCTTTTGCCAATTTCCCTAAAAAAGAAAAAAGCCTGCAGATGTTTCAACATCGATAGTATTGAGACCATAGATGAATTTGGGGAGAATTATCAAGTTAACAATAATAAATGTTCCAATTCATAAACATGGAATCTCTCTCTATTTATTTAGATCTTCTTACATTTCTGTTATCATTGTTTTACAATTTTCAATGTTTTGCCCTTCTTTTGTTAATTTTTTTCATAAGTATTTTATGTATTTTTTCATAAGTATTTGGTGAATACCAAAATTCATTTCTGTTGTTGATTTCTACATTAATTCTGGTATGGTTTAAGGGTTGCAGTCTTTTTAAATGCATTAAGATTTGTCTCATGGCATAACATATAGTCTGTCCTGGAAACTATTCCTTTTGTACTTGAAAAGAATATATATTATGCTACTGTTAGGTATAGTGTTCTATAAATGTCATTTTATTCCATTTAGGACAAGTTTTATAATGTCATTCAAGTCTTCTTATCTTTACTGATTCTATATTTAGTTATTCTCTCAATTATTAAAAGGGAAGTTTTGAAATCCCCATCTCATATTGTTGAATTTGACATTTCTCCTTTCCTTCTGTCATTTTGGCTCATTTCTCCTTTCCTTCTGTCAGATTTTGGTTCATATATTTTGGGAGCACTGGTATGCTTGTTGTATCTTCATGTATTGATTCTTTCATCATTGTAAAATGTCCCTCTCTGTGTCTAATAATACTTTTTGACTAAAGTCTATTTTATCTGATATAAATATAACCACTCAAGTTCTATTATGGTTACTATTTGCATGGAATAGTTTTTCTATATTTTTGCTTTCATTTTATATGTCCTTAGACCCTAAAGTGTATTTGTTGCAGACCGTATATTATTAGATCTTGCTTCTTTATCCATTTCAGCACTCTCTGCCAATTTTTTCCATTTGTCAGTTCTTTTTTGTCCCCCCATTTCTCCTTTACTACTTTATTTTGTATTAAATAGATGTTTTGGAGTGTGCTAACTTAATTCCCCTTTATTTCTTATCTCTCTTTTTAAGTCTATTTTCTTCATGGCTACTATAGGGACTACAATATGAATCTTAAATAATAACAATCTACTTAAGTTTGAATCTGACTTAATTCTGATAAAATACAAAACTTTTGCTTTAATATTTTCATTTCCTCCTTAATATTACTGTTGCTATGCATATTACATGTATAGTAAGTAAGTCCTCACCTAATGTCATTGATGGGTCCTATGACTTTAAGCAAAATGATCCTCCTATATAATAAAAAAATAATATGCAAATTGACTATAACTCTAACACACAAGATGGCCACCCCCATGTAGTCGAAGATGGCTACCCCCATGTGGACACAAGATGGCTGGCAGGGGAGGGTAGTTGTGGATGATCAGGCTAGCAGGGGAGGGCAGTTGGGAGGCACCAGGCCTCCAACAGAGGGCAGTTATAGGCAATCAGGCCTTCAGGGGAGGGCAATTAGGGGTGACCGGGCCAGCATAGGAGGGAAGTTGGGGACGACCAGGCCTGTAGGAAAGAGCAGTTGGGGGCAACCAGGCCTGCAGGGGAGGGCAGTTGGGGACAACTAGGCCAGCAGAGGAGCAGTTAGGCATTGATTAGGCTGGCAGGAGAGTGGTTAGGGGGTGATTAGGCTGGCAGGCAGAAGCGGTTAGGGGCAATCAGGAAGGCAGGCAGGTGAGCAGTTGGGATCCAGCAGTCCTGGATTGTGAGAGGGATGTCCGACTGTCTGTTTAGGACTGATCCCAGTGGGATATCCCTCAAGGGTCCCAGATTGGAGAGGGTGCAGGCTGGGTTGGTGGACACTCCCCCCCACCATGCACGAATTTCATGCACTGGGCCTCTAGTGTATAATAAAACCAATTTTACCATAGGTTACTGATACAAACCAGAGGTAAGGCCCTACAGTATCTTATCAATGTCATAATACAATGACATTGAATGAAACAATGCTTTAGAGGACCTGCTATATGCATATTATAAACCCAATAATTCGGTGAATAATTATTGCTTTAAACAATTTTAATTGTGTTTTTGAAGAACTAAAACTAAATTTATATGATCTTTTATATTTAACCATATATTTGGCATTTCTAACCTTTAGTTTTATTTTCTTTCCCTATATTTTTCTATTTCAACCTTCTCATATATTTTCCTCAAAGTAGCCCAGCTACAGAAAAACATGGTGATACCACAGAAAATATCCTACTATTTCACATCCTTCTGTTTTTAGAGTACCTTACTACAACTCATGTACCTCATCCTTGAATAGTTACTAATTTATTCCTTCCCAGACATATTCTAGGCAATCCCATTTGCTGTACATTTCTAAAATCTAGATGCTTCCTTTTACCTCTCAATGAGTTGGTTCATTTGCTAGATATAATTACTTGGAATATTATTCCTAGATACAGTATTTTTGAATCAGGGGGTTAGCTAACGGATATCTTCCTAGCCTGCAGCAATTGACTTAAATCAACATTTACACTAACCTGGAAAAAAATTCCTTCTACATTCAAACTGCTTCAACTAAGATAATTAATTGAACTCTTAGACTTCTAAGTTCACATTCCAAAAAGAACAGTAAAATAATTATTCTTGGACCTGTTAAAACATGACTAAATATTTCATTAAGATATAATTATAGGACATCACTAAGAAAATACTTCAATATGTCATGTGTGTTTAATTATATGTATAAACTGATGTATGCAATTACTTCTTAAACATAAACACATATTCTCTTTTTATGTTTTTTTGTTGTTGTTGTTCTTGCTGTTACTGCTGGTAGTTTGAAGGCCCTTAAAATACTTCCATATAGCTTCTCACTATTTAAAAACAGGAATATAATGTTTATAGGTATGAGATCTGTGAGAGTAGGATTTGCTTAAGTCACAGTGGAAGGAAGGAAAGAAGGAAGGAAGGAAGGAAGGAAGGAAGGAAGGAAGGAAGGAAGGAAGGAAGGAAGGAAGGAAGAAAGGAAGGAAGGAAGGAAGGGAGGAATGAAGGGAGAGAAGAGAGCGAGAGAAGGAAGGGAGGGAAAGAAAGAAATTATAAGGTAAGAAATGCTAGTGAGAGTTGGGGGGAAAAAATAAACTGTGTCTGAGTCCCTTGATTGATCTAATTATTACCTGAGAGAACAAAACCTGGGAACCTTGAAGAGAAGGAAGTATAGAGGAAGGAATTCAGAGGAAAGTTTAAAGAAATTGTATATTAGTCACCAAGGTGCTTTAATTAAAAAAGGTAAAAAGGACATTCTTCCCCCTCTGAACAAAAGGTCCATTGAAATGGAAACTAATGATGTCTTCGGGAAAATAGAAAGGGTTTGATGCGGAAAATAACTCACATCCTACACAGTAATATTTTGTTATTGGCAAACAGAAAGCAATAGTTCAGAATTTATCAAGCTTATCAGTTCCACCTAATTAAGAATATAGCCAGAGGATATAGTAAACAAAACTCTCATAACTCACTTCTGAGCTCCTGGCCGCAGTGAAATCTAATATCCTTCTTGAATTGTGCTTGGTGGTCTCTGCTCATCTTGACCTTCTTCCGAAAGGCAGCCACATGGAAACACTCTGCTCTGCTAAGGCCAAGGATGGAATTATTTAGAGATCCCATTCATGCCTATGACAGATTCTGTGTCCAGCCACCACATTGCCAGAGGATGCATGAAATTTGTATGTGAGTCTTTAAAGAGATAGGTCTATGGAATCTGGAGGAGGATAATTAAAGAATGTCTATTTCAATTACTGCCACCAACTCCATTGCATGTGATTCCAAATGAAGCCCGGCATTTCCCCAGAAACCCTCTCCTCTCAACTTAGAAGATGTTCCGGTGTGAAAATCACACGTTCATCAGGGTGCTTGGATGGAGGTCAAGAAATGTTCTCTAAAGCTAAAATTAAAAACTGTGGAAATAAGTTGGCAAATGAAAATTCAAATATTCTCAGGCTCCTTACTTCTTCTCACCTTCTAGCCTTGCCCCAAAATCTCTATCTTTCCCTTTGACAGTCACTTCTTATCTTTTTTTTTCTGTGGTCAGAGATGTGGTCATACATTGAGGCCCTCAAGGCCCAATGTGATGGCGTTTGGAGATGGAGCCTTTGAGAGAGAATTAGGATTAGATGAGGTCATGAGGGTGGGGCCCCAATACTGATAATGGTATTCTTATAAGAAAAGGGGAAACCAGATGCCCCTCCCCCTCCCCCAGGACACATAGTGAAAAGGTGGCCATCTGCAAGCCAGAAGGAGAGCTTTCATCAGAACCCGACCATGCTGGCACCCCGATCTGACTCCCTGCTTCCAGAACGGAGAGAAATAAGTGTCAATTAAGTCCTTCAGTCTGTGAATTTTGTTATGGAAGTCCAAGCAGACTAAGAAAGAGAGATGCACTTAAGGAGAAATGGTCACCTTCAGGCCAAATCATCCTCAGGCCATATCTATATGTCATATTGAGATAAGGGTGTCCAGAGGAGCCAGCAGCCAAAGGAGCAAGGCAAGATGAGTCAGGCAGGCAAGACATCTCTGCCAAGAGGGGATATGACTGGAAGGGCCATGTGGACACATGAATTGGAGGCAAGAAATCTACTTCTCAAAGGAAGCAAATGCAGGGAAGTCAGGGATGGGAAAACAAGTGAAGGGATCAAGGAGTACAAATTGCCAGTTAATAAAATAGTCATGGGGATGTAAAGTACAACATAAGGAATATAGCCAATATTGTAATAACCATGTATGCCGTCAGATGGGGACTAGACTTATCAGGGTGATTACTTCATAAGGTATATACATGTCTAATCACTATGCTATAAACCTAAATTAATATAATATTGTGTGTCAACTATAATTTAAAAACACATGTTAAGGGAACCCACACAAAAAGAAGTGAATGGAGCAGAGAGTAAGCAAATGCTGGGATGTCAGTGGTTACACTTTGACCAAGAACTCAAAGGACCAGAGAAAGGGACCCAGAAGAGGGAAGAATGAGAGATAGACACTGACTTGTCATAGAAGTTATTTATACTCAAAACATCCTGGACCTGCCTCTGGACAAGGTTGTCGAGGTCCTGTACTCTACAGTTTGGGATCTTCTACAATGTCTTCGCATTGTAAGTAGCCTAATAAATGATTCCTGGGGTGGGTCTTGTCCTATATGAGGTGGTGATAACCTGGAATCATAAAGTCTAGAAACTCAAAGGGAAGAGAAATGAGAGAGATTACTGAACCACCCTTAGTCATGCAGATGAGGAAATTGATACCCCAAAAGAATAAATGATATCCCCACTGAATTGCACAATTAAGAGTTACAAAACTGGTTAAATGAGAGAACTTAATGCCCACGTCAGTACTTCACATACTACCTCATGATATCTTCCCGGACATAGTGTCTGGGGACTATTACACATTACTTTGGCTTAGAATTCAGCCTGCTCTCCAGGCACTATCTTGCATCACAGAATAATTCCTTAATGGAGAAGCACTGTGGGGGCTAGATTATGAAAGATCTAGATGAAAGCTTATGGAATTAAAATTTGTCCTATAGGTCAAGTTCTTTTTAAAAAATATTTTTTATTAATTTCAGAGAGGTAAAGAGAGCTAGAAACATCAATGCTGAGAGAGAATCATTGATTGGCTGCTTATAATCCAGGCATGTGCCTTGATTGGGAATTGAACCGTGACCTCCTGGTTCATGGGTCAATACCCAACCACTGAGCCACTCCAGCTAGGCAGGTCAAGTGCTTTATATAAAAATGTTAAAGGCTCCTAAAAGTTATAAGTAAAAAGTGTACATATGTGTGCATGCAAACACATTTGTCAGGGAAGAACTTTTAAAAAAAATCAGTCTCGCCGAAACCGAGACTCAGTGGATAGAGCGTTGACCTGCGAACTGAAAGGTCCGGGGTTTGATTTCGGTCAAGGGCATGTACCTTGGTTGAGGGCACATCCCCAGTAGGGGGTGTACAAGAGGCAGCTAATTGATGATTCTCTCACATTGATGTTTCTAACTCTCTATCCCTCTCTGTAAAAAAAATCAATAAAATATATTTTTTAAAAAATCAGTATCATATATGTAAATAACCACCATGTAGAAAAAGGGTAGTTTTTTGTTTGTTTGTTTGTTTGTTTGTTTGTTTTTTAGGGGAGTTCTTAAAGAAAAGTTTAAAGCTGGAGAATGTCATGACCTAGAATCTTTTCTCCTGGATTGCAAAGAAGTTGGGATTCTGCTTCTCAAATAATACTTTTAACAACTATCCTTACTTACTTTTCAAGAATCTGAGAAGTTTTTGTCCCTTTCACCCTCTCAAAACAATAAATATTGCCTCACTGTTAGAAACTCTGAGTGAGCAAATACTTCTAGGAATTCTTCCTGTTTGGAGCCATCCTGTCAAGATGAGGAGCCCCATTCCCAGGCCCCAGTGTGCCGAGGAACTTGCTCTGGGCAGGCAGAGGGACAGCAGGGTTCAATTTCACCTGATGTTCTGGAAAACCACACTCCAAGGACTGGTTGCTTGCTTCCTGTCATCTGAATTTTCACCATGTGTGACAGGAAAGTGTCCTGTTCCTAGGCCATCTGCAGAATTTGCCCTCAGCACAATTTACCAGGAGGAGAAGTTTGCTTTCCTTAGTCTCTGCAGCCTTTTTGGCTGCAGGCTTTTAGAAATTGAGTCTGACAGCTAAGTAGTTTGTGGTCTTCAAATCATATTGCTTGTCTCACTGTAAAAAATCCTCCTTTTAACCAAGCCCTTTCCTCCTGCTTTATTGACATCTCCTGTTCCTCCTCTCTGTCATTTACATGCGGAGAAGTAGATTCCTGATCAGGTCTGGGATACTTGTGCCTTTGGAAATTTACATTAGTGTGTTTCCTTTCTCAAGGGGGCTGAGGCTAAATTTATCTCTAGATGCACAATAAAAATCTTTATCAGGAGGTAATATTGTCAATGAACTTCTTGGAGAGGTGGGACATTTTCTGAGTGCTTAAAATCACACCGGAGGGTCTGCCTCTAGGAAAAAGCTGTCTTGCCCAGATGCACCTGTACGCTGACTCCTGGGAATTTTCCTGTAATGGAAAACAATGTTTGGAAGGAAAGAGGGGAACCCTCACTCTAAAAGAGTTACACAGCAATCACCACAGAATCTCCTCAAATACATATTTTAAATCTGTTGACAATCCTTCTCTAAGTATTAGTATGTATAGATGATGAATCAATCTACTTAGCACTATTAAAAGCTGAAGAAGAAAATTTCAAGAAAATGTTTACTAAAAAATGCAGATGTTGCTTGGCTCACAGTTCCACCTAGGCATGTAAAAGATCATTTTACACCAGGACTCCCACAAGGAACCCTTAAGAGCCAGGAATCGCAGGGCCATTCTTTATACAAGCAGAGAATTGTTTTAAATCCCTTCCACACAATTTGCACAAGTCCTGCTAATGCAGACCATACTCATTTGAGTTCAGTAAAAAGCAAACATAAACCAACTAAGCCTCTTCAAAAACATTATTCCTTCACTAGCCTTGAATACCATTTCAAACCCTGGAGAAGCCCGAAGCCAAGCCCCAGATAACTCTCCTTGGTCACTGGGGAATGCTAGACTTCACCTTGATTATTTTTTTTTAAAGTGGCAGCCTTCTGCCATCCCCAATTTAAATCTGACATGGTTATTCCCATGTTACATTATCCTGGCCAGAGAGTATGGCCAAGTTTTCTGTTTTTCTCAAGGCTGAACAAGTATGGCTTACAAAAATTCAGTGTGACGGAGGACTTCAAATCACTTTGAGTGTCTTACTATAGATTTCTAACATTGTAATAAAAACATAATGTTTCTGTGAAATCTAATTTTGACAAACTAGTTACAAGCAGCAGGCATCATCAAACAGGAAATTCCGCAACCATTTGCCCACTTTTTGCACTTTGGAAAAATCCTCAGTGGGACTGAGCTTTTCCAGTTTTCTTCTACATCCATTGTGTGACGTGCAAAGGTCCTCTCCTGGCTTTAACTCCACTATCTTGACAAAGGACTCAGAAGACTGCCTTTCCCCCAGGGAAACAGAAAGACGTTCTAAAATGGTCTTGTGTGTTTTTGGATTCAAGATGACAGAGGAGACATGATTGTGGGCCCTTCTCTTGAAAATAATCCCTAAAACCCCTAAAAGACAAGTCTGTTTACTGAGACTGGAGGACATCTGTTACAGAAACAACCATGCAAAAAGACAGAAGGAAGCAGAAAAATAGGGATTACTTTGCAGAGGAGGCAGATTCAAACAATGTTGATAGGGATGATCGTGCTGAGCAATAAGCCATTTTGCAGGCCAGAAACCCAGGAAAGCTTAGGTTTTGAAAACATCGGTTTCAGCATGAAGGAGATACACGTGAGATAGGAGATAAATGCAGAAAATTTTCTCGAGTTCTGTGTGGAAAACCAGCTGACCCTGATCTCCTGCTCAATCCCTATTGAGGAAAAGTTCCTAAATGGAGAAAACTTCAAACAAATACCCTCCCCCTCACAAAGAAACCTCAGAGGGAATAAAAACAATGCAAAAAGCAGACGAAAACTTCAAGATGAAACAAGAAAAATATTCTATTTAATAATGATCATAATGGCATTTAAGAGCGCCTGGAAGTTAAAAATATGAGAGCCAAACATAAATTCAATAAAGTAATTGGGAAGATGAAGCTGACTTTAAAAAAATGTTAAAGTTGAACAATAGGAAGAAAAGGCCAAGATAATTAAGGGTTAGACAAAAATGTCCAAAGCCCAAATAATAGGAGTTCCTGCAAAAGAAAACATTGGGAGGACATTATAATAACACAAGAAAAATAATCTAGACCTGAGGTAAATAAAGCTGAATCTCCAAGTTCAAAATGTCCATTGAGTGAACATTTTTAAGTATGACGACATCAAGATACATTATCATATTTCAGAACACTAGAAACAAAGAACAAACCTAAACCCTCAGAGAGGGAACCTAGGATACATGCAAAGGAGTCAGGACAGCATTGGGCATTGTGTTAGTCTGCTCAGGCTGCTGTAAAAAACTCGCTGACTGAGTGGCTTAAATAACAAAAACTTTTTTTCTCACAGTCTGGAGGCTGAAAGTCCGAGATCAGCATGCTAGCATGGCCAGACTCCTGTGAGGGCTCTCTTCCTGGCTTACAGACAGCCACCTTCTTGCTGTATCCCCACTTTCTTCTGTGCATGTGGAGAAAAAGAGTTCTCTCTCTCTCTCTCTCTCTCTCTCTCTCTCTCTCTCTCTCTCTCTCTTCCTATCTCTCTCTCCCTCATGACTTCTTCAACTTTAATTTTCTTCTAAAAGCCATGTCTCAAAGTACAAACAAGTTTGAGTATAGCCCTTCCACATATGAATTCTGGAAATTTCGTCTATATATAGCAGGCATCTCAACAGCAACATTAAAAGCTAGAAGATAATAGAGAAATGCAGAGGGAACATTAGGCAGATAATTCCTCACAACAGTGTTCAATGGAGACTGCAATTATAAAATATGGCAGATGTCCACCACCCACAAATTTACATAAAATAGTAACAAACCCTTCCTACATGGCTTTAATTTTGTTAAAAAGTGATGTATCTAAAGTGAGAGGGGAGACAAGAGAAGGGGAAGGAAGGTATAAGACCTAAAATATTATGCACCAAAAAGGAGCTCAGTAATATCTAAGATTGATTGATCAGGTATAGCTTTATAGGTTGTGGCAATGTACTCTAAAGTGATGTCAGTACTCATGCCCTTGTATACTCTCCTCCTCTTAAGGATAAGTGAAAACTGACTGGCAGATGCAATTAAGGGAACAAATTAGTATATTTCAAGGTAGATTATCCTTGTGATACAGAATAATCAGGTGAAAGTCTTTAAAGAGAGATATTCTGGTGAAAGAAGTGAGAGGACCAGGTGGCAAAGGACATTGAGTAACCTTGAGGAGCTGAGAGCAGGCTACTGCTGACAGCCAGCAAAAAAAAAAAAAAAAAACCAAAAAAAACAAAACAACAAAAAAAACAAGGAACTCTGTCCTACAACATTAAGGAACTAAAATTAGCCAATGAGCACATGAGCTTGGAAGAGAATTCTAAGATCAAGAATGCAATTCAACTTAGCTGACATCTTGGTTGCCCTGAGCCAAGGACATAGTGAAGCTAGACTCAGATGTAATGAGCTAAGAAATGCATGTTATGTTAAGACATTAAGTTTGCAGCAACTTATTATGCAGTATAAAGTTGATTTTGGATTGAGTTAAGATTTTGGGGCTGTTGGGATGAAATGAATGTATTTTGCATGTGATAAGGATATGGATTTGGGGCAAACAGGGTCAGAATGCTATGAACTGAATGTTTCACCCTCCTCATTCTTATACTGAAGCTCTAACTCCCAGCATGGTTGTATTTGGAGAAGGGAGTCTCTAAGGAAGTAATTAAGGTTAAATGAGGTCATAAGGGTGGGGCCCTGATCCAACAGAATTAGTGTCTTTATGAGAAGAGACACCAAAGAGCTCACTTTCTCTCCAGGAGTGTGCAGGAACCAATGAAAGGGCATGTGAAAACACAGCGAGAAGACAGCTATCTGAAAGCCCAGGAGAAAGTCCTCACCAGAATCTGAATTGACCAGAACTTTGACTTTAAACTTCTAGCCTCCATAACTGTGAGAAAATAAATATCTCTAGTTTGAGTCACCAGTCTATGGTATTTTGTCATGGCATCCCAAGATGATTAACACACAGTCCCGTGCTCAAGTGCATTTTGTAGTTGAATATAATAATTTTTAAGTTTATTCTAGTTACTTAAATTTAAGAAGTGCTTTTAAAAGATGAAATACACTTGGATTCATGGAAGTGAGTAAAGAAAACAAGACCTCCCTTAATATAATAAAGGAGTACAACTTAAAATTGCTATTGCTAAGTGAATACACATGTATCGAGAAAAGAGCTAATATAGGGACAAGAGCTCAACAAAGCAATTATCTGATAAGGATGTGCACTAACAGTTTCACACTAAGATGCTGATTGAGGCATTACTTATCCTGGCAAAAAAATGGAGACAAGCTAAATGTCCAATAATTAGATTAGTTAGACAAAACATGTCACAGTCATACAAGGAAATACTATGTAGACATTTAAAATCAGTTTTAGAAGAATAAATAACACCTTAAGAAAACATTAATGAACAATATTGTTAAGGGGGAAATGTCCCAAAACAATAGGAGCAATAAAATTCCAATTGGAAGTATGAATAATATATGTCAAAATGCCAATGGTTATCACTAGATGGTAGAATCAGAAGTAATTTTAGTCTTTTGGGGGGCTTTTCTGCATGTTCTAAACAGTCTACCATAAACATTTCTGCTTTTGTACGGCATAAGTACCTATGTTTTTATGTGGAGCCCACATTACGATAATTTGCTATCATTAGTTGTTAGATAATTTGACAAGTCAGTTCCTATATTTTAATACAGCAGATAAATCCTGATTTTGTGGCTCTCAATAGCACAGTCCTTTCTTCTGGTAGATGAGAAGTGTCAGTGGGCACTAAATCTTGCTAATCATGAAAGCAAAGGGAGTGGTGGTCACAAGCGATACAATGGAAAGTGTAGGAATCCATGCTAGGGCTGCACTAAACTGCCCAACAAGCCCATGCCACTATGAATTGCTTCTAAGGCTGGAAAGTATGTTAACACATAGAAAATTGTTCTAGTGTGAACCCTCTTGTTCTTTCAGAGAAACCTAAGGGTTTGGGCAATGCTTTCTTCCCGTGATTTAAAGGCAATTCCAAAGAAGAGAAAAGTATATCCTGGCTTTCCCAGACTTCCTGATCACCAGTGTTAGCTGAAACTATTTTAATAACCACAGATTTGACTCATTAATTCACAAAATTATTGATATTTTAAAAATTTTATACCATTTTAATACCTATTGAAAACCATCTAGCCTGTTAAGAAGGGCAGGTAAGTAGTGTAGACAGTAACCGATAAGCCTGCAGTCACCTGGAAGTGGTGTTTCTATCTCACAAACATGGAAGTATGCTGTATCAGTGATACCCGAAAGCTTCTGTGTGAACCATCACATAAACGATGTCTGTCTCTCGTCCCGCGTACCAGTGTCCCCATGCCACCCGCATTTGGGACTATCTCTTTCCAATTCATCTGGAGACCAAGAATCCTACCACAGAACTGCCTGGCAAGTAATTCAGGAGATTGGGATGTGGGAGTGGTGCTCCATGTCTCTCAACTCAACTCCTGGAATAATCCTGATGAGGAAGGCAATCTTCCCTGCTTCTCACCTCCTCTTCCAGCTCAACTGCCTCTCTCCCTCTCCCGCCCCCAATCACCTCTTACCAAGCAGCAGCCTTCACTAAACTTGCAGGGCACCTGTCCTCAGGTGTAGGGTGGACTGTTACATTGAGGTGCAGAAGAGGGTTATGAGCAGCCCTTCAAAAAGGCTCTGTGCTCACAGCCCTCTAAACCACAGCAGCATCTACCCTGCAGCAAACCTCCAGGGGGAGAGGAGGAGCGTGCCCCTCAGAAGAAGGCTTCAGAATAGAGAGACTGTAGCTGGCAAGCATGTTGCATTGATCTAATGTCTATTGACAGAAACTCCAAAAGCAAAGCTCAATAAAATCGGTTTAGCTGGTGGGGATACACAGAGGATAAAATAAAAAAGTATTATAAGGGCTTGAAAAGGTTGACAAACACAGCAGCATTACAACTCAAATTGAACAAAAGAAAATCTAATAACTCATAGGGAATAAAATCATAACATGCACTGAGCAATCATTTAATAGCAATGTGGTATCTTTCTGTAAACCTTCAGTAATACCACTGGGTATAAGAACTCCAGGTAACATCTTCACAGCTCCCCAGTTCTTAACACTTCCTGAGACATCTTCTCTCTGGGGACTCAGCGGGGCTGAATCTATTTATTTGTTGATTTTTGAAAATGGGAAAACAGATTAAATGGTGTGATGTGTTGAATTGTTTCCTTCCAGACGATATACTAAAGTCCCAAAACCCAGTACCTCAGATTGTGATTATCTTTAGCAATAGGGCCATTGCAGATGTCATCAGGTTAGAATGAGGTCATATTGGGGTATCTTGGTACTTTAATCCAATATGATAGGTGTCCCTGTAAGACAAGGAGAGACATGGACTCACAGACACACAGAGGAGAAGCCATGTGACTCCAGAGGCAGGGATGGAAGTGCTGCATCTACAAACCAAGGAACAGCAAGCGCCAGCAGAGAGCATGGCATTGCCAGATCCCAGACTCTGATGTCCAGCCTCTAGAACTGTGAGACGATACATTTCTGTTGTCTTAAGCCACCCAGTTTGTGGTTCTTTGTTATTGCAGTCCCAGAAAACGGATTCAAACAGTAAAAAACTTGTGAGCAATTTTTCTCCAACAATTTATAATTAATGCAATCCATCTATCATGCAATTACTCCGAGAATTATGAGGAGTAACGGCAGCTGGTGAGCTTCCTGTGCATAAAGTACAAATGAGGCAAGTGTTTCATTATCAGAAATAAGAATAGTGAGATCCTCTGGTGATGACGTTCAAACAGATGGATGCCCACTCAGCAGAGATGCTGGAAACAATTTAAGATTTTTCTACCAAGGGCTGGACTCTAGAAACACCCTGAAATATCTCACCAAATTCTATGCCTCTGTCCAGGAGCTCCACCGACGAGAGGTGTGCAGAACCCACGTGGAATCAGCCCAAACCTTTCTGGTCATGTCTCAAAGAAACATACAAATGTTTGGCGGGTCGTGCCAGAAGGCCTGGCATATGCCCTAGTCATTTATATCATTTCCACCTGGGAAATATTCTAGGCCTCCGACATAGATCTTTTCCAAATGAACAGTCATGGATTGTGCACTTGCCATGTTCCAGATTCCGTGTTATTTTCCTTTTACACTTATAGTCATATTTAATATATGCAATTACTCTGGGATGTGCTGTGCTACTGTGACCAAGGTACTATGATAACAACCTTTCTAGAAAGACAATGCAGCTCCCCTCAAAAGCCATCCTGCATGGGTAGATAAATTATGCTCTGGTTCATGAGTCGCTTTGACTTTGACCCACATTGATGTTCACTTGCAGACACGAGCCAGCCTGGGATCTTATCCTAATGACTGCAGAGGGGGGCCAGGGAGAAGTTCCAATACCAGAAATTGGAGTGGTGCTGGCAGACCACATCTGGGACCTGCAGTGGTGGAGGATGCAGGACATTATTATTCAGTCTCCCTCATGTAGACTTTCCAGCAAGTACCCTGCAAACAGATGCTGTGCGGAATACACAGCGATCTAATTAAGGGCATGGGCTGTTTTTCTAAAAGGAAAAGCTATTATTATCCATTTTAATGGTAACTGCTTGGCTTGTGTAGGACATTTTAAGAATTTCTTACAAAATCAGAAGATACACATGATTTTTTTGTAAAACTATAGACAGTATAAAGAATCATGCAATTACTAACACCTGTGTTCCCACTTCCCCAGTTTAACAAGCAGCTGGCAGTTTCCCCTCCTCTGATGTAACTGCCAGGGTTTTAGCAGTATCCTGAAAAAGACTCTACTGTAAGTCTCCAAATATACAAGGCTGAGTTGACTAAAACCGGCCAAGACCTGTGGAAACTATAGAACAAAATGTGTCTCCATTCTTCTCATCTGGGAAACCTACCTACCCTCAGAAGTTCCAAAATCACAAGGTTTAAACACAAGGCTTCTGATGACCCAGCAGAACAGCCTTCGTCCTCATGTGACTTTGAGTTAGAGACCCCTCTGTCCACCCAGCCAATCTCTCTGAGGCCCATGGCCAGGTGCTCCGCCAGTGGGTTCTCCCATCCTGTATTCCAGCCCATTCTCCAAGCTCAGCAGTACCAGGTGCAGAAGTATTACTGGGAGTAAAGGTGAAACCCTGGAATAACAGAAGCCCCAAACCCAGAGCATGTCTCTACTGGGTGCTGATCATTTGCATGCCGGAAGTAGAATCATTCACAAACACTGACAAAATTCTACCCAGAATGGCACAGAAACAGAGCTCCACATATACCATGAGAGCTCTTGGACTGGGACTTTCCAAAAGGCTCCATAATCATGCTACTGGGACCAGCTTTTCCCATTGGAGCTGTAGCCTGCCAACACTAGGACCAGTAAAAATACCCTATAGCCTTCAGTAGTTACATTTTCTCAGGATAATCATTCTTTCAAATACCCTTCTGTCTGTTGAGCATTCTAGAAGATAAAAGATACATCATGAATATTTGCTTTCAGAAAAAGGAGTCTATTCCTGTGATCTGATGGCTAAGAAAGTATTCCGTTTTTAAGTTTAGTTTAAAATGATCAGTATTACTAATATGGCCATCGATTAATTGGTCATAGATACTTAAAATACTTTTCGTTAATGTTGCTGATGTTACAACATTTAACCTGTGTCCATCAACTGATGATGGATAAGTAAAATGTGGTATATCCATATAATAGAATATTATTCAGCCATTAAAAGGAAATGAAATACTGATAGGAGCAGAAACAAAAGGCCACATATTATATGATTCCATTTATATGATATATACTGAATAGGCAAATCCCTAAAGAGAAAAAGCACATTAGTGGTTGCCAGGTGCTGACAGAAGGCATGGGGAGTGCCTGCTTAATGGGTTAGGGCAGTGGTCGCTAAACCGCTGCTCATGAGCCACATGTGGCTCTTTGGCCCCTTGAGTGTTCTAATGCCACTTCTTCAAAATAGACTCATCCAGGCCGAAAACTGACTTCTGATCATGGGCCACGAAGTTTCAATTGCACTGCACGTGTGTGCCCGCATGTGGTATTCTGTGGAAGAGCCACACTCAAGGGGCCAAAGAGCCGCATGTGGCTCTCGAGCCGCGGTTTGCCGACCAGTGGTTAGGGGTTTCCTCTTGGGGTGATGAAAAGTTCTGATTTAGATTGTGGTAATGGTCACACACATTATGACTGTATTTAATGCTACCAAATTGCATACTTTAAGATGGCTAAAATAGTCAATTTTACATTCCAAAAAAAAAAAAAAAAAAAGATTTAACATATATCTATGTTCTTTGGTATGTTACATGAAATACATAATAAACTGTTTAATGAAAATATTTGCAAATGGGTGAAATGTGCGTGTAAGTGGAATGTAAGAACCTCCACACTGAGCACACACTCAGTGGCTGAAATTGCCACTGATACCCAACTACTGGGACCAGATAGCTGCACTCCTCCTCACCTGACAATCCCCTCAACTTCTCTTGTTCTCTCCACCTCCACATCCAGCAAAAAACAGGTCCGAAGTTAAATTGCTAGTCACAGTTTGCAATCAAACACCATTTAGAAGGACAAACAGCGCTTGTTCCTAATGTATTCTAGGGACTTGATATTCTGAGAGCACAGGATGAATTCTTCACACAATTGAATTCTTTAGGGTCTGTCTTCTAGACCATTTTGTTGGCTTAAAATGCACCATTGCTCAAGCGTTGTGAAGTCTGCTGGTGTGCCTGATGGAGGAAGAAGGGCAATGGAGTTCACTGTGCTGAGATTTTTCTTTTCTTTAAATCACTTAAATTTCAAACTACATCTTTTACTTCTTTCAACAACAGCAAGCCTTAGCATCACTTGCTTCTCTGTGCCGAGGAATGAAGACTAGCAATCTTAATACAAGACATTAACTCAACTGAGCTGGCTGGGCAGAGGAATAGATCTTCAAAACTGCAGTGGCAAGACCTTGTCTGAGTTCCCTCAAGTCACAATACAACACAGTAATTATTATATTGAACCAATAGCATTTAAGACGTAAATATATCTATGCAGAAACCAATTGCAGCGACTCCTCAAATAGATGACTTAAGGAACCACTCACTCAGCTGATGGGCCCTGGTGCTAAAGGTCAAAATAATAGGTTAGATTAGAAAGAAGTGCCCAGATGCAGAGCAATCACTAACACCTCAGAATTGCTTATTAGAGCTGTGATGGCTCTTATTTCACATGCGAAGAAAACTACATTAGCAACCAGATGGTGGGTTTTTTCTCCTGCTGGACTTCCTAGGGTTTCCAAAGACTCTCGCCTAAATTAGTTCACTTTCTCTGGCCAGCCTAATGAGGTTCCAGCTAGCTGACAAGTCTGAGTACAAGGAAAAATGGATCCCAACAGATAAGCACCAAGTCTTTATTGGTTTTAATAAGAACAGAGGAGAAAGAAAAAGAACAGCTTAGACTTCAATATAATTGGTACCTTTGAATCTCATTTTCTTAACCCATGAAAAAATAAAATCCTAGGTCTGGGAGGGATACCAGAGGTCAGCTGTTCAACATGCTGGATTTGTTATCTGCAGTTATACAACAAATTATTCCAAAACGTAGTAGCTTGAAATGGCAGACTTTATTATCTCACCGCTTCTATAGTTCAGGAATCCAGGTGCAGTTCACCTGGCTCCTCTGCCTCTCACAGGCTGTAATCCCAGTATTGGCCAGGTCTGCAGTCATCTGAAGGCTGGAGTGGGGAAGGATCTGCTTCCACATCCACTCCAGACATTGTTGGCAGGCGTCAGCTCCCCCTGGGCTGCTGGGCTGTTGGACCGAGGGCCTCAATTCCTCACGAGCTGATGACCACAGGCCTTACTCCATTCCTCACCACGTGAGCCTCTCTGTCTACCAGTTCACAATATGGCAGCGGACTTCACCAAGCAAGCAAAGGAGAGGGCAAGAGAGGAAGTGTGAATCAAACAAAAGTCACATTCTTTTGCAAACTAATATCAGAAGCAATATCCCACTTTTCCTGTTTATTAGAAGTCACGAAGTCCATCTCACACTTAGGTGGGGCAAATTACACAGGGCATGCATACTAAGAGGTGGGGTCATTAGTGCTATCTCAGAGGCTGCCTGCCACCTGTAAACAGCAGATACTTCTGTCTTCTCTGCGGAGTCCTTACCAGCCTATGCTTTAACTTCTGCCACGAGGAGCTAACACACTCTCTTGGGGTGCCCACCTCATTTTCTATTTCAAAATCTGAACTACTTAAACAGTTCTCATAGTTAACTGGCTTGCCACTGCTTGGACCCTGAGATTCCATTAAGTACCCAGAAATGGTTAAGAGATACTTGAGTTCAGATATTTGTAGAGGAGAGGTTTAGAAATGGTAATTTTGCTGATGAGGTCAAATCTGGGAAGAGAAGCCATTCAGTTATAAGGGGAAGTGCTCTCACAACCACTGTCAGCAATCGCAAGCCCCTTGAGTATGAGGGGCAGCTGGGTGAGGGGAGGGCAAGCACCATACAAACCCCGCAGCCAAGCCCCTCCCCCCCAAATCAGCCCTGTTCTGGATTTTCCAGACCACTTTGCAAATGCACATGGGTTTGTCTGCTTGTTCTTTTTCTTCTTTTTAAAAAAATATATTTCATTGATTTTTTTTTTTTTTTTTTTTTTTTTTTTACAGAGAGAAAGAGAGATGGATAGAGAGTTAGAAACATCAATGAGAGAGAAACATCAATCAGCTGCCCTGCACACCCCCCACTGGGAATGTGCCCGCAACCAAGGTAGTATGTGCCCTTGGCCAGAATCGAACTCGGGACCCTTCAGTCCGCAGGCCGACACTCTGTTCACTGAGCCAAATCGGTTTTTTGGCTGTCTGCTTGTTCTTAAAGCTACTGAAGTCGCTTAAACCACTCTGGACTGTGCTGTCCTTACAGAGGTTCTCAGGAAAGGTGCCAAGAATAGTTGCCTGGTTCTGAAGCACCCAGCACCCCAGAGCAATCAGTAAACAGGGAGACAGCTCTGGGGACGAGTGGGGTAAGGACTTTCAATCAATCAGGAAAAAACAAAAACAAAATCAAAGGCCAAATGATCACAACCAAAACGAGGGCACAGTCACATGGTGAGCCTCAGAGGCCTTGAATTCCCAAGAGGATGGGTTGCTGGTCAGGATGGGGTGGATACGCGTACCTGTGGAATGGAGACAGGCAGCCAGAAGGGCAAGAGAGGGCCTGTGCTCCAAATGCACCCTATTCGTCCCATGTCAATGGTCCTATCAAATATTTCTTAACACAGACACATTTAAAATGGAGAATGCAGGTGGGAGATGGGTTGGGGTGGGGAGGAGAGGGAAGACTAAAGAGAATCTCCCCATGAGCTTATTTCTCATTCCACCTCTTGTATGGTGTCAGAATTCTGTGAACTGCGTCCTGAGGCCGGAGTGGACAGTAACATGACTCACTCGCTTAGAGTGCGTGTGGCTAAAAGCTAACAAACTTTTAAAAATTCATCTAATGCGTTAGTAAGAATTGACTCAGGCAGACAAGGGCTTGAGATGGAAAACTGTAGCACTTGCAACCTGAGAGCAGCGAAAATACCACCTGAGTCCAACTCCTGGAAAGATTATTTTCGATCAGAACAATGTATGACGGTTGCTTGTGGATGTGCTAACTGGTTTCTGTCACTTTCCCTTTGTAGTGTCTCTTTCTGCGGTTCACACTCTTCTCAGGAGTGAACTGTGACCGGACCTCTCGTCTCCATTCTGTGGGGTTGCCCTGAGCTGCCGGGGTGACTGACGGTCAGCACCCAGCTTCCATTTTTGTGTTTGGCTGAATCATAAAGATAAGTAACAAGAACCACTCCGGTGGCTGTCCCAATACCCTGTAGCGCATTCATGGTGCTCCTTTGGTCTCAAATGCCGAGTCACCAGTAGACAATGATCACAAATCATCACGGGACTGCTGAGGGCGCACAAGGGTGTGTTTCTCCAAGATACCCAGCTGAGAACCAGTCAGCTTTTGCCCTTTAGAGATACATAAATGGTAGCGTGTGCAGGGATATAACAAACGTGAACCCGAACTTGCACTTAGGCTCCAGTGGTGCTTTTTAACAAATCTAAAGTTGTCTGGGAGTGCAGAATGATTTGCAAATAAACCTAAATTAACACGAGCTGTAGACTGAGGTTTCCAGAATCCAAGGGGCCTCCAGGCCAGCCAACTGTCATCTCCCGTCAAAAGGGCCAATCTACATCCATACCATCCACCCTGCAGAGCAGGTCTGCCATATAGGTCAAAAAATGCAAAAAACAGAAAATTCTGTTTCAAGTTTGAATTTATAGGAAAATTAAGGTGCCTTCAACCAGTCCAATCTTCACTCGTCTACAACTTCAATTTTTCTTTTATGAGCACCATGCTCTGGTTCACAAGTAACTAATGAAAATAAAGCATTTTATACTTTTTGAAACGTATTTGCTTTTTAAATGAAGAACCTATCAGCAAACAAGGAGAAGGGGGTCACAAAATGGTTTCTTCTTCATTTTTCCCCCACTAGAAGAAGGTGTGTGGTGGGCTTCTCCAAAGAGGGGCTGAATAAATCCTCCACGTGGTTCATCAGCTGGTTTCTCGTGCAATTCGAGATTATAATAAATCTGATCTGTGCTTCTGTTCCTGCCTGACTTAGTCAGTTACTAATTGTAATTGACTAAACACCAGGCATCACCTCACACATGTCAACACTCATTTTTATCACCATCTCAGATCCATTGTGTTCTACAGAGAAGCATGGCGGGAAATGTTCAATGAGTCACCAAAACATGGCAGACCTGAGGTCGATCTCATGATCCAGAATATGAAGCCAGATGGTCCAAGGGCCAGGGCACAGGAGCAGGGAGCTGAGGTCAAGCAGGCGCCGCAGGATGAATGAATGAGGTCACTGAAAAGAGCTGCTGTGACTAAACGTTTTTAGTGATGAGTGAGCACCGTTCCTCTGAAGAGCCAGAATTGGGCCATTTATGAGGTGAGGAGGTGTTAAAACAGGTTTGATCTCACACATTGGCCAACCACACACACCCCCTCTGAACATCTTCATTTCTCATGTCTCTGGCCTTTCTAAGTCCCACCCTTGCAGTTCATTGCTTTGGGGGATGAGGGAAGGAGGGGTATGAGACAATCTAACCACGTCACTATCAAACAGGATCTTCTTGAGAAGCTGGCATGGAGAGAGGTTAAGTATCTTGGCAAAGAATCTTCTGTATTCAAAAGGCAGATAACAACTAGACCCGAGGACTTCTGATTCCTAATCCGGTGCTTTTTCCAAGGCTATCTAACTATCTTTACTAGTATGTGCACACTGTTAGGATACAACGTTTCTTCCCATGGCCTTTTGGTGACAAATATGAGATTGTGTCATGTAGGAGCATCTTCAAACCTAGGCCCAGGAAACACTATTGAGTAGAGTTCTATGAACCGGGGACTACTTGAAGACCTAGAAAGAGAAAGGCAACTAAGAGATTGTCCTTGCGATCAAGAAGCTTGCTCTGAGGGGCAAGACACCCCTTAACCACCCCTGCACGAAGATACATTTTCATACATTCTCCACAGCACCCAGTTTCCTTGGCTTCTCTTGAACTGCCATGTGGTTAACCCTTCCACTACAAGAAGCCTCGTTATTTATGAGCTTAGGTCTCTTTTCCTCCACCCCGTCCCCTCCCCAGCTCACTTAGAAGCGCACTGGGCCCAGCCGACAACCTTTGTCTCAAATCTCTGCAAGAGGGAAGAGGCTGTTAGCAGAGCCTGTCCCCATCCCCATGAATTCGCCAGGACAGATTTCTTCTCTCGACACTGTATTTATTACTGGGGCGTGAAACACAAATCTGCAGATGCCTTTTCCACTTGCCTGCTGCTAAGAGCCTGCTCAATAATTTAGCGCTCTCGCCCTTAAGGACATTTGGTTTCTGTTGGCTGTTGCATAAGACAGTGCAGATGAGTTCTGAGGTCTCCCGGATCCCTCCCACCCTCGCTGCCTCCCTTGCAGTGAGTTGGCTTTTGCCAATGTTGGTTTGCAGCTGCAGTAGCAGCAAGCAGCTCCTTAACTCTTGGGCAGCCACAGCCATTACTGCTCTTTCACAGACACAGTACTGTTCTCTCTCCCCATTCAATTATCACAGCAAATGGATGGTTACTTACAAAAAAACATAAAAAAACAAAACAAAACAAAAAAAGCTGTCACAATAGGAGGCTAAACACTGGCAACAGATAAAACAAAAGGAGGCACCAAGCTCTTTAATTAAGGTTCAGGAAGGCATGTGGATCTAGCTTTCAGTTACCCTGCTGTGCCTCTGCCTGATTAGCTACAATGCATCTGCTCGGTTTCCTGGTATCCATCTGCACTGCTACAGAGAAATGTATTCGGCCGCCCTGATCCTCAATAAGATGGCTCACAGGCAGCAGCTGTAGGTAGAATAATGGTTATGCATGTCGACACAGTGTGTCTTGCTGTGCTGACATGCAAGATCACTCCACCTTACACGTACCTGGGAGTAACCCATATGCACACAGCCGGCCCCAGATGGAATGCTTACTCCCAGGCAACCTAAAGTCTTAGGATGACTGGTTTTGTTGCTGTAGGGTTTAAAGCTGGAAATATGCCTCATCGCACCCTTTTCATAAGGCCCACCTATCTGTTCTTCCATGACTCAGGCCACAGAATTCCTCCTTGAATAGATTAAAAGGACCATGAAAATTTGGACGTATCTGCACATGACAACATAAGGGACTTTTCGTTTCGATGTGTCATGAACATGCGTCTGTCTGTGTGCACAAGGGTTCTTTCTCATCAAGAAAAGAGCAGCCCAGACTGAAGCGGCCACAAGTCAGCGCTGTGTGGACAGAGCCTTCTGTGCAATGAAAGTGACGTCAGCCCCGTGTGATTTTAGTTTCCCCAATATGCTTATTTGCCTTGTTTATAAAAATTCTTTAGCACAATGTGAATCCTAAATTCTTTACTAATGTGTCATTTTGTAATTCAATTACACTAATTCCATAAATTCAGATCCATAGGATTTGAATCAGCTGAGCTGACCCTATAATCAGCTGAGATGACTCAGATATCTGAAACTTGAAAGTTTTTCCTAAAACTGGTGAAATCTAAATAAAATCTGGAGTGTAGTTAATAGTATTGTATCAGTGTTGGTTTGTTAGGTTGGACAAATGTCCGGTAATAATGCAAAAGGTTACCATTAGAGGGAACTGGGTGAAGGGTGTATAACAACTTTCTGTATTATCTTTGCAAGTTTTCTACAAATCTACAATTATTCCAAAATAAAATATGCATTTAAAAATTAAAAATATATATATTTTCTTCAGTTGAGTGTAAATACAAGCAACATTTAGTTTAAACTGGGTGTTACAGCTTTCAGATTTGACAAGGTAATAGAGAGACATGGGTGAAAATTCTGCAGCAGTCAGGAATTTAATGTCCATTCTCATTGGATCAATTCGTCAAAGCCTGGACACTTTGTCTTTCCACTGTCTTAGGAAGGACCTCAGCTGTAGAAGAATTTCTCATTCTTTGGAGAATTCCAGATTGCATTCCTTGAACTAGGAGGACAGTAATCAGTATAAAATGCCAGGGATAAGATAAACTGCAGGAGGAATTTTCCTTATACAAAATGACCAAACTAGGAAACCTAGGTGCAACGCTTTGTAAAATCTGAGAGCTTATTGGCAAGCATGGACCAAGAATTGCTTGTCACTGCATGCTAGATTTCCCACTACTTGTTCGCACTAGCATATCAATTAGTGTTCAGTTTGGTGCAATTATCATCAGCCTCCTCCTCCCTCCCTCTTACCCCCTCCCCCCCCCCCCCACACACACTTAACCACCTTATGGAACTCATAGTGGTAGCTCCAAAAGAGACTTAGAAATGGCCTGACCCATTTTCCCTCTGGGGCCCAGAGGTAGATTTTCAATTAAAGGAGGAACACAGGCAGAAGTACTCTGAATAAATTGCTGCATAATTATAAGGTATAATTACTAATAATATCATGGCCAGCCACTTGTCCAAGATCACCCAGCTGCTTAGACCATAGAAGATTCTAAACTCCAAAGAGCCTGGCCTGGGTCTTTGTAATTTAATTATGGACAGGACCGAATCCCACATGAGGAAGTGTTTAATAAATAGTCAACCCAGGGCAGTGTGGGCGCTTTAATCCCAAGCCAGCACGGGCTCACTTTCTTCTTCGGGAAGAGCGCAGCCCGAGGAGAGAGCGTTGTTTACCAGTTTGCGGAGGGAGCTCAGGAAGCCTGCGCTTATTCCTGGGGGAAGATAATGTAACTGTGATAAGCTGCTGTGTCACATCAATTTAAAAGTAATTTTTCTGAATTAAGAGAAAATTGAGTGGGGAAAATGCTTCCTTTTGGAAATGTAATTCCCAGCGGAGTATTTATGCTGGTACTCTTCACAAGTACGCAAGCAATAAGCTGCTTCGAGAGCCAAGGACATCAACCAGGACAGGGAGAAGTCAATCTTAAGGCAGTCAGTCATCTTCCTCCCGGTCTTACCCTTCTCCCCACCCTGCCCCCCCCTCCTCCTGATCTCACCCAAACCCAAGCCAACTCCTTTAAAAACAGATAAGCATAAAATAATCAAGTTCCATGCTGAATATCAACAAAACCCATGGTGATGAATGGGAATAAGGAGAACATTTCATTTCATATTTAAAATGTTAAATTGGGTGCTTATAATTCCCCTGATTTAGCTTTTTTAATTAAAAAATTCAAGCTTTACTCAACATTTGCATATTCATGCCTCTATAATGTGCACTGATTGCATTAAAGGCAGAGAAAAAGCATGTAAGTGCAGCACAAATCTAGTTACTCATCAAGTGCACCATCTATGTGTGCATAGATAAATATTTCCAAACAAATTAGCATACACCCGGCACAGGTGCTCTGGCCCCACAGCTCCAACCAGCTATTTCAATCCTACTTTTCCTTCCATCAAGTTTCAAGAGCAAGAGCATCAGTTTAGAAATCTTATAATCTGCAGAATTAGTGGGTCCCTTTGCCAAAGTCACCGATCAGTGACTAACTTCTACCAGCAATAGCCAGGTGTGGGCGGGGGGACATTCAACTGCACACTTTATTAAAAACCAAGAGGACAGCTTCCATCAGTCAACAGACCCTCCCAGGGATTGTGTTTGTTAGTCATAGAAGGGGCAGTCCCCGTGACTGAGGAGTAAATATCACTGACCAAGCATAGGAGACACTTTTAATAGCCCACCAATAGCCAGTCCCCCCTGGCTTCTTAATGAAATAATTATGACTACGTTTGGAGGTACAGCATGCCCAGCTCTTAGAAGTAGGCCATGTTTTGTCTAGCTAGATGTAAAAATAAAAATAAAAAAAATAAAACAAACCCTACCCCTGGGTCAAATCTAGCTCCACCACCTGATTTTATAAATAGAATTTACATGTCCACTCTTTTACCTGTTACCTATGGCTGCTTTCACAGTCCAAGAACAGGTTTAAGTAGCTGCCACAGAGACTATATGACCTGCAAAGCTTTAAATACTTACTACTTGGCACTTTACATAAAACATTTGCCAACCCTGGTCCAAGCCAACTGCAGCCAACTTCCCAGCTTCCCTTGCAGCTAGGAAGATGTTACCAAGGGCTACTTTGGGATAACAGAATAAGTAATACATACAGTCACTGAAATAAGAATCATGAAGAAAAGCAGATTTGGGGAGTGGAGTACAGGAGGGAAGATGTAAGGGCAGGACATTTGAATATGTGATTTGAGGTACTTTTGGTGAAGCCAAGTAAACACTTCAATATTCAAGTCTAGATTGAAGACCTCTGCGGGGGCCTGATGTGGCAGGGATCTCTCTTTGCCGTGTCCCGCACAGAAAGAGAGATGAATGAACCGGTTCTAAGTGGAGGCAGCCAGGGATTGAGAAATAATAGAAATAAAGAGAGAAGACAGAGATAGATTTCAAGCTGGGAGCTGGGTGGGCCGCCATCCTGTCTGCTGGAGAGGCAGGAAGATGACGACGACCCCTCCCAGTGCATTATTTTATACCCCAATACCAGAAAGTAACACCAACTTATTTGCATTCTTAAGTAGGCCCTAGCATGCCTGGATTTACATATCTAGTCCCGCCTCTGCCTACACCTGGGCTGATATGAAGGCCAAGCTGACAACATGTACGCCATCTTGGGGAAGCATGTCCCCAAGGCATGGCTCTGCCTACGCCTTGAGTTCAACTGACGATAATTAAGGAAAATTGCCCATGTGCCTTCCCAGGCGGCCCTCTACAGACCTCTAAGGTCGACTGCTTCTTTAACTCAAACAGACTCTTCTTGGATCTTACTCCTTGCAAATTGTTATCTCTAATAAATCCCCTTGACCACTACTTCCTTATAACTCCTTCCTAACTTTGTTTCTATGGCACTACTACCTTTCACTGCTCCTTCTCTCTTTTGCCTGCCCATATTTGTCCTTCCTCCCTAAAGTGGGAAATTCCTTTAGTATTTATCATCAAGTTTTTTTTACCGTCCTCAATATTGTCTCACTGAACATTTTTTCATCAGTCTCATAACTTTAAGTAAATAGCTCCCAGATTGGCATTTCTAGCCTAGGCTTTTCTCTAGCTCTTGGCCCATTGTTAACTGTTTTGAATCCCTAAATAGGTGCCAAGTTGGCAAATCAAGCTCTATGCACTTAAAATATTTATTTCTCTTCCCCCAAACAGAGAAAAGGCATAGAGTGTGAAATTGCTTGTTTTGAGTCCTGATTTTGAGCCTTACTTAGCTGTGTGACCTGTAGCAAATTTCTTCATTTCTCTGAACCACAGTTTCACCATTTCCATGTAATTCAAAAGAGGTGCAAAGTCCCATTCATGGGTGTACACAAGAGGAAACTGCTGATGTGGAATAAATGGTGAGGGAAAGCTGGGAAGGCTTTGAGAAGATGATAGTATTTGAGCTTGAAAAGTGTGGTACCTTCAGGGATGCGTGCCCTTCTTTTAGAGAGCCCATGTGATTTAAATATGAGAGTGCACATGGCTGAGCACACCCTGGCTTTGGCCTCCTGCTGGGGAGGAGAGAACTGCGGACCATCTTTGCTTTGGTCCCATGCTCCCAGAGGCAGTGCACTCTGGCTCAGTTCCAGCCGCTGCGCCCCTGTACATAGCCTGTGGGAACTGGTTGGTGTGTATCAGACTCCCTTTATCCTCTGGCCGTTCCTGAAACCTGGGGTTCCCAGTTAGCTCAGATTTTATCTTAGGTTTGCATCTGTTTTTCTTAGGTTTTAACTTTTCCGATTTAAAAAAACAACAACACATAAAACAAAACAAAAACAAAACAAAAAACACATCCACCAACAATAACAACTGTAAATGAGCTATATAGAGAGGCAGACGTTTAGAGTGGGTTTGCATCAGGTAAATCCGAAAATACAGACAGAACCCTGGGAGAGACTCTCAGGGGTGTGCACCCAGGCAGCGGCCAGGACGCCACACCCGGCCCTTCCCTGCGGTGGTGTAGCTCCTGCTGCTCACCCGGAGATGCTGAGCTGAAAAGGAAATGGAAATAAGCTTCTGTGTTCTATACTACACTTCTATTTAGTATTTGCCGAAGAGCTTTGTGCTTCCACATCTGACCCGAGATGAATCCTGTCCAAAAGAAAGCCTTTTTCTGACTTCACAGACACTCAAGGGCCAGATTCAGAATGCTTTATTCATCTCCCTTTTAAAAATCTTTTCAAGGGGCTATCGTTTCAGAGACCTATGATGTGGTCCATCTATTCCTCCTCCTCCTAAACATGATCTGAGAAAGAACTAGATCAGAGAAAGAAAAAAACAAACAAATAAACAATTGCCAAGCCAGCATAGTTCTGAGAAGCAGAAAGTAGAGATGGAATTCCTTGGCATTCTCACTGGACGGATGCTGTAGGATTGGGAGCTGCCCAGGAAGACTGAGTTAACACAGAAGCCAAACTCCTCTCCCAGGGTCTTAGGGCAGAGTCCTTTCTTTGTAGTGATGAGTGGATAGCTCTGCCAGTTAGTGTGGGGCCGCAGGCCTGGCATTTGAACAGAAAGCGAGGCCAATCCTAAATGAAATCAAACTGTGAATAAAGAAGGATTAAAATAAAAATCGACAGCATCGCTCACAGAGCTAGTGCATGGCTCGGCTGCTCGAAAGTTGCTGCCATGATACGTCTTGGATATGAGACAAGAAAAATCGCCTAGATGGCGATTGGCTGAGGAGGTTGTGAGAAGTGCGTTTGTCTGCACTTTGCTGTGCCTATGCGGCTGGGTAGGTAAGAGGGGCGAGTGAGAATGTTGACAGGCTGATAAGTTTCTTTGAAAACAGCCTGTAAAGGCTGCCAAGAATGCAGGAAGCTTAATGTTACAATCCAAAAGCTCTACTCCTCATGCTCTATCGAACTCAGCAAGATGATTTTAAAATAACTATTTCAGAAAAGACATTGCATTAGGAATCTGGAACTCTGAGCTCCAACCCTGCCTTTGATAACTTGTTGCATGACCTTGACTAAATGCTTCACTTCTCCAGCCGCATGTGTCTAAAGGGCATTTTCTGCCTAGAGGGGTGAGGACAGGCAGTGGTAGGAGACTGGAGAGGGGGTTGGCTGGGAGAGATGAGACTTGGTTCCTGGGATCCTGGGCCTAGGCTGGAAGGCCTGGTGCCCAGAGAACAAAGAACACAGAGCAGGACTCAGCCAACATGCTCCAAAGACGTGTTAGCTTATTGCTCATCATCTCAGCTGAAAGAGTTCCACCTTTAGTGGCTTGAATAGTGGCTTTCCAAAAGATACGCTCAAGGGTTAAGCACTAGAACTTGTTAATGTGATCATCTTTGGAGGAAATATCTTTGCAGATATAGTTTAAGGGACTCAAAATCAGATTATCTTGGACTTGGCTTGGCCCTAATTGTAATGATAAGGGTTTTTATAAGAAAAAAGCAGAGAAAGGTTTGAGACATTCACACACACAGGGGAGAAGGCCATGTGAAGACAGAGGGAGAGACTGGATTCTGCAACCCTGAGCCAAGGACACCTGGAGCTCCAGGAGCTGGAACAGGTGTGGAAGGTGCCCCCATAGAGACTTCAGAGGGAGGGCAGCCCTGCCAGCACGACTTGAGGCTCTTGGCCACCAGAACGGAGAGACACTACGTTTCTGTTATTTTAAGCCCATAGCTCACAGTGATTTGTCCCAGCAGACCAGGAAACCAATATAACATCCTATGTACAGGACAGCCTAGCATCCCTTTAAAAAGACTTACTTCCCTTAAAATCTTGAAGATGTTCATTTAAACCAGTTTTGAGCCCCAATTTAAATATATATATATCTATTGTATATATCTATATATCTATTGGGTCGGCAGCTAAGTAATTGCGAGTTTCACACATATATGGCTTCAGTTGAATTTTTAGGTTTGCAGACGTAGTACAAATGTAAAACACATTTTGTTATTTGATAGTTGGCTATTCAGCTGTTAATCAGTAAAAAAAGTTTTTTGATCTGTTTTGTAGTTTTCGTTTGGCGTTCGTTGAAAAACGGAAAATCAAAAGGAACATTTTCGTCATATTTTGCTTTTTTATTTCCGCAAAGGGAAAACGCATCGCAAGCTCATAAAAAGTTATGTGCTGTTTATGGTGACGAAGCCTTAAAAGAACGGCAGTGTCAAAATTGGTTTGCCAAATTTCATTCTGGTGATTTTTCACTCAAAGATGAAAAACGCTCTGGTCGTCCAGTTGAAGTTGATGACGCCCTAATCAAAGCAATAATCAATTCAGACTGTCACAGTACAACACGTGAGATTGCAGAGAAGCTTCATGTATCACATACATGCATTGAAAATCACTTAAAACAACTTGGCTATGTTCAAAAACTCGGTACATGGGTTCCTCAGGAACTGAAAGAATCACAGTTAACGCAACGCATTAGCGGCTGCGATTTGCTAAAGAAACGTAATGAAAATGATCCATTTTTAAAACGACTGATAACTGGCGATGAAAAATGGGTTGTTTACAACAATATCAAGCGGAAAAGATCGTGGAGCAGGCCAGGTGAACCAACTCAAACAACATCAAAAGCTGATATTCATCAAAAGAAGGTTTTGTTATCAGTTTGGTGGGATTACAAAGGAATTGTCTACTTTGAACTCTTACCACCCAACCGAACGATCAATTCTGATGTCTACATTGAACAACTAACGAAATTAAACAATGCAGTTGAAGAAAAGCGGCCCGAATTGACAAATCGAAAAGGTGTTGTATTCCATCATGACAATGCAAGGCCACACACATCTTTGGTCACTCGGCAAAAATTAATGGAGCTTGGTTGGGATGTTTTGCCACATCCACCATATAGTCCTGACCTTGCACCATCTGATTACTTTTTGTTTCGATCTTTACAAAACTCCTTGAATGGTAAAAATTTCAATAATGATGATGATGTCAAATCGTACCTGATTCAGTTTTTTGCTAATAAAAACCAGAAGTTTTTTGAACGTGGGATTATGATGCTTCCTGAAAGATGGCAAAAGGTCATTGATCAAAATGGGCAATACATTACAGAATAAAGTTATTTAGTTCCATGAAAAAATTGTCTTTGATTTTTTTAAAATCCGCAATTACTTAGTTGCCGACCCAATATATATCTATATCTATATCTATATCTATATCTATATCTATATCTATATCTATATCTATATCTATATCTATATCTATATCTATATCTATATCTATATCTATATCTATATCTATATCTATATCTATATCTATATCTATATCTATATCTATATCTATATAATTAAAACTGCCACATTATGACCAATTATGAGGGTACTGTAGGACTCCTATAGGTCAGTATTACTACCCATCCTTCACATGAGTGTGAGATTCATCAAGTCTCATTCATGACTTTGATTCAGTAATGCAACACATATCTTCTGAGCCCCTATGGTTGGCCCTGCCTAATTGATGTGACCACCCCACACTCTCACCCAATTGCCCCCTTGCTACCCATGATATGATTTACAAAAGCACTTGGCAGGTATGTGACAGAGGTAGGGGAAATGAGTGTGGCCCTAGTGTAACTTGAAGTTAACTGGTTGATGAGCAATGCAAGAAGGGGGGGGGGGGGGAGGAGAGAGAGAGAGAGAGAGAGAGAGAGAGAGAGAGAGAGAGAGAGAGAGACTGCAGTGTGAAGTTGCAAATAAAGATGTTTCAATTTGTCCTGAAAGCTGATATAATTATTGATGTAAATTGCCCACTAGGCTTTCATTACTGAACTCACTCTCTGTGATTCAGGACCAAGAGAACGTCAGCAGAGACCTTCATTCAGGTAGAACAGTTTTTACAGAAAGTTCTTGGGAGAGAGTACTGAGAAGAATCACATGTGGTTCACAATTTAATTGAACTATCATGGTTTGAGAAAAGGGAACTACAGAGACACTTTTAGAGGCATTTTCCTTCACCATAGAAACAAGTCATTGCAATGTTTTATGTCAATTATATATCAGTAAAGCTGGGGAGAAAAACAACAATCTCATTCATGTCCTCTGTCCTTGTGGCCTAATTGCCTCCACAAAGCCCAACCTCCAAATGCCATCAGCATATGAATCTCAGGAGCCACATTCAGACCCTCCCTAGCAGGGAACAAGGCTGAAAACAGAGGAATTACACCCTGAAATATGTCTCGCATAGGGATCAATCTTGTCTGGGTGTCCATGGTGCCAATCGGTGGTATGCCATCTGTAGGTGGAAGGCTGTTTGCTAAGCCACACAGGGTTAAAGAAGAATGAAGCACCAGCTGAAAGCCCTTTCCTTGCTGCACCTCCATCCAATGCCCTGTCCCACATTCGAGTGACAATTGAGTTCTAGAAAAATAAACAAAGTGCTGGGCCCTCTGTCCCAAGCCTCCTGCCCTAAGGGTCTGGTCATTTATGTATGACCAGACTTCCTGCGGTTCCTCCTGCTAGACCCTCTCACTAACGCCCAATGAGTACCCTAAGCTGGGCCTCCCCTTATCTTTTATGTAAACAGATCTGAAGGGTAATAAAAGAAAGATGTTGGCTTTTATGGCTCATAAAGCTGCTCACAGATAGCCAGCTTAGCGCCATTAACTGTACAGTTCAACACGTCTTTCACACCTCGGCCAGCCTAAATTCAATCGCCCATGATGAACCTAAAAGAGGCTGTAATGGGAAGAGGCATGCTTGTAAGTCATAGGTTTGTGTCCCACATCCCAAACCTGGCACCTTTTGAAAATGACAAGGGTTGCCTTTTTTTTTTTTTTTTTTTTTTTAAATATATTTTATTGATTTTTGTACAGAGAGGAAGGGAGAGAGATAGAGAGTTAGAAACATCAATGAGAGAGAGTCACGGATCAGCTGCCTCTTGCACACCCCCTACTGGGGATATGCCCGAAACCAAGGTACATGCCCTTGACAAGAATCGATCCCGGGGCCCTTCAGTCCCCAAGCCGACGCTCTATCCATTGAGCCAAACCAGACCCGGCAAGGGTTGCCTTTTGAGTGTCACCCCAGAGGAGCTGTGGAGATTTGTGTCTTCTGAGAGTGAAAGGAAACTGTGGGGCTGACAGAGTACCTCTTGGCTTCTGTTTATTCATTTGTAAAATAATAGGGTCAGAATAGTTGTCATTCAGTCCTTTCTGGCTCTTACACTCTACGATTCTGCTAGTGCTGAAGGTTCCATGGGCTTACCCAATCCTTCCCAACTCCAGATGGAGGGGGATTGGCCCAAATACTCCAGGCGACTTTTTGAATTGACGAAACTGGACTTGACAGATAATTGACTCATTCCTGTCCCAATGGGTCCTGCCTCATCTTCCAGAGACTTCTCTTCTAACCATCTTTAAGCATGATTATCCCTTCAACACAGCCACTGGGCTTTTCCACAGGGCTTGTGCCCCAGAGCTACAGGCCTGAGAGTCAGCCCTGCTCTGCCCATGCACTGTCCGCTCCCACTGGACTGCTATATAGGATGGCATGAAAGAGACAAAGAGAAACGAAACATTATCTCCGCCGTTGAGGATTTCAAATTCCACTGGGAGAAAAGTCCTAACCTGAAACATTGTCCTAGGAAACACTGTCCTAGTCCTAATAGGAAACACAGAGTCACAAAAAACAGAAGCTAGAACACTCACTTGGCCTGAGAAGAATCAGAAAGGCCTTCCAGAGGGGAGATATGTGAGGAGAGTTTCGAAGGATGAATAGGAATACCTCGCACTAAGAAGGAAAATTGTGCAAAGGCATGGAATTATCAATGGACCATGTATGGTCCCCAAAATAATAAAAATCACAGAGGATCTAGAGCAAGTTGCCATTGAAATGACTGGCAAGGCAGATTGGCAGTGCGTAGTGAGAACGCAAACCAGGCTAAGGTGTTTATGTTATGCGATCAGCTACTAGCAATCAATAGCGGTTCATAAAGTTAACTTTAGCTTTAAGATGTTTAAAAAGTAGAAACAAACTTAGAATAAGTTATGGTTTGAATATTATGATTAAGACATGCACAATGCCCGGGATAACACTGGACATACAAAAGGCACTGAATAAATGCAAAGAGCGTAGGAAGGGAGGAACCACAAACACAAATGATGAGATGGTGTTTATCACTTGTCCCAGTCTTTTAGGACCTTGATTATTCCAGCAATGAATACAAAGATGGCGCCACAATGATACAAAGAGAAGGTATTTTTCTCAAAGAGAAGACTCTGTGCTGGTAGGTGCTGCCCATGGGTACTCAGCACTGTGAAAACTGGCACAGGCCAGGTGGCTGCCGTGCTGCCCAGGATGGAGCACACCTGCCTGGGTCCCATCCACGCTCCCTAGCAGCTGGGGATAAATCATAGTCATCCATTCAGCTCCCACTTAGTGAGGGCCTGGCCTGACGCCTTGTATTTCGTGGCTGATGAAATGACTATCTCATCTCTAGAAGCAAATGTGGAGGTAGAATTATCAGATAGAATTATTTTGAAAAATTAAGAAGTCAGGTAACACTTCCTCAGATTTCTTTTCCCTCCTCTGTCTCCTTTCTTCAAACACTGCAAGTAAAGGAACCCTTAAGGTGAGACCTAGTTTCAAATGCCAGCTCTGTTACTTACTCACTTGTGAGCTCAGTCAAGTTACTATATTCCTCTAAACCACAGTTGATTTTTTTTTAAATTGGCTGTTATAAAAATTAGATAATGGGTAGAAAGGGCCTAGAATAGCATTTATAAAATAAGTTCTTAAAATATAACAAACTTGCTGTGCTCCTCTAATCTCTAAAGCCTTTGGATG
This sequence comes from Pipistrellus hanaki, assembly GCF_964339955.1. Lineage (NCBI taxonomy): Eukaryota > Metazoa > Chordata > Mammalia > Chiroptera > Vespertilionidae > Pipistrellus > Pipistrellus hanaki. The sequence goes on along the minus strand of NC_140504.1, from coordinate 129,305,876 downwards.
AATTCCAAGAAGGGCCAGTGTACATATAGAGTGTGTCCGGGGGGCACTTTCGGGAATTATCCAGGAAACTCCCTCTTTAGATTTGGTTGCAACTTGACTCTGACAGCCAGATCTATGTTCTCAATGTCAAAACTTCCTTTCATAGTAATTAGCAGTGAGTCTCCAGCTTTATGATCTCATTCATCTTTGCTGTAAAACTGACTGTGTTTCCCCAAAGTGACATTAGCTTAGCCTATCCCTAATGCAAGTGTTTGGGCCAATGGTCAAGCTCTAGAAACACGTTCAAGTTATTTAAAATCACTAACAAATCCTCTGGAATGATATATTCTGCCATGGATGAAACCATCCAGCTCAAATCTACATGAAGCAGTAATATTTAATTTTAATTTCTATAAATTATCAGTGAGTGGGGAAAAATAATCTGATATTTGTTCTGACCTCTTTTTAAATTCAAAGCAGGCAGGTTGTGGACACAACATGCTCTCTCACCCTTCCAGAAATGGCAGGGTACCAGGACCACAGACAGAATTCATCGAAAACAAAATCCCCTGTTAGAGTTTGAACAACGCACAGACCATCCCTGGGAAGAAAGCTCATTAAATCCAGAAGGGCCACTCCTCACCCTCCCCACAGCACACTCACACCCACTGCCCACAATTAAAATGTGCAAATCTCATCCAGCTGCCGAGAGGGCCCTCACACAGAGAGGGGATGGAAGACGTAAAAATGTTGAAGGTTGGAAAATTCCTCGCAAAGTCCTTCACAGATCTACATCAATTACTGGTATTTTACAGGCCTGTAGAGATGAAATTATTCCTTTTTCTTAATCGCTGTCTTTGAACAGCTTCCTCTCTGTGGTTTGTCTATAGGGCCAAGTCATCTGAACTCCCAAATTCCAGCTGTTAAGAGCAAGCAGGGCAGCCACAGTTGCTCCCAACCCAGCACCAACCAATGAGCTTTCTGCTAAGGAGAAGGCTTGCGCTGATAGAGTAGTTCCAAGTCTTGCCTGCACATGGAATCACCGTGCGGGTGTGAAAAACTACTGATGGCTCATCTTACTCGCAGCACAGTGGTTTCAAACTTTGCTACATATTAGACTAATCTGGGGAGCTTTTAAGAGTCCTGAGGCCAAGGTTTCACCCCAGACAATGACATTTTCTCTGGAGGTGGCACCTGGTATTGTCACCTGCCCCCCTTCTCTAACCCCTAAGATAGAAATCAAGAGAGGAGGCTAAGCAGATGCAAAAGGAGGGGCTTACTGAAACAAAGTGGAGGGAAAGGAGGCAAGGAGAGAGCTTGATGCAGCACTAAGAAAGAGTATAGCTCCCCAGTGCTGCCGGGGTCTGGCTTACCTAGGGCTCAGTTCTTCACGCAGGCGCAGAGTAGATCTGCTGCCCAGGTTCCCAGGGAGCTGGTATCCACCATGCATGCACAGCGTGGAGCTCTTCAGGGTGTGCCTGAAGAGAAACTTTAAACTTATCCAGGAAAGATAAGTTTATTTCAAAAATGAAATGAAATAAAATAAAATAAAATAAAATAAAAAGCATTACTCTCCCCTTAAGAGAAGCTCAACGGTATTTCCTAAATGTATTTCTCCGGTGGTTGCCTGGTGCAGCCGGTTGAGAACCAGCGTGCTACAGATTCCGGTGGGAATGTCAGGGGGTAAGCTGGCAGTGAGATTTTAAAGTTCCCTAGGAGATTCCCATGGGCTGAGCCCCGCCCTTTCCAGGCCCTGAGCAGTTGGATCAAACAAGGATGAAGGAGATGTGCCCATCAAGGACACACTCACATGAAAGGATTCTGCAAAAGGACTCAGATGGATACGATTTTGGCATCCACTGCTAGTTGCCTGCATCATATCCATGTTTCTCTTTATTTACTAATAGAATACCAATTTTGTTCTGGTGACAATGTGCCCAGTTTTAAAAAGTCACATTTCCCAGCTTCTTTCAACTCTGAGTCAACGTAAAAAACTTTCGACCAATGAGATGAGCGGAGGTCCGAGAGCGAGGATTCTGGAAAGGCTCTCTAAAAGGAGCAAACTCACTTGGAGGTGCTTTGGCCTTTGGCATTTGCCTTATTCCTGCCTGAAGCACAAATGGGAGGCTGGAGATTAGACAGCCATCTCACAACCAAGAGGGCACAACCAGCACACGCTGAGGAATTTGGAGCAGAAAGCTAGAAAGAATCCGGGGTTCGGCAGCCGTAGAGAGCCACCACCCAGCCCATCTACAGACTTCTAGTAGGTGAGACAATTATCCCCAAATTCGTTTCAACTCTCCAGCCATTCATATTTCTGTGCTGGATGATATACCATCCAAAGAAGAAAGGGGCAAGATCAGAGAAGCAGGTAGCCACAGCAAAAGTAACAAGGAAGTCAAGGTGCAGTGTGTGAAGTGTAAACAAAGAGGGAAGAGACAGAGGTAATGCGGCAGAGAACATTTGTCTTTGAAGGCTAATGCCATTACTTGGAAACGTCATTACTTTCTTTACTTTGGTTTGTCACTTGTTAGTCCCATGACTCTTTGTAGTGTTCTTGAATCTGGCTGCTTGTCAATGTTCATGGTTCTAGAATTAAGGACTGCCATTCATTATGTGCATGTGCAAAATAATATATGGAGGAAAAACAAGTGAGGCCATTGGTTTTCTAACACGTTTTAGCACAGAACATTTTCTTTAACCCCCATCCCTGAATATTAGTTTGTAGGGTTTTCCTTTTTTGAAGTAATCCTTACCGACAGATATGTTTTATTGGTGAGAGAGAGAGAGAGAGAGAGTAATTGGGGATACATTTCAACTTGGGGTCAAACCCACAACCTAGGTATGTGCCCTGACTAGGAATCGAACCCACCATCTTGTGGTGTAGGAGACAACACTCCAACCAACTGAGTCAACTGACAAGGCTATAATTATTATTGGTTACATTCCCTATGCTATACTTTACTAGTACATTCCCATCACTATTTTGTAACAACCAATCTATACCTCTCAGTTCCTTCACTGTTTTCCCCCAATCCCCTCTCCTCTGCAACCATCAGTCTGTTCTCTATATTTATAAGTCTGTTTCTGTTTTGTTTGTTCATTTATATTGATCTTTAGTGGAGTCATCTTTTTTTGTAAAAACATCATCCATAACCCTATATTCAATTTCCTGTTTCTTTTTCTCTAATGAGGAGTGAGAATTAGATCAGTTGTGAAGAATTCTGGGTGCCAAAGTCCTTCTACCCTTGCACAACTTTTCCCTCTATTATAAGACTCACCATTTTTGTGAGCTACTCACCTTTGTCATGTCTTTACAAAGCATTCGACTTAGTTTCCATTGAAATCATAAGCACACCTTGCCTTCTTTCAAACTCACATTTCACTTCCCTAATTGGATTTAAGTAAACCACATAGTGATAGTAAGTAAAATGGCATTTGGGGGACAACTCACCCACCTGTTAGGAGCAGAAGTCGCGGCCTCGTGCACTCATGCAGGGTCCGCTGTTCCATGGCGCTCGGGAAGGAGAGCTGGCCAGCAGCGTCCGTTCCGTGGGGGCTTGCTATGGGAGCTGCTCCGAGTTTTCCAGTTTGGAAATGTGTGTTTTGATAAGTGGTGTTTATTGCTTTGGGACTTTGTGTTCCATGTGTTTCCTTCTCTTTTGATTTTTTAAATTTTTGCCTCAGTGTACAGATGATAGAGTGATTTGTACTGTAATTGCTTGGAGTGTGCACATGGGAAAGTGGGCAGGGCTGAGAGAGCTCTGCTGTCTGCAGAGCAGTCCCGTGTTTCTGGCATTTACCTGCATGATAATTCCGGCATTCCTGCGTCACAGCACCAGAGCCTTATGGGAATTGCTATCCAGACAGGCTAAAGGGGACACTAGGGGCTTTTGTGAGTCTGGGAGATCTGTGAAATAGGACTTTCTCTCCCATTGGCTACTATGATTTTTGCTAATAAAATGTCTGCCATTTCCCATGCATACTCGATAATAAGCCTCAATAAGAAATCTTCCTAGTGCTGAGCGTTCTCCTCCCTTGGTGTTGTGTGGGGGTGTGAGACATGAGAGAAGGAGGGCTGTGTGTGTGTGTGTGGTGGGGGGCGGGTCACAGTCATCTTGATTCATTTTGCAGAGCTCATGAATGCTGCTGTGCTCTATGAGACCAAAACAATTCCGAGTTCTCTCTGTCTCTCTCTCTTTCTCTCTCTCTCTCTCCCTCAGAAATACATTAAAACAGCAACAAGATGCCATGATACAACTATTAGAATGGCTAAAATAAAAAGTAAATATAAATAATAAAAACCACCCTGATAATACCAATCACAGGGGATAATGAGGAGCAACAGGAACTCTCGTTCATTCCTGGTGGGAATGTAAAATGGCACAGCCCCTTGGAAAATAGTTTGGCAGATTCTCACAAAACTAAACATACTCATATAGACAGGGTATAATAGTCGACACAGCATTCCCTTGCTCTGTAAGACCCAGAAATGGTGCTCCTTGGCATCCACCCAAATGAGTTCAAAACAAATCCATGCAAAAACCTGGATGAAAATATTTATAGCAGCTTTACATGTAATTGCCAAAATCTGGAAGCAAACAAGATATTCTTTAATAAGTAAATGTATGAATAAACTGTGGTATATCAATACAATGAAATATTATTCAGTGATTTAAAAAGCAAAGAGACATGAGTGAACTTAAATGCTTATTGCAAAGTGAGAGACGCCAGTCTGAGAGGCTACATATTATGTGATTTCAATTTTTATAACATTCTAGAAGAAGCATATAGAGATGACAAGCAGATCAGTGGTTGTCAGGGATTCAGGAAGTAGTGGTCAGGGTTGAACAGATGAAGCACAGGGATTTTTAGGGCAGTAAAGCTATTCTGTGTGATATTGTAACATTGAAGACATAAAACATTAAGCATTTTGTCTAAACCTGTAGAAAGATACGGCACAAAGAGTGAACCTTAAGGAATGCAAATTTAAGAAAATCATTCTGGAACTCAGAGGATCCAAGAATAGGATGCAAAAGTGACAGGAAGGATTCTGAGTGCATCCCCGGTGTATGAAGCAATCTCACTGAAGGTGTTGGAGGAGTAATTAGGGGAGTACCTCCCTGACTAACTTTAGAAATGAGTGGATGCTTTAAGACTAAGGTTATGGGAGCTATACCAAAGAGCTTCCCACAGTGGGACAGGCTAACAATTCTGGCACTGCTGTAAATGTGTTCTGGAACTGGACAGTTCAGTTAATGGAGAGCTCATAGATGGGATGGAGAGAGCCAGATTTCTCAATACTAGAGTGAGAATTTACGTATAAGCAAGGAGAGGAGGCTGGGAAAATACATGTGGTAATAGTTTAGAGTTGAAGACAAGAGTATGAACTCATACTTTTTAGTTTCATTTAGACACAGATTATTGCATAGGGAATGTCTGTAGAAATTCATATATACAAGGTATAATAGTCTACACATGCATTTCCTTGCTCTGTCAGCTGAGAGTCTAAATGCAATGATAGCTTAATAGCAAGGAACAGACTCAGCACCCAGATCCTTGTTTTAAATACCATTCTCCAAGAAAAGGACCCAGGGCTCCTTGGAGAAACGGCTGGTTCTAGGCCTGGGGCAAGAAATATGCAAAATGAGCCCAGAGCACCTGGTAGTCCCAGGAAGGAAGTACCGCGTTTCCCCGAAAAGAAAACATCCTCCGAAAATAAGACCTACCTACAGGTTTCCTTCTGAATGAAATATAAGGCACCCCCCCCCCCCCGAAAATAAGCGGCCCCCTTCCCAGGCTCTGTCTTAGAATGAAAATTAATTTACCGTAAACTGGTCCCTAGGGCCGCCCTGACTGGAGTCTAGCAACCAGTGATGTTACGCGGAGTCCTGACGTCACTGCTGTGTGGAGGCGGAGCGGAGGTCTGAGTGAGCGCGGAGGGGAGAGAGGAGGAGACTTTCACAGGTGCATGTAGAAGAACAGGAGGATTAGAGCAGACAGGAGGCGAGGGTGGTGAGTGCTGATCTGTCTCTGGTGACACTACCTGATGCTCGCGGCCACCCTCATGATGACTGAAGGTTCTCAGTCAGTGGCAGAACCGGCTCCAGCCCAGATCTAGACCCTAGAAAGCCCAGTGACAGTCCCCAGGCAGGCCCCAGGGGGTAAATGTCTGATAAAGGGGTAGGGGGGATGTCTGGTAAAGGTGTTCAGTGGCACAGGGGTGGGGGGGGGAATCACTTAAAATAACACAGGGGGGATCAGAGGGGGCAATCAAAATGACACAGGAGGATCAAAAGGGGTTACTAAAATGGTAACCCCCCCTCTGATTCTCCTGTGCCATTTTGATTCCTCCCTCTGATCCCCCGTGTCATTTTAAGTGATCCCCTCCCCCCACCTTGATACCCCAATTCCTTTTTTTACCCCTAGAAATGAGCGCAAAAAGAAAAAGCTACTTTGTGGCATACAAGAAAGGAATCGTGGAAGACTCTTGGGGCCAAAATCTTACTGCTTTCTGCAGAGAAGATTTTGAGTATCCGATTGGTCCAAAAATGGTAACCTCATTGAACAAGTGGACAAGGGAAATGCTAAAATGAGCAAGTGTGGATCAGGTCGGCAGCCATTATTTTCCGAGCTGGAAGACCTGATCTGTGAATGGGTTGTTGACAGGAGAGCAGAGGCTTTGGTTGTGAATAGGGCTTAGATTCAAGAATTTGCCCTTGCAATGGCACCACAGTTTGACATAGCCCCCGAAGACTTCAAAGCATCACAACACTGGCTGGATAATTTCCTTCAGCGAAGTGAACTGTCTTTAAGATCTACTGGTACAACATTGTTTAGGTTGGAAGATACTCAAGTTATTAAGCGAGCATTTGCATTCAAGTCCTTTATTGATGATGCTGACTTCTCTAAGTGCAATCTTTCCAACATGATTGCTATGGATGAAACTGCAGTGTTTATGGGCCAATCATCTCAAACAACAATTGAACAGCTGGGTGTCTCCTTAGTGTACATTCCCTCCACTGCTTATGAAAGTGCACGTGTTTCCTGTATTTTTGGCAATTCATCTGAATGGCACAAAATCCCACCTTTAATCATTTCTAAGGGCAAGAAGGAAAAGATTGAACATGTTTTGGGCATTTTTATTCTTAAAACTGAAAAAGCCTGGGTCACATAAGCAGTTATAAAGAAGTGGGTCGATTTAATGCTGCCGCTTGTTATGCGAGGGAGCCAAAGAGATCTGCTAGTCTGGGATTCAGCCAGCACTCACCGCGCTAAAGACATGAAGACATTTCTTCACGAAAGAAAAATAGATCAGATAATGATTCCCGCAGGAATGACAGCCTATCTCCAGACTCTTGATATTGCAATAAACAAGCCATTCAAAGACAATTTGCACATGGAAATTAATGACTACATTGAAAAGAGAATGGAGAGAAATCAATGTGGAAACTTTGTGAAACCTAAACTGCAAGAAGTTGTGACTTGGGTGAAGAATTCATGGGAGAAAATCACTGACAGTTGCATTGCAAATGCACTGCGAGCAGGCTACCTTGACAAGAAGTACTCATTTAAAGACAGTGCTATTGCTAAACATGAGAGATTTGGTCCACTGATTCTGAAAGAAATGGAGTCACAAGAAATTCACCAGGAAATTCAGGAATTGGATTGTTATAATGATGTTCCAGAAGATGATGACATGATTGTCATTGAATAAATGAGTAAATTCTTGATACTGTAGGATTCACAGTTTGTCTGGTTTGTGTTGACAATTACCGGACTACGTACCATATACAGGTAATAAATTTCCTTTATTTTCACTTAACAATAAATGTGTACCATATCATTCTTCATGGAAAAATAAGACATCCCCTGAAAATAAAACCTAGCGCATTTTTGGGAGCAAAAATTAATATAAGACACTGTCTTATTTTCGGGGAAACAGGGTATATCAAAGAGACATAGGAATCATCAGGAAGATTCCCAATGCCAACACCTGGAACAATTGGAGCAAGAAAATAAGTAAAATAGTATTGGGTTTTTGCCCCAAATATAAAATAAGCAACCATGAGTCCATACTGATATAAATTACCAAATAAATGAATAAATGGAGAGAAAGACTTCCAGAAGAACCCCAAGTTCTTTATGCAGATACTCTGTTCTCACACAGTTGGGGTTGTGCACAGTTACTTCCTTCCAAAGATGCCCTTCATCCCAGAGACAGAAGCCCCGTGGTTGGTTAACACATCATCCGAATGACCTCCAGCTGAGCTGGCCAAAGTTGGCCAAATGTGGAGAGGGTGAAATCTGTTTTTGTCTTTTTTCCTTTGGGCTTCTAGAATATCCTTCAGCAGAACAGAGGGGTTTCTCTCATCATGGAGCTGAAGAAACTCCATCAGGGAGGTGATTCTGTCTTGTAGCAGGGGCTGCCAGTATGCAAACTGCCCAAGGAGCTTGCTAAATGCTATGAATATTTCTGGGCTGCACCCCAGACTTCCTCAGTTAGATGGTGAGGGTCAGAGAGAGTGGAGGGGAGTCAGGGGCCAGGAATCTGAATTTAAAAAAGTGTCAGGTTACTTCTGTCATTGGTGTATTAAAGCTTAAGAGGACAGCTATAGAAATTGGCTATATTGCTACCACATCAATAAAATGTTTCATTGAAGAGAGGACATAAACAACACCACAAGGAAAAATATCAGTCTATTTCAGAATGGGGACATTCTATAACACACCTACCTGATTTCTTTCACTAGACAATGACATAGATAAAAGGAAGAGAGATAAAAACTGACTTTAAGGACACTTCCAATATAAACTAATTGAACACAATGGATCTTGTTTGGATTATGATGCACGCAGATCAGAGGCAAGACAGAATCTTAAGTCTATTGTGGAAAAGTAAACATAGACTATTGATTAACACCAAAAAGTGTTAATTTTTCTAAGAGGGCTATATAAGAAGATGCTGCTCCCTATTTTTAGTTATATACTTAAGATTTGGGGGGGGGGGGGGGATTGCATGATATCTGGTATTGGTTTTAAAATGCTTCTTTAGCATTTTAAAAGTGGAGCAGTGGGTGTGGGGAAATAGGTGTGATGGAAGGTTGATGGCTATTGAAATGGGTAGTAGGTACATTAGGTTTGCAAACTTTTAAAGCAAATTGTTATGAGGATCTAAGAAAATGGAAATGCAACAGAATCAGTTGCCAAAGGTGGACTTCTAGAAAGGAAGGCAGCTTGACAGTTCTTTAAAAAGTTAAACATAGAACCAGCGTATGACCCAGCATTTCCACGCTATGTACATACCTAAAGTACTGACACCAGGGACTCAAACAAATGCTCATTCATAACGGAACTAGTCACAATAGCCAAAAGAGAGAAACAGCTCAAATATCCATCAACAGATAGATGGATAAACAAGGTGTGGTAGATACATACAGCTGAATACTATTAAGGTATAAAAGTTATTCATACATATTCATACATTCTGATACATGTTTCAACATGGATTGGAAACATTTTGCTAGCCTGGCTGGTGTAGTCAGTGGTTGAGTGTTGACCTATGAACCAGGAGGTCATGGTTTGATTCCCAGTTTAGGGCACATGACCGGGTTGTGGGCTCGATCTCCAGTAAGGAGCATGCAGGGGGCAGTCAATTGATGATTCTTTCTCATCATTGATCTCTCTCTCTCTCTCTCTCTCTCTCTCTCTCTCTCTCTCTCCTCTCCCCTCCCCTCCCCTCCCCTCCCCTCCCCTCCCCTCCCCTCCTCTCCTCTCCTCTCCTCTCCTCTCCTTCCTCTATGAAATCAATACAAGTTTATTTTTAAAAAAGAAAATATTATTCTAAGTGAAATAAGCCAGACACAAAAGGACAAAGACTGTACAATTTCTATTTGAGGTATGTAGAATGGGCAAATTCATAGAGATAGAGGTAGAAGTTACCAGGGGCTGGGGGAGAGAGAATGAAATTTTATCGCTCATTGGGTGCAGAATTTCTGTCTCTGTGATAAAAAAAGTTTTGGAAGAAGAGGTGGTGGTTGTGCAACAGTGATGTACTAAATGCCACTGAAATGTTTCATTTAAAATGGTTAATTTTATAAAATAGTTACTTTTATGTTATGTGTATTTCACCTCAACTAAAAACTAAAAGGTGAATACTAGCCAGCAGGAGGAGGAAAGATTTTGAGGGGCCATGTCAAGGTCCCTCCCACGACCTCTTGCAAACATCCGGTGAACTGCAGCTCTAAATTTTGCTACTGTCTCCACGACCAATGGAAATGGTGTATGAGCAAGGGAAATGTAACATCCATAGGACACTGTGTTTGATAAGCCTGCAAAACATTTTATCCACGTGAGCTTCTTTGATTCCTTAGAGGGAAATTTTGCATGTGATTAAATTAACTCAGGTCCAGTGTCTTTACTCAGGAAATACTCCTATTGAGGATTAATTGAATTAAGTCCACAGAATCAGACTGAATTTTAATACATTGTAGATTCTTATTGACACCGTTATGCTGTTTAAGAATTAGATCTGTCAGATAGTGGCATAAGGGTAGCAAGAACTGTCAGCATAAATGCCTTCCTCAAATACAAATAGGGCCTCGTCAAAGTCCGGAGACGGTCTTGACACTAAGTCAGCTAAAAAGACATTGAAAAATAAAAGGTGTCCTACCTCTGTGCTCACTGAAACCACTGGTCCAAGTCTCTGTCTGGTGTTAAGGGATAATTCTACATAAAAGATGGATCTAAGGATTACATTCCATGGATAACTTAATTTCAGTCATTTCTTTGCATTGTGTGCAATTTTGCAGGACAACTTTATTGTCTTTTTCCCCTTCTAAATCTAATTTCCATCCAATGTCCCAAATTATTTGCATAATTATTTCCCCCTGGACTCACTTCACGTTGTCAGAGTGTGGACAATGGCAGTGAAAATGAACAAACGGTACTTTGTCAGGGGTTGGCTATCGTTGGTAACCTGGGGTGTCTGAGCTGTTGGAGCATGTGGACAGGTAACAACATGAGCTAGATAGAACGGTTGTCTTAGAAATTTAAATTTCTCATCATCTGAGTCCTCCTTTGTCTCAGGAATGTTGACGTAGTCATTCTAAAGCTAGGCTTGGATTTGGGGCACCAGGTGATCTTTTCATTAAATAGCTTTTTTTTAAAATTAATTAATTAATTTTTATTTTATTTTAATTTTTTTATTTTTTATGTAGCTTAAACAGATTCACTATTCCCAGCATGGACATAGGTATAGCGAGGAAATTGTAGAAAAAGTCTTTCAAAAAAAAAAAAATGCTAAATTGGAAAATAAGATGATAAAATCACACAGTGTGATATGGTAACTATAGAGAAAAGACCTACTTTATAATTTTCCTCTGGAAAATTGGTCAGAGTGAAACCAAGCCAGGGTATAATCACACAATATGAAAATGAGTGAGGAAAAAAAGAGAGAGAGAGAAGAAAATGAATGAGAAGCTTCAGCATCCAGGCCTGTGCCACAGAGCTGGACACGTAGAAGGAGGGAATGAAACCCGGATCTGGGGAAGAGTCCCTTGCGTGCCCCATCGAAGCGCCAGACCAGCAAGAAATTCGGGAGTGGAACGGTGTTCCTGATTACTAGCAACTCTCGTTCGTAGGTGCTGCACATTTCTTCGTCACAAAGAAAGAAGATGCGCTTGCTCAGGCGTTTTCATGTGTAAACTCACACCAGAGTCCAGGGAGTTCAGTTAAAGAAAAAATCAGTGGGCTGATACCCTTCTCTGCTAGATGACATCTCTCCCTAATTTCAAATGTGAGAATGAGGCCACGGGGAACGGAACGGCTGTCTAATGGACACTGACCGGAGCCCTACATGCAGGCGGGGTGGGCAGCCGCTGGGGGAGGTGGGCTGAGCCCGCAGCGGAGGGAAAGGCTCGCTCCGGGGCAAGTTGGCTTTGGTGCCACGGCTCTTTTTTTGGTTTTGGTTTTTAACCGAGCACTGTAAACCTCAAGACCAGAGACTTCTTCAAGCCATATTAAGTGGAATTTGTTAACATTTTTTGATTTTTCATTTTTTAAAATGGAAATCTCCTTTGTATGGAAAGTGACAGAGATTTTCCATTTGTGATATAAAGTGTTGTTTTAAAATAGATGAATTTAAGTTTCCAAAGTGATTGGTTAAAAGCAAACTATTTTTTTTCCTCATTGATTTTCAGAGAGAGAGAGAGAGAGAGAGAGATTTGTTGTTCCACTTGTTTATGCATTCACTAGAGGCCCAATGCATGGATTTGTGCACAGGTGGGGTCCCTCTGCCTAGCTGGCAATCAAGGCCTATCATGGGGCAGGCCGGCCAGGGGGAGGGGCTGCAGGAAGTTGGCTCGCCAGCGGTGTGGGGAGGGGCCCTGGGAGGATGGCTATGGAAGCACACTGACCACCAGGGGGTAGCTCTTGTGTTAAGCATCTGCCCCCTGATGGTCAGTGTACATCATAGCAACTGGTCGACTGGTCGTTCGTCATACAGTTGTTTAATAATAATGGTCACTTAGGCCATATATATATTGGTTGATACTTGTATGTGTCCCGACCAGGGATGGAATACGAAACCTTGATGTATCCAGATGATGCTCTAACCAACTGAGCTACCCGGCCGGGGCTGAAAGCAAACCATTAAGTAAACAATTCCATGGTGGTAGAGGCTGAGAGACAGCCTGCTTGTCAGTGCCAGCCAGTATTAAATCGGCAGCCCTGAGCCATCAGCACCCTGGAAGGGGGGTGTTTGGAGCCTCAGTTGACAGAGAAGAAAGTTGACCTTTAGGTTAAATTCGGTTGTGAAAGACCATTCAGTGAGAGAAGCCAGAGTCGGGTCAGATCTGGGGCCGAGGCTCTGTGCTCTGCTGCCTGGGACTCAGCGCTCAGGGCTTTCTCGCCCCTCAGTGGGGCTGCGGGTCTGCGCTGTGAGAAGGGCACTGCCCCCGGGTCCTGCCAGGTGGGAGCTCAGGCGTTTCCCGTTTCCTTCGCTCCTCGTTTGGCTTCATAGGAGAGCCAGGACCCGATCTTGTGATCTCCATCCCCCGCTGAACACTTCTTCCTCTAGGAACCCCACTTCCCCTCCATCCTTATGGAGACACCCACCTCCCACAGCCTGGTGCTGCAGCCGGGTTCGCTGGGAGGAGGCGGGACCTGCTGACCTCCGTGCGAATTAAAACACCGCACAGGGCCCACATTGTACAGCTGCCAGGCCTCCGCACCAACGAGGAGGAGCTCCATGGCCCGCCAGGCCTCAGCCGGAGATTAGTAGCTTGCAATCACTTTGACAGCGTCCGCTGCTCCATTGCAGACCACGGGGACCTTTCATTCCGGCCTGTGAAATTGTAATTGCTGCTCAAGGAGAAGCGGGGAACCCTGGGTAATGGCCGCCACCCGGCTCAGTGTCAGAGTTGCCCGTGGCTGCCACATCAGATTTTACTTGCTGTTATTCAAAAATCACTCCAGCTTTCCATACGGGCAGCTGAACTGGGGAGTGAGAGTAAATTAACGGAGACTGTCAGCAGCTCAGAAGAGCCCAGACAGCAGTGTGACAGAGGTGGGTGACCTCCCATCACAAAAGGTAACTTTTCTCTCTCTCTCTCTCTCTCTCTCTCTCTCTCTCTCTCTCTCTCTCTCTCTCTCTCTCTTTCTCTCTCTCTCTCTCTCTCTCTCTCTCTCTCTCTCTCTCTCTCTCTGTCTCTCTCCTCTTGTTAAGATAAAGAGTTTCACAAACAAATTTCATTACTTAGGGTATGCAGCTAAATGATGTCATTATTAAGCAAAACAACAACAACAAAAAAATGACCTGGTTCATGGCAGGATAAGATTAAAAGCTGCCAATTTCTGTTCACTCTTTCCTGGAAAGAGTTGGGGAGACTGGGGGTGGGTGGTGGAAAGTGGCCCAAAAGAGTAATTAAAATAATGAAGATAACAAGTCCATGCCAGGTTGATGTTCCCAATGGATTAAAATTCCCTGCTATCAAAGTTAAACTGTCTGAGAAATTGCTTCCTTCGATGTGTGGAATAAAGAGAATTTGGAGCTGCCGCATCTGATCACCAAGCATGTAGGGATGGGAAAGTTACCTGCAAAGGAAGGGGCCTGCCTCCCTGCACAGAGAGGGGACTTCCGGACAAGTGCTAAGTGTTTCTGACATTAACGAGGGTCAGAAAGGAAAGAGAAGGGGCTGAATATAATTGCTTAAGAAAATATAGTGGTTTTTTTTTAAACAGAAAAATGTCAGAGTTGGGTTTTATGTATCCTCATTTGACATTTGGGGGGCAAATTTCATGTATCAGAAATTTCATGTCATCTCTCCCCCAGTCCTCTACCCCTATCTCCCCAGAACTCAGGCCCATCTCGCACCTGGCTGAATCCAGTCTGTTATTGGCAATCTGGTTGACACCTGCCCTCTCAGTGTACTTCGCCTGCTTAGCCTCGCTCTTCACTGGGCTCCCCTTCCTGTAGAAAGCTCCCATGGACCTGTCCTGTACGCTGAGATGTCCTTCCGATGCTCGGATAATCCCCTGTGTTCCTGGCCTTGAGTACTTGTGTTACTGCCTCCAAAGTCTGTCTTGTCAGATTTTTTTCTTTTTAATCCCAATGTCAAGCACAGTGTTTGCCACATAGCACGTGCTTACCAAATATGTACCAAGTGTCTTTCCTCTTCAAAAGTCTCTGCCAGAATCCTCTAGGACTTGCTACTCCCAATGGTATCACATGACCTTGAGCACCTCCTAACTGCTGAGCTTCCTGTGTTCACAGACTCAGTGCATCTGCCCATGCCCTGCCCACGCCCTCGCCCGTTTGCTGGTACATGGCATGCACATGACACACCCCAGGGACTCCCGCTGAGAGCAGTAAAGCAAACTGGTGGAGAGCAGGCTTCTAGAACCACAGGCCTGGGTTATAATCTTGACTTGGCCACTTATCAGCTACTGACCTTGGACAGGACGGCTCTGGCTGCCTTCGCTTCCTCATCTAGAATAATGGTTCTTTCTTCAGGGCAGCTAAGGGGGTTAGATGAGCTCCCGTGTTTGGGCTCTGTAAATGGCAGCTGCTGTGAGGAGGGCGAGATGGGGGCAACCAGGTGTGGAGGACGGAACTATTTGCTGCTGCTGTTACTGCTGCAGCACCTGCTTGGCTGCTGCTTCAATTGGCCTTGACTCTTGTGCCGACCCAACCAACCTTTGAATGTAGTTTCTAAAGCTGATAACGAAGAATGACCGTGACCGCAGCTCTCTCCAAAGGGGTCACCCAGGACCCTGCTCCGTGTTTCTGTCCTTTTCCAGGTCCCCCCATCATCTCCATTCCTGGGTTGTAGCAGCATCAACTTCCTGTTCCTCTCTGACCACGGAACACACACTCCAATACCATGGCCCAGACGTGCCTTCTCCTTGCCTCAGACAGGGCTTCCTGCTCCGTCACAGCCCCAAGTCTTAACCCAACTATAGTAATGTGAGCAACTGTCCTTACTAATAGAGGATAAGTTAGGAGGTCGTACCTTTTATGCTTTGTAGAATGTAAGGCACCATTTATGGTAACAGAATTAGGGGGAGGGGTGACCAGCCCTGAGACACTGGGCAGTTGGTGATGTGGCTGGGGGTGTGGGGGGTGGGGGGGTCCCCAGCTGGCTGCACTGTGTGACCACAGCTGCTGCAGGGAGTCTGTCCAGTCAGAGGATCCAAACCCGGTCGAGAGTAAATGGGGCCATAGGATCAGCCAAGCGGGGAAAGAAGAGGGTGATTGTCCTGGGCATGGAGGAGCAGGGATTCCAAATCTGGTGCCTAAAACCAAGAGCAGTGATCACCATATGGCAAAGCACAACACAGTTGTAAGAAGATCTATAAACTTCGGAGCATAAGGAATATGAGTGGTTTTTTTTTTTTTTTTTTTGAGAACCTTTCTCTAACCGCATGCCAGTGGGGAGAGAGTCAGTCTGGGTCAATTCCATCCCACACCCACGCTGCATTCTCTCTGGGGTTTGGACTAAGAATGCAGGAGCCGGAGGCAGCTGGCACGGGCGGCACAGGCCTTGTCTTAGTGGGCGGGGAGCCTGGGAGGGCACGAAGGTAGGATACTGTCTGGACACGGCTCTCCACCCCAAAGCATCTCCACACCACAGCGGACAGTCGGGGTCCTTGCTTAGAAATGCTGCAAACTAGAGCGATAGCTTTAGAAAGTCGCTCACCTCCACTTCTCCATCTACAAAACCAGAGGGCCCACCCTCACGGTCTCTCTGAGCCCCTCTGGCTCCTGTTCTCGGCTGACCGGCAGGGCGGTCGCCCCTGCCTTTTCCAGTGCGCGCTGGTCCTGGTGAAGAGAGACACACCGACTCCCCTTCACCAGCGCCGAGGAAGAGAGGGCTATCTGTGCACCCTCCTGGGGTCTCCACTCAAATGGAAACACTGTTGTAGGAAGTTTACACCTCCTGACACATTCCGGAGAAGCAGAGGCGGCTTGGGATGGATTACCAGAAGGCAGCCGGCCGGTGGTGACTTTCTGGGAATTTATATTTGTGACTTCAATGTTGGGCTACCACACGTTTTGCTTTTAATATTAATTGGAGTTACTGCCATTCCTCAGATAGACTGCTTGCCTTTGCCACATAGCAGGAGGGAAAGCTGGTGTTAAATCACACCCACCCCCCTCCCCCCCGCACACACACACCACGTTCCTTTGTATGTCTGAAGGCATTAAAAATATTTTTCAAGCTGAAATACAACAGTTTTAGCTACTGAACTTATAGCTTGTGTAATTCTTACTGCCCAAGGCAAGCTGGTTTGATAAGATTAAATTTTTTAGATTGGCATCTCACCAACTTTTACTTTGTGTTAGATTGTTTTGGAACTTTGGACCTTTCTGATATCAAATATCTGGAGGATGTTGTGTTAGAGGGAAAAAGAGAAGAGGGTCTTAATTGGAAGCCTGAGAATCTTACCCTACATGGATGGGGTTAGTGATCTTAATCCTTAGGAGGACTGTGCGAGGAGGAAAACTGTTGGAGAATCAGAGATAGAAAAGATGCGGAATCATGAAAACTGGGAAGTGGCCAAGGGCAACAGCCAGAGCCAACTTTCCTTTGATGGTTTGCAGATCACTCTCTTCAGGGACACAAAACCCAGGCCATCTTAAATGTTTCTCCTTTTAAAAGTATATTTCAGAGGGAAGGGGGTGGGTAGGAAGAGATTAGCCATTGAACTCATATGCATGTGTAGCACAGTCCATGGACAGACAATAGTGCCAGGGGAGAGGGAGGAGGGAGGGAACAGGGGTGGAGGAGGTCAATGTGGGGTTGGGGCAGACATCTGTAATACTTTCAACAATAAAGATAAAATTAAAAAAAATATATGTTAAACGATCTTTTACTCTCTCTCTATGGGAGCAGACTCCATAAGCCCCATCTTTGTGTTGTTCTATGTTTGACTCTGATTTCACTCTCGGATATGGAGGCCAAGGAGACATGGTATTGATTGTCCTCCATTGTTTCTGGGTGAGAGACTAGGCTGTGATCAGGTTTACTCACTTGGGCTCAAAACATAATGTTGAGACCAAATTAGGGTCTGATGTTTCTGGTCTTGTAGGCATGACACGTTTTAACACTTCAATGAGCCCACAGTCAGGAACGAAGAGCTGTCCTGTGAAGTTTGGAGTCGAGGGTCGTGGCTCCTGAGTGGGTTCTGGAGCAGCAGAAGCCTCCCCTCTTATCTCAACCAGGGAAGGTGGCCGAGATCACACTGGCTACACACCATCAAAACAAACAAGTAAATTAACAATCAAACAAGAAACCTGCAACATAAACCCACCAAGGACTTAAAAACAAAAAGCTGATAGCATCTGCTCCCTAAGATCAGGCCTGGGATAATTACTCCTGGTGGCTTTTTGGTTAAGTTTCAAAACCATTTATCAAGAATAGAGCATACCAATTCTTTTTCTTTTCTTTTTTTTTTTTTTTTTAAAGCCCGCCAATTCTTAACCGAACAGGAGTATTAATAGAATCTGAGATACAGAAGATCAAAATCAGAAAGCTGAGCCACTCATTTGAATTGCAGGCGACAAAGCAGGGAAGGCAGCAGGTGCAGAGGGGTGGAGGGTTGCTAGGTCCCCAGAATCTACTCAGTGTGAACGTGACAAAGCAAAGATTAAGGATCAAAGATGCTGAACTATATAGATAGGAGCTTGACTCCTACTGAGGCACTTTCTTAATTAAAGTAATGATGGGATCCACACATCGGGTCTTAGTTATGTTACAGCAACAACTGTAAAACAAGCCCTCAGCATCGGCAATACCAGTGTCAGGAACAGAATGACAGAAACCACCACCAGCTGGCTACACTGAGGCTTACGAACAGCTCTCCCGGAAATGGACAGATTTACAGGCTTGGCAGCAATTAAAATCTCACATGCAAGGGCGGAGATTTCACTCTCCCGGAGACTTGCTTCACTGTCTCTGAGAAAGTGACTACTACATTGTTTGTTTCCAAAGCGTCAGTTGCAGGGGTCCTCAAACTTTTTAAAGTGGGGGCCAGATCACCGTCCCTCAGAGAGCTGGAGGGCCGGACTATATGAACTACTAATTCCTACTGTAACACCTCGGCTGCGCTCACTGCCCAAAAAACCTGGCGGGCCGGATCAGACTCCTCTGCGGGCCGCATGTGGCCTGCGGGCTGTAGTTTGAAGACCCCTGGTAGGGGAAGGCGAGGGGAGCCCCTGGGTCTGGAGCATCAGATGGAGAACAGCCATCTCCACAGAGTTACTGCTTCTCTTTCCAGACAGGAATCTCTCCCAGGGCCTGTGAAGTTAGGAGGCCTCTTTAGAACAATAAAGTCTCCTCGCCTCAGAGTGGCGTCCCAACCTTTCACCAGGTAGCCTGAGCTTATTTCTTAGTCTAATTTCCAGTTACTCCTCTTATAGATCCTCCACTCTAGCTACACTGTTCCTCACATTCACCATGCAACTCTATACGATACGATAACGCCTTTTTTACTTTGGTAAAATATGCATAACATTTATCATCATAACCATTTGTAAGTATAAAGTTCAGTAGCATCACAGAGTACATTTACAATGTTGTGTAACCATCTATTCATAGAACCTTTTCATCATACAGTAACCGACATAAACTGTACCCATTAAAAAATAACTACCCTGTTCCTCCTCCTCTCACCTGGTAACCCTTATTCTACTTTCTCTCTCTGTAAACTTGTTTATTCTAGATATCTCCTACAGGTGGTATCATTCCATATTTGTCTTACTTTGTATGGCATAGTTTATGAAGCATAGTGTTTTCAAAATTCATCCATGTTGTAGCATGTATCAGAACTCACTCCTTTTTAAGGCTGAGTAATATTCTATTGTAGGTTCTACACTCTGTTTATTCATTCTTCCATAAATTGACATTTGGGTTGTTTCCACCATATGGCTATTGTGAATAATGCTGTTGTGTACGTTGGTGTTCAGATATTTGTTCAAGTCCCTGCTTCCTTTTTTTCCTTCCTTCCTTCCTTCCTTCCTTCCTTCCTTCCTTCCTTCCTTCCTTCCTTCCTTCCTTCCTTCCTTCCTTCCTTCTTTCCTCTCTCTCTCTCTCTCTCTCTCTCTCTCTCTCTCTCTCTCTCTCTCTCAATTTAATAGGAATAAAATTGCTAACCATATGGTAGGCTTAAATTTTGAAGAACCACCAAACTATTTTCCACAGTGGCTGCACCATTTTACATTTCCACCAACAATGTACAAGGGTTCCAACTTCGCATCCTCGTCAACATCTATGTCTGTTATTTGCTGATTTTTTTTTTTTTTTTATGGCAGCCATCCTAATGGGTGTGAAGTAATATCTCACAGTGATTTGATTTGCATGTTCCAAATGAGTAATAATGTTGAGCATCTTTTTCATGTTCTTTTTGGCCATGTGTGTATCTTTGAAGAAATGTCTAATAAAGTCCTTCAGACATTTTTTAATTGGCTCATTTGCTTTTGGGTTGTGGAATTATAGAGTCCTTTATATTGGTGGGCTAAGTGGGCTTACAGTTGTGAGCATGCAAAACACAGAGTTAATTCTTGTACTATTTGTTAACTATTGTATGATTTTCCATGCAAATAACTGCAAACCTTTTTGCCTACCCCTGTATATGCTGGATATTAATCTCTTGTTAGAGATACAAATTGCAAATATTTTCTTGCATTATGTAGTTGTCTTTTTGCTTTCTTGATGTTGTCCTTTGATATACAAAGTCCTTAATTTTAATGAAGTTCCATCTATTTATATTTTTCTTTTGCTGCCTGTACTTTTGGTATCACTTCTATGAAATTGTTGTCAAATCCAATTTTGTGAACATTTTCCACAATGTTTTCTTCTAAGAGGTTTAATTTTAGATTTCAAGTTTACTTAGGTATTTTATCTATTTCAACTTAATTTTTATGTGATGTATAAGGTAAGGGTCCAACTTTATCTTTTTGTAAGTGGATAAACAGTTTTCCCAATACATTGTCTTTTCACTACTGAATAGTCTTGGTTTGGCATTGTTTGACCCAGTGATCCCACTTCTAGGAATGCATCCTAAGACTCCTGAAACACAAATCAGAAGTAATATATGCACCCCTATGTTGGTAGCAGTGCTATTTACAATAGCTAAAATCTAGAAATAGCCTGAGAGCCATTTGTAAATGAATGGATAAAAAAGACATGGTATATTTACCTGGTGGAATACTATGCTGCTATAAAAACAGAAGGATCACTTACCCTTTGAGACAGCATGGAGGGACCTGGAGAATATTATGCTAAGCAAAATAAGCAGTCAGAGAAAGACAAATACCACATAATCTCACTTATCTGTGGAATCTAATGAACCAAATAAATTGATTAATAAAATAATATCCAGACACATAGGTTCAGACTGATGAATCTCAGAGGGAAAGGGGAAGAGATTAACCAAAGAACTTATATGCATATATGTATAGTAACCCATGGACACAGACAATAGTGCAGTGAAGGACTAGGGTGCCGCGGGAGCTGGGTGAAAGGGGTAATGGGGGAGAACTGGGGGACATCTGTAATACTCTCAACAATAAAGATAAATATTTTTAAAAATGAAAAAAAATGATTGTATATGTGAGGATTTATTTCTTTAATGTCTATTCTTTTCTGTTAGTCTTTGTGTCTGTTATGATGCCAGTACCACATTGTTTTAGTTATTATAGTCTTGTACTCTTTGACCTTGGGAAGTGTTTGAAAGCTTTTCCATTTTCTTCTTTTTTCAAGATTCCTTTGCTATTTGGGGTTCTTTACAATTCCATATAAATTTGAGGGTTGGCTTTTCCACTCTTGTAAAAAAAGCTGTTTTAATAAAGATTGTATTGAATCAGTAGTTTGTTTTGGATAGTATTGACATTTTAACAATGTTAAAGTCTTCCTATCCATGAACATGAGACACTTTTTTATTTATATATTTAAAAAATTTTTTCACCAATGCTTTGTAATTTTGAGCATATGAGTCTTTCGGTCCTTTTGTTAGCCTTATTTCTCAGTATTAATTATTTTAGATGGTATTGTAAATAAAATTCTTTTCTGATTTTTTTTTTTGTTCATTGCTGGTGTTCACACAATTTTGTGTGTTGATCTTATAATCAATTTTGCTGAATTTGTTAATTAGCTCTAGTAGCTTTCTTATGGATTCTTTGGAATTGTGTCTCTCTCGGACCATGCCATCTGCCAGTATAATTTTACCTCTTCATTTCCAGTTTGGATGCTTTTTATTTCTTTTTCTTGGTTAAAAGCTCTCACTAGAATTTTCAATATAAATAATAGCAGTAAGAGCAATCATCCTTGCCTTGTTCCTGATCTTAGGGAATACACGTTCAGCCTCTCACTTCTTGAATATGATATTAGCTGTGGATTTTTCATAAATACCCTTTATTGTGTTGAGGAATTTCCCCTCTATTCCTATTTTTTTTTTTTCATGAAAGATTGTTGGATTTTGTCAAATGCCGTTGCTGTGTCAATTGAGTTAATCACACTTTCCCCCCTTCATTCTATCTATGTGTTTATATTAAGTTGGTTTTATGTTGAACCAGCCTTGAATTCCTGGGATAAATCCCACTTGGTCATGGTTAATAATTATTTTAATATGCTGTTGAAATCAATTTGCTAATAATTTGTTGTGTATTTTTCATTTATGCTCATATAGAATATTTGGTTTGCAATTTTTTCTTGTAGCATATTTATCTGGCTCTGACACCAGGGTAATGCAACCTAATAGAATAAGTTAAGAAGTGTCCCTACCTCTTTAATTTTTTGAGAGTTTGAAAAGGACTGACTGAAGTTTATTATTCTTTAAATTTTTTGCAGAATTCACCTGGAAGCCATCTGGTCCAGGACTTTTCTTAGTTCATACTGTTTAGGGGAAAGTCTAGTGTTTAAGGGAAGAAAGTCTTGCTGCAAGGCATTTTCTTAAAAGGACCAAGCTCGACAAAAGAATTTTCCTGGGGATCCCTACCAATACTCCTAGTTTAATGTTATGCTTCACTCACCAAATATGGATAACTTCTGGTAATTTCAAAACAAATCACACCTCTAAGAGTAGAGATTATCGCACAAATTCCTCCTGTAAGGGCAAAGATTCACAGGATTGCAAGAGGAATTACTTTCAGGATTGCCATCAGAGACATTCCAAAGTGACTCTTTGAGGGAGATAACACTCAACTTAAGATGGAGCTACAGATTATAATTAGGCTCTTTACTTTTGTGAATGGTATGCTTTAGTTCACAAAGGTGAAGTCCAAATAAAACGAGTCATAAATGAACAACATGCTTTATAGCTACAGTATTTGAAAAGCTTTTGGTCTGTTTAAAAGACACATTATTTTATTCCTTTTTATGGAAATTGAGGGTAAAAACAGAAGTTAAAAGCTTAAATCTTGGAATCAGACAGTCTGGGATAACATCTATAGTTGTTATGATTAATTAGACATATTAAAAGCAGATGAGATAAACCAAAAAGTAAAATTCCTAGTTTTTTAGGCCTCTAACTTGAACTTTTCCCTTACTTTGATCTAAGGTTTTTTCCATATATATATATATATATATATATATATATATATATATATATATTCCATATATTTATTTGTTCATAATTCACTTGCCTCATCAGTACACATAAATGCATTCAGATGCCCATTAACTAGGAAGACATAGAGACCAAATGAAACCCTTTGATTTAACTGCTACACAGTCCACAGTTGGGGTATTTTGGCTATAGAACTCTAGGAAATTGTACTGGTAGGAAGTAATTGACAGAAAACTAATGAAGAATAATAGTGTCTGCATTTTCTTTTACCCCCAAGGCAGGATGGGGGAGGACATGACTTCTAGGCCTGCCTATTAATCTATTTGCTCTTTTCATCTTTGGGCATGGAAAACCTCCTTCTTGATCTAAGATCGGCCACCCAAACCTGCTCTATGCCATTTATTAATTTGATCTCCTCAAGTACAGCTGCAATCCATTTTCTTTGAATTTTTCTTCCTTTGCTTCATTTGTTAGAATTAGACTCTACTCTAAGTCCTTGAAGCAGGAATCTTTTTATTTCATATGTAATTCTTTTTGGTAATCATGTGCTAATATCAGAATTTAAAACACCTAATGTTATTTGTAGAATTGATTTACAGGCTTTAATGGCTAAAGTAAATATGAAAAGGGGAGAAATTATATATGCCAAAGACACAGGATTGACATATGATGAGCTGATTTAATCTTCCAACGATCCTGCAATGGAATCATGTCCTTATTTTACACATGAGAAAGTGGCCTGCTGCCATTGAAACCAAACCTTTGCTGATGTCAAAAATCTCATGCTCTTTCCCTATCTACCTCAAATTTGAATTGAAAACAACTGAGATATGAATCCAGTTGATTCAGGTCCTTAGCTCCTTCACAGTTCCTTAACTCAAATTTATGGTTTGAGTACCATAAAAATCAAGCTCCGTGGGAAGGCAAGTACAAAGTTATCAAAGTTTGGCATGAATTCTCTAAATTAGGTTGTGTCATAAAGCAGAGGTTCTCAAGCTTTCTTGGTTCATGGCACCCCAAGGCCAAAACAGCTACCCATTCTGTTCATTAAATAGGCAGGCCCTACCAACTTAATTAATATGTATGTCCTCATCCTATATAATAAAAGATTAATATGCAGCCAAAACTGGTTTGGCTCAATGGATAGAGCGTCGCCTGCGGACTCCAGGGTCCCAGGTTCGATTCTGGCCAAGGGCATGTACCTGAGTTGTGGGCATGTCCCCAGTAGGGGGTGTGCAAGAGGCAGCTGATCGATGTTACTCTCTCATTGATGTTTCTGGCTTTCTATCTCTCTCCCTTCCTCTCTGTAAAAAATCAATTATATTAAAAAAAAAAAGATTAATATGCAAATTGACCATACCTCTACTACACCCACAAGCCATGCCCACCAGTCAATAAAGAGCAAATATGTAAAGATACCCAACCAAGATGGCTGTGGCCATGGAGAGCAGGAGGGAGGCTTGGGTTTCCCTGGCAATGGAGGAAGCCAAGCTTTCGCCTGCCCTTGCTGGCCTAGGCCTCCACCCAATGCTATAAAGTTTCAATGATAGAAGATAAATAAATGCCAACAAAAATGGCCAGCCTAGGAATTCTCCAGGCTACTAAGTTTCAATTATAGAAGATAAATAAATCCCAACACAAATGGCTGCTGCCACAGATTGAGCAGAAGGCTTGGCTCCACTCCAGGCTACAAAGTTTCAATTATAGAAGGTAAATCCCAGATCACAGGACCTCAGCTTGGGTTGCTGGGGGAGCATGGCTAGCCTGCAAACCACCACAGGCCTCTTGCCCAGGCCGCACCACGCCCCAAGGGAATCCCCACCCTGATCCAGGACAAACCAGCTGGCCCCCACCCATGCACCAGGCCTCTATCCTATCTAATCATATCTAATAAAAGAATAATATGCAGATTGAACATCACCCAAACACACAAGATGGCTACCCCCATGTGGTCAAAGATCCTGCCCCCATGTGGACACAAGATGGCCACCACAATATGGCCAGCAGGGGAGGGCAGTTGGGAGGGACCAGGCCTGCAAGGGAGGGCAGTTGTGGGTGATCAGGCCGGCAGGGGGTTGCAGTTAGAGGTGACCAGGCCAGCAGAGGAGGACAGTTGGGGGTGATCAAGCCTGCAGGGGAAGGCAGTTAGGGGTGACCAGGTTGGCAGAGGAGGGAAGTTGGGGGTGACCAGGCCTGTAGGGGAGGGCAGTTGGGGTGACCAGGCTTGCAGGGAATGACAGTTAGGGGCAATCAGGCTGGCAGGAAAGCAGTTAGGCATCAATCAGGCTGGCAGGGGAGTGGTTAGGGGGTGATCAGGCTGGCAGGCAGAAGTGTTTAGGGGCAATCAGGAAGGCAGGCAGGCAAGCAGTTGGGAGTCAGCAGTTCTGGATTGTGAGAGGGTATTCCGATTGCCTGTTTAGGCCCGATCCTGGGACTCTCCAGGGGTCCCAGATTGGAAAGGGTGCAAGCTGGGCTGAGGGACCCCCCCCCGCCCCCCATCCCCATGTATGAATTTTGTGCTCCGGGCCTCTAGTATCTTATAAAAAGTTTTTAAAAGTAATACATGTAAATTGAAAGAAAATATTTTATTTCAGCCTAAAACTGTCATCATTACTTATTAATAGAAACTGTGCATCTGTTGGGCATTGCAAAACTCTCAAACCTTGGAATAAGATCACCTTCATGTCTTGTTCCACATCCATTTTCACTTGATACATCAAAGCAACTGCTGAAAACCCACTTACAAACACAGGGCATCATCAAAAACTGTTGTGAATTCTAACGTTGAAATTATGAACTGTTTAGAGCTAGTAGTAGTTTGCATGAATCTAGCAGATGTTGCTATGTTGATCTTGAACATTTAAGATATAAATGGCATTCCTGTGAGTGCATTGCAGCACCCTGGGGTGCCTCAGGGACCAGGAAATTCTTTGAATATATTTTTCTTTTCCTTTTTCTTCTTTCCTTCCCTTCTCTTCCTTTCTCCCTTCATTTTTTTTTTTCTAGTTTAATAATTATAAAACCTCTTGAAGCTTCATTTATAACTCAAATTCTCTCTCCATGACATAATATATACTGGAATTTCAACCAGAAATGAAGTCAGTAGAAAAGCATATGTTTTAACTGAACAACATATGGAAATCTGATGTTTGTAGACATGTTTTTCCAGCAATAAAGTTTTTAGAAAAGAATTCTTTACATTCTATAGACTATCTTCTTTTTCTTGATAAAGAAGATAGAAAGAAAAAGTGAGGGAGAGGGGAAGAGAGGGAGGGAGGAAAGAAGGCAAAACTTGATTAATAAATCTTCTTTATTAAGTGCATCCTGTACACTCACATTCTTGGAGCAGGACAACACTGAGAGGACAGAGCTGCCCAGAGTCCAGGCATCCACACGGTCCTTCCCAGATACAGATCTGTTGGCACAGTCAAGTTCAAGTGGA
This sequence comes from Pipistrellus hanaki, assembly GCF_964339955.1. Lineage (NCBI taxonomy): Eukaryota > Metazoa > Chordata > Mammalia > Chiroptera > Vespertilionidae > Pipistrellus > Pipistrellus hanaki. The sequence goes on along the minus strand of NC_140504.1, from coordinate 129,279,388 downwards.
AAACAGGGTACAAGGGAGCAGGAAGAGTGGAACAGTGTAGACACGTGGGCTTTAGAGTCAGGCTGTGTTCAAGTCCTGCCTCTAAAACTTAGTAACTCTGAGTACCTTGGAAGTTACTTAATCTTGTGAATTTTGGATTTATTTTCATTAAAATGGAAATAATACTTATCCAAAAATTGTTTTCTGAGACTGATTAACACTTGCAAAGTGCACTTCATAACATTTGGCACATTTAACGGCTAGACAGTTATCAATATTATTATTACAACTCGAGGCCTGGTGCATGAAATTCATGCATGGGGTGGGGGTTTGTGTCTCAGCCCAGCTTGTACCCTCTCCAATCCAGGACCCCTTGGGGGATGTCCAACTGCTGCAGGAATTGGGCTTAAACTGGTGGTCAGACATCCTTTTTGCAATCCAGGACTACTGGCTCCTAACCTCTTGTCTGCCTGCCTGCTTGATTGCCCCTAACCACCTCTGCCTGCCACCCTGATGCCCTAACTGCTCTCCCTTGCCAGCCTGATCACCCCCTAACTGCTCTCTCCAGCTGGCCGGATTGCCCCCTGCTATCCACTGATGGCCTGATCACCCCTATCCTCCTCCGCCTTGGCCCCTGCCACCGTGGCTTTGTCCAGAAGTATGTTCGGAAGGCGTCCGTCCAGTCTAATTAGCATATTGCCCTTTTATTAAGTATAGATAGGACCGATTCACAGGTAGGAGAAGGCAGAGGTAAGGTCTGCCAAAGAATGGCAAGGGTAGAGAGAGAAGAAATGGTGGGGAGAATGGTGTTCATGTCAATAAATGAATTGCATCCAGAACTCTGATGGGAATGTAAATTGGTACAACCAATTAAGAAAACCACTTGATAGTATTTACTAAAGCTGTGCATATGAATATGACCAACTAAGCAATTTGACTTCTAGATTTATGTTCAACACACAAATGCTTACATATGCGCACCAAAACACAAGTTTAGAGCAGCACTATTCACGATAGCTGGAAAATTAGAAACAACCCACCTTAGGATGGCTAAGAACAATGTGGTAGTTCATACAGTAGAATTCTATTCAGCAACACAAGTGAATGCACTACTGCCACATACAACAACCTGGATGGAATTCACAAGTAATGTTGGGTAAAGGCAGACAGGGAATATAGTACATGCTTATGTACTATAATGATGCCATTTTTATAAAGTTCATGATCAGGCAAACCAATCTATGGTATTAGAAATATGGGTAGTGATTACCTTTTGGGGGGCAGAATCAGTGTCTGGGAAGGTGCATGGGGGCCTACTAGGGCTCTTTATGTGTATTCATTTTTTGAAGATCCATCAAGCTGTCCCCTATGACTTATGTACATGTTTACCTGGATGTTTTTTCTCTAAGAGTTTACCTTTCGAAACAAAATGGGCCAAAGTATCGAAAAAAAATCTTGCTGTAAATTGAATGTTTGTTTCCCCCCTACCTCCAATTCATATATTGAAACTCAAGTTCCAATATGACGGTGGGAGGAGGGGCCTTCAGGTGGTGATGGGGTGTTGAGGGTGGATCCCTCCTGAATGGGATTAGTCCCTTTGTAAGAAGAGACCCAGAGAGCTCCCCTGTCCATTCCACCTCGAGAGCACACAGCCAGAAAACAGCACCCATGAATCACAATGCACCACATCTGCTGGCACCTTGATCTTGGACTTCCCAGCCTCCAGAATTGTGAGAAAAATTTACTGTTTATAAGTCACTCAGTCTATGGTATTATTACAGCAGCCTAAGACAGACCTCTTTATAACTTTCCTTTTAAGCAGAGAGGGCCACATTAAAAAAAATAATAATAAAAAAAATAAAAAAAAAGAAAAAGAAAAATTACAAAAAGATTTTGGCCCTAAGAGAATACATGAAAAGACAATATGAGGCCCAATAGCAGCTATATTTACAAAGTGCAGGTCAACAGTCCTATGGTGACTGACTGTATGAATCAGGATACGTTAGGTTATAACTCCCTAATCTCCGTGGCTTAACACAACAGAGCTCCTTCTTGTTCTACACATGCTAGCAGGGGCTCTGCTCCTCATGTTCACTTGGGGATCCCACCTGAGGGGGATTCATCCAGGCACACATATTAAATTTATTGGGGTGACATTGGTCAATAGGATCTATAGGTTTCAGATATGGATCTCTATGTTACAAAATCTTTATGTCACACCACGTACCCACCACCCAAAGTGAAATCATCTTCCGTCACTGTCAACATATATTGGCCCCCGTCACTCCCCACCCCGCTGACTGTTTTTAAAATGTGATTTCCTCTTAGACTCACACACCAGTTTCAGGAGAAATGTTCTAACTCATTAACTGATGACATAATTAAATTTTAATTTGGATTCCTTACAAGACACATAAAAGGCTGAAACATTTTGCGATAAAAGGAAGAGCTGAACCAGGGTGTGGGCTTAAAGATGAAAAATGTCTTATGGTAACCACAGGGCACCTGATTTCCCTGTGCTGATACAATACAAATAAGTTCTTTAAATTCTGATGATTTCTTATTACACCAATTCCTTTCATTATGAAAGAAGCCACTTCCTTTAGTAAAGGCCAACGATGGCAGGTAGAAATAAACCTTTGATGCAATCAATTAAAAATGTCCAAAAGGGCACAGTGTGTTTCTGACTGATCCTGTTTTTGAAAATTCATGGCGCTAAGGAATTGGGTACTTCCTCACTTCTCCACCTGCGGCCAAGAGTCCTTTCAGTGGCAGAGTTGTCCATCCACGCCCCCCTCCCCACCGCCCACACACATTCTGAAAGGACTGAAGGTCCAAAAATAGGCTTTGCTATAAACTTTTCAAGAACACATCTGCTGTGAGAAATAAGATGTTTGTAGCTTTGGGACTCTGAACAAAGCATAAAGGAGATGCATTTAAAAATGTTTATTAAAGGCTGAAGAGTCTTCCCACATAAGGAAGAGGTGACCAGACCCACTCCGCTGCATGTCAGGTTCTGACCTGAAGATTGACGGTTTAAAGAGGATGCAGCCACTTGCATTTCTTGCTAAAAATAAACCAAGAGGAGCTTAATGTAAAAGATAGGCTACGGCAGCTGTTAGGAAGTTTGAGCTCAAATAACCAGTGGGCCCCACTCCATGTGAGACAGGGTGAGCCTCGCCAGAAAGTGTGGCTAAAAGGCGGCAAGGAGGCCAGTATACATGACTGCCCTTTGAGAACTGATGTGGTTGCTTCCTGTTCACTGAAGACTTTAATTAGGAATTTATTCTTCTTCGCAGATGCTTCATTTAGCTGTGTTTTAATTATAGAGCTTGACAAAAAAAGCCAAAAGAAGAGCAAGGAGGGTGAGGCCCACAGACACCGTCAGGGCTCCGTCTTGATGGAGCCTTTGCAGCCACAGCCCCACTCTGGAACCAGCCGAGACGCCCTGGGACATGGAGCTCAGGGGACCCCCATGCCTGCTTCTGAATTCCTAGGAAGAGAGAGACACAGAAGAAAATAATTTTAAAATACAAAGAAAGCCCCATTATGATATCAATCAAGTAATGGGTCCCAAGAAGGATTTTTTTTTTCTTTTTAACTGAGATATAACTGACATATAACCTTGTCTTAGTTTCAGGTGTACAGCCTAATGCTCGGTGTTTGTATATGACCACCCCTGTAAGACCACTTAACATCTATCACCGCACATAGTCATAGATTTATTTGTCTTGTGATGAGAAGTTTCAGAGCATATATCCTTTTGAGTTAGTATTTTCGTTTCCTTTGGAAATATTCCTAGAAGTGGAATCGCTGGATCATACAGCAGTTCTATTTTGAATTTTGTAAGGAACTTCCATACTGCTTTCCACAGTGGCTGGACCAATTTACATTCCTACCAACAGTGCACAAGGGTTCCCTATCCACATCCTTGTCAACGCTTATGTCTTGTCTTTTTAATAAGAGTGATTCTAACAGGTGTAAGGTATATCACCCTGTGGTTCTGATTTGCATTTCCCTCTGGCAATCCGGGACTGGTTGGGGGATGTAATAGTGTGCAAAGCCAGATGGTCAGGGAGGAGCCTGAGCCCAGGCTGGGCGGGTACACCACACCGCTCCTGCTCATCCTGGCCCTGCAGTGCCTGCCGCTGCTGCTCTTCATAGCACTACTGCGGAGGCGGGAGAGGCTCGCCAGCTGTATGCCCGATGTCTGGTGAGTGGTGCTCCTGCTGTGGGAGCACACTGACCACCAGGGGGCAGCTCCTGCACTAATCACCTGCCCCCTGGTGTTCAGTGCATGTCATAGCGACTAGTCGACCGGTCTTTTGGTTGCTTAGGCTTTTATATATATATATAGATTGAGGCCACAGAACCATAAGGATCCAGTAAGAAAAGTGTAGGACAGGCTCTATGCAAACATTCTAAGAAGCATATTTATGGACACACCACATGCCCAGCAGTGCTCTAAGTACTCTACATCCCTCTCTCCTTTATAACACCCAACCTCCTAGGGAAGTAGTTCACATGAATAAATCCCAATTTTAAGTACTCACCCTGTTTACAGATAGTAGGAATAAATGGTGAAGTGGATGAGAGGCTGGGCTTTAATGAAGCTAAGGTTAGGCTTGGCAGTAACCTATCATTGATAATGCAATATCTACACTAATAAAAGAGAAAGATGCAAGTTGGATATCACTTCATGATGCCTGATTGCCAATCAGGAGTGAGTATGTAAATTAACCCAACAAAGATGACAGGTTAATTTGCATACACAGGCATTGAACAGCTTGGGGGAGGAGGGGAGAGCAGCCACTTGCACACGTGTCAGTGCCGAACAGCCTGGGTCCTAGGGATGGGCGTTCTTGGGACCCAGGCCTCTCTGAGGCTATAGGCCCATGTGTAGGCCTGGAGTGGTCAGGGTCCCGGAACGACCCCTGGCCACTCTGGGCCTATGTGCACATGGCAGAGCAGCTGGGGGCGGGTTGGGAACATCCCCAGGACCCAGGTGCTCCGAGCCGTCGCACGTGCAAGTGGCTGGGGCAGGGTGGGAATGTCCCCTGCAGCGCGAGGGCAGACAGCAGACTGTGGGGGACTGCTTACCCCTCGCCAGGTGGCAAGGAGCTAGCAGTCCTCCGTAGCAAGTGAGCAGACAGCAGAGCCCTGCTTGCTCCTGGCTGCGGCAGTAAGGGGCAAGCAGTCCCCCACAGGGCCCCCACAGAGAGCAGACAGCAGGGCTCTGCTTGCCCCTGGCACCGGTGGTGAAGGGCAAGCAGGCCCCCACAGAGAACATACACTAGGCCCTGTGGTGGTATCAAGCAGGCAGGTCTTCAGAGAGCAGAGAACCACGGGGAGCAGGCCTAAACCATCAGTAGGACATTCCCTGAGGGCTCCCAGATTGGAGAGGGTGCAGGTCTGGCTGAGGAGATTTCCCCCCTTCCCCCCGACAAAAATTTTGTGCACCGGGCCCCTAGTAAAGAATTAAAAAAAAAAAATCAAAAAAAAAAAAAAAATCATGGCAGTACCTAATTATTAAAATGACTATCAAGATCAAGACCACACAGACTTTTCCCCTCTTCTGCTACACAACCTCAGAAAGGCAATGGTGTTATTTTAGGTTAGTCTATGGAAGGACTGTTCAGGAGAGCCAGCCTCAGGTCGGGCGCACTCTGCACACCCGGCCTTGCAGTTCTGAGCCTTGTTGAGTTTGCAAATGTGACCTGTAGATGGCACATTCCCGAGTATTCTCTGAACATACGCAGACATACGTGATCTGCTCGCATTAGAACATGTTGCAAAATGTGTTTTAATGAGGAACAGTTGGTCTGGTTCTGCTCAAATAAAAGACATCTCTGTAAGAGAGTTGCCACCTGTCTTCCCATCTTGCAGTGCAGCTTCTAAATGAGCTCTTCTGTCCCTGACACCTGCAGGTGTCACAGGGCCCTGAAATCATAGGCCACGTGCCAGCTCCCTTCCTGAAGTTGACAGGCAGCCTCGGTCCTGTGCTCGATGTCATTCCAGATAGCAGGGCACTCAGTGGAGTGAGGGTGACACGCTACCTTTCCCCACTATTCTTCTAAACATTCCTCAAATTGGGACTATCTTAACATCATATAACCACGCCTGCCTAATTATCTCCATACCAAAGATGTAAGTATTTTCTAGTTTTTATAGTCTATGTAAATAATGCCCTATGCATTGTCCATGAGCATTAATGGTACGCTGGCTTTAATGGCCTCAGCAATTAAATGTGGAATCAATTACATGTTTTCATTTGTTTTGAGAGGACATTTACATTTTAAAACCTCTGTCACAGAGTTACATGATGACAGCACAGTATTGTCAAGCCCTTCTGTATCACTTTTGGGCATGAACAACTCTGAATCAGACATTATCCTTATGTCATTTTTCCTCCCCCCTCACTTCAAATGTATAATTGCTGTCATTAGAAAGGCAAAAAAATTAAAAAAAAAAAAAAACTAGAACACACACACACACACACACACACACACACACATCACTATAACCTTGATTTTTTAATCTTATTTTGGTGATAGCATAGTAAACACCAGGCTTTGCTAATAAGGCCAGACATGAATTATTAAACTATCTACCATATGATCAAATGCATTTCAGATTATATTCTGAATAATTCTGCCTTGACGTTCACCAAAGGGGAAGATCTGACGTGCCCTGCAGGGTCTCCGTGAGCCTCCCTTTCAGAGTGCCCAACCCTCTGACTCAAACTGCACCAAATGGAAAAAAGAAATAATCCAAAGCTTGCATCTGCCCATCACTTAATTATTGTTTTATGTAAGACCTCGCTTCATCCGACTTAGATATGAAAACAACACAGCTCCCAATGCTTTTTAATGGATTCAAAATATTTCTCATGTGTAAAATCTTCTCATGGCTCAAAGGCACTGCTGGAGCTCCAAGTGGACGCTAACAGCGATAAAGAGAAATAATTAGATAGCTCATAACTCAAGATAAATTAGAGTTTAGGATCTTTATTTTTAACAAAGCTCAGACATATAGCGTATGCAGGAAATCTATCAAGACCAAATATGTGATCAAGGAAAGGAAGTTTTCTTAAAACATACATTATGCAGTATAGCATACTATCAGAAAAGAACCTCAAAATCTCCTGATTTTGAAAGACTTTAAATACAAAATTACCTTCATATCCAAAAGCTATCTTGATCATAATTGCATTTTACGCTGCAAAATATAAATTGAAGGAAGCCCCTCCTACGGTAAGCATCCTTAACGCAAACGGCTGCGTGGGTCCCATATAACAAGGAGTGGACACAGGTGGCCGCTCAGCGTTTGCAATGCCTTCCCAACCCTCTAGTGGTGGGATTCTATCTGAATACCCTCATCTTCTTTGAAGTCCTTAATCTTTAACTTAGCACCAATATGCATTCAAATGAGTTTACATATTTCTAATTTTTTACTTGTTACAATAATGAAAATAAGGGGGATGTTGCAGGACAAAAGAATCAGATCTAGAATTAACACAGTGTAGAAATCTTTGCCAATAGTACTGCATTGTCATGTGTTTATACATAATTTCTCTAGTTCTACAAAAAATGAGAGGTTGCAAGCTTTGCCAAACGTATGCTATCAGAGATCTGGCATCTTAGCTGGAGATACATTTATTTTTATTTCTTTACTAGAGGCCGGGTGCATGAAAATTTGTGACTCTGGGGGTCTCTCAGCCTAGCCTGTGCCCTCTCGCAGTCCGTGACCCCTCAGGGGATGTCCACCTGCAGGCTTAAGCTGGCAGTCAGACATCCCTCTGGTAGCCCAGAAGCCCTCGGGGGATGTCTGACTGCGGCTTAGGCTGTGGAGGAGGTGGGAGAGGTTCCCGCCATCGCCACTGCACTTGCAGCCATCAGGCGGGCTGGTGGCTGAGTGGAGTGCACTGACCACCAGGAGGCAGGTCCAGCATTGAGAGTCTGCTCCCTGGTGGTCAGTGCACGTCATAGCAACTGGTCGTTCTGCCCTTAGGATCAATTTGCATATTGCCCTTTTATTATATAGGATTGTTACTAATTTTTTTCTTCTCAATAGAGGAGTTTTTCTTATTAGCCATACTTAATAAAATTATACTAGAAGTTATGTAGGTCTCTCTTTTGCTAACTAAGTATCAGCCACAGATGTAAGACAAGTTTAGACACACACACACACACACACACACACACACACACACACAAAACAAACCTTGAAATAAAGAAAGAACCAGAAGGCTCACATAGAACTATGCAGTTTCTAATCGCAATGTTCATACAGTGCCAGAAATCTGAACTCATCTATTCCAAATTATTGGCTGGAGCTAAGCACTAGTACAAACTAAAGCTGCTCCGCAGGTGTGACAAAGCTGAAGGAAGAAAGAAAAAGTTAACTGGGTCAAGATGCTCCACTGATGATGAAGTCCTTTAAATAATCTCTTCAACCACAACTGAAACCATCCTCCTTCCATGGAGTATACACAGGAAGCTGTGGAGTAGGATGTTGAGGAACATTACAATTGCGTGAAGTTAATCTTTAAGTAATCAATTCAACTCAAAATAATTACTCCTAAGAATTTCTTTCAACTAGGTAACCATGAAAGTGTTTTGGCAGATGTTTGTGCTTTAAATGAAAAAGAAGCCATGATGTTAACAGCTATTACAATGCAACCCTCTCATCCTGTTCCAAGTACCATTTTCAATGACACCGGAGATATGGTTTTAGCATCAGTGAGCTCCATGAACTACATAAAATGAATAAAGGAGATGGCAGGTACTTTGTTTTGTCTCAAAGAGTCTCATAAAATGATGAGCTAACATGTAAAATGTTTCCTATAATACGCCATGATATTCAGTTTGGAGAATTGAGATAAACTAGTTAAGAACATGGTACATACTAACTATAATTACACTAAACTCAGTCATCTAGAAAAAGTTCACATCTCTAGACCTTTTTTCCTATCACTTCCAAAGTTCCATTATGTGTACTTCCAAAAATCCACTCCAATGAATGCCTATTTTATCTTTAAATTTTTAGTTTGAATATAGACAGTTTATATAAAAAAAATCCTATCAAAGTAACTTAAAATAACTGAAAGATTAACACTAAGAAACTTAATAATTCTATGACTATAAAAGTGTAGTGGGCAGCCTCTAAAACATCCCCAACAACCCCTACCTCCTGATATTCACGTGCTTGTGTAATACCTTTCCTTTGACCATGGGCTAAATGTACTGATATGCTTCTAATTAACACTTGTCATAAATGATGGGGTGTTAGAAATTAGATTAGAAAAAAACTGTGGCTTCTCTCTTCCTCATTCTGTTTGCCTGCTCTGTGGGCAGCCAGCTGCCAAGTGTGGGCTGCCCTATGCAGAGCCTCATGAGAAGTCACTGAGGGAGACCTCTGATCAATAGCCAACAAAGAACCAAGACCTCAATTTAAAAGCCATGAGAGCCAGAATGCCAGCATCAAACCACAGGTAGACTCAGAAGCACACCTTCCCCAGCTGAGCTCTCAGTTGAGACAGCACCCCGGTTGACACCCTGACTGCAACCTCATGACAGGCATCAAGCCAGAGGCACCCAGCTAAGCAGTGTCCAGATTTCTGAGTCACTGAAGCTCTCAGATAACAAATGTTTATTGTTTTAAGTTGCTAAGTTGGCAATTTGTTATACAGCAGGAGATAACTAACAAAAATATTCCAGGTAGAGGGCTAGAAAATGATTCACATGTAAGTTTAAACATTATTTGTAATGGAGGCATTGCAGACCAAGGAAAGATAGACTTTCAGTAAAATTTTCTGGAATAATTCATTATACACTCATAAAACAATGAAATTTGCCTCTACCTACCATGTTTAAAAATCTATTATAGCCAAAACCAGTTTGGCTCAGTGAATAGAGCATCGGTCTGTGGACTGAAAGGTCCCAGGTTCGATTCTGGTCAAGGGTATGTACATTGGTTGCAGGCACACCCCGGTAGGGAGGCATACAGGAGGCAGCTGGTCAATGTTTCTCTCTTATTGATGTTCTGGCTTTCTATCCCTCTCCCTTCCTCTCTGTAAAAAAAATCACTAAAATATTTTTTTAAAAAAATATATTACAGATTGGTTTCTTACCTAGCAAAGGCAAAACTGGAAAAATTTAGAAGACAATACGGGCCAAAAATCTGTCTAATCCACAAGGGTAGGAAAATAGTTCTTAAATCACAAAAATATCCACAGTCCTATGAGCACCAAAAAGAAGTCAAAATACAAGCCAGAAAATGGGAGAAGACATTTGCTTCACATATAGCTTATTTTACATAAAGAAATCCTAAAAATCAATAAGATGGTATCAATTCAATAGAAGAAAATGAGCAAAAGACTCACACAGACTCTTTACTGAAGAGGAAATGTGAATAAATAGAGAAAGAAACCAATCAATATATTAAAATGTGCACAACCTCATTCACAATCAAGAGAAAACAAGTTAAAAACACAGTGAGATACCAATTCTCCACCATGTTGGCAAAAAGTAAGAGGCCTACCAATCTAAGTGTGGATGAGAATGCAGAGGCATCAGACCACATCAACACCACTATGGGTGGGGATCTAAATAAACTAACACAACCACCTTGGGAAACAGTGGGGCTGGGGCATTATCTGGTAAAGTGGGAGTGGTGCACACCTGACAACCCCACAATCCCACTCTTGAGTGTGTCACCAAGACTACGTTGCAAGTACGAGTCAATCTCAAGTCCCCATCATGGCTGATGGGATTTGAGTTAGAAGCTCTAGCATGGTTTAGAGTAGAGAGGGAGGTGGGGGAGGGGCTGGTCAAAGGTAGAATAAAGTACCCCTGGGGTGTGAGGCTCAAGCTGTGGAGTCAGGGCTTCCTGAGAACATTAGCTTTCCAAGCTGTTTCGCTAACAACGGGTTTCTTTTTTAAGATGGTTCCCAGTAACTAACCTACCTCTTCTCCTTTAACACTCCTCCTTTTCTTTCAATTCCTAAGGTGTTCCTTGCCACCTTTTAAAAGATTACTGGCCAAGGTGGAAAACAGAAAATAAAGGGCCACTCAGTGGCCAATAACACATCTTCTCATTTTTCATTTGGGTTCTATGGGATAAGATCAGTTCCTGTATTCATTTCCTAAGGCTGCTGTAACAAATTACCACAAACCAAGTGGCTTAAAACAACATAAACTTATCATGTTACAATTCTGGAGCTCAGCAGTCTGAAAGGAGTCTCACTGGACTACCATGAAATGAGGTGCCGTCCTCCTTCTGGAGGCTCTAGGGGAGATCCACTTCCTTGCCTTTTCCAGCTGGCATTCTTTGGTTCCTGACCCCCTCCCATGGTCCAAAGTCAGAAATCTCTTCACTCTGACCTCTGATTCTCTAGCTACCCTTATACTTTTAACGACTATCTTGATTACTCTGGGCCCACCTAGATAATCCAGGATAATCTTTAATCTATGGTCAACTGGTTAGCAAATTTAATTCCATGTATAAAGTAACTCCTGGGTCACCATGGAACTTAGCACATTCACAGGTTCTGGGGATTAGGATGTGAACATCTTTGGGGCTGTTTTCCTGACTACTACAGGCCCCATGGGTGATAATGTTGTGTTGAGCCATAAAGTACACACATCTCAGAGAAAAACACCATACTCTAGTGCTGTCGTCAGCAAACCATGGCTCACGAGCCACATGTGGCTCTTTGACCCCTTGAGTGTGGCTCTTCCACAAAATACCATAGCCTGGGTGAGTCTATTTGGAAGAAGTGGTGTTAGAAAAAGTTTAAGTTTAAAAAAAAATCGGCTCTCAAAAGAAATTTCAATTGTTGTACTGTTGATATTTAGCTCTGTTGACTAATAAATTTGCCGACCAGTGCTCTAGTGTACTTAATGTTTCCCAATAGAGGAGCATGAGAAAATCTCTTAATTTATACTAACTTTTACATTTTGGATTGCTTATGTAAAAATGAGGGTTTTTTGGTGTGTTTTTTTCCCCTCTAAAAACTAGATCCAATCCTTCCAGTTCTACAACTCAATATCTAAAAGTAAGACATTGAGCTATAGAGCTGGAGTGACTGGATCTAAGCTTCAGCAGAACGTGAACCTTGTGGGACTACAGAAGCAGTGTGGAGAGATGTGCAGCCCACAAGCAAAAAAGCCAGGATTTCATAGTATGTGGCAGAATGGATATATTCAGGGTCCCAGTTCTTCAGACGGCCTGTATCTGTGCCTTCTATCACATAGCTAGGTAATGTTCTCCCTGGTCTTGACCATATGACTTACTTTGACCAGTGGGATGCTATAAAAAATAGAGCATGCTGTGAAACTGAGCATTTCTGTGTGCTGTTCTTCTTTCTCTGCCTTCACCATGAGAACATGCCCTAACGCCTGTTTTGGATGAGATCTAAAGAGCAGAACAGACTCATCCAAATCATCCTCGCTGAGGCCATCTAGCTCTGTCAGCTGAAGTACTGGGCATGCCAGCCAGCCCACCAAAGTGAGAAGAGGGTTACTCAGGAAGGTCTCACTGATAAGGTAGTCTTTCAGCAGAGACCTGCATGAAGGAGACGGCAGACATGTCACACAGGCATCTGAGAGAAGCACCTTCTAAGTAGAGGGACTAGCAAGGGAAAAGTTCCTCCTGAGGGAGGGTATCTGCTGTGTTTAATTCAAGGAGCAGCATGAGGCCAGTGTAGCTGGCCCACCATGTCTGAGGTGGATAATGGTCAATGGAGCATGAGGGGTCAGGACACTAAGTCCCATAGACCATTTCAGGACGTTGGCTTCCACTCTGAGCATGAGTGGAAAACCCTACAGATTTTTATTTTTATTTTTTTATTGTGTTAAGATATATATAACATAAAATTTATCATTTTTGCTATTTTAAGTGCACAATTCAGTGGCATTAATTACAGTCATCATGTTGTACAGCCATTATCACTGTCAATTCCTAAGATTTTTTATCACTCCAAACAGAAACTCTGAAATCAGCAAGAAATAACTCCTCATCTCCAACCTTAGCTCCTGACAAGCTCTAATCTATTTCCTGTTTCTATGAATTTGCCTATTCCAGATCTTTCATACAAGTGAAATAATAAATATTTGTCCTTTTTTGTGTTTTGCTTATTTCACTTAGCATAATGTTTTCGAGGTTCATCCACATGGTTGAATATGCATCAGAATTTCATTTCTTTTTATGGATGAAGTTCTACTGTATGTGTATATCACAGTTCATCTACTCATTGGTTGATAGACCCTTGGGTTGTTTCTACCTTTTGATTATTATGAATAATGGAAATTTATATACAAGTACCTATTTGAATGCCTATTTCAATTTTTTGGGTACATGTGCTGGGTCATATGGAATCCTGGATGGGTGTGCGCTGAAGAGAGACATAATCTGATCTACATAGAGTTAGGAACAGGGAGACTGATTATAGAAAAGAAAAAATCACCTCTTGAAGAAAGAAAAAGATCTGTAGCAAATAATGCTACCATGTTCCATAGATGCTTTGTGGTTGTTCAGAGGAACTAGCCTCATCTGAGGGATAACAGAACAGACAGAGCAACTCAATCAATCAAAAGGGGGAATCACAATCACAAAGTTTTAATTTTAGGCAACTATACTTCATAAATGTTGTTGTTGGTTATAAATGTGCTTGCAAAGACCAGTGACCAAGTCCTCTTCTCACGGTATATACACTGAGTGGCCAGATTATTATGATCTCTGAACGCATAATAATCTGGCCACTCAGTGTGTGTGTGTGTGTGTGTGTGTGTGTGTGTGTGTGTGTATATATGTATGTATGTATATATATATATATATATATATATATATATATATATATATATATATATAAATTCGTGCATGGGTAGGGTCCAGCCAGCCTGGCTAGGGGGAGGGGACATGGGCGGTTGGCCAGCCTGCCTGCTGTTCAAACACCTGGTCTAGGGGACAATTTGCATATTAACCTTTTATTATATAGGATATACAGTGAGTGGCCAGATTATTATGTGTTCAGAGATTATAATAATCTGGCCACTCAGTGTATGTGATGTGGGTAAAGAGCCCATGTCCATAGACATGTTATTACTAGTACCGGGATTCACTAGCCCTAGATAAATCTTCACAGGCTATCACCATGCCACCAATTTCACACCACATATTCACTGATCCCTCCCTATATGCCAGGTACTGCTCTGAATGTTTTCCATGCTTTATCTCACTTCACTGTCAAGATCACTTTATTAAACAGATTTGATTGCCCCTAATTTATAAAGTGGGAAACACATCTGGAGAGTGACCAACCAATGACCACAGTTGTAAGAGATATACAAAATTCCAAATCCACACAGCATGACCCCAAGCTCCTGTGCTCAAGGGGAAACTTGATTCTTTTGAAATGGATGTTTGCAAGAAAGAAGTCCTTGGAGCCAGGGCCTCTAGGAGAAAAGGTCAATGATGACAAAATATACCTGCAATAGTCCTTTGCTTTTATGGCCCCTGAATTTCTTGCAAGTAGTGGCAAATGTGAAAGGCACTGCATCCTGTTTTTATAGATTGACTTCCTATCAGATAACTGTCACCTTGACATATGGCTTGAATATTTATGTTTCTCGGTAATTTTGTAGAATTGTACTGAGGAGACAGAGGGACAGGAGAAAATTTGTTTCTCCAAGGCCCTTTAACTTTAAAACACCGAAACTATGCTCAAAACAAAGATATTCATGGTTCTATTATTTTAGGCACAACTCAAAGTCAATACCCTGAGTATGACAGGAGAAACAAGCTATCACTTTCATCACGAGAAAGTAAAAGGAAAGAAAACTAAAATTTATGGTTAGAAGCATGCCGGGCTGTAAAGTACACATCCTTAACAGCCCCATGAAAAGAATTTAAATTTGCAAGATTACTATCAGTTTAAAAAGGGGCTTTTGCAATCTGCTTATCGAGATGTCAAATGACTTCAAAGAGCAGGTTGGGTGGCTTGCCTATGATGAGTTTAGCCTTTGAAAAATACATTAATTTCCTAGGTTGAAGTTAACAGAAGATTTTAACCTATTTTTGTATTCTCAACTTTCCAGCCTCTGGTTGAGAAACCATCTCATCCACCCTGCATACCACTGAAAGCCCAGTTCATTCAACAAATATGTATTGAGCACCACATCTGAGCTTGGTACAATGCTAGGGCCTGGAACTGGTGATGAAACAGACAGGTAGCCCTTCTCTTATGAGCTTTTCTTCACTGTTACACTCGGGCTCAAAAACTTTCCAACATGCATGGTAGAAACTTCCTAGTATTCACTCTTATGTTCTTATTCATACAGAAGTATGTATTTCCCAAGTTCTTGAAATTAGGTGGGGCCATGTGAATAGTTCTGGCCAATGGATGTGAAAAGAAATACCACATGCCATTCCAGTGCCGAGGTGGTGAAAAGCCTGGTTCTTTAGCAATTCCCTTCTTGCAGTCAACCTGGGGCCCTCAGTGACTGTGTGGGAACAGACAGCTCCGGTTCCAAACCGCCCACTAAATGCTACAGATGTGCTGTAGTATGTAGTACCTTTGTAATATCAAGCCTGAGATTTCAGAGCTAACTGGTTATTTCAGGACAGCTTAACAGCTGGGCCCTAAATTACCATGGACTAATACATGTGTTTTATTGCTAAAAGTATTAGCCAAAAGTTTTCTATTTGACTTCAACATCCAGAGGCTCCACTCATTAGAGAACATGATTTTCCACTGCTTTCCCATTTGCTGAGGGATGCCCGAATGAAGTCTGATTTATTCCTATGCATTGTGTCACTCTGTGAACAATTAATTTCTCATTGAGAAAAATGTCCTTCTTATCTGCCTAATTACCCTCAAAGTCCAGTTCTAATCTCACCATGTCCATGTAGTAGAAATTATTTGAATGCTCTCTCCACACAGACAGTTCTCCACAGAACATAGATTCTAAGGAACATTTCCCATCCTCCTTTGTCCCCGAGGTTGCAAACGTAAGACCTAGGTCAGCGTTTTTCAACCGCTGTTCCGCGGCACACTAGTGTACCGCGAGATGTTGCCTGGTGTGCCGTAGGTGCAGACAAGACAAGAATTTTATAATTTTTCACTATTTTGTTTACTTAATATTTCATAATAAAGTAATCATAAAATACTTTCTTTGTGTTTATTTGATTCCTATTCAAGAGAATTACTTTATATATAGTCAATATAGGCACAGAGTTAAATTTTTTAACATTTTCTAATGGTGGTGTGCCTCGTGATTTTTTTCATGAAACAAGTGTGCCTTTGCCCAAAAAAGGTTGAAAAACACTGACCTAGGTTCTATATTCAGATACAACACATGTGAGACGCTGATTATGAAGCAAGTTCCACGAGGAAGAAGACAGGGCTTGGGACCTCTGCTTGCTGGGCCGGGGGTAGAGGTAACATCTCCTACCAGCAGCCTCTGTGTGGTTATGGATATTATTTTCTGAAAAAACTCAGAGTTTATTTCACAGCTCTTCTAACAATTCTGTGAACTATCTAGTGTCACTTTTTAAACCCCTCCTGTTTAAACTCACTAAACTGGTCTCTGTTGTCTGTAAAGAATGCAGACACATACATTTCCTGATACCACAATCATTCAGAGGTCGCCTATCTTCTACCTTCCAATTGTTTATGATCTGATGTCATCTAATTTGGTACTTGATATGTTATAGATTTTGTTTCCATCCAAACCAGGACACTTTGGGGAGTGAAAGAAAGGGCACTGTTATTATTTAGATGAGGACAAAGGTTATGAACTAGTCCTGTCCCAGACAAACCAAGACACACTGTCATACCTGGCACTTATAAATGAAAGACATTTGAAGGAAAAGTAATATAGTAAAAATCAGGCATGAAAGACACCTGGCACTTGGTTACATCATCACAGGAGATAACATTCTCCTGGAGTACCCCTAGACCCAGCCACCAGACACCGGCTCAGATGACCGTTCAGGTCTGGAGGTTTCTGAAATATGGCATTGCTTTTCATAAGAAAGCTTTTTCCATTTGGCACTTTTATGATGAAGAATAACCTTTGTTCTAATGAATTCATTTAGATTTGGTAAACATCACCCATCACTCTAACCACAAGAGTAGTTATGCTGCACAGGGTGGCTAGTGAGCCTACATAAGACCCTCTCTCTCACCCTTATACCTCCTTAAAAGTGTCACAATATGCTGACATTATTACCAGAAGAACATTCAGACTAAAATACCCTCAACAGTCAAGAATCGCTTTCATGCCAAAACCAGTTTGGCTCAGTGGATAGAGCGTCGGCCTGTGGACTCAAGGGTCCCGGGTTCAATTCCGGTCAAGGGCATGTACCTTGGTTACGGGCACATCCCCTGTAGGGAGTGTGCAAGAGGCAGCTGATCGATGAGAGAGAGATGTTTCTAACTCTCTATCCCTCAATGTTTCTAACTCTCTTCCTCTCTGTAAATAATCAATAAAATAAAATAAAAAAAGAATTGCTTTCATTATTTCTATCTTTAATATTTAGTCCAGTGAGTAGATAATATTAGGTTGAATAAATGCTGACATATAAGAAGCCAGGTGTGACCTGCATGCTGTATGTTAATGCATTAATATGTTAATAATTCTTCTCTTGCCCTCAGCCCTTCCTTACTCTAGGCGTCTGCTCATGCCTTGGCCGCGGCTTGCTATTCTTTCTATCCCCTCCCCCAGTGTGGGGAGAGCATAGAGAGGCGGGAAGGCCCAATACCCTCTTAAGATGCCTCTTTGTGAGTGTGCACAGCAATGTAATGAATACTTCATGTGTCCTAGGTGCCTTGGTCCAGGCTAGAATAAAAAGTTGAGATAATACAGGTAGAAAGCCTTAAAACTAAGCACATAGTAGAGGCTTACTAAATGGTAGCTATTATTATCAAGTCAGAATTAGTTCCTTGGTGCAGGCAATTTCCCTCACCAAGCCCCAGCTATGAGCCCCAGGGGGAGAGAAATTATCATCAGTGGTTGTACAATCAGTGAGGGAAGTGAAATGAAAGCTAATTGTTTAGCATCAGCTAGCTCTGCTGATACTTTGGATGGCACTCAAATTGCTACATGAAAGGTACTGCAAACATAGCAAACACGTTTTGAACTGACATAATCACACTAGTTCGGCTGTAATGCCCAATTAAAACACAGCTCAGCAGCACAGAACTGTGAAACCCAAATATTTCCTAATGGGCCTGCAAAAGAGACTAATTAGATGCAATACGAAAGAAATGCACTAAATATTAAATGTACTGTGGTATTAATCGTTGGTGACACCACTTTAACATATGGGCAATGGAGAAGAAAAAGACACTAGAAAAACTGCTTGGGACTGGAGCCAATAACTTTGGGGTGGAAGGAAAAGAGGAAGGAACACACCCTCATTTGCCTCTAACACGGTTAGCTGATCTGTTTGAAATTAGAACCACTTTCAACTGTTTTAACTTAATTATTAAGCCATTTCTTAACCTCATGGATGCAGTTTTCATGTGCTTTCAAATCTGGCCCTGAACTAATAGGCCCTCTCACTTCAATGGTTTTGGAAATGAATGTGAGATGGCGAGGAAAGCACTTTAACAGTGCTTTTCTAAGGGTCAAAGCTCTGAAAATACAGGATAGCCTGTACATAAAACTCAGTGCACCTGCATATCCTGCTGGCCTTTGTCTGGTAATGAGGCGAGCCATGCCACCCTGGCAGACTGGTGCTTCCTTTCCGAGCGCAGTGGGCTGTGCTGGTGCTGAGCTAACTGCTCAGTGCATCCATCATTAGGATCAAAGTCCCCTAGACCAGGAACAGGAGGCAGCCGGGCACTGCAGGGCGCCTTTCCCTTCATTTGTGAGGACAGAAAGGTAGGCCCAGCTCTCATTCTACAATAACTCTCTGAAAAGGCAGCATAAAGAACAAGAGGAAGAAATGTCTGTCAGAAGAACAGCCAATGCTCTAAGGTTGTTCTTGAGTCTGTTACTTTGTCACTCTCATTATATGAGGAACCTCCTAAGATGGCCTGTTTCACCTGCCATTTTGTAGGAAATCATGGCTGATAATTATAGCATTTGAATAAAGGGTTGTGCAATTTTTACTTTCTTTGCTTATAGTAAAACAATGCCTTGATATATATCAAAATTTAATAATGATAATATTAGTAGTAGCCAACACTTATTCGCTGCTAAGCTGTTTCCATGCAAATCCTACAAATTAGGTACTATTATATTATCCCTATTTACAGGAGAGAGAACAGGGGGAGAGAGGCTGAGTAACTTGACCAAGGTCATTTTTCTTATAAGTGGTGAAACAAGTATTCAAACCCAGAAAATCAGAACCTAGAATCCAATGCTCTTTTTTCATAAGTATTTTTATTTATTTCAGAGAGAAAGAGAGATGGAGAGATAGAAACATCAATGATGAGAGAGAATCATTGACCAGCTGCCTCCTGCATGGCCCCTATTTGGGGGTTGGATGGGGGAGGGAATCACGCCAAGCCATACCACTAAGCCACACCAGCCAGGCTAGAATCCATGTTCTTAACTGCTATATTACTCTACAGAATGAAAACCAATGAAAGCAAAGTATTTTTTAAAGTAAAGGAAAAAACTTAAAATAAAAGCCAGGAAATCACTGGTTTTTAAAGCTATACTTATTGAACCCCTCCATCAAGTATTAATACAACAACTTTGCACCAGGCACTTTGTCCACATTATCTAACTTACTTCTCTGTGAATCAGTTATGTCCATGTCACAAATGAAGAATCTGTGATTCAATAAGTCAGTATACAACATCACAGGAATCGTTATTGCAATTTGAACCCAAAGCTGACAGACTCCAAATCTTGACCTCTTTGCACAAAGCCATCCTACTTCTTCTTTCTTTAAAGCAATTCTTTATTACTAGGAATAAATTCAAAAAGAGAAAAACTTTGGAGTAAAACTGACTACTTATAAGTTTAGAATTGGGTGAGAATTTTCTTTTTTTGTCTATTTCTTCCGGGCACAAAATAGCTCTGACTTTTTAAGTACTGATTTTAGAAATTGTAGGAGTCAAGTGATTTGTTAGAACATGGGCCATACAAGGAGAAAGAATACAGGAGTGAAATGGGTCAGCCTTTATGAATGGCCAGTGTTCCTATTCTTTGTCTTACTCAGGCAGACATGCAACTCGAGTAGCACTTGTAACAGCACATGAAGAAAATTAATACTGTCCATTCTCCCATCATTTTAATTTTCTCCTCTCTCTCTCTCTTTTGTGTAAGCTTACTTAGGTATATAAAAGAAAACTAATGCCCAGGAATGACAAACAAGACTCTTGCAATTCAAAAGGCAAGGGGTATAGGCCTGGATTAAAAAACCCAGGCTAATCTCACACTCATCAGGATGGCTACTACCAAAACCAACAAACAAAACCCACCAGAAAATATCAAGTGTTGGCAAGAATGTGGAGGAATTGGAATCCTTGTGCAGTGTTTGTGGGAATATGAAAACTGTACAGACACTTTGGGAAATGGTATGATGGTTCCTAAAATAAAATAAAAAATGTAACTACCAAATGATCTAGTAGTTCCACTTCTGGTTATGTACCCAAAAGAACTGAAAGCAGCATCTCAAAGAGATATTTGTACAACCACACTCATATGAGCATTATTACTAAGAGCCAAAAGGTGGAAGCAAGTCCAGTGTTCACTGACAGAGAAATGGGTAAACACAATGTGGCATATATAGACAATGGAATATTACTCAGTCTTTAAAAGGAAGGAAATTCTGACAAGTGCTACAACATAGATGAACCTTGAGAAAGTTATGCTAAGTGAATAAGCCAGTCAGAAAAAGACAAATACTGTATCATTCCTCTCATATGAGGTTCCCAGAATAGGGGCTGGGGAAAGGGGAGATTGGGGAGCTATTTAATGGGTATAAAGTTTCAGTTTTTGCAGGATGAAAAAGTTATGGAGAGGGTGAATGTTCTTAACACTCCTAAACTGTACACTTAAAAATGCGGTGTTATGTATATTTTACCACAATTCAAAAATAAAAACACAAGCTTGAAAGATGCTAAGAACTGGATATAAATCCTGGCTTGCCTTTCAAACCTTCTAATTTTGTGACTCTGGGTAAGTTATTTATTGAGTTACTAATGCTCAGATTCCTTATTTGTGAAATAGATATAATAGTACCATCCTCATAGGGTTATGAGGATGACATGAGTGCATATGTGCAGATATTTAGCGTAGTACTGAGCCCATAATAAGAACCACATAAGTGGCATTGAGTCATAGCGGTAGGCATGGAAATGGCAGAGTCAGTATTGAGAGAGGAAAAATCCCTTTCTTTCTCTCAGAAGGTCACATGAGAAGGGAAATCCCCCTTTTGTTTGTCTCTCAGCCTTGAAAGCTCAGAAATGAAAATTCACCCACAGAAGAGACCACATTGATATGACATAGAAAACAAACTTTTTAACAACACTTAGAGCGGGCTGACCAACCGTTTTCTTCCTGCAAGCAGATTTGCATAGGAAAGCAAATAATAATTAGAAGGTTGCCTGGTAAGCATGAACTCAACAAAGGGAAGTAAATGCAAGGAAGCTCTAATGGCACCAGGCTAAGGTAAATGAATGCCATCATTTTCAAACTGAAATGGACTTCAGACTTTTTGAAGTCAATTGGCAAAAGTGTCCTCTGCTCTGGGCTGCAGGTGATGGCTGCCATTGTGAGCTTCCAGACCTTCTTTGCTTACACTGACTGACCGCTCCTACCTTCAAATGTGCTAAATGCTGCAGTCAATTCTTATAGGCCCAGGGGCTACTTAATTCTGTCTTTTCTTTGACCAAAAAGATGTTGGATCTCATACCGGGCAATATTATTCATCTCAAATACTAGAGCAATACAGACTTTCATATATTTTATTTAATAGCCTAGTAAAAATATTCATCGAGTTTCTATACTCTACCAGGCAGTAACCATCAAAATACATTTTTTACTGAAATAGCAAAATTATGTTCAATTTATCTCAGAAGGAAGTGACAAACATATGTGCATGTATTTTTTTTATATTGTTAAAACAAACCATTGAGAGAATAAACTGAAAACGAAAACAAATAAATAAAAAAATGCTTAAATAGATAAGGGAGGTAACCAGGTGGAGAGGGAACAGTAGGAATAGAAGGTAGACTCCTTAGAACATACCTTTGTAGATTTAAATTTGTAAAAAATTTTACATAATTATGAAACAAATTTAAATTCAAAAATTCTAAAAATTGGAAACAAAGCAAAACAAATTATCCTGTGTATTGCTTTATTGGTATAACCATAGGGAGAGGAACAACCTCAGATGACTTTAAAACCATTATTTGCCTATAAACCCTAAGAACAAAAACTTTGAAACCACCATGACAGTTTAAAGTATTTTTAACAATCACATACTGGTGATCGATCGTGTTGGTATGATTATATGAGACAGTTATAGGAGTACTAGAGGCCCAGTGCACAAAATTTGTGCACAGGGCGAATGGTGTGTCCTGCAGCCCAGTTTGCACCCTCTCCAATCTGGGACTCCTTGAGGGATATCCAACTGTCTGTTTATACCCGATGGAACCAGGCCTGAACGGGCAGTCAGACATCCCTCTCACAATCCAGGACTGCTGGCTCCCAATTGCTTTCTTGCCTGCCTGCCTGCCTGCCTGTTTGCCCCTAACCTCTTCTGCCTGCCAGCCTGATCATCCCTTAACCCCTCCCCTGCCAGCCTGATTGATGCCTAACTGCTCTGCTGCAGGCCCAATTGCCCCTACCTGCCCTCTCCTGCTGGCCTGATCACCCCTAATTGCCTTCCCTTGCCAGCCTGGTAGCCCCAACTACCCTCCCCTGCAGGCCTGGTCATCCCTAACTGCCCTCCCCTGCTGGACTGATTGCACACAATTGCCCCCCTCTGCTGGCCATCTTGTGGTGGCCATCTTGTGTCCACATGGGGGCAGCCATCTTATGTGGAGTAATGGTAAATTTGCATATTACTCTTTTATTAGACAGGATTACAAGATAAAGCAAGTGAGTGATTAAGTTACGTTATTGAGAACTGGGATTTTCAATGCGGAAGAAAGATGTTACAGATGTAAGACAGAAAATTCCTGAAGATGACATGGATAACAGCATGAATTGGGGTAAAAAGAGGAAATTATCAACTATCAGAGACTTCAGGACCTACATAAAAAAGCTGAGGAACCAATCTGATGAGCCTCCACTGTCTAAAAATGCACCCATTTGAGCACCAATTACCAGTATAATTACGACAATGGATAAAAAACACATCAAATATACAGAAACCTATATATTCATAGTGACTCTTAAAAAACCCTCACTGGTTAGTTTTGGAAGATGCTAGACAATCAACTCAACTTTTGAAAACTGGTAAATAGAGAGAAGGATCAAGCCCTTTCCTCATCACGCCTGTAGAAACTATACTTCACGGTGAACAAAAATTATGAGAAAGTTAGTCTTCATAGCAGTACGTTTGTTTAGCTAATACACGAGGAAGGAATGATGGAATCAAAATGCCACTATTTGCAACCCCTCTTGCCTAATGAATATCAGCCAACCACTAACACCATAAAGGCAGACAACCAGACATTGTCATACGCCACAAAATGGAAATGCACAGCATCATATGGAATAATCTTGTAAAAAACTCCAATCTGAATCTGATTAAGCCTCAAATATAACTACTGATTTATAAAACAAACAGGCAATGCAGAACCCCATTAAACTGTATGAGAGGATGCAATTAGCAAATTCCACACTGTGGGAAATGCCATAGTACAAACAACCTGGTTTCTTCCACAAATAAACTGCAGTGCAAAAAGGGAAACGAGAGAGCAGACAGATTAAAAATGACTTCGAAGACACACCAAGTAATTGCAATGAATGGGACTTATTTGCATCCTGATTCAAATAACCTGTCTTAAAAATCTGAAAAATTTGAATATTGCTGGATAAAGAATTAATGTTAATTATCTTTAGATGTAATAATACATTGTAGCTATGTTTTTATTAAAGGAAACTTCATTTCGTAGAGATATTTTCTGATATATTTAGATGAAATGGAGTGATAAATGAGATTTCCTGGAAAATAGCCGGGAGGACGGGCTGAATAAGAGCACAAGTGACATAAGATCATCTGTGAGTTGACAATTATTAAAAGTGGGTGATGGGTGTGTGAGGTCCTTGTATTATTCTCTCTACTTTTAAAAAAAATATATATTTTATTGATTTTTTTTTACAGAGGAAGGGAGAGGGAAAGAGAGCTAGAAACATAAACATCGACCAGCTGCCTCCTGCACATCCCCCACCGGGGATGTGCCCACAACCAAGGTACATGCCCTTGACCGGAATCGAACCTGAGACCTTTCAGTCCACAGGCTGACTCTCTATTCACTGAGCCAAACCGGTTTCGGCTATTCTCTCTACTTTTGTATATGCCTGAAAATTTCAAGAATAGAAAATTCCCATAATAGAGATAAAACAATTCATTGATCCCAATCTTTGATAATGGTCCTGGATTTGGTATAGTTATGTTAGACCCTGATTACACATAGGTTTTCTTTAGATGAAATGAATGACTGGACAGCATATTAATTTTCTAAGGGAACCACATTCAACAGGCTATGTTATCACAAATTAGGGTCCACAAGAGAGCATGGTAAAGATATCAATGCTCTTAATATCTACAAACTGTGTTTTTCTCAAGGTTCCTATTCTTCTGGCACCTTTCACTAAACAATTCCCGCCCCACTCCCCTGACACCCACCAACACCCACCCACATTCACATACGACTTTTGCCTATCTCCACCACCATCCTATCTAATAAAAGAGTAAAATGCAAATTGACCATCACTCCAACACACAAGATGGCTGCCCTCATGTGGCCAAAGATCCTGCCCCCATGTGGACACAAGATGGCCACTACAAGATGGCCAGCAGGGAAGGGAAGTTGGGAGGGACCAGGCCTGCAAGGGAGAGCAGTTGTGGATGATCAAGCCTGCAGGAGAGGGAAGTTGGGGGCAATCGGGCCTGTAGGGAAGGGCAGCTAGGGGTGACCAGGCATTCAGGGGAGGGCAGTTAGGGGCAATCAAGCTGGCAGGGGAGTGGTTAGGGGATGATCAGGCTGGCAGGCATAAGCAGGCAATTAGGAAGGAAGGCAGTCAAGCAGTTGGGAGCCAGCAGTCCTGCATTGTGAGAGGGATAGCATCGGGCCTAAACGGGCAGTGGGACATCCCTCAAGGGGTCCCAGATTGGAGAGGGTGCAGGTCCCAGATTGGAGAGGGCCACACCACCCGTGTACGAATTTTGTGCATCAGGCTTCTAGTCTGCATATACAAAGAGCCAGTGTCCATAACATCCAAAACAACCAAAGACTCAACCAAACACCGGGCTGTGAGCACAGCATGCTGAGCAAGCTGAACTGTTGACTTCTTGGAGAGAGAGAGAGGAGGGGACTTGCCTGAGTCTGCTTCATGGTACCCTGTATCCCTCCTGTACCCACCACTGTGACTACAAATTGGGGAGGGCCACCTCCAGGCCCAGCCCTAGGTCCCTTGCCCCCACCCCAGGCCCAAGAGCGGCACCAGGCAGGGGAGCCCAGGGGTCTAGGAATGCAGTGGGAGGGGCCAGCGCAGCTTGGCGGGGCTATGTTTACACTGCCAAGTTCCCCGCTTCCACCCTGGCCCCTACATTCCTCCTCTCTCCCCTCGGAGGCCCAGCTCCTGCCTATGTGCTTGCCTTGGCAGGCCTGATTGCACCGGGCAGTGAGCTGTGGTGATCTGGACAGCCACTTCCTGGGATGGGATGGCTGGGCCGTGGTGATTCATGAGGGTGATAAGGCCTGCAGGGCATATGCAGCCCTCAGGCAGTGGGGGTGGCTGGCCAAATCGAGTCTGGCTTCGGTGGGGCCAGCGAGACCCTGAGTCCACCCCAGCCCCCACAGGTTACCGGCTGGATGGTGGCTCAGTGGTGAGCGGTGTCTTCATGCATGGTGCCCGGGGCAGCCGTGAGCTGCTGTAATCCCGCCCCACACTTCAGGAAGAGGGAGGAGGCTTGTGGCCACTGGTGGCCTAGGCTGCACCGCCTGTACTGCTGCCTGCCAGGCTGGCAGGGTCCAGAGTGGGTGAGTTGCTCCCACCACTCCCCCATCCTCTCCCATTGGTGGAACCCGGAGAAGCACTCTGGGTGCAGGGAGGGGACCTCAGCAGGCCCAGTGGGGAGCTTAGGAAGTCTGGCTGAGCAGGCACTGGTTCATACCAACACTCTGCCATCTTCCTCCAACTCTCCAAGTTAGCCCCCTTACCCCACCTGCCCTGGGAACGGGCTCTGGGTGACCTCCCCGATCACAGACTGTGGATCTGGAGACCTCGAGGAAGAGTGCCCTGCAGGGCCTGGTTGGGGCCCGGTGCAGAAATACCAGGGCAGAGCTACTTCTGTGTCTCAGTGAAGTCTGCACCAGACCCAAGGAGGAAATGGAGAGGGGAAAGGCTGGGAGGTGTGAATTCCCAGCACTTTCCCCACTTGAAAACAGCCCTGCTTGGAACATAAGGTGGCTATATGTTCAGCTGAGCAGTGAGGGGGCTGAACCCCACTGTTGCTGGGTTCCTGTTGGTCCAAGGCCTAAGTGTCCATCACAACAAGGAAAAAATGGAGGGAGGTGCGCAGAGGAAGAAAGGACAATTGAAGGAAAGAGTGTCTAGACTTTTCCCACCCTTTTCTCTCTTTCCACTGCCTACAAAAGCCCCAAACCTGTTCACAGGTCTGTCTCCACCTTTTAGTCCCCTGTTCGCCAACCACAGAGGAAAGAAATAAGGAAGGAGTCAGTGCTGCCTTCAGAAAGTATCTATGGGTCGGCAACTAAGTAATTGCGGGTTTCACAAATATGGCTTCAGTTGAATTTTTAGGTTTGCAGACGTAGTACAAATGTAAAACACATTTTGTTATTTGATAGTTGGCTATTCAGCTGTTAGTCAGTAAAAAACGTTTTTTGATCTGTTTTGTAGTTTTTGTTTGGCGTTCGTTGAAAATGGAAAATCAAAAGGAACATTTTCGTCATATTTTGCTTTTTTATTTCCGCAAAGGGAAAAACGCATCGCAAGCTCATAAAAAGTTATGTGCTGTTTATGGTGACGAAGCCTTAAAAGAATGGCAGTGTCAAAATTGGTTTGCCAAATTTCGTTCTGGTGATTTTTCACTCAAAGATGAAAAACGCTCTGGTCGTCCAGTTGAAGTTGATGACGCCCTAATCAAAGCAATAATCAATTCGGACTGTCACAGTACAACACGTGAGATTGCAGAGAAGCTTCATGTATCACATACATGCATTGAAAATCACTTAAAACAACTTGGCTATGTTCAAAAACTCGATACATGGGTTCCTCACGAACTGAAAGAATCACAGTTAACGCAACGCATTAGCAGCTGCGATTTGCTAAAGAAACGTAATGAAAATGATCCATTTTTAAAACGACTGATAACTGGCGATGAAAAATGGGTTGTTTACAACAATATCAAGGGGAAAAGATCGTGGAGCAGGCCAGGTGAACCAACTCAAACAACATCAAAAGCTGATATTCATCAAAAGAAGGTTTTGTTATCAGTTTGGTGGGATTACAAAGGAATTGTCTACTTTGAACTCTTACCACCCAACCGAACGATCAATTCTGATGTCTACATTGAACAACTAACGAAATTAAACAATGCAGTTGAAGAAAAGCGGCCCGAATTGACAAATCGAAAAGGTGTTGTATTCCATCATGACAATGCAAGGCCACACACATCTTTGGTCACTCGGCAAAAATTAATGGAGCTTGGTTGGGATGTTTTGCCACATCCACCATATAGTCCTGACCTTGCACCATCTGATTACTTTTTGTTTCGATCTTTACAAAACTCCTTGAATGGTAAAAATTTCAATAATGATGATGATGTCAAATCGTACCTGATTCAGTTTTTTGCTAATAAAAACCAGAAGTTTTTTGAACGTGGGATTATGATGCTGCCTGACAGATGGCAAAAGGTCATTGATCAAAATGGGCAATACATTACAGAATAAAGTTATTTAGTTCCATGAAAAAATTGTTTTTCTTTAAAAAATCCGCAATTACTTAGTTGCCGACCCAATATATACCTGATAGGCCGGTTGCTTCCCGCAGAGGGAGGTGAGACTGCAGGGAGCAGGCCTAAGCTGTCAGTAGGACATCCCGTGAGGGCTCCCAGACTGTGAGAGGGGGCAGGCCGGGCAGAGGGACCCCTCAAGTCCCCCACCAGTGCACAGATTCTTGTGTACCAGCCCACAAGTTTTTATAATAACCTTCTTAAGAATTACTGCTTCCCATTCCCTTCTTTCTGCTAAGTCTCCTGAGAGTTTCCAGACAAAAGTTTTTGACCTATCCTTTCTTTGATTTTTATACATATTTTAAATATTTTATTGAGTTTTAGAGAGAGAGGAAGGGAGAAAGAGAGAGAAACACTGATCATCTGCCTCCTGCACACCCCTACCCAGAAATGAACCAGCAACCTGGGCATGTGCCCTGACCTGGAATCAAACCAGCAACTTTTCGGTGCACAACGCAACACCTAACCAACTGAGCCACACCCACCAGAGCTCTCTGATTTATATGTATCCCTTTGAACTCTATGAGTCTTCCATTGGATAACTTTTATATAACCTTTTTCTAAAATGAATTATCCTTCAATGATACTTATTCAGAAATGTTCCCTATCAGGTTGAAGGTGGCATTTTGGCTCCCATCTTCCCTAATATTATTCAGACTAATTTCATCTATTTTTCCTATTGTCTTCTTTTTCTAGTCCTCCATTCCTCTACCCAAACTGAAAAGAAGAACAGTAATCATCATAAAAAGATGTCACTATGTATCTTTTCCACTAGAATATCATTTCTTAGAAGGCAGCAACCTTTTGACTTTATTATGGCTTTCTTTTTCCATCATGTTCTGGGTAGGGGTATGCAGGAGGCAGCTGATCCCAAGGCCATGCTCCATCCACACATTATTTGAAAATACAAGGTCTATTTTCATTAATGTTTATAGAATTTACAGTCCTAACACAAGGTAGGCATTCAATCCATTTTTATCAAATGCAATATTTCAATCACAGAATCTCAGAGACAACTGAGATTCAGGGAACTTGTGAGGTGCACAAAAGGTCACAAAAACCTGTTACTGCAAATGCGAGGATTCTATAGTCCGGAGCGCGTGACCCGCCCGGGCTGTGCTTCTCTCCCATCTGCTGTCCTCACCATCTGATCAAAAACATCACAGGGCCTACAGTCAGACTAAAGAAGCCCAAAGTAGCAGGGACTAAATACTTAAAGATTAATCGGAACATTCCCAATTAAGAAAATGCATTTACTAGGGAAAATAATTTATAGCACAACATTTTGCTTTAGGTGCTTTGGCCTCTCCAGAATTCTTTTTATATATATATATATATATATATATATATATATATATATATATATATATATATATATAAATACAAATCAATACAAATATATATATATATATATATATATATATATATATATATATATATTTGTATTGATTTCAGAGAGGAAAGAAGAGGGAGAGAGAGTCAGAAACATCAATGATGAGAGAGAATCATTGATCGGCTGCCTCCTGCACACCCTCTACTGGGGATTGAGCCCACAACCCTGGCATGCGCCCTTGACTGGAATCGAACCCGGGATCCTTCAGTCCATAGGCTGATGTTCTATCTACTGAGCCAAACCAGCTAGGGCTCCAGAATTCTTTATGGTGTGTGTAGGGAAGGTTATCATACCAGAAAACTTAGGAAAGCCCAGAAAATTCAGAAAGACAGAAATTCAGTTGGGATTGGTTTTCAAGCACTGAGTAGATGATCCTCACAGAGAAATTCACTCTCTCTCCTGCCTCTGCACACCATGTCCAGGGTAAAATGATGAACAAAACTGAAAATGTCAGAACCAGGCCATCTGCAGAGTCTGTTCTTTCCAGATGGGACTACGTGTGAAAGGAACAATGGCAACTTAGTACCTGCTAACCATGTTCCAGGAATAGAATTTGGTAGCTTATACACACGAATGAGTGTATTCCTTTCAACAACCCCAGGAGAGAGACATCATCATTCCCACTTCACAGACTAAACTAACGCTCAGGAGCCATGTGCCTCGGGTCAACTGGCAAGTCTAGATGCAAACCCAGGTCCAGCTGAGCCCAAGGCCATGCTCCATGCACACGGTTAAGCTGGTTCTTTGCATTCAAGAGTGCCAGCACCTTTATCAAGTTCAAAGAGCCCAAAATGTCTGAGACATAATTATAACCCCTACCATCTACTTCTTAAGCCTACAAAAATGGAATCTGTTCTCTTCTTGCTTAATTTACTTTAATTCCTATTATCAGCCAAAACATTTTAACATCAGGACAAAGTCTTTGTAGAAGGCTTTTCGACCCTGAGTTTGGCATATTTTTAAAGCCTTTAAAGCTGACAAATAATGAAGCATAAAGCTATGTTCCTTAATTTATATGAAGCCACGCATGGTGATAACGGACTTGCCTGATGTTTCCCTTTAACGTTAACACCCAATTCAATATTCCTGACCCTGGGCCTCATGCACACTGTGAGACCATTCCTAGGACTCTCCTGGACCATCACAGCTCAGAGAGGGACCGGTGGCACAGGCCGGAGGGGGCAGAGGAGAACAGAAAAGGCTGTCCGTGGAGTTTAAGTAGGGCTACTGTTCTAGAGAGGAACATAATGGTAAAGAAATGAATAAGAAGGCACTACTTTTTCTGATTTCTGTATCATTAAAGATGATGTTTTGAAACTCCATCCTTGCCAAAACCGGTTTGCTCAGTGGAAAGAGCGTCAGCCTGTGGACTGAAAGGTCCCAGGTTCAATTCCCATCAATGTACATTGATGGGAATTGAACCTGGGACCTTTTAGTACATTGATGGGAATTGAACCTGGGACCTTTCAGTACATTGGTTGCAGGCACATCCCCAGTAGGGGGTGTGCAAGAGGCAACTGATCAATGATTCTCTCTCATCGATGGTTCTCTCTATCCCTCTTTCTTCCTCTCTGTAAAAAATCAATAAATATATTAAATAAATAAATAAATAAATAAAACTCCATCCTTTTTAATAGGCATATGTGAAGGAATTAAATCAGGCAGAGTGTTTGGAATAATAATTTGCCGGCTACTACCATTTGTTGTGATCTTTTTTTATTGTAGCCATTTAAAATTGAGCTTGTAAAACACACTGTGGAGAACAACAAAAGATAAGCCGATTTCCTTTAAGCATTTCTGATGTAAAAGCCACCTTTCTAGCAATATCATTTAAATGCTGGGTTTCACTGTTCCCTCTTAGCCATCCACCCCAACCAAGTATGATTTTTTTTTAAATAACAGTAAACATTAGTGGTTATGCTTATCAAGTTTTCCAGTTCACTCCTGGTCGAGCAGGATGACACACTTGGCAGGGTCCAGACAAAGGCGAGCCTGCGTCATTCCGTTATCAGTCACATGCGATGCACACAGTCCTCACATGTACTTGTCAAACTCATGAGGGGTCACTCAGGTTTGGACACCAGAGTGTGTCACATTCTAAGTGAGAGCATAGATAATGGTACCCTCTTTGTCCCTACTCTCAAAGTCCAATTAACATGCCTTGCAGTATATTTTGAGGGAAAAGATAATACATATATTAAAACAATTTTGGAATTATATGGCCAGATAAATACCACTTATCTTTTTTCCGTACATGAAGTCATTGCTATATACTTTTCTTGAGTGCTTAACAATTGTGCTAGAGAAAGGACATCAAATGATGCTTAGAAATGTGATACACATTTTCATTTCACACTCCATCAGCTTTTACAACTGTAGCTCAATGAAATGTAAGAGAGAGCTTGGCAAACAGCCATATTTACCAAGGTATAAAATAGTGGTCAGGTTACTGTTCTATTGAAATTTAAAAAAGTTTCGTATTCAGTCCACATGACTAAAACAGATATTCAGCTAACACCATGGAGCAGTGATTTTCAACCTATGTGCCATCTCAGGCACTCTGGTGTATGCAAGAATTTTTAAAACACGCAATACCTGACTATTCAGTCAGGGCACTGACCTCTTTTCCCTTAGATTGTCAAATAAAAAAATGACAACAGCCTGCCCAGCCAGCATGGCTCAGTGGTCGAGCAATGATCTATGAACCAGGAGGTCACGGTTCAATTCCTGGTTGGGGCACATGTGCGGGTTTCAGGCAGCCAATCAATGATTCTCTGTCATCACTGATGTTTCAATCTCTCTCTTCCTTTCTGAACTCAATAAAAATATATTTAAAAAATTATACCCCCTTTTTTGCGAGATTGACATAAAATAGGTTTTTGTGTGCCGCAGGATTTTAGTGATTAGTGTATGTGTGCCATGAGATGAAAAAGGTTGCAAATCGCTGCCGGAGAGAAAGTCACCATAAGCACATATACTGACATGGTTTAGTGCCTGTTTAACTATAGGTTTTACTATATTATAAACAGCTTCATAAAGCAAGAAACGATGTCTTCCCTCACCCGATTCCATTCAGGATTTACTGACACAGACACACACCAGATCTGACCATCTTTGGTGTTACATCTTTCACTTGAAAATAATGGCGTTTGCCTTCTGCACCTAGACCAGAAGCAGAAACAGCTGATTCCCTTAATAGGCAGAGAAGAAGAAGGAAAAAAAAGCTAAAGGCACCAGCAGAACTGCATCTTTCTAATTCAGATTTCAAGGACTGCAGCCTCCTGCAGACACAGAGAGGGGCTGTGAAATACAGAGCCGCGGAGCCACCGTCCGAACACTGTGCCTCCCCAGCTGCTTCTTACTGGCAGGGTGGAGGGGAGCACCTTTTACTCACCTCGGTCAAGCCTGAGACTTCTCCTTTGGCTAATGGTTTGCTGATGGATGGCGTGTATACTTTGGCGTCTGCTACTGGCTGTCCTTTCATAAAGTGCTTTCCTGATTCATAAATGTCCACTTCGACCATTTTCCCCATGAATGTGGGGTTCTTTGGCACTAAAACCTTTAAAAAATGTTCAGAAGGCTCAATTTTAAAATAAACTTTTAATTTTAGAACAGTTTTAAATTTATAGAATTACTGCAAAGGGAGCAGAGTTCCTGCACAGCCCATACTCAGTTTCCCCAGGAAAACAGTACACCAGTCTGCCGGGCTGTCACAATGAATGAGCCATTATTGGTGTCTGACTATTAAGTAAAGTCCCACTTTATTCCGAATTCCTCAGCTGTCAGCTAATGTCCTTTCTATTCTGAGATCCACCCCAAGTGGGCTCTATCTTCCAGCTGCTCCAGGACCTGGGTGGGGACCTGAGGGGAGGGCAGGCGCTCCTGCCGCACACAGCCTCCTGCACTGCGGGACGCCTGCTGTCCTCAGGCATGTGGGAGGCAGACCTGGGAAACCCCAGCAGGCCGCCAGTCACTTCTGGACAGGCCTTTGATATTCTGCTCTTGGCTGTCCCATGCAATGAAGGAAACCAAGACAACACTGATGAAAGCCTCCTACTTTTAATACCTTCCAACTTAGCTATCAGAGTTCTGGTTTGAGCAGACACTTCAAATGAAGGCCTGCATGTTTGTGTGCATGTATGTGTGTGTGCGTGTGTGTACGAGTGTGTGTTTTTGGGGAAGAGAAAGAACACTTAAAAGCAACCTCTTCAATATCCCAAACATGGGTAACATGGAGATAAAAAGCTCCTTTAACTGGTTGCCATTCAGTTCTTTTGCTCTGTAATAAAACGCATGTATTGTGAGCGCTAACTGCACATAGAATCAGCTACTTTGGAAGGGTTCATAGGAAATTGTCCTATGGTGTCTTTCCACTAGAGATTTCGGGTAAAAGCACTTGTTTACCTCAAGCAAATCTCTCCCCTGCTTTGGGACTTACAGGTAATCTTTATGCATTATGTCTCCCTCTATTTTAGGACTAGCTACTGGCCAACCGTTTAAAGTTGGAATCCAAAATAAAGAGACTAATTCTGACCCAGCAAGACTTTGATAACTTGATGTAATCTTTCCTTCTGGAACTCATCTCAGTAGAAAAATAATTCCTGTGAGATCTCTGTAACTTAACTGTAGAGACAAAAAGGTCAGAGGAGGCAGAGGCTGCACAGCCGGTTTCTCAGAGGCCACGGTGGATCTCGGTCCTTTTGAGTCTGACTTTCATGACCACTGAGTCCGCCGCTTCATCAAAGTGTAGGAAGGTCACCTGGGTGGTGAGTTACTCATGGTAAGCAGACGGACTAAGAGAGCTTTAGTATCAGAATATGAAAGCCCCCTTAAATCAATTTTTATAAGACGAGAAAATCTCCAGAGTAAACTATCCCGGGGAGATCTGGTGTGATTCTGGGGGAAAATAACTCCCCTTGATCTGCTGCCTTGATCTGAATGAAGGGCTCAGTGTTTTTCCCCCTCCGGTTTTAATAATTGGAAAAAGCCCGGCTGCTTTAAATTGGAGGAAACAGCTAATGAGGCATGCCATTGCCTTTAAAATGAAGGGGAAAAAAGTTCCCCGCTGAGGCAGAAACCCAGATGGCAAGAGAAAGGAGAGGGAAGAGGCAATGAAAATACAATCAAGCTCCTCCCCAGGCTGAGCAGAGAGCAGGCCTGGGTAGGAAAGAGGCTTTCTGGAGTCAATTAATGAGATGGAAAGTGGGGAGAGCCTCGGCTCAGACACGAGTGCTGGAAATCCTCCCTTGCCGGTGACGGTCCCTCCACAGGCCTGGGACAGGGCTTGTTTAGTCTGGGTCTGGGAAAGCTCCCCACCTTTCCTGAGGACCCAGGCCCCTCTGAGATGGCTCCAGGTGGCACATCAGTGCCCGAGGCATCTTAGCTACTGCTTCCCTGCTCAGGCGCAGTTGGCTGGCTGCCCTTGACTGTCCCCGGCATGACTTGCCCACAGTGGTCTTATGAGCCTTCCCAAGCTCTAATGCTGGCCGTGACCCATAGAAAAAAATCCACTTCTCATTTGATCTTAAAAGTTAATACAATCTAGGAGCCATGAAATCCCTGTCCCCCATGCAAGTCCCCCACCTGAGAGGCCATATCCCATCCCCATATCCCAATGCCCCTCGAGGAGGCCTGCTGTTTCCTTCAGTCACTTTCCAATGGCTTTACCTCCTGGGCAAGTGGAGTCCCAAATGCCGAGACACAATCTGGCTACTGGGGAGGCAAGGCAGGCTGGCTTCTTGGGCTGGAAAAGAGCCCCTGCAGTTGGGTTGGGAGAAAATT
Source organism: Pipistrellus hanaki (assembly GCF_964339955.1). Classification (NCBI taxonomy): domain Eukaryota; kingdom Metazoa; phylum Chordata; class Mammalia; order Chiroptera; family Vespertilionidae; genus Pipistrellus; species Pipistrellus hanaki. Next base: position 129,244,059 of record NC_140504.1, on the reverse strand, counting down.
CTCAAGGTAAAGTTGTTTTGGTCCTTACACTGCTCTCCTCACACAATCAGAATTGAATCCAAGGAATAGACTTTTTCCCTTTGCTCCCAGCATTTTTATCAATTGGGAGTTATAAAAACAAATATGAAAACTAAACAGAACTAAAAAAACCAACCAACCAAGAAACCTGCAGGAGTGCCTTGACAGAGAGGAAATCCCTGCCCTTCCGGCTGATGCCGCCCGTGCAGACATCCTTCCTGCCTCTGGACAGGACTCTGCCAGGCGGTGGGGATGTTGGCAGGAACAGCCGTCTGTTCCAAACTCCCAAAAGCCTAAGGCTGGCCCCCTCAAAGACTAGTGAGGACTGAAATACGCGTATTCCTTTATAAAGAATGTTTCGCAGACTAAGCCACGAAGATAAGGCCCATATCAGTTCGGCTGGCTGGATGCTATAAAATGCCTTACTACACAAGATTCTATATAACCCTCCCCCCTTTTAAGTTCCTTTTGCTTAAGCAGACTTACTTTCAGAACTCTTTTTCATTTTGGAGAAAATTTAAGAACACAGAAATATCTCTTACCTGCTCATAGAATCGATTGTGTGCAACATAAAACTTGGAATCAAAAGATTCTTCTGTTACTAACACTTGTTGTCTTTCACCAATCTGGGGGGAAAAAAGGGAGAAAAAAAGGAATGATACAGGCAAACACCTAAGAATTCAAAACAAATGCCATCCCCGTAAGTAGTATCCTCCTGAATTTAAAGTAGGCTCTAAATTGCTAGTTACTTAACAGCTAATAAAGAATCACCTATTCAAATTTCCTGAAAGACTTTATTAACTATTTGGTAATAAAAATGAGCCTGGTATGAAATCTTATATTCTTAACTATGAAACAAAACTTGATTTTATTTCCTCCTTCAGCATAAGATAATTAAGGCTTCTAAGACTTACAAAAATCTTCTAAATATCACTTTGTTTCTTGAAACAAGGCTGCACAACAAGCCAGAACAAGCTGCTTCTAATCCAAATTCATGAAAATATTTTGGCAATATGAAAGAGTAGTAATAAACATTAATTTGAGTTATGGGGAATGTAACACTAAAGAAAATGCTTCCAAAAACTAGTCATTAAGAGCTTGCATCTAAACATTTCACATACTATTCTGAAATTGCTCATTAATTCACACAGCTATTTACTTGTCATATACATTTTCTCTGTCACAGGCAACTGTCTCCTCTATGTTGTAGCCATGACCTCATATTCATATTTTTAAATACAAATACAACAAAAATAGGGGACTGTTAATTCTCTATAGGATCAACCTATATGTATCTGTATTTATTATCTAAGCACACATTTTCAATAACCAAGAAGTTAAATCAAACAAAATATGGGATAAAGAAATGTGACTTCTAGAACATTTCCAAGTATATTCCACTGTGAAATGTAACATATAAAGTATCAATTACTGATTTTTACAAAATGTCTGATGTAGCAAATATTAAATGACTGCATTGAATGACTGTGCCCGAAATTACATTTGCTTTTGTTACTTGGTAAATATAACCCTCTATATTAAAGCACATTGGCATGAAGATTTAAAAAAGCAATCCCCAGTTTCATAGGCAGGGACTTGCCACCACGTTCAGGCAATTCCTATTTAGGAAACATAAACACAGCTGCACTAAATAGACCACCAATACAATTAAAAACACACCCTCTTCTACGTGCAATGCCAATACCTAAATACACCATAATTTGCTATTTTTTTACTATCTCATTCAAAATGTAGCCCTTAGTCAAAGATTGTAAGATTTCTAGGGTGACACTCATCAAAGACTTATTTCACTTTCTGAAAAGTAGTAATAGTTCCTGCAACACTAATTTCTTTTAAAAATCAATGGCAACAAAAGAAAGTTTCTGAAACTTCTACTTTGAGCTTTATTAAAAAAAAAAAAACAACACAAAAAAACCCTGATGAATACTGGGTTTCACTGAAGTATGTTTTTCTGTAAAAAAACTTAGAATGTTTGCATACATTTCACAGTGTGAGTTGCTTATAACTTACGATAAGTATCTCTCGATGGTTCTTAAGGAAATTTGCAATTACACTCCATGTAACATTAAGTTTTCAGGAAATTAATCTAACAATAATATGGGATTGCAGAGACATTGAAACCGAATGCTGGTTCTTTCTTCTTGTTGAAGTGAATGCAGTCATCGTTTTTGGACTGTCCTATTTATCTGGACATAATAATGATAATATATACACAGAATTAGGAGACTTGTTATGTTTATACAGTAGAGGGCAGGGCTTTCAATCAACCATCAGAGAACTATTTGTAAGTGAATATTTAATTATTATTTGCCAAAGGGATTCAGGAAAACTGTGATGTGCAGTTATTTATAGTGACAAACAACTCTCCAGTCACCCTTTTTGTCTCTCAGCCATGGATATTTCATCTCACTGGTGAGGCTCTATACTTCTTCAGAGAATACTGGGCAAAAACGAGCATAAGAAAGCTAAGACCTTGATCAAAAGCTGCTACAATCTATCCCCACCCCCTAAAATATGAACAAAAACTAATACATGCAATCCTCAATATTTTTGTAAGGTTAAAGTTTCAATGAAGTGAATGTAAAATACAACTTTTAAGATAATCAGCTATTTCAAATAACCTTAAAACAACAATGATGCTAAGGAAGGGAACCCTGGAAGATACAACTTTGCCTTGGTGACAGTGAAAAAACTTATGGGCTAAGGACATGTATAATAAACCTCACATTTTTTTTTTTTTTTTTTTTTTTTTTTTTTTTTTAATGAGCCATCTCCCCCTATACTTTCCAACTGTCTTCTCCTTTAACCTAGTGTGGTTAAAGAACTGCATTTAACAAGAATGAGGATGGTCACCCATCTTTGCCTATCAACACCTGTTTTCTAGCAAGAAATCCCAGTCTAAAAGGGAAAAGCCAGGGAATCTGAAGAAAATAAGGCCACATATATCTTAAGACAATAGGACAACAAGCACCCATCCAGGTATTATGTTAATGACTGAGATAATCCACTAGAAGTGATCAAACCAGTCTGTCTTACATGTCTCACCTGGCATTCTGATATTCCCCTGGGAAGTAGCTTCTATGGCTACCTCACTACCACTCATAGAACCTTCCCTAACAACTGGACCTACTGACAGAAATGCAAGGTTACACCACTGGCTTAAAACAAACCCTTTTCAGAACCAGATTACAAAAAGAATGCTATGCAATTTTTAAAATGAACAAACTCCTGCAAATATATAAGGTTGAAAATAATGTTTTGATGAATTTTGTGACTAACAGCAAAATATGGCTATTCAGCAGAGATGATTAAGATAAAAGAGGAATTGTTAACTTTAAGTTAACCAGAATAGTCAAGGCTAGGAAGAAAGGGGAAGAAGGAACATACTTCAATGAAATTAAGGTTATATATGACAAACCCACAGCTGTATCATACTCAATAGGCAAAAACTATAAGCATTTCCCTTAAGATCAAGAACAAGACAGTACTGGAAGTACTAGCCACAGCAATCAGACAAGAAGAAGAAATACAAGGCATCCAAATTGGAAAGGAAGAAGTAAAATTGTCATAATTTGCAGATGACATGATACTGTATATAGTAAATTCTAAAGACACCCCCCCCCCAAAAAAAAAAAATACTAGAACTGTAAATGAATTCAGTAAAGTAGCAGGATACAAAATTAATATCCAGAAATCAGTTGCATTTTTTTATACTAATAATGAACTACTGGAAAGGAAAACTAAGAAAACAATTCCATTCACAATTGCTTAAAACCAATACCTAGCAATAAATTTAACCAAAGAGGTAAAAGGACTCTACTTGCAAAATTATAAGACATTGAAGAAAGAATTAAAGAAGATACAAATAAGTGGAAGAATTCACATCATTAAAATGTCCAAACTACCCAAAGCAATCTACAAATTTAACATAATTCCTATCAAGACATCAATGGCATATTTCACAGAACTAGAACAAATATTAAAAAAATTTATATAGGACCACAAAAAACCCAAATAGCCATGGCAATCTTGAGAAAGAAGAATAAAGTTGGAGGAATCATGCTATCTAATATCAAACTATACTATACGACCATTGTAATCAAAACAGCATGGTACTGACATAAAAACAGACAAATAGATCAATAGAATACAACAGAGATGCTTGAAATAAACCTACACCTTTATGGTCAATTAATATGTGACAAAGGAGAAAAAACATACAATGGGTTAAAGATAGTCTATTCAATAAATTATGTTGAGAAAATTTGACAGATACATGCAAAAAAGTGCAACTAGACCACCTTCTTACAGCATACATAAGAATACACTGAAAATGGATTAAAGACTTAAATGTTAGACCATAAAAATCCTAGAAGAAAAAAATAAATTTGCATAGCAAAGGAAACCATGACAAAATGAAAAGACTACCCAATGAATGGGAGAACACATTTGCCAATGATACATCTAATAAAGGGTTAATATTCAAAGAACTTATAAAACTCAATACCAAAAAAACCCACAAAACAACCTAATTAAAATATGAGCAAAAGACCTAAATAGACACTTCTTCAAAGAGGACATACAGATGGCCAATAGACATATGAAAAGATGCTCAGTGTCAATAATCATCAGAGAGATGCAAATTAAAGTGACAGTGAGATATGTCCTCATTGGGAGGAGGGGTCTGGCTAGGTGAAAAGGTGAAGGGATTAAGCAATGTCATAGACAAAGACAAGAGTATGATGAGTGCCAGAGGGAAAGCGAGGTAAGGGAGGTTGAAAAGAGTATAGGGAGGATAAATGGTTCTTGAAGGAGACTTGATTTGGGGTAAGCACTCAATACAATACCTAATATTACTATGGTACACTCAGTTTCCACTGGCAAAGTTTGACCTTCAGGACATTAGTCAGGACTTGTGAAAGTGGCTGTCTGTCCTGGTACCTGCTTATACAAGCTAGGCATACTCTCCTTCACTCATCAAATATCAGTGGAGAAAGCAATGTTTCCGAGGACGTGCAGAACTTCACTTAGTCTATCTACACCTGACTTTAAAAGACATTTTATGAAAACAAATTATAAAAAATAGTCTTATAAAACAACCCATCCATCTCACAGAGTGGGTCACTAGAGTGAGGTAAGGTGCAGGACCCCGCTGCCCCAGGTCCCACAATACTGGTGACTTGGGAGTTCCTGGGCACTGGGGCCTGGCTAGGAAAAAATGAGGTGGTACAACTTTCTACGACTTGCTGAAAAAATATGAGGAAAGCTCTTAAGCTTTTCTTTAAGCCACAATGGCAAAAAACTTGACAATTTCCATAAGTTGACAACAAAGGTAAAAACCTGAGGTGGGCTTTGCAATCTCTGATTTCACGGAGGGGAAACTAAGGTCCTGTCAAATGCAGAGATTCAAGCAGAGGCAGAGAGAAGGAAAAGAAGTCTGGGGTGTACACAACAGCTAACAATTGAATAGGATCTAATCAACATCATGGATCTAATTCTGCAGCACGTGACTTTTCTTTGAGTAGAGAAACACCTGTGACAAACAAAAAGCAATGCTTTATAAATTCAATTTTTGGGTAGATTTTTCAGTACTATTACATAATCAGCTAAGCTGTGTTATTTGTGTCACATCTCTGCTTAAATTTTCCCGAGTGTCTGAAGTTGTGAGAAACATCACTAACCATATGGCAGATAACACACACAAAACACATTAGCGTTAAAAAAGCAGTGGTTTCCAACAGAATTTGGTCCCTCAATGAATGCTCATTCAAGTACACTCTACTTCTCCATTTGTCCTAAAACAAACAATATTCTGCATGGCTATATAAGGATTTCAAGAGAGAAACTAAAAAGAATTGCTTCAAGACAGGAAAACAATACCAAAATTAAACAAAAACAATACCAAAATTAAACAAAATTAAACAAGAAGTATCTGGGACTTCACTTCTAACCCAGTAAGAAATGTTACTGGTATAAATACTCCTTGGACTGGAAGAAGCAAAAAGTTTATTTTGAAGCTACATCTGACTTTAAATATAAACTTTACATCACGTTTACTTTTCTCTTCTTTACTTTTCCCCCTTCTCACTTTTGTTTTCCTTAAACAGAAAAGCTGAGATGTGGTTTTGGAAAATAATTTCAATTCAATTTCTACTCTGCACAGTTAGATGAGGTTAGAGTTCAATATTTCAGAGTATCTGAAAAACATTCACAAAGGACAGTTGACTATTTCAGAACTGGTGTAAGAGAAATAATTTATTTCTTGAAAACACTTATAAGAAGGTAAAGAAATTATTTGCTTCCCATGAAAAGTTTCTAGCAATTAATTTTTCTGTCCAATTGCCTGAGGGAAAAATAGAGATTAAAACACACATATCAAAAAGCTCGCTCTCATATTATAATTATGTACATTAAGTTCCTAATAAACTTGAATTCTATCTCTGTTTACCCTACGAGATATTCTGACATGCTACCATGCTACTTCTGCAGCTATGTGTGTTTTTTTGTTTTTTATTGCAGGTACTAAAAAACAATTTTTCTACCTGACTGGCTTCTGAATACATGACTCTGGGAAATGTCAAATGTCCTTCTTTAGTTCCAGTCAAATTAGTTTTTTATTTTTATTTCCCCCCCCAAAGCTGCGTGGAACATGTTAAACACAAGGCTGTGACCTTAAACTGTGAAATAATATTTCTAGTGTCTGTGCAAGAGCCTGCCCTCACATACACCTTTAGACTAATTACTGCAGTGTAATGTTGCCAGTGAACCACCTTAATTACACTCGGAAAAAAAGTATGGTCTTGTTCTTTCCTGGCTAATGAAAATGATAACCTTTCCATTTTGATCCATCATTCACAGCAGCAGAGCACATGATGCAGGGTCTCCAGGGTATACAGCCATTTTGCGGATTGTTTATGTACACTTCTGTTTTCTGGCCCTGCAAAGCTAGAATTAAAGAACCAGCACACTTATGCTAAAGACGGTCAACAGTAATAATAGCAATAACATTAAAATTTAATATCCTTACTCCACAATGCTATTCAATAATGAAATAGGGCCATGACACAGGAATGTGTGTCAAAAATGATGATAGCACAGAAAACAAGTAATGAGACTCGTAGGCCATCGTATTCAAAATGCTTGACGTTAGTTTACTGCTCTAGATAAGGGTTTTTCAGAGATGTTGGACAGTTTATTGTCAAAGTGGCTGGCCTTGTATGTGACTTTTAAACTACTTCAGAAAATACATTCTATTAGATTTTTAATAGATTTTAAATAGTATCTTCTGGTTAAAACACCTTCTTCAGCTTTACTTATTATACTATTTAATACATTCCAAATAGAAAGAATGTTCCTTCAAGTGCCGTATTTTTCGGACCATAAGACGCACCAGTTTTTAGAGAAGGGAAATGAAGAAAAAAAGATTCTGAAACAAATAGTGTCCTAAAATATTTTATGTGCATTAAAACCCAACATCACAGTCATAAACACATGTAATCAACCCTGTAAAGTAAACAGAAGCATTTAGAACCATTTTAGAGCCGGGCAAGCACACAGAGACCACACAGAGCCGGGCAAGTAAAAAAACTTTTTTTTTTACAGTATATGTGTAGGCTATATTTGGACCATAAGACGCAGGGACTTTTCCCCCCCACTTCTGGGGGAAAAAAAGTGCGTCTTATGGTCCGAAAAATACGGTATTTAACATATATATATATGTGTGTGTGTGTGTGTATATATATATATATATATATATATATATATATATATATATATATATTATTAATTGCCATGAGCATCTTAGTGGCTCTATTATTCCTTCCTCATATTTCAGAAACAACGAAAACATGAAGGACAACTGAAAACTAATTTGACTTTTTAAAGTCCTTCCTCCCAAACAATGTCATGAAATATGAAGACCAGACCCAAGGTGGTTCAGCTGGATCGAGTCAGACTATGACATTTCTTCTGACATCAGCCAGGTGTGCTATTTCTTCAAACACCGGCTAATATTTTTTTCTAGCCATGTGCTCAACCCAGTAAGAGAAAGACAACCCAAGGGAGTCTCTTCCCAGTTGGAGGCAAAATCCCATCCTTAATGATAAAGCTATTCCATCTGCTGGCTGAGAGCTGGCAGGAAAGCACAGGAACAGTGCTTTGTTGATCTGGTTGCAACAATTTTCAGCAGCAAAGTTACACGGCAAAGGCCAACCTGATCCCTTTCATATCAGAGACCTATAACTGAGTGCTGACTGAATTCCAGTTCAAAAAACAGCCAACTCTGAGCCACCTGCTTAGACATTTTTGGTATTCTAGAACATTTTAAGGGTTACCTACATGATTTTGGTGGAATTTTTTAAGATCCTTATAAGAACACATTACATGAGATCTACTCTCTCTTAAACCCAAGCAAGTTGTCCTTCCTTATCACAGGCCTGGCGTAAGTATGTTAGAGCCATTTTTCCCACATCAGGGAAACTCTAGGCTAGGGGTGTCGAACTCAATCAGAGAAGGGGCCAAAATCTAAAATCCAGCCTAAATTGCGGGCCGAATGGTTTACTGAACAGTCATAAACTGACAATGTCATAAACTGACAGCGGAGTGCAGTGATGACAGCGCGGTGCGGGCCACATTGCAAGGCCTGGCGGGCTGGATTTGGCCCGTGGGCCTTGTGTTTGACACATGTGCTCTAGGCAGTACAGGAAAGTGCTCAACCTTATAACTATCCAAAGTCCTGTGGGCAGTAATATCATCGATAAGATCCTATTAATGGAATGGCTAAGTGGGACTATGTGTGGAACCCTTTTTTACTAAAAGGGGTTTTAAGATTGAACAACTGTCTCCATCACTCCCACCTTCCTGGTCTTTTTCTCATTGGTCTCCATCAGTCATTCCTCAGAAGCCTGAGCCAATCTCCTTTCAGGAGCTTCTCAACAAGGCACAAAGTTGACAGGTACAGCTCAGAACGACTGACAGATTGCCTTCCTGGAAAGCGGCTTTAGAATTTTTGTTTCACTAATGACACCATAAATGAGCCAGATTACAAAGAGAAAGGAAGAAAGATAGACAACCGACTTTTAGAGATTTAGTGTTCATGTAATCTAGTAATATAAGGAATTACTTGCAATTCTCCTCAACTTTTGCCCAAAGCCCTCATTCCAACAGCCCTGGGAGATGATTGCTGAGAGCCAGGTACCTGCAGTCTCCTACACACCAAACATTTCATCCAGGCAGCGGAAGACAAGAACCCAAAGAAAGATTCAGACATTCGGAAGAAAGGTGTGGGTGTGATGAGGACACTCCAATTTTCTTCGTGGGAAAAGAAGGCTCCTTTTCAAACATTAAATTATAGAAGAGGAAGGATAAGTTCCAGCTCACCCAGTCTCTAAATGTGAATTTTTTTGAGCTATGAATTCAGAGCTGGCAAGGTTGGAGGAATTAATAAATTTGAAATTAATTTAGTTCAAAAGCTTCATTTTACAGAAGGGGAGACTGAGGCCCATTAGAGATTAAGTGATGTGGTCAAAGTTACACACCTCATATGGATTTTATCCCGACATTTGTTTTTGAGCAAGTGCGTTACTGATTGACTCTAAGTCTGCACCACGTAGTACAGTGGCCACACGTGGCTGTTGAGGACTTAAAATGTGGCAAATCCCAATGGAGATGAGCTGCAAAGTACACGTCAGTGTAAAACACACACCAGATTTCAAAAAGTTAACATAAATAAAAGAATGCAAACTATTCATTAATTTTATTTTAGTACATGTTAAAGTATTTTTATATACTGGGTTAAATACTATATATTATTAAAATTAATTTCACTTATTTCTTTTCACCTTTTTAGTGTAGCTACCAGAAAACTTAAAAATAAAAAAATAGGTGTTGGTTCACACTATATTTCTATTGGACAGGCTGCTCTAAAACATTACTATCTAGTTGTTGTTGTTTTTAAAATATATTTTATTGATTTTTTACAGAAAGGAAGGGAGAAGGATAAAGAGCTAGTAACATTGATGAGGGAGAAACATCGACCAGCTGCCTCCTGCACACCCCCTACTGGGGATGTGCCTGCAACCCATGTACATGCCTTTGACCGGGATCGAACCTGGGACCTTTCAGTCATATATGTCTCTACCCACTGAGCCAAACCAGTTTTGGCAGTTACTACCTAGTTTCTAAGAATTTAACAGAAACTACATTTCACTATTTAGAAGGAATCATATTTATCATTTAAAAACATTTTTAACTTAACATGATTTACTCTCAATAGCAATAATTATGTAAATGAAACACTTTAATTTTAGTAAAGAATGCATATATGTCTATAAATTGTAAAGGCAGGAATTTTGAATTGCTAAATTTTTCTTTTTGACCTTTAAATTATTGCTTCTATCTTTCTGGCTGACCACAGCCTCCCCCAAAGCTAAGCCATGATAAAATGCTTGTTATTTTTAGGGAAATCCAGGCATCCAATGAGAGGATATCTAAATTTTCCAATCTGTCATTTCCCATTTTGGATAGCTACAAAAGCAACCATATAAAAAGCAATGGTATTTGAAGTAAAAAGGCAGAAATCGATCATCCTCAAATTCATTTTTTCAAAAGCCCCAAAAGGATGTCCAAAACACGTACTGCCATTGGTAAGATAAATCTTTCATTATCAACCCTGTTACCAAAAGAACTCAGCAAGCATAGATGCGAGCAATAAATAACACATGCAGTACACACCATCTTTCAACCATTTGCCAGTCGGGATTGAGGCTGAGGAAGCAGAAAGGATTAAGCCGAAATCAAAGACAGCCCAGCTCTAAGGGTGTCTAATTAGCATAACAAAAGACACTGCCACAGTCTTTGGGCAGTGGGCAATACATCTCATTAAGAAGACTGAATAACAATTATTCTCTCTGCTCCCTCTCCCCACCCCCACCCTTCTTGGCTCAGCTCTGGGAGATCCTGAGAGCTCAGCTTGAGAGCTTCTGCTTTATTGGCCTGGCATTCAGGCTGCAGGCTGAAGAGCCCACTTGTGTTCCTGTGCACCTGCATCTCAAAGCTTGATCCCGACTCCCTCTCCCACTGTGAAGATGTAGCTTCTTCAAGCACACACAAGTCCTGCTATGCAGTTTATAGGTGTATAATATTGAGAAATGGCAATGACGACCTACATAAAGGAATACGAGTTCCCCCTAAAATGTCTTTATTTAAAGAAAATTGATCTATTTGCTTCTCTTCATCTATTCTGTTTTTCCCTTTTATTATTACTTCAGTCGCAGAGTTAATGAAGCTAAATTAAAATTCTATGAAATTTTATTGCACCTGTAATTAGCTGTGAGCACATGCATGCACAAACTGCATGCACACACTCAGAGAGACACATACATACACATATGATGCAATTTAATGGGAGTAAGTTTAATTCAGTCTTATCCTCTTTCCCTATTTCCTCTTAATGACAGACAATTGAGAAAACATGGAACTCAACAAAAGAAAATTGAGGTTGCAGGTAAACATGTGGGCAGTTTTTATATAAATTTTAACCAAGAATAAAAGAACATTCTTCTAGGATGATTACTAAGAAAGATGAAAGCTTCAAGTAATTCTCTGCACTTTTCCATATCAATCCACTTTGGGGGAAGAACTGACAGAGGGAACGGGAGAGAAACGAGTGAAGTTATTTAATCCACACAATTTCCAATTCTGCACGATTTTCTTTGGTCAGAAACAAAAGGAATCTCGTAGTTATGAGGGCTGCTTTGATATTTTTCAAAACCCTCTTCTGCCAAACACAATATTACATAACCTGCTTAAACCTGAAGACTGCCTAGTTCTGCAAGCTGCTCTAGGAAAGTTTGTTTATTACAGATGTAAACAGGAACCTGCAGTTGTTACTGAGGCTAAATGCAGAAAGGAGCCAATTCACTTGAGTAGCTGGGAAAACCTACTGAACCTATTTAGTGAGACTGGACTTTCCAAACCGCTGTAAAGTTACTGCACTGCAGGAACTTAGAGACCTTGAGAATATTCGAGTCTTTAACATTACAGACTGGAGACATAGTGTGAGACATTGTAATGCTATACAGATTCTGCATGTGGCATTATACTGTTAAAATAAAACTTGCGACATCACCCAGATCCTAAAAGCCTTTCTCTATATGGCAACCTACTCAGAATACAAAAGCCAGCCGGTTTCTGCCTGCCATCCTACAAGTAGAGTGGATTTTCTTTTAATCCTCTCTCCTACTGAATGTCTCCTGTTTAATAGATAAATCACATTGTAATTAAAAAAAAAAATCTTGCCTATTCCCACCCTACAGTTTTACCAAAAATAGTATCTAAATGTAACACAATAATAGAAATTCTATACTGCTTTATATTTTAAAACACAGTAATTTTGATCTTAATGCCCAGTCAGTGACAGACCTTTCAGTCTATGGCCTTCCATCTTACATAAGGGCTTCTGGGTCCATTGGTGCAGTCTCCTTCCCTTTAAGACAGAACCTGAGCCCATAAGACAAGAGCTTGGAGAGCATTAATTAGGGGGTCAAGAAGCCTTCAGTTCACCTCTGCCACTAACTAGCTCTTTGACTCTGAGCAAATCATTTCACTTTGGGGTCCCAGTTTCCTCATCCCAAAAAGGGGGAGGGGACATTTGAAATCAGTAACCTATAAGGCCACTTGTGACACACACATGCTGTGTTTCCACGTTAAGCACACTGGCCCCGTGAGGAGGGGAGGGTCTGCCGCCAGCGGCTGTGGCGTCCCAAGGCCAGGCCAGGCCTGTCACTGTCTCATCACCACTTGTCCTGCCTTTCCTTCTGGAGCTGGCACCGTCTGGGATTAACGATGGCTGCCCAGTGCAAGGATGAATGAAAGAATGACTAGGGCAACATTTCAGGGATTCAGTTTACCTGTCTGAAAGAAATTATCAACATAATTGCCAGGCTTGAATCTGGAGTTGTCTTCAGATTATAACGTAGCATTCCGGAGTCAGTGTGGGTGCTGGGAAAGCTTGACTAGGGTTGGTAAATACAGCCGAGAGCACTCCTACTGTCAGGAGTAACCTTCAAAATCTCAGGCATCTTCCATTTACTCAGAAGCTAGTGCTGTGAGCTGAAGCACATTCCTACTGGATATCTTGATTCAAGTAGTCAGGGGAAATTTTTAATTTCAAGTAGAAAACTGTCTTGGGGCTCTATCTAATTACTGCTTCAGAACTGTTAGAGAGCAAGGCTGGATGGGTAAGTGTAGAGACCAGGCCGTTGCTAACCAGCTAACAAAGTGGAGGCTGCGGGAGGAATGTGGCGGGCATGGGGAGCAAGCTCAGCAGTCCTGCTGGGCGTGCTGTCCCTGGAGGAATCTTGCCTGAAAAGCAGAGATAACTCTTGTATTCCCTTTTCAAAGCCATGACTCAAAAGGATTTCAGAGATGTAAGACAAAGCATATTTAATGGGGAGAAAGGAGGAAAATGGCCAATATTGATAAACCCACAATTCATTTTTTCAGGAGCTATTGGAAAGATGAATCATGCTGGGGAAAAAAAGCCTGAGCAGCTTCTTGTCATTCCTAAAATATGATCCTGCGCCTGCCTGAAAGAGTTAAGGGTGTATAAATATTTATCATTCTTCTTTCAGAAAGATAAGAAAAATTCCTTTTGCATACATGAATTTCAGATTCCTGAGCAAGCATTAGGATATAGTCAGGGGCCCATCATCTTAATGAGGATATGATAATGTGTGTGTGTGTGTGTGCGTGTTTAAACTTATATGTGATTAAAAAAAAAATTAAACCCTACAGATTTTGAGTTTATACTTAGGCACACACAGACCCAAGAACAGTTACTGCTTTTGGAAGCATACTGATGGGATGGATGACAGGAACCAGCGGAACCAGGGTGAAAGGTTCATTGAGAGTGATAAATAGGATATGCTTTTCTTAATGTTTTGCAATTGCATATTCAATACTGCAGGCCAGTGAATATGCATTTTAACTGCATTTTTAAGAGAGCTTCCAGATTTTAATTACAGATTAAACAGTTATTTGTAAATCAGTACCACTTCATTAGCATATCAGAATCACAATAAACAATGATTCTCTGTCACTAACTAGTATATAGGACAGTGTGAATTTATGAACAGTCCATGGCCTGGCACTACAGCAGGGGAAAATATCCTATTTACCTCGAGTAAGGTGATACCCTAAAATATTTTAAGGGAAACATTCCAGATGAAAGCTCACAATATTCTAAATTCTATGAGACTAGAGATTGTATTTCTTTTATTTGTAGCTATATCCCTAATGCTGAACACCATGCCTGGCTCACAGTAGATTTTCAATAAAGATTTGTTGAATAAATAAATGAAACAACCAGCCCTCTTACAAGTATATAGTTATATTTTTTGTACTTATATGATCATGCATTGATATTTTTTGCCAAATTGGAATAAAATCATCAATGAGGATATTTTCAAAGGATTTAATTTTATAATTTCTTCTAAGGGACATAGAAGAAATGCATTTTTTTTTTTTTTTTGCTTTGTTACCACCTTCATAACAAATAGAAGCTGTAATAATCTTATTTCACATAGTAATTTACTTGTTTTTACCAAAGACTATGTTTTAGAGCAGTTTTAAGTTCACAACAAACATGAGAGAAGGGTGCAGAGATTTCCCATATTCCTCTTGCCCCTGCACATGCCCATTCTCCCCCACAGAATATCAATGTAGGTTCATTAAGAGCAATACATGCACCATTTTGGTGAGGGATGCTGATTCCCTCATCAAAGTGGTGAGGTCCCTTATTTTTCATCTCTACAGATACTTTTGTTGTTCTCAGCTAATAGATGAAGAACACAGAGAATTTAGGTAACTTGCTCTCGGCTACTTTGTGAGTTAGACATGGCTCCTGGGAGCCCAGCTCCTAGCTGTGTTTCCTGCAGCATGCAGTGCTGTGCCACCACTTTGCTACTTATTTTGTGTCTGGTATAAGGCACAAAACAAGCTCCTAAGAGAAAAAACAAAGCAGTATAATCACCACACAACACAGTGAAGCAGGGAAATAGCAGAGGGATTTTCATTATCATCATTCACTAGTCAATAGAGAAAGAAGGAAAATAATTAAAATATGTTTCCAAAATAGCCACCTAGAGTTCTATGTTTTGTGTTAGATTACAACATATCAAATATAGAACTGCTAATGTCAAACTGCAGATTAAGAAAACTGTTTTAAAAAATCAACTTATTTTTTTTTTTTGTGAGCTGATTTCTAAACTGACTTCATAATATGAAGATGTACTGGACTTTCACAGAAACCAGGAAATTTTGGGGAAAAGGAAGTCAGATGTATGGTACATGCTTGTTTACCAAATCACAGAAGACAAAACCACAGGAGGTTCTTTAAAAGATGTACTTGTTCCCTTTGTGGGAACACATAAGCTGAATAAAAATTCATAAAGTAAAATTGAGAGCTCCATGGACCATTCACAACCAGGCAAAAAGTACTTGGGAAGAAGCTTTAAATCCTAAATGCAAATCCAGTTTCCTTAACAGTTATTTCAGAATGGTTGAGGGTTTCTAGAAATCAGTGCAAGGTTAGATAATTGCAACTCGGACCCGACAGCTAACTTCTGCTTGCTTCTAACAACTTTTGGAGCTGTAAAGGCCTAGCTTGACCAAGCTATTGGTGTATCCCAGTTGTGTATTCTAGTTGATACATTCTTTGGTATCACAAGGACTAGCAGGTGTTCTAAAACTTAAAGGTTGCAAATTTACTGTTTCAAATAATGGTAGTGGTGGGAAGGATTCATAAGAAAGTCCAAGCAAAAAATTCAAGCAACAGATGAAGAAAATTTGATTCCACTCTTTATTTCTGTTAACCACAGGCATCCCTCACTATTACTTTTGTTTCTGTGATAAAATGGTTTACTTATTCCTCACCAAATACTGTACAGGGTAGGCAGTGACTTATCTTCACTCCATAGATAAGGAAACTAAAACCCACTGGGTACTTTTAGCTAAAGTTACATAGTTTATAACAATGCATTTGAGGTTGAATGATTTCATTTAAAATAAATTTCTAAAGTTCAGAGTGACAGACATCTGTTACTTGAAATATACATAGACAGACTTGTGTAGCAAATTAAAAATGCTGTTTTATGAACCTACCTGGTTTTGCTCAGTGGTTAGATTGCTAAGGTTCGATTCCCAATCTAGGATATGCACCTGGATTGCAGGTTTGATCTCTGGCTTCAGTTGGGGCATGCATAGGAGGCAATCAATTGATGTTTCTCAGTCTCATCCATGTTTCTCTCTCTCTCCCTCCCTCCCTTTCACTCTCTCTCTCTAAAAAAAAGGAAAAAATATCCTTGAGTGAGGATTAACAACAATGAAATGTCATTTTTTGAAGTTGACAGTTAATAGCTTAAAATATTCAGTCACAAAAATTGTGTTTGTTTTTAAATGAATACAAAGATATGTTATTATGAATAAATGATGATCTCCAAATTCTTGAGTTTGCAAAAAAGACACTTGGTAAAAAAGCATGAAATGAATTTAATGCTAAGCATATTAAAATACATCCCTCAACCCCAGCATTTCCTAGAAAACACAAGGGAAATGCCCCTGAGGAATACTTGCCCCTAACTAAGCATCTTTGTTGAGCATTATTCTTGAGGTTAAAGAAGACCCCATACTGATACACTGGGAAAGAAAGGAATCATCTGACTATTAACAAGCAATCTCATGATAATGAATTGTTGAGTCAGGGCAACTGATAAGCCTATTGCAAGTGATGGTTCCATTATGGCCCTATTCGTCCTCACACCTCACTTCATAGTAGCAGTACATGCAGGTTTTCCCCACTTTCAGTGGAGCTACAACATAAATGATGAAGGATTTACAAAGAAACAATAGGCACTGGCTTTGTGCAAGAATTTTATCTTATAAAAGATCCTTAAATGTATAAACCCTGTGATATTGTTTAGAATGATGATAAGAAATGTAGTTTCATGACTGTTTCCTTTTCTCTCATCTTACTCTTTCCCAGCACAACTCCATGGCCTTGGGTGCTGCTATATGGCTGTCACTTGACTCTACATTTCTCATCCTCTCTAACGCCCTATGCTTGTGACACTGGCCTCTACTATTCTTTAAGTTGAATTTTCTTATTTTGCTGACAGAGCAAAGTATTGAAGGCTGATAAAACTGGTTGCGTGTAAGTGAGATTCTGACTTTTATTTAGATAAACTATTTACCTTTTCCATCTATGAAACAGGAAAAGCATATATATAATTACCTTAGAATTAAAGAAACATATATAAAAATATCAGCTAAAGTACTTTGCAATACATTTAAAAATTTTACTTCTCCCATTGGTTAATTCATCATTTTTGGTAGGTTGCTAGGCTTTGATACTTTTTAAATATAAAAAATAAACTACTACTCTAGCCCTGGCCAGGTGGCTTAATTGGTTGGAGCATCAACCCATACACCAAAAGGTCAAGGATTCCATTCCAGGTCAGGCACATGCCCAAGGTACCTGACTTGGTACCTATAGGAGGTACCCTGACTTGGGCATGCTGATGAATGTTCTTTCAAATAACTCTCTCTTTCTCTCCTCTCTCTCATCTTCCCTCTCTCATTCGGGTAAGGATCCTATCTAATAAAAGAGTAATATGCAAATTAACCATTACTCTGCTACACCCACAAGTCATGCCCACCAGCCAATCAGAGCAAGTATGCAAATCAACCCCAACCAAGATGGCTACAGCCACATGAGCAGGAGGGAGGCTTGGGTTTCCCTGGCAATGGAGGAAGCCAAGCTTTCCACACATCCTGGCAGGCCCAGGCCTCCACACAAGGGTTCAAAGTTTCAATTATAGAAGGTAAATAAATTCCAACAGAAATGGTGGCAGCCACTGAGCTGGAAGAGCAGGAGGCTAGGGTTTCCTCAGGTAATGGGGGAAGCCAAGCTTCTATAGCCTTGGCCAGCTCAGGCCTTCACTCCTGGCTACAAAGTTTTAATTATAGAAGATACATAAATTCCAACAGAAATGGCTGCCACCAGGGAGTGAGCAGGAGACTTGGCTCCACTCTAGGCTACAAAGTTTCAATTATAGAGGATAAATAAATTCCAGATACCAGGGCCTCTGCTTGGGTCACCTGTGTGTGTGTGCGTGCACATGGCTGGCCTGCAAACCACCACAGGTCTCTTGCCCAGGCTGCCCCACACCCCACCCTGATCCAGGACACCCTTTAGGGCAAACTACCTGGCCCCCAACCATGCACCAGGCCTTTATCCTATCTAATAAAAGAGTAATATACAGATTGACCATCACTCTAACACAAAAGATGGCTGTCCCCATGAGGGACACCCCCCGCCCTGTGCACAAATTTCATGCACCGGGCCTCTAGTTTAAAAATAAAATATTACTCTATGTATTTATTTTCATTATCTTTTTGGAAAATCATCAAATATATCTGTAAATGATGATTCTTAAATTTCCTTATAGAACAAATGATGGAGTAGATCTGACAGTCATTGTTGAGACAATATATCTTATTGCTAAAAAAAATCAGTTGAAAACCTTAAGTACTTCCTAGACAGGTTGATGAGCATATGATACTCTTTAAATCAAGCCCTCCATTTTGTAAATCAAGTGCCTTGGTTTTGTTCAAAAACACCTGCTGTCCTCATGTATTCATTTTAATTGTTAATAGAAAGAGGGAGAAAAATCATATAAATTGAAGTTTTCAAACAGAATTAGGCTGTTAAATCAAATCTATGCAAAATTCATAATCATTATAAACTAGAACCAGTTCTTTTATATACTTGATAACAGATATATTCTCTACAAAATGAAGTGTTTGTGTATGTGTGTATGGGTGATGTTCAATTTATCAAAAAATAATTATCATGATATATAAAACTATTATAAACATGAAAATAAGCCAGTGTATTAAAGTGGAGGGAAAAATCCCTTCAAAAGTAGAAGGGAAGAGACCTAACTTTAAAAAAAATGCAGTACAGGTGTTTCATAGAACTTCATTTTATTCAAGTCTACCTAAATTACTGAGAATACCAATATTTCTAAAAAGGCATATTTCTTTCTTTTTTTTAAATATATTTTATTGATTTTATACAGAGAGGAAGGGAGAGAGATAGAGAGCTAGAAACATCGATGAGAGAGAGTCATCGATCAGCTGCCTCCTGCACACCCCCTACTGGGGATATGCTCACAACCACGGTACATGCCCTTGACTGGAATCGAACCCGGGACCCTTCAGTCCCCAAGCCTACGCTCTATCCATTGAGCCAAACCAGTCCCGGCTAAAAAGGCATATTTCAGTGTGATTCTAATTTAAGGAGCCCCGCCCCGGTGTTTATATAAATAACTTAAATGAGGAATTGTGGATTTCAAATCATAATTCTTCTCTAATAGTCAGGGGACAGAGCCTTGTTTTCCAGGAACGAACCCCACCCTGTGAAGACTTTTGCAGACTTAGGGGCAGAAGGGAAGAAGACCCTTCGCCTCAGCTGTCTGTGCCTAACATTTCACATTCTAGTGCTTGCGCCATCCTTCAAGAATTGAGGCTATCTAGATGTATGAATTCAAAGCAATATTGTTACTCCTTTCTTTAGACTATAATTTACCAAAACAAAACAGCGCAAGCCGATGAAGAATTTCACCACTGGGGATATGAGGTGCATATGTAGCATGTTTGCCATATTTACACATCGTTTTGAATGCCAGCTTTTTGCTGCCTGTTTCACTTTCTGGCCTTGCAACAGGAACCCCAACTTCATCATCACAGACACAATAAACAATCTTCAATTTTAAATTGATTAATGTATAGAAAAATGGTCTTCTCTTTTAGAAGTATTTTACATGCATGAAAAACCTAAATCAAAGCTTTACATCTTTAATGCTTCTCTTATCACAGAGTCTGAAATGAAATACACATCTATTCCATCTAAAGATGCATGATGTTCATTTATTTTTTTCTCTTTTTACTTAAAGATGTATAGCAAGTGCTCTGCAAATACTGCTAGTTCAATGCTCAAAACAACCGCATGCAGTAGGGACTTCCTCATAGGAGTCTGAGGCCCAGCGATGCTAACCAAGGGGTTCCACACCTGGCCATGGTTCCACACCTGGAAGGTGACAGGCACAGTCTGAGTTCAAACCCCGCAGTGTGGCTCCACAGTCTGAACTTCTAACTACTATGCCACACTACCTCTTCAACCTTTAAGTAAAATTACAGTTTTAAAGAGATGTCACAGTGCTTAATTAATCCTAGCAAGTTGTTAACTACCATGTAACCTGCTATGGAGTTAAAGTGGTCCCTTTTTTTATTAAAAGAGCTTTGCTAAACCAATATGAAATCTTCACAACTTTAGGAGTTAAAAGTCAAATGATACCTTTAAAGTCATCAAGGGATCTTATAGCACGGATGGACCTGGAGAGCATTACGCTAAGTGAAGTAAGCCAGTCTGAGAAAGACAAGTACCATATGATTTCACTCATATGTGGAATCTAATGAAAAAAAATGAACTACAGGTAAAGTAGAGACAGACTTACAGATAAAGGTCAGCTGTCACGGTGGTGGAGGGATTGAACAAAAAGAAAATAAAATAGAAAAAAACTCATGGACATGGGCAACAGTGTGGTGATTGTGGTGTGTGGGTAGAGGAGGATATAAGGGGTATAAATGATGATGGGAGGAGACTTGACTTGGGATGGTGGATGGTGAACACAAAATACAGTGTACAGGTGATGTGTTGTGGAGTTGTGCACCTGAAACCAGTGTTATCCCAGTAAAGTCCATAAAAAAAAAAAAAAGTGACCAAGAGACCAAAGAGACTATGTGGTTAAAATGATAACTTTGATGTTCCTTTATTTATTAGTCATTCTAAACCTGTCAAGTTTTTAAAATGGATAATCAGTACCCAACAAAAGATACATAGCTTTTGGGAATGAAAAAAAAAAAATAAGTCTATGGAGGAAAATGTAGACGCTAATTACAGTAGTGCCTCATCCTTCATTTGTGGTTTTGCTTTCTGTGGTTTTAGTTATCTGTGGTCAACCATGGTCTGAAAATATTAAATGAAAAATTTCAGAAACAAATAATTAATAAATTTTAAAGTAGGCGCCATTCTTAGTAGCATGATGAGATCCTGAGTCTTTCCGCTTCATCTCCACCATAATGTGAATTATCCCCCTTTGCCAATGTCTCCACAAGGTATACTCTCCCTAATCCTTAGTTACTTAGGGGCAGTCTTAGTTAAGAGAGAGAGAGAGAGACCACATTCACATAAATGTTATTATAGTACATTGTTATAATCGGTCTATTTTATACTCAGTTATTGTTAATTTTTTTTACTGTGTCTAATTTATAAATTAAATTTTATCACAAGTATGTATATATATGAAAAAACATAATATATGGCTCAGTACTATCCACAATTTCAGGTGTTCACTGAGAGTCTTGGAATCTTCCCCGTGGGTAAGGGGGGGACTACTGTATACCCTAAACCTAAGCTATATGGTCACCACAGTGGAGCACTGAATTTGCCTCTGAGCTTTCTGAAAGTCAAGCAAAAAACCCAGCATGGTTACCTAGACGAACTCCATTGCTACAAAAACAGGAGGTGAAGGGCCTCGTTTGTAAAGAAAACTTAATAAAACAAATAAGTTTATCATTTCAGTAAATTTATACTTTTAGTAAAGATTAGTAAATAAATTTTATAGTCAGGAAACCTGTTTTATCACCCTTGCCTAGGAAAGTGCTTTGTATGAAGGAGCTGCCCAACAAATGTCCTTTAAATACAATGCAAAAATATATTGCCACATAAGAGTAATTTTTGGCTGTGTAAAAACAGTTTTAGGACCACCATCAATGCTCAACTGGATTAACAGCCAATTGTAATGGAATTCTTGCCTGTATTTTATGTCTCTCTGGTCCATTTCCCATAATCCATCTAGAGAGAGATTTTAAAAACTCAAGTCTGATCATGTCATGTCTCGACTTTAACACCACAATAGTTCTCTATGGCTCTCAGGGGAAAGTTGCCACATAAAGCACTACTCTATTTATTATTTTTTTTAAGTCAGCATACAGGAGGCTATATAATAATATGTCAAAACTTACTTAACTACTTTCCCATTAATAGACATTTGGCTTGTTTCCAATTTTTGGCTATTCACAATAACAATCTCTTTGGAGACATGGGTGAGCATGTGTCTAAACAGAATTACTTAGGTTGAAGGAAGAATATTTATTTATGATATTCACATATACAACTAAATTGCCCTCCAAAATGGCTTTATCAATTTATATGTTCCCACTTAGTACATGAGGGTTTTCTTTCCTACACTCATCAACACTGTATATTATCAGTGGGGGGAAAAACAAAACAAAACAAAAAAAACTTTGCCAACAGGAAAGATGAATAAATATTTTTGTTGCAGTTTTAATTTTCATAATTGCCAATGAGATGAAACACCTTTCATGTTTATTGAGTGCTTTTTCCACTTTTCTCTTCACTTAAAATGACTGAATTACAATTATTGCAAATATTTTTTCCTGTTATGCTGGTTATCTTTGAACTTTGTTTATCATGACATTCATTATATTGAGTGTTTACTGTTTGGCAGTAAAATTCATCAAAAAACCCTGTTGGGCTTTTGATTAAGATGATATTGACCACAGAATAATATAAGGAGAATTGACATTATCATTATATTAAATGTCCTATCTGAGAATGTGTTATGGTTTATAATTTCAATATTATCTTTTATATTCTTCAAAAATAATCAATTTCATTATTAAAATCTTAAAAATTTCTTGTTAAATTTATTTGTAGGTATATATTTGCTTTATTTCTACTGTGAATTATATTTTTTAATTATATTTATTTATAATTTATCTTAAAACTTGTTTATTTTAGTTATCTCTCAGTCAGGAAAACAAATAAATATATTCTGTATACTGTATTTAAAAAACCAGATAGGGATAGTAGGAAAACAATTTAGAAATGTATTTAATCTTTTTTATAAGTAAAGTATAATTGTATTGAATAAAGAAAGGAAGCTAGAGTTAAACAAAGCTAATTTATAATTTTGATTTTAAAAAATTCCAGAGAATGACAGTGTCTAGTTTTTAGAGAAAACAGCCTAAGGGTGTTCCAGGTCTAGCTTCTTACTTAAGTCATCTTTATATTTTCTAAAATCTTAAAAAAGCAAAGTGGTTATACAACTTTCTTTAATTGCTAGTTTAGTTTTAAACAGTCTTTGCTGTCAAAATAATTCTTTATCAGGTCTCCTCAGGGATCCCCAAACCAAGCTATATTCAGCTTGGTTGGTCGTGCGGTGTGGCTTCTCCCCAAGAAAAGCTTAGACATTCCTGCAGCTAAACCAAGTTCTATAAGCTATCAGATAAACTGTGTAAGTGTGTGTGTGTGTGTGTGTGTGTGTGTGTGTGTGTGTGTGTTCTGTTGTTGTTGTTTTGCTTGTTTTTTAAGAACAATATAATGAACCTAATTTGATATTACTTAGTTTCAACAGTTAACTCATGGGTAATATTGCTTCATGTATTACCACCTCTTACCTCCCCAGATTTTTTTTTTCTTTTTACCTTTTGATGTCCTTCACTTATTTGTCCCACCGTGCCCACCTCTGCCTCTGGCACCCACCATTGCACTTGGCTGCAATGACCGTGCATCTACCTTTTCAAACTACTGTTTTCATTTTCTTCAGAAAAATAACCAGAAGTGGGATTGCTGGGTCATATCGTAGTTTAATTTTTATTTTTTGAGGAACCTCCAAACTGCTTTCCATAGTGACTGTACCAATCTACATCCTACCAACAGCGCACAGGGTTCTCTTTTCTCTCTTCATCAGCACCAACACATATTTGTTGTTTTTCTACGATTCTGACAGGTGTAAGGTAACATCTTACTGTGGTTTTGATTTGCATTTCCCTGGTGATTAGTGATATTGAGCATCTTTTCATGTATCTGGTTAGCCATCTCTATGTCTTCTTTGGAAACATGTCTAGATCTGTCCATTTAAAAAATTAGATTGTTTGTCTTTTGTCTTTTGCTGTTGAGATGTATGAGTTATTTTGACTATTTTGGATATTAGCCCCTTATCAGATATACGATTTGCAAATATTTTCTCCCATTCAGCAGTTGCCATGGTCTTTTGCTGATGGCTCCTTTGCTGTGCAGGATCATTTTAGCTTGCTATGGTCGCACTTATTTATTTTTGCTTTATCTTTTGGTGTCAGATGAAAATTATCATTGCCAAGACCTCTGCCAAAGAGTTTCCCACCTATATTTTCTTCTAGGAGTTTCATGATATCAGGTGTTCTACTCTTTAATTCATTTTGAGTTCATCTTTGGGTATGGTGTAAGAGAGTTGTTCAATTTTCCCAATACAATTTATTGAAGAGACTGTCCTTTCCCCATTGCATACTATTGGCTCCTGTGATATAAATTTTCTGTGTGGGTTTATTTCTGGGCTCTCTATTCTGATCCATTGATCTATGTGTCTATTTTTATGTTAATATTGCTTTAATTACTACAGTTTTGTAATATGGTTTAAAACCAGGGAGCATGATGCTTCTAGCTTTATTCATCTTTCTCAAGATAGCTTTGGCTATTCAGGAACTTTAATGGTTCCATATAAATTTTAGGATTATTTGTTCTATTACTGTGAAAAGTACCTTTGGAATTTTGATAGAGACTGCATTGAATATGTAGATTACTATGGATAGGATGGATACTTTAACAAGATTGATTTTTCTAATCCATAAGCATAGAATATCTCACCTTTTATTTCTTTTTTTTTTAATTTTTTTTTTATTAAATTATTATCTGTGTACATATTTTAACATTGCCCCCCCCATACATACCCTCCCTCCCCAGAGTTTTGTGTCCATTGGTTGTACTTATATGCATGTATACAAGTCCTTTGGTTGATCTCTTATCTCCCCCAGATCTCCCTACTCTCCCCGCTGTAATTTTACAGTCTACTTTTTGCTTTACTGTCTCTATATCTATCTTTTGGTTTGTCAGTTTATAATGTTTTTTAATATCCATAAATGAGTGAGGCCATGTGGTATTTCTCTTTCATTGACAGGCTTATTTCACTCAGCATGATGTTCTCTAGTTCTATCCAGGTTGCTGCAAATGATGAGAATTCCTTCTTTTTTATGGCAGCATAGTATTCCATTGTGTAGATGTACCAAAGTTTTTTGATCCAATCATCTGCTGACGGGCACCTAGGCTGTTTCCAGATTCTAGCTATTGTAGACTGTGCTGCTATGAACATAGGGGTGCATATATCCTTTCTGATTGGTGTTTCTAGTTTCTTGGGATATATTCCTAGGAGTGGGATTACTGGGTCAAATGGGAGTTCCATTTTCAGTTTTTTGAGGAAACTCCATACTGTTCTCCACAGTGGTTGCACCAGTCTACATTCCCACCAGCAGTGCACGAGGGTTCCTTTTTCTCCGCAACCTCGCCAACACTTGTCGTTTGTTGATTTGTTGATGTTGGCCATTCTGACAGGTGTGAGATGGTACCGCATTGTTGTTTTGATTTGCATCTCTCGGATAATTAGTGACTTTGAGCATGTTTTCATGTGCCTTTTGGCCTTCCTTCTGTCTTCTTTTGAAAATATTCTATTTAGGTCCATTGCCCATTTTTTAATTGGATCATTAATCTTCCTTTTATTTAGTTGTATAAGCTGTTTGTAGATGTTGGACCTTTTATTTCTTATTTAATTTCTTTTATTAATGTCTTATAGTTTTTAATATAAATGATCTCTGACTTAAAATAGTTTGACTTAGGAATTTTCAACTTCACAGTGGTGTGAAAGTGAAGTGAATTCATTAAAAACTGTACTTTGAATTCTGAATTTTGATCTTTTATGGGGTTAGCAGTATGTGATACATTACTCTCTCCAGATGTTGGGCAGGGGCAGCGAACTGCAGATCAGCTATGTTATAGCAGAAGGTTAATAATGGTGTATCCATTGTGTAGATGATTTTGCCTAACTGTATGCTAATGTAAGTGATTGAGCACATTTAAAGAAGGCCAGGCTAAGCTATTATGTTCCTCATTTTGACTTGGAACACAACCCCATCGTAAATTGAAAAGTATCTCTCACTTCCTTGGTTAAATTTATTCCTAGATATTCTTTTTGATGCAACTGTAGATCGGATTATTGTCTCAATTTTTTTCTGAGAGTTCATTATTAGTGTGTAGAAACACAACAGATATTCATGCATAGATTGCATCCTGTGACTTCACTATATTTGCTTATCAGTTTTTACAGTTTTCAATATCTCCATACTCTGGCAAGGTCTTCCAGTACTATGCTAAATAAAAGTGGCAAGAGAGGGACTTCCTTGTTTTGTTTCTGATCTTAGAAGAAAAGCTTTCAGGTTTTCATCATTGAGTATGTTAGCTGTGGACTTGTTATATATGGTCTTTATTATATTGTGGTATCTTCTCTCTACACAAACTTTGTTGAGAGTTTTTATCATAAATAATTGTTGAATACTGTCAAATGTTTATCCTGCATCTGTTGAAAAGTTCATATAATTTTTATCTTCCATTTTGTTAATGTGGTATATATCTCATTGACTTATTTGTGAATGTTGAACCTTTCCATCACTCTCCCTTCCTCTCTGAAATCAATAAATTCTACATGAAAATAGTGTATCATCCTTTTAAATGTATGGTTGAATTTGATTTACTAATATTTTGTTGAGGATTTTCATGTCTATGTTCATTAGGAATACTGGCCTATAATTGTCTTTTCTTATGACTTCCTTGTTTAGTTTTGGTATCAGAATAATGTTGGCCCCATGAATGGATTTGAAAGAGTTATCCCCTCTTCTATTTTTTGGAAGAGCTTGAGAAGGATTGGTATTAATTCTTTGAATGTTTAGTAGAATCCACCAGTGAAGCCATCTGGTCCTGTACTTTTGTCTGTTGGGAGTTTTTTGATTATTGATTCAATCTCCTACTAGCAACCTGTCTGTTCAGATTTTCTATTTTATCACTTAAAGTGTCATTTTCTGTTTAGTTTTGAGGGGACCTTGGAGCTGGATCGTAATCAGTTGTCTTATTAGTTTTATAGTTACTTCTCTTATATTTCCTGTACTTGTTTGTATACTTGTCTGTATTATTGACTAGACTAAAATTTTCATGTGAAAGAAGACTAGTTCTACCTTTTCACTGTTATAGTCCCACTACCTGGCACAACTCTTGGAATACAGTGGGCAACCAATAAATATCTGTTGAACTGAATGAAATTAAAATGTAAATCCAGGTTTCTCTTTTCATATATGGGTATCAATGCATGTTCATTTATGTCTACAATGATCAAACTTCTTAAAGGAATTAATTTAGGATTCTACAACCCAAAAACTTAATGATTGCCTTAAGAAAACACACATACACAAATTAAAAACCCTTTCCTCAATAATCAGTGGATCAAAGAGAAAAGTAAAACTCCAAATAAGTCAACTTAAAAATAAAAAATATCGGAACACTATACACTTGACATGGAATAACCAATATTCACTTTAGCAATTAGAAAATTAAGAATAAAACGCCAGTTGAAACCGGTTTGGCTCAGTGGATAGAGCGTCGGTCTGCGAACTGAAAGGTCCCAGGTTCGATTCCGGTCAGCGTACATTGGTTGCGGGCACATTCCCCGGCAGGGAGTGTGCAAGAGGTAGCTGCTGGTCCATGTTTCTCTCTCATCGACATTTCTAGCTCTCTATCTCTCTCCCTTCCTCTCTGTAAAAAATCAATTTTATATATATATATATATATATATATATATATATATATATATATATATATATAAAATCAATTATATATATATATATGAATAACAACGCCAGCACAGTCACACTCTAAGAGATGCAGGAAAACAAACAAACAAACAAACAAACAAACAAAAAACAATTAAAAACAGAAATAGAGCCTGGCCAGCATGGCTCAGTGGCTGAGTGTCGACCTATGAACCAGAGGTGATGGTTTGATTCTGGTCAGGGCACCTGCCTGGGTTGTGGGCCTGATCCCCAGTGTGGGGTGTGCAAGAGGCAGCCCACCAATAATTCTCTCACATCATTGATATTTATATCTTTCCATCACTCTCCTTTCCTCTCTGAAATCAATAAAAATATATTTTAAAAAACAGAAATAGAAAATACAAAAAGAGGAACAATCAAAGAGCATAATTGTGGGGTTCACAAAAAACAAAATACAACAAATCAATACTGAAACAGACAAAACTTGAGTAAAACCAATCAAGAAATAAGAAAGACCACCGACAAAATGAGGAATGGAAGTGGTATGCTAATAACAAAGGAAATATTATATACAACTCTATGCTAAAAATGAGAAAAAGAAAATCAATGAAATGGGTAGTTATTGTAGAGATGTATTATAAACAATGACTCAAAATAAAACCGAAATGCATGCAAAAAGTTGAAAAGGCTACAAAACAATTTCCTCTTAAAAGGTTCTAGGCAAGAAGCTTCTTGGCAGTGAACTCATTTAGACAAAAAAAAAAAAAAAAAAAAAAAAAAAAAAAAAGGAAAGAAAAGCAAAGAAAAAGAAAAGAAAAAGAAAACCTCGTGCTACAGAATCTGATCCAGAGCATAGAAAAAATCGTGCAAATTGTCCCAATGGGTTTTAGGAAGCCAGCATTACTATGACTGGAAAAATCTGAATATGAAAAAAAGAATAATAAAGACAAAGATTTCTAATCTCAAAGTGATGTAATTTCATAGATAAGAGAGAACAGGTTGTGCAGTGTGAATCTCTGCTTTCTTAATTACTAGCTATGCCACTTTCCTCGGGAAGCCCCGATGGTGAGGATTAAAGGACATAATCCATGTAAAGCATTTAGCATCATCGGAGCAACAATATTTGAAGAGGAAGACTTTCCACAGTTCCCTTAAAATACGGTATGTAACAGTTGCATTGTGTCAGTATGCTTACTTTTCAGAGGGGAAGGGTCACGGCTTCCCTGAGATTCTTAAGTAAATCATGGCCCCCAAGGTTAAGACCCCACTGCCCTACCCTGACCTTACCTCCGAGTGCAGATGCAGAACAAAAGGCTAATGGAACATAAGGAAAATAACTACAACAGCAACAACATGGAAAGAATCATTCATCAATACAAAAAACTAATCTTTGAGACTGAAGGCTACTCTGGGTGAGTGTACACAGGGCAGCTTTTCTAGAAAGCAATTTTTAGAATCTATCAGAAACCCATAATCTAATAATATCTGTACTCTTTAACCTAATAACTGTGCTTCCAGGAATACATCTTAAGAAAATGGCCATTGAGACAAAAAATGTGTATAGATGCTCATTATGGGGCAATTTATAACAACAAAACAGAAACAATCTGAATGTCCAGCAACAGAGAGATAGTTAACAAATAATTCATCCATTCAATGGTGTAGTATGTAGCCATTAAATGCAGGGTTTTTTACAACTTCAATGACACAAAACAATGCTCACAATGTTTTTTTGAAGTAAGTTAACCAGTACATGCAGTATAATGCCAGCATTGCAGAATAAAATAAATGAACATAGCAACATAGTGTAAAGGAAGGAAATACACGAAAAGGCTCATAATAGTTAACTCTGGGTGGTGCGCTTATCAGCAATATATAATGCTATATAATAAAAGGCTAATATGCAAATTGACCAAATGGTGGAACAACTGGTTGCTATGACACACACTGACCACCAGAGGGCAGATGCTCAATGCAGGACCTGCCCCCTGGTGGTCAGTGTGCTCCCACAGGGGGAGTGCAGCTTAGCCAGAAGCCAGGCTCACTGCTGGTACTGGCGAGTGCAGCAGCAGTGACTTTCTAAGGCAGCGGTAAGGGTGTCCGACTGACTGCTTAGGGCTCCCAGACTGTGAGATAATGGAGGCTGGGCTGAGGGACCCTCCAACCCCCCAAGTGCACAAATTTCATGCACCATGCCTCTAGTATAATATAACATAATAAAATAAAATATAATACATTTAATATAATAATATATCTATCTTTTATGTATTTTATAAAACAATATATATTTTTTACTTCTCAGATATCCTAAAATGAGCATTTTAAAAACAATCATATAGAAGATATTTAAAAAATCTTACTAATAAAGGTGGGTAATTGAAAGGCTCCTCAGAATCACTGCTCTCTACATTGTAATTTCTGCTTATAACACTGTTTCAGCTTTCTGTTTCGTATTGAGGTAACTTACAAATACTGACGATCAATGACAGAGCTGTAAACAGACTCCCACTTTACTAGCACTCTACAACCAGCTGGTGCTGGCTAGCAATGTAATGTTTTGGGAGTTTAGACTACTATCTTCCTCAGTCTCTGGAAATGGCATGAAGGTTTCCCTACCTACCATATGAAAAGAGCAGTGAGAAATATTCGTTGCATCAATAACATTTTTAGAAACAGTGTCAGGTTTCTTTTATTCCAATTTTATAAGGAAAGAAAACCTAAAAAAAATCGTTAGGTATATCATACATATGAAATAAAATGACTAATTTTCCCTTTAACTCCATTATTACATGATGTTTCACGACTTTCCCAGTCTACCACTCCATTTCCTGTAACCGTGAAATATGCTGGCTGGCATGCTTTAGGCATCTTATCAGACTGAGCTGAACACAGCACACACTAAATTTCAATGCATACACCACAGATCATTACTGTCTCTACACTATTACTTCGCTTGTCCCACTGGTAGGCATGAATTCATCTACATTCATAAAAAATTTGGTGGCTTTTCTATCATTTTTCTTCATCCTGTCAGAAAACTGACAAATCCACGGAGGGTTATACTGGTCAGTACATATCACTTTTAAATTACATAGGTTTTGGGTGGGGACACAGGTGCACAGCACTTGTAATATCTGTTTAGCTCTGTTATTATTGTGAGATGGATTTTCTAAAATATTCTAATTGTGTTTTTTAATGTCCAACTTGTAGACTCATCTTATTTTGCTTCTTCCATATTCCTTTCATCTGAATAAGATTGTCCTGCATACTTTCTCTAAACAAATAACTTCTTCCTTGCCATTCACATGACTGCTCATGTCATCACTGCCTGGGAACTTTGTCCTGTAACCCAAGAGTCCTATCAAAATTAAATCAGCTCCTGGCATGGGGGGAAAATAATACACTTGCATATTTATGTTTTGGTGCAGGAGAATGTTTATAAAATCGAGGAGAAAAAGGTATAGAAAAAGAGAGAGGGACAAAAAGAGACAGAAATAATAAGCAAGATAGAAAATTACAGAAAAATATTGAGGTGCCATTGGTTTGGAGATAAACATATTACCTAAAAGAAAACTGTTAAAAGCCTGTTATTAACCTGGGCTATGGGTACATTAGAAAATTGCTTTTGTAGCTTTTTGAATTGATTTTCAGAATATTTCCTTTAGCACTTAAAAATAGAGAGAATATTTTTTAAAATATATATTTTTTATTGATTTTTTTACAGAGAGGAAAGAAAAGGGATAGTCAGAAACATTGATGAAAGAGAAACATCGATCAGCTGCCTCCTGCACACTCCCCACTGGGTATATGCCCACGACCAAGGTACATGCCCTTGACCAGAATCGAACCTGGGACCCTTGAATCCGCAGGCTGACATTCTATCCACTGAGCCAAACTGGTTAGGGCTCGAATACTTTTTATTTTGAAATCACCCCTATCAACTCCTCTCAATTGTGATATATTACTTTCTGATTTGTAAAACAATAGCTGTGTGAGTCCAAGGATATATCCAATTAAAGATGAAAAATTTTCCTCCTGTGTAGCTATGTCAGTTAAGTATCAAATGTTCTTCCCAATAGTGAATGGAAATGAATCTCTGTAGCTTCCATGTTACCTGCAGGCACCTGCTCAAAGGGGTTGTTTTTCCAGGCTGGTTGACATTTTAGGACCCTGATGAAGATCCCATGTTGCTTTAATCTCTATGCCCTTTCAACACTGATGGAACAGCTCGACCGCCTGGATGTGACCTGCCTGGAATCTGGCTCTCGCCAGGAGTAGAAAGTTGAGTTCATCGATAATGGAAGTTGTCTACCACCTTTCCAAAGAATACACGGATTCTGGACTTCACTTTGTACTTCTGTACTCAAGTCACTAGTCAGTATGCCCCTTGGAGTCAACTGCAATCTTTGGTCACAGCCAGGATACCCCAAACACGCCCTGGAACAGAACCTCACCATCTCTCAGGCTTGCTGTCAAACAAGAATGTAGCCATTTGAAATCTCGTCTACTTTCTTGGGTATGCATGATTAGAGTCTAGTGGCAACAGTTTTAAGGATTTCTAAAGACATCTGTAGAATGAGATGAAAGAAGGCCTCAGAAGTTCAGACATATATTCTGATATTAGCCTGAAGGCCCTTGTGTCTCCTTGAGAAATGCTTATGAAGCCTCATAGTAAACACATTTTATTCAATTAAATAAAATGGGATCTATGACAATCCTAATTCACTTCAATGGCAATGAAGAATATGTTAGACAAGGTGCTGTCAAGTCACCATCATGTGTAATGTACTTAGAATTTTGGTCACTTAATTAATTTATAAGCTTTGCAGTAGTCACCTGAGAGTGGCTATTCTCATTGTGTCAAAGGAAGGTCACAGAATTTATTTTTATTTCTACCCTTCCATTGGCAACTATTAACCAGTTCTCTGTATCTATGTGTCTGTTTCTATTTTGTTTTATATATATTTTAAATTCCACATATAGGTAAAAATCACATGGTATTAGTCTTTCTCTTATTTCAGTCAGCATAATACCTTCTAGGTCATCCATGTTGTTGCAAATGGCAAATTGTAATTCCTTTCTATTGCTAAATAATAGTCCAGTGTATGTATGTGGCACATCTTCTTCATCCATTTATCTATTGAATGACATCTATGTTGCTTCTATATCTTAGTTATTACTAGTAATGCTGTAATGAACATAGGAGTGCATATATGTTTTAGAATTAGTGATTTTTTCCTCCCAATAAATACTCAGAGGGGGATTAATTGCTGGATCACATGGAAGTTCTATTTTTAATTTTTGAGGCAATCTCCATACTGTTTTCCATAATGGCTGAACTAATTTACAACCCCACCAATAGTGCACTTGGGTTACCTTTTCTCTACATTCTTGCCAACACTTGTAATTTGTTGACTTATTAATGATAGCCATTCTGACAGGTGTGAAGTGATACCTTATTATTGTGATTTGCATTTCCTTGATGATTAGTCACGATGAGAATCTTTTCATATGTCTCTTGGCCATCTTTTTGTGTGTGTCCTCTTTGGAGAAAAGTCTCTTTGGGTCCTTTTCTCATTTTTTAGTGGATTATATTTCTTTTGGTGTTAAGTTTCATGAGTTCCTTATGTATTATGGGTATTAATCCCTTTATCAGATGTATCTATTGTCAATACCTTTTTCCATTCACTTGTTGTCTTTCATTTTGTTGATAGTTCAGAATGTATATTCTTGACCACAATGAGGCAAAAAGTTCTTTTTTTTTAAAATATATATTTTATTGATTTTTTTACAGAGAGGACAGGAGACGGACAGAGAGTTAGAAACATCGATGAGAGAGAAACATTGATCAGCTGCCTCTTGCACAACTACTGGGGATGTGCCTGCAATCAATGTGCATGCCCTTGATTGGAATCGAACCTGGGCCCCTTGAGTCCGCAGGCCAACGCTCCATCCACTGAGCCAAATCAGTCAGGGTGAGGCCAAAAGTTCTTAAATAATTCTGGTGACACAGACAAAATGATAAAGTTGAGTAGCGATTGCTAGAAAAGGTCCTCATGGCTACTGTCAGCTAGTTGTTGTCTTTGTTTCTAAGGTAATTAAATATTTTCTGGTATTTATTAACTAGTCCTTCCATGGTTCGTATGAATCAGTCATGGTTACTTTGGGAGGAACTGTCATGACAAGTCATTAAGTCAATCAACTATCCACTTTGACAGTGCATTTGGCAGAAATGTTTTAGAAAAGCAAGCCAAAAATTAGAATTTAACAGCATGGCTACTCAAACTCCTAACCTGGCTTAAAAACAATACAAAATGAAGTCCAAATTCAAAAGCACTAGAGGGTAAACAAAAAGCTTAACACAGCCCATGCTAGACACTCAGCTTGTCCAGCCATAGCGCCTGAGCTGCTCTTCTGATTTCACATCACTCTCACCTACAGTAGCATGTTCTCCTCACGACAACTATCTGAAGTATTATCTTCAGAGCACAGACAAGAAACCCAGGCTCCCGGAGCTAAAGTGACTGCAAGTCTCCCAGCAGCATGGGCTTCCCGTCTCCCACTTCCACACTCACCCTCATACTGCACGTCACTGACGGAGATAAAAATGGATATTTAGGAGCAGTGCACAGGACAAAGTGGGGTACAATGTATTTAGTAGCTCCTCCCAGTTGGAAAAATCCAAGTTTCAAATAGCTTGCAGTAGGTCTAAAATTTTCCCTTTCAATAAAATTCCCAATTTTGCTCCCTTTGATTAATCTAATAAAAGCTAAGCCTTTGTCCATAAAGGTTTTCAATACAGGCATACCTCATTTTATTACACTTGGCTTTATTGCATCCCACAAGTGCTGCACTTTTTACAAATGGAAAGCAAGTACCTCCACCAGCAAAAAGATTACAACTCACTTTATCACAGCGCCTGAAACCGAACCTGCAGTACCTCTGAGGTGCACCTGCCTCTAAATCTGAGAGGAGGACGGCATGCCTGTGCTAATGTTTGACTGGGTTGACGACTAGTGTCCTAAAGGACCTGGCCTATCAAAAAGGAATTAGAGCAATCAGCCTTAACAAGTCTGCAGGTAGTGTCGCCTCCCTGCCACTCCCCAAGGCCTCCTTCGTTTCTTGCCTGGCATGTTCTGCTGTCTATGTTGTCCTCAGTCTCTCCCTTCCTTTCCCTTTTTCAGCCTGAGCACCGGTAGGGGGCTATTCTTTACAGAGTACAAATCTACTTGCCTGACACCTTTTAATGGGTCCTCTGCCACCCACAGGATAAAGTCCGAATCCCATCTGCTTGCACATTTCTCACCTCTTTCTACTCTGATATGTATTACCTCCTTGGGCAACAATGAAGAATTACATGAAGTTCTCTGAACATACATCTCTCTCTTTTATCTGTACGCCCACATTTGGACTCTTTCCTAGTTCAATTATTGGGCCAACTCCCAATAACAGATCTGTACCAGGCACTGGACAATGTGATCCTCCTCTCATGAAACAAAGGGAACATGAGATTACCCTTGCTGTGGTCAGTTTCTTTGCAACAAGATTTTAGTCAGGAAGGAGTGGTACAGGGGAGACCCCGAAGAGATGCTTGGGGAGGAGGAGAGAGAAAGTATAGCTTCCACCCTGATTAACCCCAGGAGAGCGGTCCATGCCTTTCCTTCCAGTTCAAAGTCTTCAGTGTGTGCTAAGGTCGTGAGGCTGAATAAGCCAGATCCCTTACCTGGTGGCACTTTCTAGGTTAGCAATGGCAACAGACATAGGAGAGAGATTCTCTCAACTTCATGTGCTTATCATGCCGATGAGGGCAGCAAGCCGGGGACAGAGCAGAGACTGGCGCACTGCCAGTGGGGCTGGAGATGAGCACACGTTTCAAGGATGAGCACAAGGTAATAGGTTTATAAGGTGGGGAGGCTGGTTCAAGCAGAAAAAAGCCTGACAGAGGACAGGGCACTATGATTTCATCCTAGATGCTGAGGATTTTTTGACTCCGTATTTATGAATATAAACTTCGGGGTTTACCCTGTACCATCATTGATAGGTTTTCTTTGCCTGGCTAGTACTTTTAGAAATGAATGCCATCAAGCCAGTTTAGCTCCAGGAGAGGGGATGGTGGGAGATGATGATGGAAAGTAGACAGGTACAGCTCCCGGCCTTTGTGTGTTACAGTGAAGGCCTGGAGCTGTTTTAGCAGCTAATGGAGGGTGCTGCCTAGGTAAGATGTGGTTACAGCCGTGTTCTGGTGAGATCATGGTTCCTAGTCTTCTGGATTTTGAACACTCGTAAAATGGTCAGGGGGTGAGTGGAGCAAGGTAAAGCTTCTTCTTCTTCTTCTTTTCTTTTTTTCTTTTAAAATACCCAGTTTGTGTATAAGATTAATACTTTTTATTTTACAAGTAGGGACATACTGCTTTGAAAATTTAGTATCTATGATCACAGTCACTTTATAATAGGAAGGATATTAAAGAAGAATCTTTTATATAGTAAATTTAAACTTACTGTGTTGTATTGCCCTTATTTTTAGGCCAGATTGCTGAAAACGTCATACTGGACCAGCTGGCACTTAATAGTCCAAATGCTGGGCCCTCTGGGATAGATCATTCTGGGATATAATTTACACAGAGCTACAGGGGCAAGACTGGGGGCAGGGAGCCCAATTAATAATTAAAATGATAGCATTAGCCATAGCCAGTTTGGCTCAGTGGATAAAGCGTCAGCCTGTGGACTGAAGGGTCCTGGGTTTGATTCTGTTCAAGGGCACATGCCTGGATTTTGGATTTGATCCCCAGGAAGCAGTCAACCGATGATTCTCTCTCATCACTGATGTTTCTCTCTTCTTTCCTTTCTGAAATAATATATATTAATATATGTATATATATATACACTTAAAAGATTTTTTTAAATGATAGCATTATTTTTAAGACAAAGTTTAGATAAGGTTTGCTTAGAACTCAATCCCGTATACCCTTTTCTGATTTTCCTCTAACAAATGTCTGTGGTTAGGAGCCTCCATAGAATAAGGATTTTGGCTAGCTGGTTAGAGAGCCCTTGAAAGAGAATGGAAGTGACAAGGGTAGTAAAGAGACACACAAGCAAAGGGGGAGAAGCAGCAATTGAACTGAACATAGAAAAGCTACTCCATCCCCAACTACAGAGATTCTCTGTGGCCCAGATTGATGTCTGTTTTGCAGTTATTGGGAAGCCTAAGAGGCTAGGACTCAGCTTATGAGACCAGTGATGAACACCAGCCTCTGCATCACTGAGAGGTATCAAGTAGAGCAGGGTATTAACCAACCCCCGGGAAGGGCTGAGGCACTTAGAGCCCAGAAACCACCACTCACCTCACCATCTCAGGCGAAGCAACCTCTTCCCACGGCAGCCCTGAGCAGAGTCGGGAGGTGCAAAGAACCATTTGCTACTTCATACATCAGGCATGACCTTAAAAACACATTCTGAGTGCTGTGAGGTTACATCCTAACAGCGCCCTGTGTGTGAGGTAAATGCACCCAGGCGGATTAGAACAGATGGGTTCAGGTGTGATGCTAGTAAATGAGATATCAACTCAGCCTTACTCCGGGTCCTTAAGAGCAAACAAGAGGCAGAGAAACTACAAATTTGATGCTAAGTCTGCCTGGGTCAGGTGGTTTTGTTTTTATTTTCAACATTGGGGCAAAATCTCCGTTCACTGGAATCCTCCCAACTCACATCCTGGGCCTCAGCAAACGGTGGAATGAGTCTTACAGTGTTGGACCCCATGAACTCTTTTTTCCATCAAAGGCACAACATTCAGTACTAGGGTCTCTTAAACTCACAAACATTGCCTCTGTTGGGGAAATGCTCATTTTTATGATCCCAACGAGTTGAAGCTTAATGGAGAAATAGGAGCCAAAGTGGAGAGAAGA
The DNA here is from genome assembly GCF_964339955.1 of Pipistrellus hanaki. Classification (NCBI taxonomy): domain Eukaryota; kingdom Metazoa; phylum Chordata; class Mammalia; order Chiroptera; family Vespertilionidae; genus Pipistrellus; species Pipistrellus hanaki. The sequence continues at coordinate 129,206,287 of NC_140504.1, read as the reverse complement.
TGGAGGTGTAGCCTATTTGTTGTCCTGACAACCACACCACCAGGAAATACTATTGGATATTCCTAGACTTTGGGAGAAAGCAGTAAATTAAAGCTCATAATCAGGATATTTTTAAAGGCAAAATTTCAAGGAATTTTGTGGTGTCAGTAAAATTCAATACCTTATAGTATCCATAGATAAAATTACCAAAGAAGTTAATACTTACAAAAAAAAAAAAAAAGATTCTCAAGAATCAAAGATACCGTACTCACTAATACATTTAGGCAGAATTTTAAAAACAAAGGTTAAAATGGAAAGGACGCCCTGTTTGACCAGAAGGCAGCTGTCCAATGTTACAAACCATCCAGAACCCACCACTGAGTCCTGGAACTGTCGTAATATGTTTCCTGAGTCAATAATCAAATTGAAAACCTTTCTAAGATTTAATTTCATCTGGCAAATTGGTCACTTACGTTTTTGGAGTTTGAAACCAATCTCTCCCTTCCTACCCAGGCATATCTCAACCTCAAACTTCTACTTCCTGCAATTAACACTGTTTCAAGAAAATATCAGTACAAATGAACTCATAGAAGTAGTGTCTGCATTACTCATTAAAAGCCTCGTGACAGGCACGATAGATCCTAGCATGCAAGTGCTGAATTAATGAAAATGGCACTTCGTACTCTCCATGCAAACATGTCTTTCCTTAGCGCCGTAGTTTAACTTCTTTCTAAATGTAGCTTTTAGCAGAAAATGTCAACAGTTATGAGCCCTTTGAGATTTAGAATCTGAAACTCAAATTATCAAGCCTTAATAGAAGCCAAATAAATTCCTCTATGTGTTATATTATGTCTGCTTAATTACTCCAAGCCCATAAAGGAAGCAATGCAGAGGCAGAGCCTCCATGGCAGCGTTACAGAGGAGTGATTTTTGAGACTCTTTCCTCTAAATTTCATTTTTATGTGTACACTTAAAAACATAGATTCAGAAACATTATAAATCTGAAACATAGATCACCCCTATAACTGTATTCAGTAGATAAATTCTCTTGGGAGGCAAAAAGTGATTAAAATCACCAAAAAGTTGGTTATCGTAAACAGTATATTCTCAGTTCAGTGGGCATCTCTTCATTATTGCTAACAGTTTATCTCTTACACTGATCAGAAAGAGACACAACTTGCTTGTTGAAACAACCATTCCAATACTGTTTCTATGCAACACAAATAATCTCTCAATGAAGCATGGAGTCACCATTACTTAGAAAATGGTCTTTGCTTATCTGCTGCTGTTTAGAAAAAAAAAAATATCAAGTAACATTATTTTTATTCTGATAATGTTAATCTTAAATATTAGTAGTATCTTTGTAGGGAGAGCCAAAAATGTTCCCTTGTCGAGCACACAAGGAGGAGAGGCCCATCTATATACACTGAGTGGCCAGATTATTATGACCTCTGAACACATAATAACCTGGCTACTCAGTATATATCCTATATAATAAAAGGCTAATATGCAAATTGTCCCCTCGACCAGGAGTTCAACCAGCAGCCAGGCTGGCCAACTGCCGATGTCCCCTCCCCCTGGTCAGGTTGCCGGACCCCATCCATGCACGAATTCATGCACTGGGCCTCTAAAATACACACACACACACCCCAAGTGGCCAGATTATTATGCATTCAGAGATAATAATCTGGCCACTCATGGAATATAAAAGGCTAAGTGACTAACCGTATGTACATCTGACTGTCCGATTGACCAACCGGCCAGTACATATGACTTGTATTGGCAATTTAAAAATAAACGCTGTCTTGCACATGTATGATACATGTAATGCTCTTGCTGGCACCTATTGCACATATGTGTTTTGATCTGTCATTGTTGATTATGAATTTGTTTGTTTTTTATTTATTTATTTATTTTTAAAAATATATTTTATTGATTTTTTTACAAAGAGGAAGAGAGAGAGATAGATAGAAACATTGATGAGAGAGAATCATTGATCAGCTGCCTCTTGCACACCCCCTACTGGGGATGTGCCTGCAACCAAGGTACATGCCCTTGACCAGAATTGAACCGGGGACCTTTCTGTCCGCAGGTCAATGCTCTATCCATTGAGCCAAACCGGTTTCGGCGAATTTGTTTGTTTTTTTAAATATATTTCTTTATTGATTTCAGTGAGGAAGGAAGAGGGAGAGAGAAACAGAAACATCAAAGATGAGAAATAATCATTGATTGGCTGCCTCCTGCAGGCTCCCTATTGGGGACTGAGCTTGCAACCGGGCATGTGCCCTTGGCCAGAATCGAACCTGGGACCCTTCAGTCTGCAGGCCAACACTCTATCCACTGAGCCAAACTGGCTAGGGCTGAATTTGGTTGTTTTTGTTGACATTGTGAAGCTTAAAGAAAGCAGTATCCTTGATAGAATATGTCTGAAAACCAACTATTGGCACAATGTACCTCTGAAGCTCTGTGGTGACTATTAATAAATCACAAGGACAAACTTTAGACAGAGTAGAAATATTCCTACCTGAACCAGTTTTCAAACATAAGTCAGTTATATGTTGCTTTCTCTCAAGTTTGAAGAGCATGTGATGTTGAAGTTAAAGTTGTAAATACTTCATCAAAAGGAAAATTAGTCAAGCACTCTGAAAGTGTTTTTACTCTTAATGTGGTGTACAGGGGAATATTAGAATAAGTTTAATCAATTTATCAGTCATTGTTTTATCAATGTTGTTTTTATATCATGTTTTTGTTGTTTTTATATCATGTCTTTGCTGTTGTTATAGTTTATTTATTAATCAATATACATATTATTTTCATATAAATTTTACCAATTTTCTTTCATCTCTGACACTTCTATTATAGAGAAAGGACAAATAGCAATATTAAAATATTTCTTTTAATTAATTTCCTTTCAATCTGCATGAATCTGTGCACTGGGCCACTAGTACAATATAAGGCTGCCATAATGTCTGAACCTCAGAGGAGCAGGGCACTTACTCTGGACTGACATGCAAGGTCAGCCTGGCGTGACCAAGAGATCATCTTCCCCTACATCCTGACCCTACCTTCACCACACTCTTAGCCAACAAAAGGGGCTTCCTGTGTTATAATCAACTCTTATTTTTCTTAATATGCATTTTCTAATTTTCCAGAAGCTAGTTTCTTGACTGAGATAGCCACTTTTAAAGTAAAAAATGTGTCCTAAAACTATAGTAAATAAAAAAAATCACTTTTTCCATCAAAAGACAAAAGATAGAATGAAAACAAAAAGGTAGGAAACTCCGATGCCATTTCTTTTCTTTAAAATTGAATTTATTGGAGTGACAACCACTCCATTCAGGTTTCAAGTATACAACTCAACAAAACACCATCTGCACACTGCACTGTGTGCCCATAGCCCAAAGGGAAGTCTCTTTGTGTCCCCATTTATCCCCCCTTGCCCACCTCCACCCACCCCCTTTCCCTCTGGCTATCACCACACTGTTGTCTCTGTGAAACGCAGTTTCAAAGCCAAAAAATTTGTATTGATCTTTCTCTGAAACTTCCATACTGGGTAGATGTGGTTTAAAGTGGATTGCACAAATATTGATAGACCTACACACACTGCCCAAATCAGCAAGGTGCTTCCTTAGAGAACTACCGCAAGTGGACAAAAGCAAAAGGTGATCCAAAATCACAAATCCTATACATCTGCTGCCATGGGTTTGTTTGTTGTTTTTTGGTTGTGTTATTAAAATAATTAGGCTCATTGCAAAGATCTTTTTTAAGGGAATCAATAATCTTCCCCTTTTGTCTCTTACATATCCTCACACCCAATCACAGCTGGTGGAACTAGAGGGAAGGTTTTGAATCCCAAACCCTGCCTGTAGCAGGGGTCTACACTGAAGACCACAAAACAAATTCACAAAGGTAAGATCTTCACTGAGTGTAACAAAGAAACTAGGCGCCACTGCTAAGAGTGAGTGTCTGTGAGGACTGTATAAACCGCTGAGGACATGCTTTCATAAAATGGAATATATTACAGATGTGCACTGGGCTGGCTCTGCTGATGTCATGGTGAGCAGAACCAGATATGATCCCTGTCCTGATGAAACTTAGTCTATTGAGGGAGATGAACCATGATCATGTGATCACACAAATGTAAACTGGTAATTTCGATGTGTGTTAAAGAAATGTCTCTGGGAGTGCACATGTGCTGATTTGGCCTAGTCACAGAAGCCTGGGAAAGGTTCTCTGAAAAGCTCTGGGGGTGAGATCTGCAAAGTGACCAGGAGCTAAAGGGGTAGAGAGGGCTTGAGGGGACAGAATAAGGCCAGGTGTACCTGGAGCAGAAAGAGCAAGAGTGAGTGTGGGAGTCAGCCTCACACTCGGAAAGATTTTGCCTTTCCCCCAAAAGAATGGAAAGCCATTGAAGAGTTTTAAGAAGAGAAATAATATAATTATAGTTGTTGGCATAAAGACCACTCTAGTTGCCCTTTGGCAAACATACCTGAGAGGGAAACAACAATGAGTGCTTAGGGGCCAGTGAGAAGAGATGACTATGCAGTAGGCAGGAGCAGAGGGGCCAGAGTTGATTTGAAATAGAAACAGACAAAGATTTCCTAGCCTGTAATCAGGAAGGTGTTTCACTATTAGCTGATACTCTCTTATACACTGGGGGGGAAAAAAGAAGTTGCATTCTGTCCCAGAAATGAAATCATCTTTTGCCCTGTTGACCTTTTCCCTGGAAAGACAAATCACGTGTAATTATATATACAATACTATAATTATCTAAAACTAAAATACATAATTAGATACACAGGTGTAAAGGTTAAAAGTTGAAGATTTAAGAAATTAAATGGGAAATTCATGTGCATGTTTAGTTATTCTGGACTGAGTTTTAAAGGATACAATATTTCTACTTATCTAAATTAAATCACTCAGATTATAGACCACATACTTGTAGTTAGTGATGAAATTCACACTAAGATCCCAGACCTAACCTGTCAACACTTCTAGAAATGCTATCATCCATGATTTGTGTGTCTCAAAAGAAGAGAAATGGAAACTTGTAAGCAACTAACAGATTTCCATACGACAGTGCACCGCAGTGGTCCAGGAAGGGAAACGGTGGGGCACAAACCCACCCCAGGCTTTAGGGGAGAAGTTCCCTGGTGCCTGCAGTTATCTGGCTCACAGCCTACATCGCCATCCTCTGAGCTGAGCCCCGAGTAGAGCAGGAACAGCATATCAGATCCTTGCAGATGCTGAAAGCTGAAGGCGGCGGAGAGGAAAGCTTTGACGTCTGTCACTGGAATGACAGGGCAAAATGGACTGCAATAAACAACGGGGTGAGCAGGATAATTTGATACAGTGGGACCTTAAGCTTCTCCAGATGCTGAGCTCAGCTTGGGACGTGAGATAAGAAGACAGCATTTACCCTCTTGAATAAAGTAGGGGTGGGTAAGAGCAGGAAAAGAGAAACCTCCTTGTGTAAATAGAAACCAGTTCACACACATGCATGCCCTCAAATACACACATCAACCCCCATATGGGTAATAGAATACATGCAATACTCACATATGTTACAAACACACATAAAACATCATACTTATGTGTACGTATAAAATATAACTTATCTGCCAGTCTAAAATTCAACGAGGAAGGCCAGAAAAAAACACACAAAAAACAAGTGCTTGTGAGAAATCTTAATGTGGAAACAGCACTAGACCAATATTGAGCTCACTTAATATCATATTGCTCCACAACTATTACAAATAGAATGCCTCTGAATAACATTTCTTTTCCAAATAAACAAGCACATGCAGACACAGATTTTTGACTGTGAAGATTTAATTCACAACAGAAGGATGTTGCTTATGGAGTGAGAAGTGAAATCACAGTCCCCCTGGGCACACCCAGGTGCCTGCCAGTTTTCCGTAACGAGGCTGAGTGATGTGCTCCATTCTACAAAGACTGTTTTGTCCCAATGAGGCGAGCGTGGGTGACAGTGAAACAGAAGCACCACCACACTACTGACTCTGGTGAGGATAGCTCAGAACTCACAAAGCAGCTTGCTTTCCTGGTGAAGATCCTGACCTTGCTTTTCTTTACTTAAGTCAAAAATTTACAAAGACGATAAACAAAACAAGACACCAACACAAGCATATGATTTTGTAATTATAAGATACATTGTGCTTGCGTAATCAAGAACAATGAGAAAAGACAATCTTAAGAACAAGAGCTAACATTTATTAGCTATTATGTTATTGTAAATGGCATTAAGCTGGAGACTCTACATTTATCTTAAAACCCTGCAAGATGATTGTTATTAGCCTCAATTTAACACGACTGGCTCAGTGCATGGAAGCAGAATTTGTCCAAGGTCATAGGGCTTGCAAGTGATAGAGCAGGGCTCAAGCTCAAAAGCCATATGGAAGAGGTGGGCTTTTATATATATATATATTTAAATATATTTCCTCCACACATTTGTAAGTCCTTGATACATGCTGTCAAGCTGCCTTCTCACAGATTTTATGAAATTTGATTCCCAGCAAGATTAATAAGTACTCATGCATGTGAAATGGGTCTCTTGAATACAATAATCACCAACTTGCAAAGTAACTTATAAGTGAATTAACTCAGTCAAAAAATACTTATTAACCTTCTAAATGTGCCAAATTCTGAGGAGATAACAAGCAGGTACAGTCCTTGCTCTTACAGAGCGTTCTTTTTATCAAGACAGAAAATAAAGGAAGTAATAACAATAAATTGTTCAAAATGCAAGCATGGGACATCATGTCATCATGGGACATCATGCCGTCCTGGGACATCATGCCATCATGGGAAATCATGAGAATGATTAGGCTGGAACGGTATCCAGAGGTGGAACTGCAAATATTGGGACTGATGAGTGTCTTTGGGACTGATGAGTGTCAAGGTCAGGCTTTACTGTGAGCTCCTCAACCTAAGTGCTGCCACCCCAACATTCCCCTTACCGCCTACATTTGTTTCTAGCTTGAGTGGAAATAAAACGAATACAACTGACCCTTGAACATCAGGATTGAATTGGGTCCACTTACATTTGGATTTTTTCAACAAATACAGTAAATGTATTTTCTCGTTTTTATGATTTTCTTAATAAGACCTGTTCTCAAATTTATTTTATTCTAAGAATATGCTACATAATACCTATAACATACAAAATATATGTTAATTGTCTATTTATGTTATCAGTATGGGTTCTAGTGAACAGTAAGCTATTAGAAGTTAAGTGTTTGGGTAGTCAAAAGTTATATGTGAATTTTTGACTACGCAGGGGTCGGTGCCCCTTATCACAATGTTGTTCAAGGGTCAAGTGTACTTTATTTAAAAAGGCCCATCCCAACTATAAAAGAAATGACTACTAAATATAAGTTCTTCAACCTTTCATACACACACATACACAATGATTAAAACCAGAACAATTCTGGAGAAAAATTAAGTAAAATAAAAATTAGGAAAAATATTTTTCTAGATGATTATGCAGATTTGAATGACGGTGTTTTTCATAACTAAATTTCTAGATATTGTAATCAATACGGAAAACAATTCTCAGGAATATAAATGGCTACCAAAAAAGGTCAGCAATAAGTGGCCTAAAGATTTTAAAAGGAAGCAATCAAAACACATAGTAATTACATTATCAACATATCATCCCTGCATTTTAATATTTTACACAATATAGCATTTAGTAACCACTGAAGCTCACTTTTACATAGTAAGCCACTTTTCCATTTCATGTAGAGAAGAGCCAAATGGTTAAAACTTTAACAATTATATCTAATGATTATATAGTTACACCATTGCCTTAGAAACAGCACCACGTTTTTCTTTCTCAAATGTATGAGGATATGAAAATATATCAGGACTTGATAAAATTCTGGTCCTTATTAGGTGTTATAAAGAAGGAATACTTAATCAATTTTTATTCCTTAGAATGAGTTTTATTCCTTAGAATGAATAATTTCTTTGTAATTAAGTTTTAAGCATATATATATAAAGCAAACCCAAATCTATCCTATAGATGTTCGCATGAGTATAGGTAATGTATGGCATTTATACAGTGCTCACTACATGATTTTCTAATATCTTCACGTGTTAAATTTATTTCATCATAAGACAACACACTGAAAAACATATTTCCATTATTTTCATTTAATGGATGAGAAAACTTAAGCACAGAGCAATAATGAAGTATCAACCCTTTTCTAAGAGTACACAGCTAGTAAAAGGCAGAGCTGAGAATCAAAGCCAGGAATGAATACATATGAAATTCAGATGTCATCTGGGCTCTCCCTGCCCTGTTAGCTCTAAGCTCCAAACTTCCACACCTCATCCAATGAAAAAAGTTCATTGCACTTCTTGCCCTGTTAGGTGTGGCTCAGTTGGTTGGGTGTCATCCTGCACTGAAGGGTTGCTGGCTTGATTCCTGTTGTAGGCTTGATGGGGTGGTGGGGGGAGGTGTGTGCAGGTGTCAACCAATCAATGCTTCTCTCTCACATCAATGTATCTCTCTCTCCCATTCCCTTTCTCTCTCTAAAAATCAATAAAATATTCTTTAAAAAGAAAAAACAGTTCAGTGCCCTACTCCAAATGACTTAAAACATCTAGGGTACTGGCATTCTCAATGTCATATCTAGCTCCTAACTTTTGGTCTTCTGACTTTCTTTTTAAATTAAATGCATATGGAATATATGCAAACTGAGTATCAGTTCCCTCCATTTCTCCCCTCTTTTATCACCCTTTGTCTCTTTTATACTAAAAGAATTTCCTTTATTGTTCTATTGAGGAGCAGTGGGTTCTATCTTTCATGGCATTCTAGCGCATGGCCTCAGGTTCTACTTCCTTTTTTTAAGAGGAATTCTGTTTCTAGCTAAGAGAATATCTTTCTCCCCATATGTGCACACAAATATGGGTGTGAGATAATCTACATTAAGATTGATATAAAATATTGCTACAGATAATCACGCAGCTGCCATAATAGAACAAATCTGACATATACTCACTGACTGATCAGAATAGAGGCACAGGCAATCCAAGTTCAAATGACATTAGGTTAAATTTTTTTTAAAGGTTTAAATAAATCCATACGGGAGTAATTATTTTTCCCTGTATTTGAGAATCGTGGTTAGAAATGGAACTGCTTAATGATGAAATGAAATCACATACCTTCACCCTGCCAACGTGTATATAACAAGTGCTTAAAAAATCATGTCAAAATACTATTAGAAGAAAGCAGGTAGGGATATAATTGGGGGCATATACAAATTACTAAATCATGTGTATCCAATACATATAAAAATGAATTTTCAAAACATCACCTACTCTGACACAGTGAATATAAATTATTCACATGCCCTTCTATACTAGGGGGGATTGGGATTAAAAGGAGTTGGAGAAGAAAGGATTCAGAAATAAATTTTAGAGAATGAAACAACGATTTATAAATTACTGATGTCCTAAGAGACAAGCAAAAATGTTTCTTAAGCAATGTTATGCAAGGCCAACTAGATTGCAGTGTGTCTGGACCCCCTGGAGCTGGGCAGTGCCCGGCCTGAGTGGCCGCATGAGCTGGTCTCTATTGAGGATATTCTGTCAGATGACCACGAACAATAAAACATTTCTGCAGCCAAAACCAGTTTGGCTCAGTGGATAGAGCGTCAGTCTGTGGAGGTCTCTCAAAATGTCTTCAAAATAACTGAAGAACAACTGCATTAAGCACTATATATATATAACTTACATCATAATTTGGGGCAGAGAATAATTAAGAGTTCAAAATGAGCAGTCTAGCTGGTGTTTGCTCTAAGAATGGCATACACGGTTTGTGCCTTGGGAGCAAGGACTGTCAGTAGTAGTCGTTGTGCCCCTGACTTTGACTCACTAAATGTTTGCTGCATGAGTGTTTGTGGAGGTGATAGGCCAAGTTACCTGTTGAATAAGTTTGGCAGGCGCCAGCTTATTTAAGAGAAAGAAATCCATCTTATTCAAGAGTAACCCTTATTACTGGGCTCAATGCTTGGTACCTTTGAGTGCTCAATTCATGGTTAGCAATTTTATAGTAATGAGAGAAGATAGCAGATGAAAATGGAGACTATTACTACACCCATCTGAAATAAAAAAGAAGGGAGTCCTAGAAAAGGAGAGACATCACAATTACTGGGGGCAACTGGCGGCATCCCAGGAAAGCCCTGAGGCCTGACTGAGAGGTGAGGGGAAGGAAGAGCTTCCTGAAGGAAGAGAGCAACCACTTCTGGAACAGGAAGGAAAGGAAAGATCATGAATGAGGCACATAATTATTTGTAAGGGGAAAGGAAAGATCATCAAGTAAGTCACAGAGGTCTCTACCTTCTCACTTAATGAAAATGACAATACCCATTCACAAAGCACAGAGGCAACTGTCAGCAAAGACTATCCCTATTCCTCAACAGGAGTGAGGATAAAGTGACGGGGACCTGGGCCTTGGGAATGGAAAGGGCTGCAAATAATCAGGCTGTGTGTTTGGGGTGGGAGCGACATGCTAGGAGAGCTGGGAAGTTAAAAAAAATATTAGATAGGAACCATATTTCTCAAACCAATGTTTTGATTGTTCAATAATTTTATCAAGAACTGTGCTGGGCACTGTGGAGGATTTAGAGAAATGTAAGATATGGCTCTTGTCCCTGAAAAGTTAAATAACAATCCAGAGATACTTCATGGTATATGCCAAAAAAAAAAAAAAGTGGAAGAGATAAAGGCAAAACACTCCATAACAAAAACTATATTCTTTCATTGTTATTTCTCTTATATTAAATTCTAATAATTATTTCCTCTACTTTTTTTCTTTTTCTTTTTGTTGTTATTAGTCTACAGAGTCATTTTCTGGCTTTCATAAAGGAAGTTATTTTGATAAGTATTTGAGTTCTTTGTTTTGTAAAAAAAATAGCTTCCCCTTAAGGTTTACTGAACAAAGCAGATCACAAAGCTCTGGCTAAGCCCAGGGTGGCTTCCTAGGGAGACAGACTAGACTCTCTTTGAGAAACATTCTTTGTGTGAATGCATGCCTGCTCCCCAGAGTCACCCAACCAACAGAAACTGTTATTGCCACCCATCCACACTGAGCTGGGCCTGAGAGGGTTAAACTAAAAATCAAGTTATTGTTGCTTCTCTTTTGGTTCAGTACAGCCTTTCCGTAATTCTCTAGAGCTAGGCAGCTGACAGCATGGATTTTTATTGAAGAAATGCTGTGACATTTGTTCTAAATGTCACATTTCTCCCCCACAAACTAAAAATAGCACGTCACCATACCCCTACCCCTAATAAAATTGTTGGCTTGGAAATGACATTGATAAGCAAAATGAAGCATATAACCTTTTCTACCCTTCTCTATAAATGTTTTATTTATTCCTGAGTAACATTTGGTATCTTTTGTAGGCTGAGATCAAAGGGACAAATCAGTTAATTTCACCACTGAAGTTGTCTTTACAGTATGGAATTGTCACTTTTAAAACATGTTCCAGGCAGGCACTGCTGTCATTTGAGCAGTGATCTAGTGACTGACAGAAAGTATGTGTAGAAATAATGTGTGCTCTCATAGTAATGTGACATTTTATGAGCAGTTTGACTGTTTTCATTACTCTGATTTCAGGCTGGTGAAGAGTAAGCTAGAAAGCCAGTGATGGAATATGGAAGGCCTGTCAGGATGAAGTTGATAGGACAACCTTGAAATCAGGCTGCTGTATTTAATAAGACGGTGGCAATTATCTGAAAGCACTTTAAATATTAAGTTGACTTGAATGCTCAATCTGATCAATCCCAAGGTCACTGGTTTCATTGACAAGAGTGGCTACCTGACATGAAGAGCCTTTCAAACAAACTTTATGGATGCTTTGGGTACTCTTGCCTTCATTATCCAACTAGGTTTTGCTTTAAGGGTGAAGATTTAGTTACCAGGAAACTTTCATCACAACAAACTTTATCTCTGAACCATTCTGTTCAGTCATGGGATGCTGTTAGAAATAATGCATTGCTGGCAAACACAGTCCTGGACTAAAATCCACGAGCACAACGTTCTCTGAGGAATCTCCAGGAATTTTGCTTTCTAGTATGGTAAATAAGGCATACCTGTGTACCTTGCTTCTGAATGCCCAACACTCACTCAATGTGTGCTGTTTGGTAAATGTGCAATTAATGTGGGATTCTATAGATCCTCACTACTCATTTAAAATGAATGTTCAGGACACACAATTTGGAATTCCCAAATTACTTCAAGATTGGTAGATAGAATGGATTCATTTAAAGAGAAAATTTAGCCACATTCCCAGTATTTTCATTTTTACATGACTTTTTTACTGTCAGTGTACACAATTACTTTTAGGAAGGCCTGAAGGTGTCATTCTAAATTTTCAATTACATTTATTGGCCTAAATTAGGGCTGCAGCTATAAACTATAAGGTTTCTTGGGAACTTGAGGATTCACATAGTAAGGTCTAGAATATATAGTCAACAAAATTGCAAAGTCAAAGACTGCTATCAAAAAATTATTGCAACCAAATAAGTTGAGTACTATTTCCACTCTCTACTACCAAAATAAAGTTACTAGTATATAAATACCCATTGAAAATATTTTTTTGTAAGCAAATTACTACATTTCTGTAACTCCTAATTTCCCGAATGCTTGCTTACACTGTAAGCCTCTCAAGGGAAGCTTCTAGCCTAAACATTTGTAGTACTAAGCATCCAGTATGTGGCAGGCAAACAATATATGCTGATATTTCCTTCACAATACCAAAGCTAACGTCTCTTATAATTACAGATGTAAGTAAAATTTCATCCTAGTATTCTAGAACTTAATTAAAATTTTAGTCTTTATTTTACATAGTTTATTATTTTTTATTCATGGATGGAAATCTTTCCCATCTGAAAAGTAGATATACTTTTGGTCAATAGTCTGCAGCTTGCATTGTGTCTTGCCACACCACCCTACCCTATCCCCTCAATATTATTTTCTATTTATGTATTTTTATCAGTATAGCACCACACTTTGAAATGACAATCAAATGCTTCAAAAATTGCAGTTGCATCAAAATAAATAAATAAATAAATAAATAAATAAATAAATAAATCCAGGAATAAACTTAACTAAGTTACTCTGGAAACTATAAAACAATGATGGAAGAAATTAAAAAAGACACAAATAAATTGAAGGCTAGATCATGCTCATTTATTGGAAGAATTAACATTGTTAAAATGTCCATACTACCCAAAGCAATCTATAGATTCACTGCAATTCTTATCAAAATACCAAAGCCATTTTTTACAGAACTAAAACAAATAACTTTAAAATTTATTGGAACCACAAAAGACCCTGAAGAGCTAAGGTGATCTTGAGAAAGATGAACAAAGTTTGAGGTATCATGCTCTCAGATTTCAAAATACTAGTATACTACAAAGCAATTATAATATAAACAGACACATAAATCAATGAAATATAATAGAGAGCCCAGGAATAAACCTTATATAGTCAATTAATTTACAACAAAGAAGACAATAATATACAATGGGGAAATATACAATAAATGGTGCTGGGAAACTGAACAGAAATGTGCAAAGAAAAAAGAAAAAGATTGGACCACTTCCTTATACCATATAAAGAATAAACTCAAATGAATTAAAGATTGAAATTTAAGACCTCAAACTATAAAACTCATAAAAGAAAACATGGAAGTAAACTCTTCGACATTAGTTTTAGCAATAGTTTTTTTATATCCCCCTCAGATAAGGGCAATAAAAGTATAAACAAATAAATGGAACTACATCAAACTGAAAAGCTTTTGCATAGTGAAGAAAACCATCAACAGAATGAAAAGAGAACCGACTGAATGGGAAAAGATAATTGCAAATAATATATCAGATAAGGGGTTAATATCCAAAACATATAAAAAAAACTCAAATAATTCAATATAAAAAATATAAACAATCTGATTAGAAAATGAGCAGTAAGCTTAGACATTTCTCTAAATAAGATAAACAGATGACCATGAAAAGATACTCAAAATCACTAATCATCAGGGAAATGCAAATCAAAACCACAATGAGATAGCACATCACACCTGTCACAGTGGCTCTGATAAGACAAGAAGTAGATATAAGAGAAATTTCATACTCTACTATTAGGATCTCAAACTAGTAAAGCTACTGAAAAACAGTATGGAGGTTCTTAAAAGAATTAAAAATGGAACTACCATACAACTCAGCAATTTCCACTTCTGGTTATCTGAAGAAAATAAAAACACTAATTCAAAAAGACACATGCCCTGTGTTCAACACAGTATTATTTACAATAGCCAAGATATGAAAGCAACCCAGATGTTGCCCTTACCTGAGGGGACATCAATAGACAAATGTATAGAGAACATGTGGTATATATATATATATATATATATATATATATATATATATATATTCAATGGAATATTACTCAGCTATAAAAAATAAATTCTTGTCATTTCAACATCATAGATGGACCTAGAGGGTACTATACTAAATGAAATAAGTCAGATAAACAAAGATAAATGTCTTCATTTATATGTGGAATCTAAAAACAACAATGACCAAAGCACTTAAATGTAAGATGGGAAACCATAAAAATCCTACAAGACTCCATAGTCAGCAAAATAGCAGACATATGTCTTAGCAATATCTTTACAGACACAGATCCTAGGGCAATGGAGACTAAGGAGAAAATAAACAAATGGGACTGTATCAAAATAAAAAGCTTCTGTACAGCAAAAGAAACCATCAACAAACAATAAGAACATATTTGCCAATGGTATTTCCAATAAGGGTTTAATCTCCAAAATTTACAGAGAACTCATACAACTTAACAAAAGGAAGATAAACAACCCAATCAAAAAATGGACAAAAATAAACACTTTTAAAAGAGTACATACAGAAGGCCCAGAGACATATGAAAACATACTCAAAATCACTAATCATCTAAGAGATCCAAATCAAAGGAACAATTCGGTACCATCTCACACCTGTCAGAATGGCTATCATCAACAAATCAACAAATGACAAGTGCTGGCAAGGACATGGAGAAAAAGGAACCTTTGTGCACTGCTGGTGGGAATGCAGACTTGTGAAGCCACTGTGGAGAACAGTATGGAGTTTCCTCAAAAAACTAAAAATGGAACTCCCATCTGACCCAGTAATCCCACTTCTAGGAATATATCTCAAGAAACCAGAAAAACCATCAGAAAGAATATATGCACCCCTATGTTCATAGCAGCACAATTTACAATAGCTAAGATTTGGAAATAGCCTAAGTGCCCGTCAGCAGATGAGTGGATTAGAAAACTGTAGTACATCTACACAATGGAATATTATGCTGCTATAGAAATGAAGGAACTTTTACCATTTGCAATAGCATTATGCTAAGCAAAATAAGCCAGTCGGAGAAAGATAAATATCACATGGTTTCACTCATATGTGGGATATAATGATCAACATAATTTGATGAATAAGAATAGATCCAGAGGTAAATGGTGGCGGGGGGTGGGTAGAGGGCGGTTAGAGAGCCAAAGGACTTGTATGCATGCATATTAGCATAACCAACAGACACAGACACTGGGACCATAGGGCTTGTCTGGGTGGAGATGACTTGGCGGGGCAGTCAATTGGAAAAAAAGGAGACTTACATAAAACTTAAGACAATAAAAAATAAAAATAAATAAAAATGACAAAAATAAATGAAAAATAAAAGGAAACAGAATCAGGTACAAGAAAAAACTGATGGTTGCTGGAGGGAAGGTGGGTAGGAGGATGGGTAAGAAATGTGAAGGGAATTAAGAGATACAAATTTCTGGTTATTAAGTAAGTAAGTGATGAGGATGTAACATATAGCATAGGGAATATTGTAATAACTATGTATAGTGATAGATAGTTACAGGGTTTATCATGGTGATCACTTTTTAAGGTTTATAAATGTCAAATCATTAGGTACACCTGAAACTAATATAATATTGTATGTCAACTATACTTTAATTTAAAAAAGATATGAATTAAATCACTAAAATATCAGAAACCCAAGCCAATAAACTACTAAGTCAAAAGGAATGCCCTGAAAACAAACAAATAAACAAACTGATCATTCTCTCCAATTTTGGAAACATAATCAGTGTGTTTTTAAAAAGCCTGAAGTAGTTTTTCAAAAAAGAAAACGTGTAATTTTTGTAAAGGTACAAATAACTTATTTGAAACTCAAAGCTATAGTACTGTAATTCTGTGTATTGTTCAGAAAATACAAAACACTGAAAAACAGATGCTTTTGAATTTCAGAAAATAATTACATACCCTACATATATTTTGTATATATGAAGGAGATTATTAAGGTATTTGACTACTGGTGGTTGTATAGTCTATTAAACCAGATTATCTTAAAAAAAAAAAAAAAAAGAGAGAGAGGGAATGAATGAAGATTGTGTTCCCACATAAATGTAGCTACAAAGTGGGGCACAAAAGGGGAGCACCACGTCCCATGCTGGCTATAGCAGCAATAGGTCTTTCAAAAAAAAAGGAATGGCTCATGGCATCTCAGCTAAGGCATAGTCTCTTCCTTGGATTCATTCATAAACACTCCGAACTTCTTGTCTGCCTTTCCATCCCCCTCCAAAGCAAAACATTTATTAACTGAAGCTTCCAACTGTGACAGAAATTACAGTCATGTTAATGGTACAGATGGTGTAAGAAATGCAATCTAAAAACATGATTAGAAAACTCAGGAGCTAGGTAACCCAAGTTCATCGCGGATATGGCTGACCAGACATCTATGAGGAAGGAAATACACATTTTTGGATAATTAGTTTGCTTTTATCCATCCCTGTAATTAGAACATGCTTTTTCCCCTTCTTAATCCTAAAACAGTCATTAGATTTAATAAACCTTTCTAGATTGCCACAAATGAGAAAATGAATTAGTTAAAAAGCAAGCATTAAGCTGGTATTAGCAATATGATTGTAACATTATGTGAATAAAAATGTTTTGTTTAATTATTCAAGATTAAATACATTGTTTTATTACTTGTTATAAAAGAATATACAGATTTTCCCTTCTTCCTTATGTTGGTTCATAAGGTAGTAAAATATTAATGCTGTCTCCGCAGATTACATCCCACCAAATGGAAGTGATTATTAATCATTCTTTCAAAAGAAAAAAATCAACCCTAATTAGCTTCTTCTCAAGTCAAAATAGAGTCAGAATCCCACAAGACTGAAGGAGAGAGGGTGGTCTTGGTTGCAGGGCACTAACTGGGAAGCTTGGCTTATATAACTTTCAAGCTCCTGTGAATTGGTTCTGGAAACAGACCTGCAGGTGAGCCTTTGTTATTCTTATTATTCTAACTTCTAAGCCTTTGTGTGGTTGTATGATTTCTCAGGGAATCCAGTATGGATTCTTAACTCCACAGGCCCCATTAATCTCATCACACTCTACTGCCAATATGGTTAGAAAACCAGTTACTCATAAGATGCTACTGCTCAGATGATTAAATGTTAAAATCATTTAAAAAAATGTTTTCGGTGATTTCATAGAGGAAGGGAGAGGGGAAGAGAGATAGAAACATCAATGATGAAAGAGAATCATTGATTGGCTGTCTCCTGCACACTCCTCTCTGGGGATGGAGCCAAACTGGGAATGTGCCCTGACCAGGAATAGAACCACGACTTCCGGGTTCATTGGTTTATGCTCAACTACTGAGCCATGCTGGCCAGGCTAAAATCATTTTTAAAAGTGAAAACAATCTATATATATATATATAAAAGGATAATATGCAAACAGTCCCCTTGGGAGTTTGGACTGGGAGCTTACGGTAACTGCTTGCTATGATGTGCGCTGACCATCAGGGAGTGGCACAGAATAAAGGAAGGCCCTGATGGTAGCTAGGGAAGGGAGGATCCAGCCAACAGCTGTAAGGCCCCAATCAGCCCTGATCACTGGCCAGGCCACTAGTATAATAATTTCATGCACCAGGCCACTAGTATAATATAAAGCTGAGGATCCAAGCTTTCCAGTCTTTCATCATATTGAACATTCTCTGTATTAAATAAAGTTACTCTTTGTTATGTGTCAAGTATTTCAATAAAATGACTTCATGAATCAAAAAAATAATCCAAGTTGGATCTCATTTGGATCTTGTGATATACTTATAGCAAAACACTATCAATGGACTATCATTGGATGGCAAGTTCTAGGGCATCTGTGTTTCCTCACCACCTGCAGCCCATGCTGGCTACAGCAGCAATGGGTTATGGCCTCCAAGGCCCCTGCTGCTGCCTGGCTTTCAAAAGAACAGATTCAGGCATGAATCAGATGGGAAAGTGCAAAGGAGAGTAGGTTTACTTTGATCATAGGACAATGGCAGAGATCTGAAAGAACCCTGGACAGGAAGGTTCTTAAAGAATGTTTTAGAGGAGGCTGAGAGAGGACAATTGGGGTGTTGGGGGGGGAGAAGAGGACATATGTAATATTTTCAAAAATCTAGATAATAAAAGAGTAATATGCAAATTGACTGAATGGCCAAACAGTGGGAAGACCATCTGGATGATCATACTATGACACCCACCAGTGCCAGGCCAGCCAAGGCGGGTGCGATGCTATTGGTCAGGGGCCCAGCCATTACTCATGATCACCCTGCAGAGGGAGGCCCAGGCCACCAGCCTGCAGGGCAATCGATCAGTTGGGGGGGGATCCAAGATCACCTCAAAGAGGGAGCCCCAGGCCACCGACTGGCAGGCTGTGGTGGGTGGGTGGGTGGGGCATCTCTTTGGTGCAATTGATCACAGGACTCCTAGACTGTGAGAGGGCACAGACCGGGCTGAGGAATCCCCCCACCTTGAGTGCATGAATTTCGTGCACCAGGCATCTAGTAAAGAATAGAAAACAAACAAACAAAATAATGTCTTAGAGAAACCAGTCTACCTCAGGAATACACTAGAGGCTCTAGAAACGAATGTACATATTTCACTCCTCACTCCAACATTCATAAGGTAAGGAGGGAAGGAAATGGAGTCTAGTTGGGTTATCCCACATTTGTTCTGAGCTGAACCTACCTTGGAATCTGTAGGATATACTAGAAAGGTTGGTGTCAGACATCGAAAACATTTTTCCCTCCCGACTATGGGACATAAAATAATTTTTATGAAAGAATGATGCTCCATGGAACTAGTCAGTCAAGTCAGCCACATTATTATTTTAAGTTCAGAGTAGGAAAAAGCCCAAGACCCATCAAGTCCATGCTGGAACTCAGGCAAAGGCCTAGTCCCTGAGCTCCAAAGCCCTATCTGAGGATACATTTTCTTTTATGAGGCAATAGCATTGCATACCGTCCAGACCCGTTAGGATTGCGAAAGGACACAGCAGGATAAGAGCAGTTTAGAAGTGACCACTTCTAAGCCAATTTCCATGTGCATTTATTTGATATAGATAATGTTGCATAGCCTTTAGGAAATATCACTCTTGATGTTGCGTAGTGCCAAGGATCAGCCACAGATCAGCCATGGTTTTAGGTAGACACTCAGCTTCCAGGGCCGTGGCTGCCACGTTGCAAAATGAAGTAGTTAGATAAGATGACCTCTATGAGTCTGTAAATGACTTGATTTCACTCTATTTCCTAATATCACACATCACAAATCTGATTTACTGTTCTTTGTTGAGATTAACTTCGAATGCTCCCTAAAAAGAAGCTGGGAATTAAGTTAAGAATAAACTGCTTCTTTATAAATGAGGTGGAATAAAAGAGACGTGTGTCAAGATGGATGTTTGACCTGAAGGTTAATAGAGAATTCCAGTTTTCTGGGATGTTGCTAACACAGATTCACAGGAGAAAAAAAAAAAAAAAAAAAAAAAAAAAAAAGCCACACGCAAAAAAAGAAACAAAAAAACAACCTCTTTCTCACAATAACATTACAAAAATTTTGGAATTTTTTTTTAGAGGAGTTACTATTGATACAAAGGAGATATTTATTCTAAATGTGAAAAGATCAGCTTAGTAAATAAAAACATTTACAGTTAAAAATTCTATAGACTTTCTGCTCTTCATCATTAAGAATAAACATGAACATCTGCACACTTTCAGCACTTAGGACGCTGCTCTGAGAAGGCACATGTGACTGTCTGGAAGGAAGGAGAGGCTGGGAAGCCTGGGCAAGCTAACCAGCTTCCTCCCTGCTGGGCAGACCTGCCGGAAGCTCGGGGAGACATCGAAATCCTGCAGCTCCAGGTAGCTTGACCTGAGCACTAGCAAAATGGAGAACATGCCCACCTAGCAACACGGGAAAACTCATTTTGGACATGTGATGTAGCCGAAGCCACTTTGTGTAAATCTCAGACTTAGCACAAATAAGAATGGTTCAAACAGGACATCTTGGAAAACATGTGCAGCGATGGCATTCTCCTGCCTGCCTCTTCACCACAGCCCCAGCTTGCCTGGTCTCATTTCCTTCATTTTCAAGAACGAACAGTGATTCAGTATGAACAACCCCATTGCAGAATCCATTCCCAGTGGGTGATACGAGGGTTCCTGGGTTCCTGCTACAGTACTGTGCACACCCGTGCTAGTTGCTTTGAAGACTGTTGTTGATAAATGTATGTGCCTTTCCTCTAGTGAAGGGAAAACTGAACATTTGCTTGCTTCAGTTCCATGTCATCTGACCCTCCCTATTCTATGGCTTAGTAGGACAATTTATAAATATATGCGCACTATCACAGATCAGAACACTGAGGATCAAAGAAGTTAAACATGTTCAAGAGAACAGAGCTTGGTGGTAAGAAGATTCAGACGGAAAGTGCTTTGTATTAAGTGCTATACAAATGGAAGTCATTAATATGATGATTTTGGCATATCTCTATAAATCGAGACAAAATTTAAAACTTCAATATAAAATGGTACTTCAGTCTTTTCTGAATACAATATGCCTATTTTGGTGTTTTTCACCTTCAGACTCCCTTCTCTTAACCACAAAGGAGGACATGCTGCTCCTTTATCCCGAGCAGCAGGGGTTCGCAGGGTGAAGTGCACTGTTCTGTGACCTGAGCTGTTCCAGACAGGCTGTCACTGGGCGCTCAGCACAGAGCTGCAAGATATACAATCACTCTGCTGCCCGGCTCCCCAGAGACACGGGGCTGGAGAATTATGGCGCTGAGAAACGGTGTTTGGTGCAATCAATAGTCTTTCAGGTTGACTTAATGTGGAAGGAAAACAGTATGAAACAATTATGCCGCACATGAGCATTGTATGTAAGAGTGCATAGTTGATCATTTTTATGGTCTAATAAAAATGGATTTGCTTTTGTTTATACATCAGGAAACTGAAGCACCTAACACAGACTGGCAGTTGGTTAGCAAGGCCCAGTTAAAAAATAAAACCCTAACAAATTTTAAAAATAAAATTCCAATTTCTAATTTAAATAACATCAAGCCAATTTTGTTTAAAAATAAACAAGCACAAAATTTTTGTTTGAGGCTGTTAGTCACCTTCATTTTCTTTCAGTAGAAAAATTAGTGGAAGAGCTTTTGTTGTGAAAAGCTAATAATAAAGGTTATATGGTCCGACTTTGCATAGATGAGATTTATTATTAGTATTACAGATACATTTGCTTTGATGAGGCAATACTCAAATAGAAAAGAAAAATAACCCTACAAAATAGAGAAATGTGGACAGAAAAACAAATTTTTTGAAATTTACTATGGTGTATTTTTAACTTTCCTAATTCAGGGTATACTGACCTATACTTGGTTGCTCTTATTTTTGACCAAGCAACATCATGTTTTCAGCTTCTAAGAAATAATATATGATTAAATGAAATATGAACTTACAAGTATGTTTCACCATCTGAGAATGAGGATTAGGCTGAATCAGCAAATTAATTATGTTCCCTACATTTTGAACCTGATGGGGTGATTAGTTGGCTATAGGCTGCATAGATCATACATTCCTCTCTGTAACAAAGCAAATTGGATATTTATGCTTCTATTCCAAACAAAACAGACAGGCTGTCTGGCAGGAGTTTTTTTCTATACCAGTTATAACTCCTACAAGTAAAGCTTAGGAGTTTCATCACGTGGCACTTCAGCTCTACACAAACAGTCTTTAGGAAGGTCAGACTGTTTCTTATTTAACAGTCAATAAATGCACTATTCTCATTACCATCTCTAACTTCTTGTAATAATTTTGGAAAAATATGTTTCCTTGCTTGAATTTGCACACACTTGTTCACACTCAATTTTTTTTTAAGCTGTTCTGCTAGAATCTGTACTCGCTTTTTCTCCTAAAGCATTCTCTTTGTATTCTTGCCTCTATTTTGGTTCAAATTATCAACCCAATGGCTCATCTCTAAATCTTCATCATGCCTGGCACAGTTCTCCTTACGGATTTAAGGAGGCGTGTCGGCTACTACCTCCAGTAGCCAGCTCAGCGGCTGCCAATGAGGGTCCCCCTACTAAGAATCCGGCGGCTTCATTTAGGTGGACAGTACATTGGTGGCCACCAGCTCACTGTGAGGTCTGTGCTAGAAATGGCCGTGCTACCACAAACCCTGCTGCTGGAAGTGGAAACGGGGCACCCCAATATCTGTGTAGTCCTAACTCTCTGAAAACTCCTGACAGGCTGGCTTTATCCACAAAAGCAAGTATTTTTGTTTTTTGCTTGGTACTGCAGCTCAGGGCAGGTGAGAACTGCAGTTCTGTCTTACCCAGAACTCTAGGCACTCAGAAAGGACCCTCATTCTAACCACCTGCTCTTTCTCAAGTTAGCCCTTCCCTTGGGGGAGCGAAAACCAGAAAGGGAGGAGCAGCAGGACTTCTCGCTTCCTCAGCACCCAGCCTAGAGTCTGTGGGAAAGGAACTCATCACCATACAAGGACTGCATACACCAGGGATGCTCAGACTACCTGTGGTGAAGACCTGCTTTATAAACGATTTATCCTCCTGCACTGCCTTGTCTTGCCCTGCCCTATCCTACCTTGCCTTTCCAAAAAATGGTTCAGAAGCACCAGTAAACAATCCTATATAATAAAAATGTAGTATGCAAATTGTCCCCTTGACTGGGAGTTGTCCAAGAGTTCGACCAGGGGTCAGGGCCAGCTGGAGGAAGGGAGGGAGGCCCTGGCAGCCGCAGGCCGCTGGGAAAAGGGAGGGAGTGCCCAGCTGGCAGCCGGCAGCCGCTGAGGACCCTACCAGTGCACGAAGCATTGGGCCTCTAGTTTACTTATAAAATACAATAAAAATTAATCACTAGAAAAATGAAATTAAAAAGACAAAGTATAAGCCCCAAGATTTTTAGTATAAGATTCAAGATACATAAAATCATTCTGTCAAATTCCTAAATGCTCACTCCAGCTCCTGTAGTCACCTTATTGGAGATCAATGTTTGTTTTCCTGGACTGATTGGGTGTGAGGACCACACTGAGAACAGCTCTGGCAGGGCCCCTCCTGCTGTCACGTCCCAGGGAGTGAATCAGACTGAGGCAGCCCACCCTGAGGGAACTATCTACCCTTGCACAAGGGTTCCTCCCCACCCACAGTGTCGGGGTTGCCAACATCCTAGCATGCCTCACGACAAGGCTCTTTCTGGTTATGAAAATGACACAATAAATATTTTCTGAAAGAACTAATTTCTGTCTGAAAATGTCATTGATTGACCCATCCAAAAATTTATTTACTTAGTACTTAGTATGTGTCAGGCACTGGGAGAGCCTGGGACACCCACCTTGCTCTTAGGTAGCTTCTAGTTTACTGAAAGAGAGGGAAAGCACACAATTAACCAAAAGCACATAAAGGTGCCAGTTATCCCTGTCTGAGTTTGTAAGGAGCTAAGGCGTCTTGGAGGAGACGGTGCCTGGGCTGAGTCCGGAAGGATGAGAAGACATTCACTCTGAGGAAAAAGCAGGAAAAGAGTAGAGGAAACAAAACTTGCAAACAGAAAGACATAGAATGGGCGTAGCATGATCAAGAATCAAGAAGCTCGGTAAAGCTTAAATATGGAGGGAAGGCAGGGAGTAGTGAGTATGAGGTTTGAGTTGTAGGAAGAAGGGCAAAGGTTTCAAGAGACCTATTGTTTCTTAGCGTGGTTACCGTGAACACAACCATCGTTTTTGTGAAAGACTGTGCAACATTTAGGATGTTTAGCATCCCTGGCCCCGGAGCACTAAATGCCAGCACTCTGTGGCGGTAGCAGTAATCTTGGTTGAGAACCTTGAGTAAATGGATGATTTTGTAAAAAAAAAAAAAATTTTTTTTAAATGGATAAGTCTCTTAGAAAGACACTGTGGTATCAATTTGACTAAATTAAAGTGTTATCCCGTGCAGGGGAAACCACATCAGCCACGTCCAAGGAATTTCCAAAGAAAATCACATCAGACTCCTAGTGTTTACATCTGACCTCTACATAAGTAATTTGTAAGTGACTTTACCATAAATTCAATTCCACTCAGCAAGTATTTACTTAGAACCTATTAAAAATGTCAACTTCTAGCCTTGTTTCCTTTAAGACCACTTGAAAATATAAGACATAGTCTCTACCCATGAGAAATTTACAATCTAGTTGCTAAAACATAATTAAGCAAACATACAAGGCTGTATATAACCTAGGGTGACAGTGTATTACTCACATGCTTCATGGAAACATTTAGTAATTATGTGGATTCCTCTTTTTTTCCTTTTCCTTGATTTGTCATATCTGACCCACATCCCCTATCAGAAGAGTTCAATGAGGAAACATAGTCAGAAGAAAGCTGAGATGATCAGCAATTACCTACGACTCTTCCCAATCTCTCTTTTATTAGGGATTCTGTAGAAAATACCATTTTAATTTACTTGAGAGAAACAAAGATATTCCTACTTGAAATATATACCCTAATAAATAGCAAGATTTTCATTTACTTTCACATGTTTTCTATAAGTGAAGATTTTAAGGAAAGTCACAATAATACAGATTGTTGAATCTCAGAGGGAAGGCGGGGGTGGGTGGGAAGAGAGCAACTAAAGAACTTGTATGCGTATATTCATAACCCATGGACAAAGACAACAGTGTGTTGACGGCTTGGGGTGGGGGACAGAAGGCAAGGGCCCACTAGAAGAGGTTAATGGGGGCGGGGGGAAGGAGACATATATTGATATAATACTTTCAATAATAAATACTTAAAAAAACAATACTGATTTTGCACCGAAGGTGCAAGTTGTTTGTCTCTAGCTCTATTAAGTCTTTCTTAGGCTATATCGATGACCAGCTGTTACCACATCTGCCAACTATGTTGTAGGTGCCGTCCTCTACTGTCCCCGTTTCTTTCCTTGGTGACACTGTGCATCTTATAGGACCACTTGAGTAAAAGTGTAACGGACTTCTGCTTGAGGGGAACACTTTCCAGTGACCTGTAGATCTCTTAGCTGGGGTCACAAGTCATCAAAAGTTGTATCTCAAAGGGGAAAAAGCCAATCCCCAGTCATAATTTTCAGGGATGCTATACATTGACAAGTTCCAGAAAGTCTGTTAGAAAATGGAAAGTTAAGATATAGGATCAACAATTAGTAGTGAATACTTCGGCTTAAATCCTCATCTCTTCTGTTAGAATGAAAAGAGCCTAGGAGATACTCATCTTGACCTTTTTCAATAATTTATATCTTGTAATGGATGTGTTTATCACATTCTTTTCTGAAAGCTGGCTTGACTGTGGCTGACTGGAGACAGCAAGGGGTTGTGGGGTTCATAAGCAACAAAAAGGTCAGGAAAAGGGAAAGGGAGGAGCTGGCTGCTAGCAGGGCAAACTTCACAATTTTCTCGAGGGTTGAACCTGACTTTTATACTATTTTATGTATAAAAATGGGACTGACTGACGGAGCTAATCTATGATGTGCATTTCCATTATAATGTATTTTTCTCAACTGCCTGGAAAGAGGTGAGAAATAACACATAAACATACAGAGTGGGACAAAAGTAGGTTTACAGTTGTTTGTATGGAAAATAATACAACAATTAATAAATAATAAATAGTAAGCCCTGTGTTTTAAGTGCTCACAACTGTAAACCAACTTTTGCCTCACCCTGTATTTAATAATTTTTTTAACTTTTTTTAATTGTTTAAACTATTACAAATAGTAGTACATATGTCTCATCCCCCCCCCCCCCATTGACCTTCCTCCAGCCTCCTTTACCCCTCCCCCCTGGGTATGCACCCCCCTCCCAGTGCTTTGCATCCATTGGTTATGCTTATATGCATGCACATAAGTCCTTCGGTTGATCTCTTACCTCCCTCTGCCCTGACAACCCTCCCCTGCCTTCCTGCTGTCGTTTGACAGTCTGTTCGATGCTTCTCTGCCTCTGTATCTATTTTTGTTCACCAGTTTACAGTTTTTTATTATCCATAAATGAGTGAGATCATGTGGTATTTTTCTTTCACTGACTGGCTTATTTCACTTAACATAATGCTGTCCAGTTCCATCCATGCTGTTGCAAATGAATGTAGACTGGTGCAGCCACTGTGAAAAACAGTATGGAGTTTCTTCAAAAAATAAAAAATGGCCGAAACCGGTTTGGCTCAGTGGATAGAGTGTCGGCCTGCGGACTCAAGGGTCCCGGGTTCGATTCCGGTCAAGGGCATGTACCTTGGTTGCGGGCATATCCCCAGTAGGAGGTGTGCAAGAGGCAGCTGATCGATGACTCTCTCTCATCGATGTTTCTAACTCTCTATCTCTCTCCCTTCCTCTCTGTAAAAAATTAATAAAATATATTTAAAAAAATAAAAAATGGAACTGCCATTTGACCCAGTAATACCACTTCTAGGAATATATCCCAAGAAAACAGAAACACCAATCAGAAAGGATATATACACCCCTATGTTCATAGCAGCACAATTTACCATAGCTAAGATTTGGAAACAGCCTAAATGTATTTAATAATTTAATACTTCCAAGTATCTAAACTATAGAACATATTAAATAGTTATTGTTTAGAAGGAAGGAAAAATAAGTGGGTAAGATATTTTATGAGTACTTACAATGAATCAGTCTTCAGAGGTTTATTTCTCACAAAAAAGACATATAATTTTCCCTATTTGAGGTGACAAATGTGAGGGTCAAATAGATTAGGAAATGTGCCCAAGTTTCACAGCTGGTGAATGAGAGTGTGCACACTGCAAGCCAGGCTCACTTTTGCTGCAAAGCATTTGTTCACTTGCAAAGCAAAGCATATACACCACATTGCCTACATGTTTTAGCAAATATGGATTACAGAAATGTTAGAAATAAAGTTATGTTTTTAAAGGACGGGCATTTAGAAATCCTTAGGCTGTAACTGTCTGTGATTGAAATGATAAAATCACGATTTCCTCCCAAACTCTCTACCCTCTCTTACACATGCACACACCTTGACAATGTTGGTTATTATGGCTGAGCCACTGAATTTATTTGGAGAAATCATTTTCTTGTGCACAACAAAATATAGACGGCAAAATCTATTTATCCAGATCTTTTGGTGTTGAAGGTCACAAGCATCATTTGAAACACAAATATGACCCTACTAGTATGTGAGAGTGAATTGTTTTTCTTTTCTAATTTTAAAGGAAGAAAGGGGAAAACAAATAAAACCGCAATAAAAAAACTGAAATGAGAAAGGAGGAAGGAGGAAACTGTGAGTATGAGGCAGATGTGTATTATACAGAGAGCTTCTCAAGAAATGTTTATAAATAATAGAATACAAGTTGACTAGCTGATATTAAGACTTTCCACTCTTGGGGAAAATGTGGACACCATGGTCTATAAATTATTTGATTCCGACAAGCATCCCCCTGCCTCATCAAACATTTAGGTATACTAACCATGCAAGAGGCTTGAATGTTCTCATTCTGTGTTTCTGTCATATAAAGTTAACAAGCTTAAACAAGCATTCACACTGTCATTTTACCCTGTGTGCAGATTCATTCAATGAAGAATTGTAATGAAATAACTGTTTTAGGAAAGCAATTCATATTCATATATGTGTTTTATTAAAAAAACAAAACAAAAAAACCCACAACCCTAAATCATAAAAATACTCTTCTGAAAGATAAGGATCTCATATATTGTATTTAGAAGAAGAGTTTAGCCTATTTATCATTTCAAGGCTTCTTCATGCTTAAACCACCTTTTGGAAACTGTAACAGGCTGTGGAAAGTAAGTGAGGGAAGAGGAGTTCCTTTCTCCAAACCATGAATCTGCCTTTGGCTGTGAAGGCCAAGTAGAGACTGTACATAACTAAATTAACTTATAACTAGTAATGCACAGGCTGACCAACCTCATTAAACATAAATCACTTATTTTTTTATTTTATTTTTTTTAGCAAGTACAGTATCTTCAACCTGAAAATAATTGTAGCATACAAAGTTAACCATGAAAGGAGGAATTCTGAACAGCACATGTTCGCTCCCCATTATAAATGTGAAGAGTCTTGGTGACCCTTTGTTCACATTAATGCTGACAAAGTCTACATAATGCATGACCGCCCCACCCTCCAACCCTCCTGATAAGAGTTTCCAGCTTTTATTCCCACCAGCGTATCCTACAGCTCTGGATGTGGGGCAGGCCACGTTAGTACAGGGGTGGTGGTGGTGAATGGCAAAGGCAGACATCAGTCTGGACTATCCATAACCTTGGATGCCTTTGGGAAGAGCAGAGGGCAAATAATTTCTTGCAGGAGAGGAGAGAGAGCTAGGAAGTAATTCCTCAATAGTATCTTTATGATCTGAGATAGAGTCAAAAGCAATCAGACACGAGAGTGCAGTACTATTAAGGAAAAGGCACTGGACAGTTATTTGGACAGGTATGTGCTCTGTTTCCTGGTTGTAATTTAAGCCAGATGTGAAATCCAACACGGTGGTGCGTTGGGACCATTATGCTCTTGGTGAACGGGCACAAGGGTCCCAGCAATGTAGACAAACCTCTAAACACGGGCTTAGGGAGGGAAATGTGGACATTTTTAGGTCTTAGGGGAATGAGAAATACCATTTTCTGAGACAATTAATAAGTGAGTTTTGTTTCCTACAACTAATTCCAGGTACAAGGCTAGCACTGAATTCCTTCTGCTTTCCCAGTGGCCTTCAGTGAAACTTTTATAATGTGATTCCTTTAAAATAGATTTGTGCTTTGCTACTAATATCATTCCCAGTAACACAGTAATTAATAATAGGGGTGTTAGTGGCACTATGTGATACTGTGAAAATGAAAATTAGCTGCTCACCTCCATCCTCCCCAGCACACTGTGGGGCACTGAAGCACAGGACCCACAATATGTTATTCTTTGTCTTCCTAGTGCCTTGTGCACAGTGACTGAATAAGCAAATGCGAGTTTTCTAAAATTTCATGCAATGACTCCTGAGTCTCATTTGTAATGCTGGCTTGAGGGGAGACCGACTACTTACAGACCAAAACCTGCTCTCCGATACCAGCTACTGTGAACAGAGGACATCTGATCCCACCTAAAGTCAGAGTGAACACAATACACTGCCTAGGATGCAAGTCACTTTACTGATGTGGAGAACCATACGTGTGTCTGGTTGCCCTTCAGATAAGCTGGCAACATTAAAACGTGCTTAAAATTCCGTCATGATGTAAACGTTCATATATTCATGATAATGCAAAAGCATAATAGCGTAGATTCAGTAAAATGTTACACATTTTTAAATCTCTTGTGTTTTCGTATTCCCATATTTGAAAGAGGTCTCTTTGGCATTGGGGGAGCTGACTGCATTTTGCATCCAAGTCTAACCAGGACCATGGAGGAAGGGAAAGCTGTCTAGTTTGCTAACTTGCCCATCTGTTCGTGCCCTCCCTCCTGCATGGCACAGTGCTCCAATCGAATTGAAGCGCTGGCCTTTGAAAGCTGTCTCTCTGGCAGGCCTCCCTGCACTAATACATGTTTTGGTTTAAAATTCCTCCCCCTTTCGGTCCTGTCCGAGCTTCAGGATGAATGTCCTTAATTTTCAAGAAGCTCAGTCCAATAGTTTATGTGTTGCTTGAAGACGAAAATTAAATTATGTTGTATTTCACTGGCATATGGTCCTTTACAGGGGGAAAGATAGTTTTCCACCACTGCTGCAAACTCCAGAGGGAACTTATGCAAGAAGAGGAGCTTAGGCACCAGGAAACGCATGTGTTCATCATTTCCCTGGTTCTTCAATTTACGGCGACACAGGAAGAGAATGTATCACTGTGCAAAGTCTTATGAGCATAACAGATGAATTTCAGGAAAGTTTAATCAACGAAAATGACAGTAGGTATATATTTATAGCATCTCAAAGTTTATAACACATGCACGTTATCTCATGTGATCCTCCCAACTAAATGTAGTTAAAGCAGGGATAATCTCCATTTTCAAGATAAGAAGCCAGATTTGAGATATTTCTTTTTTTTTAGATAGGAGTCTCGCTGATACCATATATCTTAGAAAGAGGGTTAATCTGGAAAGAGGCCAGCCAGTTTGAACCCATTTTCAATAGCATCCAGCTGGCTGAGTGGCAGAGCCAAGACGTGAACCCTGTATTACCGTACACAGCAAAACCAGCGCAGCCCACAGAGCCCGAGAATTACACCCACATCTCCTGGACACACGCCTGTGTAGTGTAGAGCTCTAAGTCTCTAGTTTGTCAATGCAGTGTTCTTGCAGGCAGTGTGTTTAAAAAAAAAATCAATTACTAGAGTAAACTAAGTCATAATGGGATCTAGATTATTAGAGGAAACAGCTAAAAATAGCTTTAAAATAAAAAAAAATGGATGGGGTGAATACTTAATTTTACCAATTTTACTCCCAAAATGATTTTTCCATATTTATTTCTTAAACTCTTGAGATGTCTGATTGTACACGTATAGTTTCTATTGGTATCGTTCATAGTGCTTATGTGACTAAACCTCAGTGACATTACATTTCAGACAGAAGCGGTAGCTTACTTATTTCTCAACAAAAGCTCTGATCACCTGTCCCATTTCCCAGGCGTTATTTCACGATGGATCGCTGTTGCAGTGTGGATTACACTGTGCGCTCTGCAGCACACGAGCACTAATCTCCATTTATTCTGCAACAGTAAAATTCATTAAAATGCATGCTTTGAAATTGGGTCCTGTGCAAGAAGATGTAACCACAGAGGAATATGTGCTGTTACGACAAAACATAATTAATAAAGCGTAAAGCGTGTGTTATGAAGCTATGGTTTTAATTTGCTACCTGAAGAAATACGCTCTGGCAGTTTTGTGCAAGGTAACCTCCCTTGTACAATTTAAACCCTACCCCCTCCTCTAGGTACCAAAGGGTTATTACTAATGCACATTAAATCTCTCTCAGCCGGAAGAGGTCCTAGCAAATCTCCAAAAGCAGATTTAAGCTACTGATACCTCTGATGGTTCTAAACCGGGAGCAAACTTGGTTTGACTTGTGAATTCCTCTCCCGCTTCTCCTGGCCTCTCTCTTTTCTTTTCTGGACCTTATTACACAGCAGGGGACAGCGTGTGTCAAAGTGGGCCCAGCCGGAGGAGCACAAAGGAGCAGGGCCACATGCACCCCAGAGACCCCAGCAAACGGATGACCTACATTCGAGGCAAGTGGTTCACATGAGAAAAAGTGAGTCTGTGCTGCAGCTTGCATTTAACCTGTATTTTAAGCGGCAATTAGAGAATAAAGCCAATACGGGTAGGATAAGTATTACAGACATACATCACTCTAAATTCATGAGACATCAGCCAAACTATATATGCTCATGTAAATGTGCACATGGTCTTCTTTCTCTTAATTCCTCAATCTTCGTAAACAAATGTACTAGGGGGAGGTTAGCACAAGTGAAAACAGCATTAATGGGCCGCATATTAATATTTATGTTTTACTATATAAAGACCTTGCATACATTATGACTCTGTTCTGCAGGCTGAATGAATAACTAATGCTACATTATGTATGGGCACATATTAAACAGACATGTCTACACTTTCTTAGTTCAGGATATGATTAATGCAGCCTATCAGAAGCCAGATGGTGCAGAACCAGAACCATCAATCAAAGTGAAAAGACCACTGCATGCTATCCACAATGAGGTTCTCACAAATGGAGATTCTGTTCACAGACCCTCACTGGTAATAGGCAGAAAACGCCAAGAACATAGCTGCACTATCCCCTTGGGATGGAAAGTCGTGGCTCGGGCGTGGCTAGATAGAAAACCTGGCACAGGAACACTCATCGCTGGAGCCCCTAGCTGCTGAGCTGGGGAAGCGTGGACAAACCAAACAGCCTGTTTTTAAGATTAAAAAAAAAAGAAAAGAATTAGAAGCTTTTTAATTATTTTAAAATAATGTTTGCACCGATGGCAGTATCTGTCAAACAGAACCCATTCCCAGTTTGATTTAGGATGAGACAGTGCCACGTAGTAACCAAGCAGCTGCCACTGTCTGCCCGACACGTGAACTGGCATCTTGCTTCTCTCGAACAGGCTTTATTATAAATAACCCCAAATGCTTCAGTGTTACTTTGCAGCCTTTCTCCACGAGTCCGTGGGAAACAAGTTTAGTCTCTGTTATGTTTAATACTAATGACTATTTTCGGGGCAGTTGTAGGGAGAAAGGTAGTCAAAAATGTTTCCTGTTCCTTTAATAGCTTTACATAAAAATAACTACAGAAACACAAGGTGCTTTGTCTCTGTAAATGGATCATGTGTGTTTAGAAAATGTTAAATAATCCACATAAGCTGTAGGATCTCAAAACAGTAAAACAAATGTATAGGTTCAAAATTGGAACAGCCACTGAAATACCATTTCAAAATTCTAATTTTTGTGGTGTTTTGGGAGGTTGACAGCTGTGCGGGTATGGAGAAAATTCCAGGAAATACAAACTTCTTGAAGAGTTATGGCACAGCAGAATGAAATACTTAACTAATACATTAAAAACCACAAATATAAAAGGCTAATGAAAATGAAAACATTTGGAAAACCTACATGTGTTATCTAAAGATATTCCTGCTTTAAGGTAAAAATTATATTATGAACCTCAAAACTTGGCATGTGAGATAATATGGGATGAGAACAGCTTACATATATAAAAATACTTTTTTTTTACTTTTGTAGTGATAATGAAAAAAGAAGTGACTACACATATTGCTATAGATAATACTTTAAGTAGAATGGTTGAGTTTAAGAAAAATTTTTAAATTTTGGTATTTCTTTCTATGTTATTTTATTATTTTAAAATAGGACTGACATACTAACTTATGCAAAATTTTATTACCATCTCTTTTTTAATAATGTGAGCGTTTTCCACATTGTATAATTTCTGCCAAATATATATTTATCACTTGGGTATTATTCCACTGCATTATTATGGTTTATTTATATAAGTAATTTCATTATTGGTGGACATTTAAATGTTTTTCTCTCCTATTATTATTAATAATAATACAGTGAAATTTTGGTGAAAAGTGGTATTTCTGTCTTTAAGGTTATTTCATTCTAATAGATTTTCAGAAGCTCAATTGCTGAGCTTACTTATATTAACTTTAAGACTCTGAAATTTATATTCTCACCTAACATTTAACTAAAATTAGTCTCAATAAAAAAAAATATTTAGAAATTTTATAGATAAAATAACACTTTATTGCAATTTAAATTTGTATTATTTAATTACTAACTAGATTAAGAATATTTCTGTGGTTAAACAACTACCTTTCCTTTTTAAAAGTCTTATTGATATCTAATATGTATCATCTTACCTATTCATAAAAAGAATCACAAAGTACTCCACCTTGAAAGACTATATTTGTCTAAATACTTGAAAGTAATAAACTATATTTCTTAAAATTATTTAAAAAGAAATATTTCCCCTAATTCAGACCTTGCATACATTATGACTGCTGTGCAGTCTGAGTGAATAACTAATGCTACATTATGTATGGGCACATATTAAGCAGACATAGCTACACTCTCTTAGATCTGGATATGATTAATGCAGTTTCAGGTCTCCCTTGAAACTATTTCAAATCAGTGAAAATTTAACGTAAATATGTAAATGCTCTAAGCTAAGCAGTGCTAGAATAGCTGCCTAGTTTTTATCCCCCCAACCCCCTCTGCCCAGTGTTAGGAATGTTAAATGACAGCTTTCTCAGTACTCCCTCCCATGAAATGCATCCCTGCCTGACTTTCTCTAAAACTTTGATATTGGGTAGTTAGCATCAAGTTCCTTTTGACTTGTTTATGCTGACTTTTCTGACAGACATGTAACAATATGGACCACACCACAGTAATGAAGATGCCTTGTATGAAAGAAAAGTTGTGATCAAAACATACAAGACCACATGATCAAAATGGCCCAACAAGAAAGTGGATATTAACCGACACAGAAACTATATATCTTTCTAGAATTAGATGTAATTAGATGTAATTCAGACAAATATCCAATAAGCACCTGTCATGAAGAACTTAGTATTTCCAAAACTCAGTGATGCTTACATTTTAAGCAAGCAATAGAGTAAAATAATTAATAAAAATTGTTATTATTATTATCAGAGCCAACCAGATTTTGAAAAATTCAGAGTCATCCAAATTTACTTTGGCCCAGCCACAGCCTTTTAAAAAGAAAGTAATATTTACTTCTTTTATTCCTCTCTATGCCAACTGTATTAAATAAAAGACAATTCAGAAGCACAAATATTGCATCATACTGACTACAGTGCTTTGTGACTGCCCTTTAAGCTTTGGCATGTCATAAGCACCATCCTGAGTCATTACTTAGTCTTTTAGTCCCAGCAGGGCAGTCGGTGCAGAGGGAAACCGGGATGAGGACTACAGCACTGCTGACAAAGGAGAAGCCAGGCTCACGCCCCTGGCAGGTCCCTTCTGTCCGGGCACTGGTGGTCTCTGTCATACCTTCCTCTCACCACTCTGCTTTCCCAACCCCAGCTACTTTTTCTTTGGGTGCTGACTATGGAGAGGTCTGCCAGCAAGGAACCCAGCCTGGCAGTTCTGTGGTTTTTGGGCAATAGACCCAGCAGGTCTATACAATCACGAGCAGTGCTGTACTATGCTGTCCACTGTAACTGCTCCTGTGGTCTGCATGTGTGCACTCTGATAAGAGCCAACCAAGTCACCTGGAAATTCATGTTTAGGTGAGCAAGTCAAGTCCCAATCAATCTCAGCAGTTTAAAACTTTAAATTCAGCCTGGCCAGCATGGCTCAGTGATGGAACGTCAACCCACAAACCAAGAGATCACTGGTTCGATTCTCAGTCAGGGCACATGCCAAGCTTGCAGGCTCGGTCCCCAGTGAGGGCATGCAGGAGAAAGCTGATCCATGATGGATATACCTGTTTCATGGATGTATCTATCTCTCTATCGTTCTCCCTTCCTCTCTTTCTAAAAATCAATGAAAACATATTTTCAAATGTTAAGTTCAGGGTGCTAAGAAATGGAGTGTACTTGAGTTTTCAATCCCAGAATAATTGGAAATAAAAGTGGAGTAAATATACAGTGGAACCTCAGTTCTCAAACTTAATTCGTTCCAGAAGGTGTTCCAGAAGTGATTTGTTTGAAAACCGAATCATCCCCCGCACACCACCACTAGAAATAATGTTAATTGAATTAATCCATTCTAGATCCCCAAGTGATTTCCTGTTTTAACCTTTCTCAATTGCCTATAATTGTTGTTTAGTGATCTCTTTCACACCCTTACTAACATCAGCACGTTTGCTGGCCTCTTTATGTTTTAAAATTGTGCTGCCCTAGCTGGTTCAGCCTGAGGACCTTAAGGTGTCTCCCGGATTTGATTCTGGTCAAGGGCATGTACCTTGTTTGCAGGCTCCTCCCCTGCCCGGGCCCTGGTCAGGGACTCGTATAGGAGGCAACTGATCAATGTGTTTCTTTCACATAGATGTTTCTCTCTGTCTTTCACTCTCTCTTCAACTCTCCCTAAAAATCAACGAAAAAATATCCTTGGGTGAGGATTAACAAAAAACAAAAACAAAACAAAACAAAAATTGTGCTAATCATCAATTTAGGCATGTCATGCTTGGTAACCAGATCAGACATGTGTACACCTCCATCATACTTTGCAATTATTTCCTTTTTAAGCTCTATGTAAGGGAATAACTATATTCCATCAACACCCCATAGTCTATGATATGCTAATGAGTCCACATACAGCTAAGTACAGTTGGAAGGTGCAGGTGCTGGCAGTGAAAGTGTGATTATAAGGTTTGCTCTGGCTTCACAGGTTAGTTACCTTTATTACCCTCCCCGGCACAGGTTTTTCACCGTTACAATAACTTGGAGTGCCCTGGTGCCACTGTAAAGTGACTTTTTTTTTTTCCATAAATAACAGAAAAATATAATCAGCTCAGAGAAAACCAGGGCAATATTTTCATGTTTCTCCTTTCTCTTTCCATCAGGTTAGATTTTTATCTAGTTGAGAGATCTTGATGATACTTTCTAAAATCTAATCACATGCATGCTTTAGTCACAAAATGACCTCCCTGCTGATATTCTTTTACAGATACACAATTAAAGTAATAAATGTTTATAGATGGAATTTGTAATAATAATTGTTATAACAACTAACACTTATTAAGCACTTACTACATGCAGAACACTGTACCAATCTCTTCAACATACATTCTTTTTCTTATTCCTTATAATAACCCCATGGGGAGGGAACTACTTCTATCTCCATTTTAGAGATGAGAAAGTTGAGCTCAGAGAAGTTTAAGCAAATCACCTACAATACACAGCTAATAAACGACACATTAAAACCCAAGCTAGAGTGCTTCTCTACTGAAAACTGTCCAAAATCGTTGCAAAGCTTATTGGGTTTTGTAAATTTTATGGTACGATGGGCCATTATGCTGTTCAGTGCCCCTTAACAGAGAGATTGATGAGACATAGTCTATTTTGAGATGTGCCTTAAGAAAAGGCAAGCCCTTTTGAATGATACACTTTTCCTTATTACAGAACGAAAGCTGTGCATTTAGCTGTTTATCTGTCTGCCTCTGCTTCCCAGGGGTTATTCTCAGCTGGAGTAGTGGCTCATCTTGTGAGCCAACAACAGAGCTCTTCTTATTTTGCCCTAAAACACCTTTCTGTGGACTTTTTATCTAAGCCACTCCCAGGCTTCAGACAAAAACAAAACTGAAAACAAAGCTTGTTTTAAATCATGAAGGCAATGTGTTAGTGAAACAGAATTACATTTTAACTGTAATATTTTCTTTGGTCAGGAAAACTCAACCCGATGAGGTAATGAAAAAAATAACAAGTGTGTCTTTTACTATAGGCTTTAACATATATTACTTCGTGTGATACAGTGACTCTGTGAGATACATAAGACAGGTATTATTTATAATTGCGTCTAGCAGACAATAAAATAAGTGACCAGAGAAAATATCTTTATCCAAAGTCAAGTGACAAAACAATAATCTGAAGTCAGTTATTCAGATTCTATTATACCATACTTCTAATGCTTACTGGTTACATTTCATTATTTGTGAAAAAATTAAACATAAATTCAATGGCAGTGATTTCTTAGATTGCTTATAAAAATAGGACATATTATGATTACTTTTGCATTCACTTCAAAAGTTCAAAAGAGATTCAAATGTTCCAATAAGACACAGCAATTTTACCATACATACATGCGTATCTACATATACACACATGTATGACACTTCAAATTAAATATATATTGCTCAAATGTTGACGGAACTCTATAAATGATAGCAGTATGATAACATGCATCCTTGTAAGCATGTGTCTGTCCTTTCTGCATCCCTTCTTCACCCCTGGGGACTCACCATCCTGCATCCCTCACTCTCCAACCAGTGTGGTCTGAGTGGGTTAACTGCACACCCAGCATCTGGGATGAGAACCCTGACTGGCTTAGGTCAGTAACATATTAAGTCCCAACCCAGGGAAGTGCACACAACCCAAGCCAGTCAGGTTGAACCTTCCTGGACAGTGGACTTCTCTCTTGTTTATACTGGGCAGTAGGGTGCGTGAAGAGGGGCACTGCAGCAGTCTTTGCTGATGCCAAGAAGGGGCCTGAGAAGAGCTGACAGAGCAAAGCTTGCCAAGTGACAGGGCAGAGAGTGCTGCTGATGACTCTGCCGGAGTCCTGACTGCAGCCGTGGGTAATGCAAAATCCACCTTGACAGTTCAATTAAGAAAGCCAATAAATTATAAATATAAATGATCTCTTTAAGCCAGCATGAGTTGGGTTATTCACAACATAGTCCTAAATAAAATATCTAATAAGTCCATTAGAATCCTTAGGGATATGTCACATTATCAGATTAAGTACAATATGGGTAAAACTAGAAATTCAAAATGGTATACTCAAGTCTGCTGTTTGAACAACATATGCAGAAGACCAATTCATGAGAGGGCTGTGTGTGTGTGTGTGTGTGTGTGTGTGTGTGTACATGCATGAAGGGTGAGGAAAGAAGAGGACTGAGGAAATTGAGAAAGGTTTAAAAAAAATGCCAGGAGAAAAGGGACAGGGAGCTGACTGCAGATGCGAAAAAAGGATTAGGGTGGAAGGATCAGCGGAGATGGAAATGCACAACTTTAAAATGAAGTCCATTTGCTCATTTAAAATATTTGCAAGCAATGCAACACACACACACACACACACACACACACACACACACACACACACACACTGTGCAGACATGTGGGACACATGCAGGGTATTTTAAAATACCCCCAGCTATTCCAATGGGCCACCAAGTTTGTGTGAACCTCTGGTAGAGAAGCGGCCCACTCCATAAGGAGGAACTTGCACACTCTTCAGATAGCTGCAAACCATTCTCTTTAATTTATGTAAATGTAATGTAACTGGCAAAAGAAAAGATGCATTCAATTGGAAATACAGAAATCCTGTGGAACCACTGCTCGTCCACATGAGCCTTTTAATTTCTCGTGTGTGTATATGGGATATGGAAGATGCTTCAGTGATACATATCCAAGAGCATCTGTATGAAGGGCCAGACCTTAGACAGTATCACGTTGGGTCCTTAAATTAACTTTTATTGAACATCTCGGCATCAGCCCGCGGACTAGTCCTCAGAGCTTCAGACCTGTCCCTGTCCTTACCTACCAATCCCTGTCCTCCAAACGACTTGTCATCCAGGGGGACAGAAAGGCAAGGAGGCTGGGGAGCACATGAAAGGGACACCTACCCCTGGAGTGGGTGGGGAGTACGGGAAGATAGGGATGGTTTCCCCAAGGGAATGGCTGCCTCCGAGGTCTGAAGAGGAAAGATGAAACAGGTGAATGAAATAACAGAGCCTTCCAGAAACAGGGAACAGCCTGTCCACAGACACAGAGCACAGAGAGTGTGCAGCATTTGGGAAAGGCATCTAATTTGGTAAGGCTTGTGTACACGGCAAAAGAAAGGAGCTCCTACCATGAAGGGCCTTATCTACCCCGCTGTACTTTCTTTGGGAGGTACCTGAGGGAGGTGGAAGTATTTTATGCAGGGGATTCACACAATCTGAATTGCATTTTATAATTATCCACCTCAGAGCAGTGAGAAAATGACTTGGGGGTTGGGAGGACGGTGAAAATGAAAATAGGAAAACCAGCTGGTGACAGATGAAGAAACCCAGGAGAGAACTGCCAAAGGCCTTCATAAGGCAAGTGAGATGGAGACGACGAGTCACATCCAGAGAAATCAGGAGCAGACTGAGAAATACTTGACCATCAAAAGCAGTGGTAAAGAGAGGGAGGAGTCTGATTTGCAGCTGGAAGGGTGTGCTAATAGTCATTAATGCCATCCATCCGGAGCCTATGTGTTGGGAGGGGGCGGGGCAGAGAGGGAGGACGAGTTTCATATCGCACACAGGGGTCTGAGGTACTGCCCAGAAGTTAATGCCTGGGAGCGTGTTGCATGTATGTGTGGGATGCATAGGAGCACCCGTGGGTCCTCGAGGAACAGAACGCTATTGTGAATGGGTACAGCAACATCAAAGAGACCCAATGAGGAGAATCCTGGAGGGAGAGACCAGGGAGGGGTCCAGGGAGCCAGATAGAGAGTAATACACTGACATGCATGCATTGCTATTGTATTAACCTATTACCCAATATTATAAAATTATATACTTGAGTATCTTACAAACCTGGAGGGGATTTTTAAATATATGTCTGTTACATATTCAAAATTTATTATGAATACTTAATTTGAAAAAGATTTTTCATCCATGAGTAAAGACCATTTGTCTTTATTTAGAAATGAGTACATTTGCAAATTACAACCGAAGCGAAAACTGGTGAATGTTTAAACCTATCAAAGTACAAGAGGGATCACTAATCAGACCTGAAGTGTTAGCAGCTGCTGATCCTCTGGGGCAGGAAGTTAGTGATAGCTTGGCAGCATTCTAAACTGTTGTTCTAGCCCCGTAGTCGGCAAACTTCGGGTCAAGAGTCACATGCCCCTTGAGTGTGGCTCTTCCACAAAATACCATGGCCTGGGCGAGTCTATTTTGAAGAAGTAGCATTAGAAGAAGTTTAAGTTTAAAAAATGTGGCTCTCAAGAGAAATTTCAATCATTGTACTGTTGATATCTGGCTCTGCTGACTAATGAGTTTGCCGACCACTGGTCTAGCCTCACTGAAGACTGTGAGAGTATTTCCGTAGGTCATATTAGGTTTGCTGCTATTTTTCATAGCAAATTTTCAGTGTTGACCTTAAGTTCTTTGTGTCAGTAAGAGGTGAGTGATTGTAATGTCAGATAAACTCATGGATAAAGGGTAGCTACGGTACATGAACTCAAAGACCAAATTATTTGATTTTTGTAGTCATTTCTAACTGAATGACTACACCCAAAAGAGAACCATAAATTAAAACTATAAGAAGATCCCTTTTCCCTTCCAGGAAAGGATTTGAAAGGCAGGGAGGGTGTGGGGAACAGCACTGTTTTACATGCTGATGGGAGGGGGGATCAGAGCATCCGGCCTTGTGGGCACTTCCCATCATGACTTAAAATGCAAGCACCATAATCCAGCCTTTCTACTTCGAGAAGTGTATCCTACGGTTAACATTTATGCAGGCACAAAATAGCATGTCTGTGAGATTATACACTGCAGCCCTGCCTGTAAGATCAAAGGTCAGAAGCCACCCAAAGATCCATCAGGAAGAGTCTAGTTAAATAAAGATGGCAAACATCTGCTATGGAACATAAACATCTGTTTAAAACATTCAGAACAAGGCGGTTCTTTAGGTCCCGATTCAGATTAATTCCAAAATATGCCATAAAGTGAAAAAGAAACCGAAGAGTTTGTAGTATGTGAACATTTGAATTAAAAGGCATAAATCTACATAAAACCACACATGTAGGTATGGGTGTGTGTTTGCAAAAAATAACTCTCGAGATATATACAAACCAGAACGAGAACTTGCCTCTCAAAGGGGAGCAGGGTCTAAAAAGGAGGGTTAGGATGGGACTGTCTCAGAATACATTAAGTGCAAGTATTACCCATTTTATCATTAAAACCCCAAAACAAACTTAGTAAACCCTCCCATAGCTGTGGTCATTACACTGGAACATTGCAACTATGAAATGACATGAGCAGAGCCCAAACTGGGAATTAAAGTACTGGATTTTAACCCCGTATTTGCTTTGTGATAATGGGAAAGTTCTTTGTATAGTTAGGGTGTGCAGATCAAAAGAAAAGTAAAACACACTTCATATATACCACACATTAAATCCTAGGCCATAATTAAGCTTTTTTTTTTTCCCTAGAGGGGAAGAAACACACAAATAAGATATGATTCTCTCCTAAAGACATCCATAGTGTCACAGGGTAGAGGGGATATGTCAATAGTAAGTATATAACACAGCAAAATAATTTCAGTATTTGTTGCCATCTTGCCCTACTGCCTCCTGGATTATAACTGTCTCATCCCAGTTAGTGTGCCTCTCCTCTAGAAAACGCCCCCCCCCCCCCCATGTTTCCTGAACGGAACTGAATTTTGAAAGCCTAAGTCAAGTCATAAAGACATATGCATGCCATTGTGGTAGCAGAGAACAATTCTCTGTGTGCAGCAGAAGGTGAAATTAAAAACTGAGTCTTAGAGCAGTGTTTTTCAACCTTTTCTGGGCAAAGGCACACTTGTTTCATGAAAAAAATCACGAGGCACACCACCATTAGAAAATGTTAAAAAATTTAACTCTGTGCCTATATTGACTATATATAAAGTAATT
The DNA here is from genome assembly GCF_964339955.1 of Pipistrellus hanaki. Classification (NCBI taxonomy): domain Eukaryota; kingdom Metazoa; phylum Chordata; class Mammalia; order Chiroptera; family Vespertilionidae; genus Pipistrellus; species Pipistrellus hanaki. Next base: position 129,164,071 of record NC_140504.1, on the reverse strand, counting down.
CTCTTGAATAGGAATCAAATAAACACAAAGAAAGTATTTTATAATTACTTTATTATGAAATATTAAGTAAACAAAATAGTGAAAAATTATAAAATTCTTGTCTTGTCTGCACCTACGGCACACCAGGCAACATCTCGTGGCACACTAGTGTGCCGCGGAACAGCGGTTGAAAAACGCTGTCTTAGAGGATGAATTCTGCAGCACAAAGGAGGCCTTCCCTCACCTACACAGTACAGTTGGGATGGGGAGAGCAATAGGTTATGTGAGCTCTAAGGGCCTTCCCAGCTCTATGGTTTAAGATTCTGAGAGGAGAATGGAAGACCCAGTGTGGGCTTTATATCAGTGTTTCCAAAGGAGAGGAAGCAGGAAGAGAAGATATCAGGTTGAAGACCCTAAGATTACACCAACACACAGAAACATAATGGAGGGCATAAAACAAGAACATCTAAGAAATTGTGGAGAGAAATGCAAAAGGAAGTGGAATAGTAATAAATATGAATACAAAGAATGGAAGATAATCCATTCTGGTGGAAAGATAATCAGCTGGTGTTGAGACAAACAAAAAGCAATAGAAAGTAAGTGCCCTGGAGGAGGGTGGGCCAAGCCAAACAACCTTCACTACATCAACGTGGATGTTGCTTTAAGTTAAATTAGAAAAAGAGTATTGATAAGAAATAAAAACTGAGAAAAGACAAACAAACAGCTTTAAAATGATCCCCATCTAAAAAAGTCTACACTGAATTAGAGGGATTTCTGGTTTATGCATAGCAGCTGTATTATTATACTTTACAGTAATTAAAAGTGAAAGACTCCCTTCTTACCCATGTGTTCCATATAATAATAGTATTAAATTAAAAAGAACTTGAGTTTTTAAAACTCCTTTATTTTCATTTGACACATGTGGATTTAAAATACCTCTGGAATTCTGAAAGGCACCCAAAGGTAGAGTGTTAAATAATGGAAAATATTAACAACCATAAAAAGAAGCTGGTAACTTATTTTCTCCCCAGATGCTAAAGCTCTCTCGCTTTCCAATTTCAAGGGAAGAGTGTTAATGCACACATTTAAAAAGCACAATGGATGCTAACTGGAATCGCGTCTTCTTAATCTTGCACAAAAACCCCAGAGAGAATGAATTACTGGCCCATGGAAATACTTTCATTTCACTATTCTCTGTCAGGAGAATTGTGGAAATTGTGCAAGTCGGAGTCTGTATGGAAGGCTGGTTATCATGTGAGATGACAGGGAGACCGGGGCTTTCCAGCTGCCTTCATAATGTGCTGAGGAAGACACAGGCCAGGCCCGGAGCCCGTCCTCAGTCAGCATCAGCCCGCACTCCACCAATCACAGGGCCCCGACAGCCTTACAACCGGAGCCCAGAGCTGGAGAGAGAAACGGCAGTAATAGCTTCCTCATTCCTAATGGATGCCTCCATTATGTGCTTTAAGCACCGCCGGCACGACTGTTCTCCGTGCATCTCAATAAAAATAACTCCAGCTGCACACGAGTCATGAATTATATTTTATGATAATGTGCTGCTGAGAAACAAAGTGTCTTCTTCAGGGGGAACATAAAAATTCTTCTTCCTTGAAGATAAGGTATGGACACTTTTTAATTTAGTTGCTTGGTGCCTTCCAAACAGCTCTCCTGACAGACTCCCCAGGTGAAAATGCTGTCATCAGATTTTAGAGATTCAAAGTCAATGAGTAAGTTGTTTCATCTTTTCAAGTGAAATAGGAAATTCCTGAAGAACTACATCTGACATAGGTGTCAGCCTTGGATGGGAGGCCAGGCACATTATATCAGGGTGGAGGGACTAGGAACCAACTGCCTCAGGTCCTTCACATTCAACGCAGCCAAAGACTTAAGATAAATTTTTATTTTTCTCCATGTTCACTGTTCTCCTTTACATTTTTCTATCTCAAAGCACCCAAGTGAAATATGTAGTGGACATATAACTAGGGTTGCCATATGATAAGACATCCAGTTACAAATGGATTTCAGGTAAATGAATAACTTCTTAGAACATATGTCACACATGTAGTGGTCATATATTTAAGCAAAACAAAATATTATTTACCTGAAATTGAAACTGAACTGGATGTCCTGTATTTTTCTTTGCTCACTAACATATCAAGTGGTTGTATTCCAGGCAAGTCTGTGGTCCCAGTGGGGATGGGAAGGGTTGGTCCGTGGTAGTGCACAGAAGGGGGGAGACACAGGAAATGGGCCTGAGTATGGTGATACATTTAAACTGGGTGCAAAGACGACAGAGGACGAGCAGGGGGAGGCTGACAGGGCAGTGGGAGGCATTCGCCCAGGGGAACAGGTGCTTATATGTTCTCCAGTCTTGGTTCCGTGCAGGTCCTCTGCCCTCTCTGCTGGTTCTTTCTCATCCCAGTGAGTTTCGTAGCGGCAGTATATCACCAATGACAGTAGAAACCAAGACATTTTTAGATTTGATACTTTGAAAATACAGTAACTGCCATGCCTGTGTAGATCTTCTTTGACTATTTTTAAATCAGTGCTTTTATACTAAATGTTTGCAAAGGATTGGATCATGCACTTTACTTTCCCCTATTCCTACTGTTCCTGGTAGTGCCTGGGTGGGGAGGTGGAGGGGAGAAAATGCTACTAAATAGGACATTCGTAAATAAAGACCTGGGAAACGTTCTATCTCTGTCATGACCCCACCTGCCTGGAAAGGGAGGTTCCAGATGCTCGCTGGTGTCCTGTTGATTGGAACAGGGCAGCATTCTCCCTGTTTCTAGCCTGCCCGATGCTACTTTCTCTCTCCAGGTATCGTGACTTTGACTGGTTCTCTCCTCAACCTTTCTCTGTCCTTTAGGTTTCAGGTTCTGACTCACCCTATTCCTCTGGCATGAGCGCGCCCTATTGTGTTGGTACAAAGGATTCTAATCCTTTGGCTGGAACCATGTTGCTGCCAACATGCCACATCCCCACCCCCACTGAGGGGCTGGAGAGGAAAGACAGTTAGCCTGGACTCTGTTAGAAGCCCAGTGCCCAGCAGTGCCTGATCCTTGTTTATTAGTCTCTGATGGTATTAGCCTTGATGTCCAGCTTAAATCAATCAAGTTTCCTTTGCCCCAGGCTGGTGGTGAATGAATTAGGTGGGGGAAGAGTGGAGGTGAGGGTGGACATTTTTAGGATAAGCTTAGCTGCGTAATTGTCTTCTTTACAGGGAGGTCATTCAATGAACCCTCAGCGCTCTTCCCCTATTACTGTCTTCTATCTCCCCTTACTCCTTTTCACATAATGTTTCTATTTCTACTGAATGTTCGCCGATCGAAAATGAGAATTCAGTTAGACAAGAGAGATAGGGTACGAAGGCCACTTCAGCCCTGAGCCTGAGGTGTGTTGGTCAGTCTGCCTTCGGTTAAAGCAGTGGTCAGCAAGCTCGTTAGTCAACAGAGCCAAATATCAACAGTACAATGAAATTTCATTTGAGAGCCAAATTTTTTAAACTTGAACTTCTTCTAATGCCACTTCTTCAAAACAGACTCGCCCAGCCGTGGTATTCTGTGGAAGAGCCACACTAAAGGGGCCAAAGAGCCATCTGTGGCTCGCGAGCTGCAGTTTGCCGATCACGGGGTTAGAGCATCTTGCACTGTCAGTATCTGGTTCCTTGTGGCATAGAAGTTGTGGTCACAGGCTCTGGAGTTACACATTTCTATAACTTGTAAGATGTGTGACCTTGAACAGTTACTCAATCTCTCCGTGTCTCAATTTATCTACCTGTAAAATGGGAGATAATAAGAGTACTCATCTTACAGGTTGGTATAAAACTTAATGAGTTACGTGTGCATGTAAAGCTTTGGGGATAGTGCCAGTTACACGGTGTGCTTTAAACAGTTGAATAGTAACAGTAACAATAATAATAATCCAGTTGGATTCAATTCTCCTGGTAAATCTTCAGGGTAACTGGCAGAGGCAAATTCTGGCATCTATGGGTCCCTGGATATCTCATTGTAACAACACTAAACTCTCTGCCATTTACACATCCTTCCAATACCACCCATCCCTGAAGTTCTAGCAACAAAATAAATTAACTAACATGTAAAAATGTTTAATTTTTAGAACAATGTCACCATGGAAGGAAAAGAGAAAAAGACATACATATACTATAAAGGTAGGCTCACAAAACATTATCTGCTGCTGAACTTGAACCCCAAGCTGAGGAGTGTTAGACACGAGGACAAAGCTTTGGTTCAGCTTGGCAGAGGCCAGGAAGCACAAGGTGGTTACAGATCTTGACTGGGGAGCTGTGGCTGCACCTTCTGTGGCAATTGCAAGGTCACCTTGAGAAACAAGGAACTTCAACAAATGAAAGCAAAGTTTTTGCACCGAGAGCTCCTTTATTTAGTACGTCCTTTTTTTTTTTTTTTTTTTTTTTTTTTTTTGAGGCTGAGTTACCCATTTGGCTTTAGTGCAGAGTTGATGGCAACAATAAATGGGTTTAGTATTCACTAAAGCACTCACTTCCCTGAGCACGGTTTCAGTATGACACGTGAAAATGTAACAGAAAGGGAATTCAATCAATTAGAAATTTACCCAATCGTTCCCGATATTTAGCAACATCCCTAAAATTACTTTTTAAACATTTTTTAGTCTTTGCCAAAGATGGGGAGTGGAGTTAAGTGCACAAATGGCTTTGGACAATCTGCTGCCGAGGACTGTTTTAAGCATGGAGTAAACATGCCAAATCAATAACTGGTTTCTTTATCTGCATGTGCCATGAAAATCTGGCTATCATAGAGTGCCGGATCCATTAAAAACTGAATTTGCTATTTCCAGACAGCAGATAGCTCAAAGCTCAACAGGGCCAGCAGGCAACAATCCAAATTCCCATCTCCCTCTCTAGAACAACTCAGAGCACTCTGTTGCTACATTATGTTATTCAAAGCCCAGGAGATAATGAAGGCTTGACAATGCTGCGGCTGCCTCAGGATTGAGTCAAATGGCCATTATTCTTCAAACATAAAGAGCTGGGTAAAGTGACTTTTATCTTAAATCGCCAGACAAATCTGATTAATGGAGAAATGTAAATCAATACATGGTTTCCAAAATAAAACTGTTCTCTTCCCTTAAGGTATGATATATGTACTTATGAAACAGTGTCACAGAGACTATTAGTCTCTTAAAGAAGAAAGGACAGTGGTAGAAACCAAGACTTTCCCACCCCCTAGACTTTGGAAATAGATTTTTGCTATATGCTTCTGTCCAAACAGAGCAGCAGAGAAGGTTCTGCCTTGTCATTGTCATCGTCGTCCTCCTCCTCCTCCTTCTAATTTTTTTTCTTTTAATATATATCACTGTATACTAGTGGATATGAATGCCCAGACATGTTTGTATTAATAACAGTTCTTAAGGTAGTCTTAAAATGTAAATTATGGAAATACATATGAATTGTTTTATATGTTTAATGTTGCAATTGAAATGCATATACTGATATATTAACTTATTATTATTCCATTCAAGTTATGCCAAGAATAATCTATTTTTTTTTTAAATATGTTTTTATTGATTTTAGCAAGAGAGAAAGGGAGAAGGAGAGAGAGAGAAACATCTATGTGAGACAGAAACATGGATTGGCTGCCTCCCACATACACCCACACTGGGGATTGAGCTAACAACCTGGGCATGAGTCTTGACCAGGAGTCAAACTGGCCACCTTTCAGTGCACAGGGTGACGCTCAACCAACAGAGCCACACTGGCCAGGGCAATGCTTAGAGTAATCTTAAGGATAAAAACACTTTATAGTAATTCTCAAAGACATCAATATCTTTACAGTATCTATCAATAATTATATAATGAACTATAGGACCAGTGCATGAACATTTGTGCACTCGGGGGAGTCCCTCAGCCCGGCCTGCACCCACTCACAGTCTGGGACCCGTTGGGGGGATGTCTGCCTGCCAGCAATCAGATATCCCTCTCGAAGTCCGGGGGCCCTGGCTCCTTACTGCCTGCCTGCTCGCTGCTCCTTACCACTTGGCCAGCTGCTCCTTAGACCTGCCTCGGAAGCAGGAGAGGCTCCTGCCACTGCCACTGCCGCTGCGCTCCCCAGACGTGAGCCTGGCTTCTGGAGGAGCGGCGCTCCCCCTGTGGGAGCGCACTGATCACCAGTAACTGGTTGTTCTGCCATTCGATTTGTGTATTAGGCTTTTATTCTATAAGATAATATGGTAGACTATTGATTTTACCCTCCTCATCTTTTATGCTAAGATACACTTTTTGTCCTTTACCCAACTACCAACACATGTTCAACCACTCTTTCACTAATTCTCTCTTATTAAACCACTCTCCATAGTATTATAATACTGCATTTATCTAGCTGTTCCTGAGAGTTTTCAAGTTAAACTTTATTCTTAAAATATCAATGTTTCTGAAAGTAGGTTATACACATCTCTACTATTTTAAAATAAAACATCTGTTTCTTGATGCAATTTAGGCCAATTATTTTACCCTGAAACTACTAAAACGTATAGGGATATTTGGGTATCTGGGTCCAAATTAAGTGGTCTTGGGCAGCTGCACGTTTAGAGTTCCTCTGTTAATGACTTACAGTTTTTATGGCCTTGGCCTTGCCTTCATTTAGTATGCTGCCACTTCTTAATGGAGCTATGACTTCTTGAAGCAATAACCACCCTCTTTTTAACTGCTGCTAGGGTTGACTGTGGTTTGGAAAACCAGGCATCTTTGTTTGTTAGGACTGTTTTTGTAAAAAAAAAAAAAAAAAAAAAAAAAAAGGACTGTTTATAGATGGGGGACTAAAAAAATAATGAAGTGGGGAAGGAAAATTAAACAATAATTTTGCCAGGCTGGGCCCAGGTTAGCTTACCTGCAGGTTCTGAGCTAAGCTGAGATTATTGCATAAAAGACTCCAGTTGAGTACAGTACTCCTGTTCCTTTTCTATCTTACTCCTCGGCTAACTAATTAAGTGTCTTCATACATAGCTGGTTGTTGTTGTTTTTTGATACATATGAATTTGTTTACAGATGAACTGAGATATGTCTATGCATACAGAAAGTTTATTAAAATGACACTAGTCACCAAAAGAAAAAGAAAAACTTCACCAATACAGGAGCTGTATAATAATGTTAATTATCATGTGTGTCCACTGATTTATACATTCAAGCGTAGAAAATTATTAAAATAACAGTAGTCATTAAAAGAAAATAAGAAGCCCTTTTCACACAATACAGAAACTATAATAGTGATAACCTGTTAAGGACTCACTCACCTTTAGTAGTCTAGGCCAGTGGTCAGCAAACTCATTAGTTAACGGAGCCAAATATCAACAGTACAACAATTAAAATTTCTTTTGAGAGACAAATTTTTCAACTTAAACTTCTGCTAATGCCACTTCTTCAAAATAGACTCTCCCAGGCCGTGGTATTTTGTGGAAGAGCCACACTCAAGGGGCCAAAGACCTGCATGTGGCTCTTGAGGCACAGTTTGCCGACCACAGATCTAGGCTATGTGCATTCATACAAGTTAACTGTGTTTAGGATTTTAGTCAACTGTGCATGTGTTAAGAACCACTATAAACCCAAACAGAATTTTGTAACTTTTTCTTTCCAAGCATTTTCATATTTTATAATAGCTTTTTACATGAGCAGATTATTAACACACATGTTTGACTAATAAATCTAGATTTCCCCCTAAACACATAATTCTGATAAAAATCTAACAAGAAATAAAAGAAAGGAAGTAAATAAGAAAGAAACATCTTTTATATGCATAGTAATATTTTCTTCAAGAAAACACATGGTAATTTGCATAGCTTCCATAAAATTGTTCTAATTATATCCTATTCTTCTTACCTGTGACTTATCCAAAGGAAAATTCAACTCCAAGCTGTCTTTCTGTGACTTTGAAGGCCTGTGACCCTGAACCTTTTCTGGTAGTCAGTATGACGTGTTTCCAGAAATTACAAGCTATGTTTATTATGATTCTTAAAATAACAGAAGAAATACATGAACAAAATACCATCAGATTACCTGCTTCTTTGAATTCCCTTTACCAATGTTACTACTGTGTTTCCCCGAAAATAAGACATCCTCCGAAAATAAGACCTAGCGCATGGAAAGATAAGACATCCCCTGACAATAAGACCTAGTGCAACTTTGGGAGAAAAAATTAATATAAGACACTGTCTTATTTTTGGGGAAACAGGGTATTTATTAGGACAGATAAATGGGAATTAGCTTTGGTAAAAGCCTTTCTGCATTTGTCTATATTATAAGAACCCCTAAAAAATATATATTAAATAGACACGAAATCAGAGAGTATAGTCCGGAATGAAATTCTTACAGTCTACAGGAAAATTTGCCTTGGAGTATAAAAAAATGAATCAGGTATTTCCCTTGAGGCTCATTCTGAGTGCACATTTTGTTCTAAGCTCTGTTTGCCTTTTGCAACAGCATTTAAGAGAAAATCAACTGACCATTTACAACCCAAACAATGGCTTTAGAGCAGCACCATTAAGGACCGCACCTGGCCAGACTCAAACAACACTTCTGTTTAACCTGGTGACTTTCCTGTGTCTGGGGTCAGGCAGGAGCAATCTTGGTTGGGGGGAAGGAAAGAAGAGCAAATATAACCGACTCACTGAGAACAAAACAGTTGCACCAACTATGCTTTGTAATTACAACTGTTTCAACAGTTGCTGGTAGGCAAGGCTGTCATTTAAGTGACCCACTATAATTTGGGACAAAGCCCCTGGAAATTATGGCACTTCTGAACAGGAGTGCATTTCTGAGTTTACTGAGCATAATATGCCCACTGAAATGCGGAGTAGTCCTTCTTTGGTATACATTTACATCAAGGGAAACATTAGCAATAAAAGGAATTTAGCAAGAGAGGAAAAGAATACCATAACATTCACGTTTGGGAGCAGACCATAGTTTATTTTACTTTTGCGTCTTTTTCATTATGCACTATTTCAATCATGAAATATAGAAAATATACAGGGAATAGAACCATTAGCCCACAAACCCATCATTCAGTTTCAATAATCAACATTTGGCCGATCTTATTTTACTCTACTACCCATTCCTCTCCTTGAATTCTTTTTGAAAACATCCAACACAGCCTATATTTTATTTTACACAAGCTTTAATTTATGATATATGTACACATTCAACCTAAAGATCACTCCACAAATCTTATTAAGCATGGCATGTTTTAACCAACTTTAACCACCCCTTTAAGTGTTTTACACTAAAACCTATCTGCCTAGAAAACTAATTTGTTTGAATATAATTGGTTAATTAAAAGGACAAAGTAACTTGAATCGTAACCCTCTATTATTTTATTTACAGGGAAGGACAGAGGTTGAGAAAATAGTGCATATTATGCAGTCCCTGTGATTTTCATCTTTGTGGACAATGATCAACTAGAGACAAGGTTAAAAGTAATACAGTTGGACTTGTCTGGATGGAGCTTAGAAAAATCGGAGGAGGCTACTGAGGGGCAGGAGAGCTGCCTAGCAGGAAACTTTTCCTTTTTCCTTCACCACGCAGACAGAATAAATAGAATGCCAACAGGCCAACCCTGGAAGCTTCAAAAATCACTCATAGGCAGTCCAGTTACTTATAATAATTTATTACAGATCTTAAAGCAAAGATCAAAAGGAACTCCATCTAGCATTTATTTTCAATTCCTCATTGACTGATGACTAATTTGTAGAGGAATGAAGTCTTCACAAGGGAAGCCAAAATAATCTGAGGTGACTTTGATACAATGCCACAAAGGATATGAAGAGGAAGCCGGTAGAAGCTGCAAATGGCCAAGTTCCATTAAGAGTTCTAATAAAAGAATAATGGAATTTCCCTTAACTGTGAATTAAAAAATGTTAGAAGTGGGCAAAATTTAGACAAGCCAGGCAAAACATTTGTCACAGCCTTTGGTTGTTAAATGTTAACTTTAGCCACTGTTGCATTTATGTTCATCACATGGTAACATCTAAAAAAAAAAATGCAACTTTTCCATCAGAAATCTGGCCAATCACATTCCTTTTGCTTTTGTATATTACTTATCAGCCTGCACCTTTCACCTGCATTGTGAGATACTATGCGCTCTCTCAACCTCTTTCAAACAAATGGCCATATTCTGCAAACTGATTGATTTAACTCCAAAAAAGCAATTTGAAATGATATATTTTTTTAGTTATGTATATAACTATAGTCACATGGAGGAGAATAAACATCTCTTTTAAAAAATTTTGGTGCTTAAGTCAAATTGATCATGATAGAAACACTAGAAGCTATTCAAATTTTTTCAACTTCTATGAACAACTGGCATGATTTTTCCCTCCTGAATCCAGACATCTTCATATTCAGAGCTGAGGAAAGTGGTTTTCACACTACTTATTTTGGCTAGTTAAAAAATCCCCACCACATGTCTCCCTGCAAATTCATAGATAAAGATTTAAGTTTATATTAGCAATTCGACTGTGCAAATTTTTGTTTGCTTCTGAAGTCACCTCAAATTAACAGATTTATTGGAATCTTATGTGATAAAGAAGTTTTACACAACTCTGAGAAATCTCGCAATGTATTTCCCTATGAAGATGTGATATTGAGCATTTTCTTTAAAAACAGTTATATGTGTGTGTTTTTTTGTTTTTTTTTAAGAGTCTGTATCTTTTACAAATACAGTGAAATACTTATAAGTAAAAGGATGTCTAGGAATTCTTTAAATACAGCAGTAGAGAACCAGGGGTATTAAAGAATCAAAGCAGGCCATGGGTACGTAAAGCTGTGGGACAGATATATAGGGGTCCCTACACTATTTGGTCTTCTATGTAGCAAAACTATTGGCAGTGGCTATTTCACATATAATGCTATCACTGCTTTTCATTAGGGTTTTTATTCAGAAAATAACTTTCTATCAGGAGCAATGGAGAACCAAGAATTGGCAGTTAATATTTCAACTATCTGTACCAATAAAAAAGCCAAGTCCATCGCTACATTGTTTAGTAAGAAAACAAACAAACAAACAAACAAAACACCCAAACCTGTTTTTGCAGTCTCTGAAATTTCAGTGACAATATGTAACTAGATTTTAATGCGAATAAAATACAACTATTTTAGTTCAAAATACAAATTTTCTGGTTTCTTTTAAAGACATAGAGTTGGAAATTAAGATAGAAATAGAAATGGAACTGGTAAATGTACTTTAAAATGACTACATACCAGGGGACATTGTGCCATACATTCAGAAAGACTTCTCTACCACCCAGTACGCTAATCACGTACATCACTTACCTTGTGATCATACGGACTGTAAGAGTGAAATACCCGAGAAAGATCTTTCGTTCTTTGCTTTTTCTGTGGAAGAAAACACAGACATCTGAGTTGATAGGTGGCAATATATATATGTGCAAATGCATCTATATGTACATCTACTCTCCCGTATTTATTTCTCTGTCTATCTACATTAAGATAATGTGCACTGAGATATTCTTCCTTGTGCAAGGTGAGGGGCTCCAGTGTCAACTGGGGACATGTGGATGAAATTAGAAACCAAAGCCACTTGATGGTTATGTGGGTCATGGTCACAGACCAGCCAGGCCACTTGGCTAAGTATTCAAGTCTGCTATTAATTAAGACCTTGTATTAGAGTCATTTGTACACACTCATGGTTTTCCCATAGGTTTGTTTCCCTATTTTAAAACTGCGTTTGGAGCCACAACTCCCCTTGACAGTCTATCCGATCACTTGACCTTGTTTCCACATTCTGAGACCCACTAAGCATTATCCTCCCTGCCACTCAGCCAGAATTCCCCCCTCCTCTGGTCTGTCTCTCAGGTGTGCTTCTGAGCATCACTCTCTAAAGTAATTTAACATTCCTTTCCCCCAGACAGCAGAGATGAATCTTTAACTGATCAGAAACACCCCTTTGGCTCTATGAGCCCTGGAATCTGTTCTGAACAGGTCACTCGACACCAAAGTTTTCATTAGATTATAATATTCTCAGAAGAAAAATGACAGATACTAACACTTCCTTTGGTAAGAAACTTAAAACATGGGGATTTTTTTTTTTCTTCCATTAAGGAAATTATGCTAGAGAAGATAAACTAGGGAGCAAAGAAGTTTTAAACTTAAGAGGTGTCCCCAGGTCTGTTCAGTCCCAACAGTGGTGTGCTACCAGCTTGAGTTGGCAATAGATATGGAATATTCAGAGTTTGTTTTGTGTGCCTTTGTTTGTGAGTTTTGAATTATTTTGATAGCTAAACATTCATTTTATTATAAGCTACCTCTAATTATTATGGGAAGGAAATGAGGTATATTTATAAATAAACACACTATTCAGATTAGCCCCCAAAGAAGCCAGAGAAGAAAGACTGTTCCTTTTTCTGACAACAAATTTATTATATACAATACAGTGAAGTCTTGGCTCTGAATATTGAAGGTTATATGTATTAGTCCAGTTTATTGAAAATTACTGCTCTTTTTTCCTGTGATGTCAGAATCATATATCCCAGTGGCATATCTTCTGGGATCCAGAAGAGAGGTTTACAAATGATGGTCCATGGGCCAATCCAGCCCACCACCTGTTTCTGTAAATATAGTTTTATTGATACATAGCCACAGACATTCAGTTATTATTATCTATGAACTAGAGATCATGCATCAGTGGGGTCCCTCGGCGTGGCCTGCGGGATTAGGCCAAAACCAGCTCTCTGACATCTCCTGCGGTGTACCAGATTGCAAGAGGGGTACCAGATTGCAGGCCAGGCTGAGGAACCCTACTGGTGCACAATCAAAGCCAGGGAGGGATACAGGAGGTTAGCCAGCCAGGAAGGGATCATGGGAGGGGTCCTGGGCATGTCCTGCCTGTCTTGCTCAGTCCTGATTGGCCCGACCCTAGTAGCAAGCTAACCTACCTGTGGCAGCATATGCCCCCTGGTGGTCAATGCACATCATAGTGAGCAGTGGAGTGGCCTTAGCACATCATTAGCATATTACTCTTTGATTGGTTGAACAGACAATCGGATGACCAGATACTTAGCTTATTAGGCTTTTATTATATAGGAAGCTTTCATTCTAGAACAGCAGAGTTGAGTGGTTACAACGGAGATTGTATGACTCATAAATGCTAAAGTATTTACTATTTAGCCCCTTACAGGAAAAGTTAGCCATCCCTCATCTTGAATGTCTATCTTTGACCATGTCTATGTCTGCTGGAAAGCTCCCCAAACCAAGTGAACAACTAATTATCCAGTAAAATTCCTTGTTCTTTTTAATTGCTTAATGAAGACAGTTCAAGAAACAATCAAAACCTATATCCTGACACATCAAGATGAACAACCAGCAAAATAATCATTAGCTGTCTTGTTTTCAGGATTTTGCCTTCTGAGCATTCTATATTCAGACAGAAAAGTTAAGTTGGTTGGTGTTTACAGCAAGCTGAAACAGATATGGGACTTTCAGAGCCCTCTGTATTCACATTTTAACTGCTAAAGACAGATACTCTGAAAGGAGACCCTTTACTAAGTTCTAGCACTAAAGCCACGTAGAGGGTTTCACGTACAGATAACTATAGAGTGACCCTTATTGCTAGTGAGCCAGTTTCTCATATGCAGACAACGTTAAGTCTACTATGCTACAAAATAGGCTTGTTGAGCCTTGCCAGTTTTAACTGAAACCAAAAGCTGAGCCAAAAACAGAATAATTAGGTATTTTCCTATTGCATCATAGTGTGTCTAAATTACCTCCCACTTTTTAGCCTGTTAAAACAAACAGCTCAGTCATGCAACCACCTGCTAATTCTCCAAGTGTTTAAAAAGTAAACATGTTAAACAAGTTATGTGATAAACCTGTAACGAGGGTGGCCAAAGTACAGTGAGTACATCAGACATCCCTCCCAGAACCGTCTGAGGCTCCTTCAAGTCACCTTGGTCATCAGTCCCCAGGCCACAGAGATGAGAGCTTATTAAAAAGCAACTACATGCCAAGTCCTGAAGTTATGTGGGTTGCAGTTTGGTTTAACAGATGGGGCAGTATGCAAATTTGGTGAAACTTTTAGATTTCTGACAAGCTAACCCTTTACAGATCTCCATCCTACAGGTACTTCCTCAATTGCTTTCGTACCTCACTCCTCAAGGACAGAGCACATGGATGACTTCTTTTATACCCATGTTTATACTCCTTTTTCAGACAAACCTAAACAAAACTAAAGGCCCCAATCAATGGAGCAGTTCTAATAGTCCAGGGTTCCAGACTTTTAATCAAAGGTATGCATATCTCAGATCTGAAAAAAGGTTCTGCATGTGATGAGAATAGACATTTTGAAGATGAGGTTATACCATCAATTAAATTGTAACAATATTCACCAATTTAATGTCTCCTGGTTCCCCAAACTAATTCATTGCTTTCTGTGCTCATTCTCTACTTGTAGATTAAAGCTTTCTCAAATAAAATAAAATAAATAGCATTATAAGGCAAAATGATAACACTATGGACTTCATTTCTACATATGGATTCTCAAAAAGTAATAAAACCTACATATGAGCTTTCAGAGAGTTTGATATGCTTACACTATATTTTTATAATAAAATATAAAGATTTCAGCAAACATTCATCATACTTGGTGGTCAGCAGGCAAAACAGCAGGATTGAGTTTCACTGTACTAACTTCCAGTTTTCTCTTTCACATGTCAGGGCATGGAAGTCACCATTCTGTCCCAACAACAAGGAACAAACTGAACAGCCTGACAAGCAACAGCTCTTCCTGGATCCAGGAGAGGGGCAGACACAGAGTAAACTGCAGGCCCAGCACTGAGGACTGACAGGTGAATATGGGGAATGCGGCTGCCTGGAGCAGAGATGCAGGATGAAGCTGCCGCAGGAACCAGTGTTCAGGTGGGGAAACCTGAACTGCAGTTAAGGGAATGCTGGGGCTCAGTGCAGACAGCTCATGAAGTTAAAGACTCCAGGGAAACCCAGTTGTTGGGGAGGGGAGGGAGAAGGAGGCACAATACTGTGAAATTTGTCTGCAGCAGCTCAGCCCGGTTCCCATAGTAAATATCAAAGAAAAATTCCTGGGCTTCCTTTTGGAAGAGGGATGGGTAAGGAAGAATTTTGAAATACACCAGAATACTCTATTATTCTTAACAAGGCCTGCCCTCAGGTGTACTAATCATCAAAACAGAACTGACCTGGGGAAGGGCAATACTGAACTCCAGCCCACTCAGCTAAGGCCGGGGGAGAAGAAAGGAGGAGCACTTGCTGAGGTCACAGTTCAGAGGCACAGACTCTCTAAAGGACTGAGATCTAGTCACAGGAATAGAGAAGAGGCTCCGTCTCCCCTCACCTCACCACCACATTGCTCAAAACTGAATTTATAGCAGTTCCTTTTAACCAGAATATCATGAAAAATTATAAGGTATAACAAAAGGCAAAAAACACAATTTGAAGAGACAGGGCAAGTATCAGAATCAGACATGGCAGAGATGTTGGAATTATCTGACTGGAAATTTAAAACAATTATGATTAATATACCAAGGACTCTAATGGATATAGCAGACAACAGGCAGGAACAGATGGGTGATGTAAACACAGCCCCTCTCCCCAAAAGCTAAAGCTAAAAAAAACCTAACAGACACGATAAATGCCTCTATGGGCTTATTAGTAAACTGTACATGGCTGAGCTAGAGGAAATCTCAATAGAAACTTAAAAATAAAGTTTCTATTGAGATAGAAACTGCACAGTAAGGTTCTGAATACCTTTGTGTCATGCAGGTGCACTTGAGACAACAAGTCCAGGATGGTGCAGGACAAATGCCAAGGGGAGTCTCTGAGGGACAAGAAGAGTTATGTTCTAAACAAATCCCAAAATTCCAGGCAATAAAGGCTGAGGCTCAAGGACTGATCAGTTGCTATATGCTGTGGATAGGCATTCAGAAGGGAAGTCAGAGAATCACAGCCTGAGGCAAAAGAGCTGAAATAGCAAAGAGGTACAAGATAAAAACAGGTCCAAAGGTCAGGGAGTCCGGGTGAAGAACTAGTCAGGAACTGAGAGATTCACTGTTGAGGACAGGGCTGAGCAAGATGCGAAATGATCAAATTCTTCCGGGGGAAGAAATGAAGTAACTACTAAGGATGTGAGCTGATACCAGGCAGGTCTGAGCTTCCTTGTGGCATCCTCTATCATACTTCCTGTAGGGCAGGCTCAAGGTGTGAGCAGACAGGCATTGCTTGCCCTGGTAAATTCTGTCTAGAATTTTATATTATGCCGTACCTTACTGAAGAATTCAGTTTTTGATAAAAGCCAAAATAAAAGAACTGAGTATGTAGAGAGATTATGCATCTACATAAACTGTAAGAAAGTAGCTAGGGTACAGGCACACAGAGACAGGGAGGAAAAGTGGGAGCTTTGTTGAGTCAAAGAAATTATTAAATGATCAGTACACGTGATGCAAAATATATGACAGTTTCATCAAAATGATCAAATTTGTGTTTCAGAAAAGAGCTTCCTACTGGTATAAGAGATGAAGTGTGGAAGCAAGGCTAGAGGCTGAAGATGGTGAGAGAGGACTGCAGGTTCAGGAAAAATTAAAACACACCACATTAAGCTCGGAGCAAGGAGGGTAGGTGGGTGGGTGTGAGAAGCAGCTGGGAGGCAGGATGGACAGCACGTGGTGACTGACTGAACAGGCACAGGGAGGGAAGAGCAGGGAAGACAACTCGAATTCTGGCTGAGATTACAGAGGAGAGGGAAGTACCCTGTGCTGATGGCAGGAACCTAAAGATATCAGATTTGAGGACTGGGCTGAGGAGGGGAATTTGGTTTTGAATATAATGAATGTGAGGTGGCTGATGTGAAACATTTGGAGAGAGAATGAGAAGGAAGGTAGAAAGAAGGGAAGGATGGTGCTAGAATACAGACGTGGATCTATACCTATAATTAAAAGCATGAGAGGGGATGTGACCACCCAGGGAGCATATACAATGAATGAGATCAGAAGATAAGACAGAGGTTAAAATCCAGGCAAATAGCAGCTCTCTGACCTTGGGCCAGGTATCTGCTCAGGTATCTTCATAGATAAAATGAGGCAGCTGGATTAGGCCAGTAGTTCTTAGCTCTGGTTGCAGGTTAGAATCATTAGGGAGTCTTTAAATATACTAGTGCCCCAGTCCTAGTCCCCAGTGGCACTGATTAAATGGGCAAGTCTGTTATTTAAATGCTCTTGTGTTTTCCGACATGCGGTTCAAGTCGAGAGCCAGTGGCCAAGAGGATTCCTAAGTTCTCTTCCCATGTTAACCTTCATTGTTCTGATGGGTCTCTACGCCTTTTAGCTGCCACTCTAGATTCTGAATTCAGAATCTCTGCTTTATGTGTGAAGCTTTCGCTTATTTCCTAACCTCTTCCTTACTTAAAAATGGACTCTGAATAGGAATTCATTCCTCTGGGGCAGATGGAGGCGTTGGCTGAAGAGAATGGCTGTTGTTATCTATGTAGTTCCCTACGTGATGAGTGCTTTTGGAAAATAAGTGGAAAGCTAATTTAATAAGCTGCACCTTTATTTTGTTACCCATGTCTAAAACGTAAGAAGCTTAATTAAAAGCACTTGACATTATCAGCACTCAATCACAACCCTGCTTGTATAGTGTGAATATTTGGGTTGTGTCCCTGCAGTGATAATGATTCAACATCATCGAGAGGAGGAACAGGTCCCTGGAATTAAAACAAACCTCAAGATTTAGAAATCAATTCAAAAAGTCAATGATGTGAAATATGTTTGGCGATCAAATAACCAAAAATACTTGGGAAATACTCTTCAAAATTTCATTTGCTTTTGTGTCATAAGGCACATACACCATGTTCTTTCACATTCTCTGAGAGAGAACTGAGGATGGTAGGGAAAATTTTGGAAAGTCTGCTCTAACTCGACACATTTTTACACCTCTTCTTTTCTAGTAAGATCTGCGAGATAACTAAAATGGCCATATACGCTGCTGACTTGGATCTCCTCCCCTCCAGTTACAGCAAATTAAAGGAGAGCTATCAGGCTCTTTATTTTCTCAAATCTGCACTGGAGGGGCATGGGATGGAGGGGGGTGAGTGGGGTATGGAAGCAATTCTTAGAGGACATTAGAACAGCAGAATTCTAAGAACGGAAGTTAGAAAACAGATAAAGTGAATTTGTTCACCCAACTACAATGGTTTTCACATAAAATAACCAGGCAAATGTGGAAATGTACCACTTACTCTAAAACACAGTGGATATCAGTGGGAAACACTCCTTTGCAGCCTTATGGTTTCTAAAATCACCTCAGTGGCATTGAAGGTGTACAATCAGCCTCTCATTTTCACAGTGGGGGTGGCAGGTCCCTAACCAGGCAACACAAGCTGCGAAGAAATGCAAAAAGGAAATTCTGCATTCATTCAGGGACAGCCCATAAGGACAATGCAGGCAGCCCTATCTTCCTATATCAAACTCCCCTTGTTGTCTAAAGAGAGCATTTGTTTGCAAGGAAAAGGTCATTTTCCGGCAACAAAGGCAAGGCTGCCAAGAAAGGAAGGAGACTTTACTACATGGCAGCAACAGATGTTGCTAAAATGAATAGCCTTCACAAGAAGTTAGAAAAGAAGCAGCCTTTCAATATGAACCATCCCTGCAAATGGGAAAAGACAAAGTCCATGGTACTGAGTCCTAGATGTGCACACAATGGTTCATCCAAGTTTCTTTGTGACAATTTCTGGGTGCTCAGAAGTCGCACACAGGAACCCGAGTGGCTATAAATATCAACTCAGTATCACTTATTTTTCACTCTGCCCTTATAACGGGCCACAAAAGAGAGTTAGCACTACTTCTCATCTGGATTATGGTAGTAATATTTTTTCCCTGAACTACCTGGGCTCAATTTTTACCAGCTACAGTAAGAGCTGGCAAAAATGACCCGTGGGCCAATTACAGCTGGCCATCTGTTTTTTTGAGTGTGTGTATTCTGTTATTTGTTTTTTACATTTTTAAATGGCTGGGGGGGAAACCAAACCCAAAAGAACAAGATTTACTGGTGACATGTGACCATCATATGAAATTCAACTTCCGTAAAGTTCATTGGAACACAGCCATACTCATTCCTTCATGCGTTGTCTGCGGCTGCTTTTGTGCCACTGTGGCCGAGCTGAATGACTGCTATAGGAATAGCATGGCCTGTGAAGCCAAAAGGATTGACTATCTGGCACTTTTCAGCAAGTTTTCCAGCCCCTGCTCTAAACCATTGGTGTGCAACTCTCCCTGCACATGGAAATCGCCTGGGGATTTAAATAATACTCATGTCTGGGTTCCACTGACATAGATTCTAATTTAATTGACCTGGGCTGCAGCCTTGGATTTGAAATTCTTTAAAATCTTTGCAGGTGATGCTAAAGTGAAGCGAGGGTTTAGAAGCACTGTTTAACCGAGGCTCTGTGCTTAGGCCAGAGCGGGGTTTCTAGTGCGTGGTCATCCAATGTCAGGCATGCTCTTCTTTTAAAGCCTTCAAGGGTTCCCTAATGCTCAGAGAATCAAATTTTAGGTACTGCATTAGGGCTTGGCCACATTCCCCCACTAACCCCAAAGGCAACGTCTTGTTCCTCGCAGGTCCTGTGTTTTTTTGAGGCCACATCTTGCCAATGAGATCTCTCTTGCCTGGCATGCCATCCTGAACATCTTCAAGTGTTAAATTCATTCTGAAGAGCCAGGGGCAGAGATCACCTCTTTCATGCTGGACCCCCAAACAGAAAGAACCTTTTTGACTGTATGTTTACACAGATCTCTACTGCTTTCACAGTGTGCCAACACCTCTTTGAGGGCAGAGACCACATCCTGGTCATCTGGGTGGCACCTCCTCCCTCCACAACACTGTATTACAGTGCCTTGTATATGGGAGCTGTTCGAGAAATGCTGACATCCCCTTGATCCCTCAACATTTTGGTTTTACCTTCATCGAACCTTCTGATCCTTCAAACTATCCACCAAGTCACCTTTCCCCCCAGACTCTCAGTTTATGATACACTTCAACTCTAGTAACCTTCATTTCCCCATTTCTTCTCCCTACAGGCTCTTGCTACCCACCTTATGTTAATCCAGTTCCATGCCCTAAGCCATTTGGACACCTTCTGTGCACTGAGGCCATCTCAGCATTCCTTGGTCTCTGTTCCCTGATTAGTCAGCCGGTGTTCTTATTCCTCCTAAGTTTTTGTATCCCTGTCCTCAGCCTCTACATTTAAAATCCATTCTCCAAGCTCTAAAACTTAGTTATTAATTGAATGATACACTCATTCATTTGACACAATTACTGCAGGGACCATAGCCCTGTGAGATGGAAAGCAGGTCCCTGGATTCAACAAACCTTACAGTCAATCTGGTGGTGAGAAGAGATTACCACACAGGTGGGCAAAAGTAGGTTTACAGCCAAAACCGGTTTGGCTCAATGGATAGAGTGTTGGCCTGCGGACTGAAAGGTCCTGGGTTCGATTCTGGTCAAGGGCATGTACCTTGGTTGCGGGCACATCCCAGTAGGGGATGTGCAAGAGGCAGCTGATCGATGATTCTCTCCCATCAATGTTTCTAGCTCTCTATCCCTCTCTCTTCCCCTCTGTAAAAAATCAATAAAATATATTTTTTTTAAAAGTAGGTTTACAGTGAGTATGAAAAAAAGAGTTTATTCTTGTAGTATTATTAATTACTAGAGGCCGACTGCACAAAATTCATGCTCGGATAGGGTACCTAGGCCTGGCCGGCAATCAGGACCGATTTGTGGAGCCCCCGCTGGCACCCACCTTGGCCAGCCTGGGGCCTGTGGCTGGGGGCAACTCCTGCGTTGAGCGTCTGCCCCCTAGTGCTCAGTGCACATCATAGCAACCGGTCGTTTCACTAGTCATTCTGTCATTCCGTCGATTTCCATATTTGGCTTTTATTATATAGGGTTGTATCATTTTCCATATAAACCATTATAAACCTATTTTTGCCCCACCTTGTACTTAAACAGGTAACCAGCACATACTAAGTACTCAAATGTTTATCTGAGTAAATTCTTAAAACACTGGGTATTAACCTATTGTATTAATGCTGCTTACCAAGTGGTTGTGTCAATGAGTGACCTGTTTATGATTCTTACACAGATAACTAAACCAAATACAACTTTATGTTAAAATTATTTTTATAACTAGAATTGGTACTTCAAGATGATAATTGTAATAACTCCAGAAATTGAAACTTATTTCCCATAGGGTTTTGCATCAATTTCTATTTTATGCACAATTTTTTAAACATATCTGCTCCCTTATAAAGCTTTCTGAGAAGTTATGTACAGGATAGGGGAATGACAGCATCCAGTATCTTTTGGGGGATGGAAGAATACCAGGAAAGAACAAAATCAATAACTATAGGTTGTGTGTTATCCTTAGCTTTAAAATCGATGAGTAAAGATAGTAACCAGTAGTAGTTCAGATTCCTGATTTGCTGTCCATATATTAGACACTAGGTTTTATGACATATAACCTCCCCCCCTCCCCCCCCGTGGGGAGGGGGGGAAACAAGAATAAACACATTCTCCTTCCTTTAGTTACTTTGAAGCTAAGCAGTTTGACAAAGTAAAACAGGTTTTAATCTAATTTCTGTTACATTTTCTTTCTCACAATTGTTACCCATACATGAAGAGGTTTCACTTTTATTTCTCAATTTAAAACATTTCTTTAACATATGACAACTGTTTTCACAGTGATATTTTCAGAAGATTAGCAGTTACTGTGTTAAAACTCAATTTTTTTTAATCTCTAAGTAGTGCAGTTTTTTTTTTTTTACTTTTGTCTAAAGACTTACTGTGCTATACTAGTAAATTATTTGAAATTAGGGAGAGGCTGGAAACAAATGGTTTTATTTACCTTTTCCTACTTGCTTAATAATCATGTCTGATATCTGTAAGTTGTTTTAGTATGGTCACACTATACAATTAAACAAAAATCAAAAGTAGGAAGTCATATTAGAGGCATAACTATGAGAGTAATATTTTGCAAGTGGATAAAATAAATGCAGTGTGGATTTTTCTGATTAATATCCTGGAATTATATGTATTTCCGCATTGTTATTAATACTTCTCTTTCTCTTATATATAGAGATGGGAATGTGCCTTTACCGAATCTAACACTCAGTGAGAATAAGCGTCAGTGACACTCATCATTGCGAAAGACAGGGTTGTGCAAGATGGATCTGCACGAACTCTGTTAGTACTCGGAGCCTCATACCAGCTTCCAGAGGCTAATCTACGGAGCCCCCAAGGGGAAAGAACGAAGAAAGAATGGGGAAAACGAAATCTCTCTGACCCACAGATAAGCTGCTATAGAGTTCTAAAAACTGATCAAAACCAATGCATCTCCTTCATGGCTGCGAATAACCCCTGCTGTCACCCCATTTGAAGAGAAGCTCGAAAATTGTTCTGTGCCAGTTATTGCTGCATCTCTAGATAAGCCCACAACTCGTTTTTATTATGATTCCACGACTGGGATCTGGAAGGTCAGACGTGACAATGTAGGCTTGATAACTCTCCTACTTTCTACATCTAATTTAGCACCTACTGTAAAAAATCATTTCTATCAGCAATGCAACCATCACTGATATCTCTCTCCATCCCATCACACCAATAATAAGAGTCTAAAATTCATTTCAGGGGTGGCTGGGCTTTTTGACCTATCTTCTCCTCAAGCACTATGTCAAAAAGAGACTTATTTTCGTTCCATATATTAAACATACACATTTCCTTTTTTATCTTTGGCCTTTATGATAAAGGAGTCTTTATTTGATAACCAGAAGACAATTTAATATACAGCTCAATGTTCTCCACTCACCCTTCCTCATGTCACTGCAGACATCGCTCGATTCTTTCTTTATGTTGTAGGGCAAGTTTACTACACAGAGGATGAAAATTTCTGAGTTTGGCTCAAAGCCAGCAATCTGTGCAGCCACTGGCAGGCAGGGGACAGGAATGCATGTGTGGGATGTGGGGGGAGGGATGGTGGTTGAGGGCCTAGGAAATTAGAAAAAGGGCAGGCAGGAGGAACACGGATAGCGGAGGTTTCCCCTGTGCCCATTCCAACACCTCAGACAACTCTACTTCTATACAGTATAATTCATGTTACAGAAGAGCTCTCAGAGAAATTAACCCATGTTCACACAATAGAGAAAAAAATGCACCAAGTACAGGTACCATATGACAGGCCTGGCCACTCTAATGAGAAAATAGGTAGGCCTCCTTGAGGCTAAAGTACTGCTACCCCCATCCAGGCTCTCCATTCTTATGGAGGGCTATGCCCATCTCCTGAAGCATGAGCCCCAGGATCCTGCCATCACAGCCCCCTCAATCTTTTATCTCCTGCCTTTCTTTCCTTTCCTTCCCTCTTCAGCAGTGAAGAGCTAAGCATCTTATTGTGTACGTTGTATGCTTTCTGCTTTTTATTGGGAGAACAGCCCAAGATATTTAAAAAAGGCCTGTAGGTTTAACATACATGCAAAATGATAAAAAATGATAAGTGTCTTAGAAAAAGCTGAATACACTACCTGGCCATGATCATATTAAAGGAATTATGCTAAAAGTAACTTGAATCAATGTCGATGTCCAAACACTTTTTTGACATTTATATAGTGCTTCATATTTTCAAAGTATTCATAACTATAGTTTAATGATAAGCTTTCATCCATTCACACAAAGATTTACTGAATGTCTGCATTATACATTTTATTAGCAATTACAGTTGACCTTTGAACAATGTGGATTTTAACTTGTTATTAAATGTGGACCCTCAAACAATGTGGATTTTAACATGTTATTAAAAAAATTACTTTTTGTTTTCTTAAACAGAAACATCATATAATGGGTTCTGAACCTTTTATGGGATAAGAATCCCGTAAAAACCAGTGAGTCCCTCCCCAGGAAACACATTTGTATAGACTCTTCCACCGTCCGCACAACCCAGCTGGTTGCCAGAGCCTGGAAGCCTATGGATGGGCTGAGCCAGGTGCACAAACTCCTGGGTAGCTTTAAATTCCTTCAAGGCTGGGGATTTGGGAACGTTCACCTTAGCACTTAGTGAACTTATAAAGAATGCTGGTTACTCTTTTTTGTTTTTATCCCTTTAAAAGAAAAAACAACAACAACAACAAAAAAAAAACCCCTAATGCTACAATTTTAATTCCCAGCAGTACCATATGTAGTCAGGATGCATAAAGCATGACACTGTCTCCAGAAAAGACATTGTAGAATGTATCATTTAACACTCTGTGATCATATTGTTGAGACTGAGTAACATAGTTCCAATCCTAGCCACAAACAGTGTTGTAGAGCTACACATTAATGAAAGAAATTAGCAAGCAGTAACACAGTTCCTAACCTTTAGACAAGTTATACTCTATATCTTGCTTTTAGGTTGGTTGTTTGGAATCAGGCTGCACCTTTTTCATTATAAATAATGACTATGTTCTGATAGAACTTACATTCCTCTAAAACCCCAACCAATAAAAAAAATGCAACCAATTATTTAATCTAGATCATGTGTGTTCCTCCAACTGTACTTAAGTACCATTTATGAACTGCTTTCATGAATCCTTTTCCAGTTTCACATCACATGGCATTAATCTGTAACATTATCTTTTGTTCTGCCCCAGATTTCTGTGAGCACAGGTTCTGGAAATACTATCTTGGTTCTTGACCTATTTTTATCTCTTAGGTTTATATGAAGCATATACACTAATCAGATATTCAAGTTCTCATGCATAAGCCAGCTTCTCAAAGTGAGTGTTTTTATCCAGCTTCTTCTGCAACAGAGTGGTCATCCTATAGTTAATCATTTATTCCCTTCCACAAGCACTCATTATTGGTATTTGCTGTCTACAAGGAAACATCCTAAAATGGCTGTCCTACTGTGGACAGGAAGTAGGCCAGTCAGGAGACACTAATCACTATGCACATGGGTCCTACACAGGACCAGGGATGGCTTTAGGATATCTATGCACTTGAAAAACACTACCATTTTGGGGCAAATTAGGTTTTAGCTTGGAAGAGTGTGTGTGCATGCGTGTGTGTGTGTGTGTGTATGGTAAGTATTTTATACATACCGTACATAAAATCAGATTCTTATAAAAAGGTTAAGAACCACTGGCACAGATTGGGGATACATGAAGGTCTCATAAACTACTCATTTGGTGTCCATGGAAGCAAACATTCTTTAAGTATTTGGGGTGTTGAGCCCTCTGTGGGAGGGGGCAGACAATAGCAAGTAGTGGTATGCTAGCTTGTTCACTCCACCATGCAAATCAAAGAGAGCAGGGCTCCCCCGCTTTAAAATGCAGTATATTAAGCAAATCTTTAGGGGGGTTGAAGCCCCATTTCAGGCAGCTTCTCAAAGTCTTAGTTATAACCTGCATATAGTCCCTCTCCCTCAGAAGAGTTCTAATAAAAAAGTGGTCCCCATCTCATTAATGAGCAAGAGAGTCAGTAGGCCAGAGGTTCAGAATACCATCCCAATCAATGCCTGATGCATACACGTTTCCTGAAAATGATTTTTTAAGGACAACGACTTCTATGACTAGCAAGATAGTTAAGAATTATAGATGAATAACTATGATATTCTTTAACCTTTGTAAATTTCCTCACAGTTTTTGTTCTTTTCTATTCCTGTTTTTGATAGAGATTAGCCAAAAAATCAAAGTGTGAAAGGACTTTGGCACAGCAAAGAAGAGCTAAAACCCTAGACCTATTTGTAGGCAATCTTGAAATGAAAGAAAACATGGGGACTGCTGGGAAAGCAAAGTGGAATGCCTGGGAGCAGGCTAGACCCTAAACACTTACAGACACCCCTTCAAACAGCTGGAACAGGACTAGTGTTAGCCAGTGCTCACCCATTTTGGCCCAACCATGGATGACATGTTAGGGAAATCTTTTTACCTCATCAAACCTCAGTGAGCTCAGATTTCTACATCTTGAAAGTTGCCATGCTGGTTAAAGCATTTTGCCTTTAAATGAATTAAATTTTGGCTCTAAAATTCTATACATTTAAAATAGGAATTGAGAACTCTGTATTTTAATGAAGGCTCTTACAGCTTTATTTTAGGCACTGCTTTTCTTTCTCCCTTGCCACCATGGTTTATTATAGACAGAGTGGCTAGGAGTCAGAGCATAGACACCGAATGCTTGATTTTTAGATTGGAGCTCCACCACTGGCTGTGTGATGGAGCAAGTTATTTATACTTTTTGTGCTTTAGTTTTATCTGGTGTAAAATGGGCATAAGAATAATTATTATCTAGGGCTGTTATTAAGATGAAATGAATCAATGTTTGTAAGGCACCAAGAGAATGCCTGCACCTGGTGAGTACCACACATGGTGGAAACTATAGCTCCCTCAAGTCTACACGTCACAGGAGTCTTCCCTCCAAGTCCCTCACTCGTTCTTTCCTGCATTCTCTCCTATTTGCCATCAGTGCTTAGACCTCTTGACCTCATGGCCACACTATTTTTACCTTCTCAGTTTCTGCCTGCACATTCTTCTAACTTTGATGCATCGTGCACATTGTTCCAAATTCATCTTCCTAAAATACTACTGAGATTGTGTCACTCTGAGAAGAGACATCTAAACAGTGGATGCTGCGTAGGAGCACAGTAATATGCTTCTGGTGGCTCAGCATGCGGTCATTATCTAGGAACAGGCCCTAGGGCTAATGAGGTTGTGAGTCCTGATGTGATTACAGAGTCCATATTTCCCTGACTGGCCCCAAACCACCTTATAAAGGTCTTTCTCATTATTCACTGCAAACCCTGCATCTCAGAAGAACTAAACTTCTTAACATTTTCTAGAAACCATACTATTTTTCATATAGTGAACAGCTTAGCTTTTAAAAAATTGCTTTGGACAGTGGCCTTGATCATCTCACTCATGAGCCTCTAAGTTTTACAGCCCTTTGTGTCACTCTTACACCATTTGAAACACACTGCCATGTATATCATCCCTTTCTTCCTTCTTGGATGGCTCTCTGAGAGTAAGGTACCCTTAGGAGTCATCCTGACACATCAAGGTGCAGCAGCCAGCCCGGGCCCTTGCACAGAGGGGCTGATCTGATACTAGGTAAATTAATTAATGTTACCCTAACTGTAGTTTTAACTGATTTTTAACATTGCAGTAGTTCTGATTGCCAAAGTGATGAGGAGACTTAAATTACTCCCCAAAGCCATGTTGTGGTCTTTATGGGCACCAGGACTGCTGTGGTAATAAACACAGGTGAGAAGTGCTAGCTGAGTCTTCTTCCAATCTATTCCATCTTGCTGCTAACAGAAGATAAAATAAAACTAAACTACTTCACAGTGGCCTTTAAGTTCCTCGATGGGATAGCAAATCATCTGTTTGGATAAACTTTTAAACCTTGAGGGAACACACTGATTTCCATCTTAATAACATTTCACTGATCTCCATTAACTTGGTAGGAAGAAGGAGGAGGGCAGCTCCTTGAGGCCTCTGAAACTTAACATCAGCTAGCTGGGAGGTGATCATCAAGTACTGCTTTGCATTAACTCTGTAATGGCCTAGTGATACCAATCATGTTTTTGTGTTAGATTCCAAAACTAACTGAAATTTGCATGTGGACTTTGTCCTCCATAGTTTTAATATTTGTTTGTTCTAAAATAACAAGTTCAAAGCTCACAGAAAGTAGTTTGAGAGGCTACTTTGTGGTTTTCCCAGATAATGAAGGTTAAGAGGAAAGGCAGTACAGGAATATAAACTACATGGAAAGTGTTTTTTACTCCAATACTGTGCCTTGAAACTGAGTAATATCCAGATAGAGTTGGTGAGGATAATAGTGTTTTAGGATAAATATTAAATTCATGACCTATGAATTACTCCTAAAATTAAATATTACATCCATGAGTTTTCCTAGCTGCTCTTGACCCAACACGCATTTTTGATCTGCACACTTTTTGAAGATGAAACCTGCTGTGTAAATATTACAGGCACTTCAATGAAATAAGTTTCTGCCTTTCCAGTTTTAGTTTCCCCTGTCACAGTACTCAATTTAAAGTATCTTATTTAAAAAAAAAAAAACCAAAAAAAAAAACACCTGTTAAAATAATTCAAAGATTTAGAATAGATTAAAACAAAGAAATAAAAAATAATTTAGGCTATGTAGTTGTGACAGTTTAAGCTATCTTAAAATTGAAAGTGTCAACTAAATCACTAACATTTTTGAGTTTTCAAGGCTTAGGTTTTCTTTCTTCTATGATCCAATTAAGTAATTGGGATTAAAAGTTATGCTAAAAATGGATAACTATACAGTGTAGAAACCAGATAATGCCTTAACCAAATGATAAAAATTAACATCACCAATAAGGGGCAAAAATGCATCTGACTCCAGATGTGATATCATTTATTTAGTTTCCCAGGGAAAAGCATATAATATAAATCAAATCATAAAAACTAAAGCCCAAATTGAGGGTAATTCCATAAAATAACTGGCCAGTATTCTCAAAAAATGTTAATATATCATGAAAGATAAAACTCAGGAATGTCCAGATAGAGAGATAAAACAATTATCTATAAGACCCAACCTTGAGCTGAGTCCACTATCAAAAAAACAATAGCTATAAAGGATATTGTTGGAACTCTTGACAAAATTGGAATAAACTTTTGATTGGGTAAAGCACTGTATCAATGATAAATTTTCTGAATTTGACAACAATATTGTAGTTACATAAGATAGTCATTCTTAGGAAAATACACACAAAATGTTAATGTCTGTAATATGCATGTCTGTAATCTACTCTGAAATTGTGCAGGGGAAAAATATCTATGTATAAGTCTGTCTATCTATCCTCTGAGGAAGAGCAAATTTAGCAAAATCTTAAAGACTGATAAATTTTGGTAAAGGCTTTACTGGATATATACTATTATTACAACTTTTCTATAAATTTAAAATCATTCTTGGGGTTGAGATGGGGTAGGCTAGAAAAGGGTCAGTGGGGAAAAAAAAGGGACGTATATATTACTTTCAATAATAAAGATTTTTTTAAAAAAATGCTTCAGATGGTAATAAATAAATGGATAAATAAATGTGTGTGGGGGGGAGAAAGAAGTTTAAAAAAATTTCTATGGACTATAAAATATCACTGTTATAACAGAAAAACAACTTTGGAAACCAATAGTTTTTTGGTCAAAAAGTTTTAGAATTATTTTGAATTTTAGGGATAAATGTCTGTTCTACTGTTTATATGAATGTGGAGCAGAGGAAGAATGGAGTCTAAGTCTCAGGCATCTAACTTAGTCATGTAACCGTGGGCAAATGTACTTCTTTGATGCTCAGTGAAAAATAATAGCAGAACCTAGAAGAATAACATGAGACAAAGCACATGAAAAAACAACAGACTCTGCTTGTTTCTGGCATATGTTAACTTTCAAACAATGCAAGCTTCATTTTCCTGCTCTTATAACTTCTAATCTTATGTACCACTTCTATAAAGGTTCTTTTATTATGACTAACAAAAATAAAGCATCAGGATATTCATCTTAGATATAAGATTTCAGATAGAACATAATTAATAGAGTACATTTTATTATTATCCATTTAAATGCTTATCTGATTATATTTGACTTGCTACTCCTTAATTACAAAATAAACAAGAGGCAAGAGTTTAGAAAAGTGTCATGTTAAATATTACTGAATATATTATGTTGATCTAAATACACATTCAACAGTAGCTCTAATACTTGGAACTACACTTATATGTCCCTTGGAAGGTAATAAACATGGAGTAATTAATGAACCATAGTTATAGAAAAAATAGCAAATGATCAAAAAATAAGATACAGTATTATAAGGTTCTTTATCTTTAGAAGTAGCTCCAAGAATCTACTCACTTCTCAAGTTGTTATTAAAGTAATAAAAAGTGAGTTCAAATTGAATATTTTGAATTGAATATAATTTTAATAAACCAAGTTCATTTGAAAGACATATAAGAATTAAGTAAATCCTTGCAATTTTTCTGAAACTTATATAAAACAAGCATGTAATCACTTCTGAAAAAATTAGATTGAAATATAATAAAGATGACTTGTCAAAGAATGGAATTTATATTCTCTTTATTTAATATAAATTCACTCAGTCCTTCTTAACCCTAGTACTCATCACTATTCACCATCAGAGAGAAAAATTTATAAGCACACCTATTCCTACTGTTTTGATAATTATACATTCATAAAAGCAGGATAAAAAATTGATAACAGGAAAGCAAAAAAAATTAAATAATCATAAGAAACAAGCTCAGTGCAGTTTTTCTACATGATTTTTAAAAAGATTTTCTATGGGCTGACTATGAAGTACAAATTAAGACTGCTACCATTGAACTAAAAACTCTGAAATCATATCTGACTCTTCACTGTCCTAAAGTTTGTTTATTTTAGAACACTTGAAATACTTAGATTCCCAAGACAAACCATGATCCCAAAGTATAGTCGACCCTGATGTTTTTCTTTCAATAATTTATAATTAACAGAAGATTCACACGAAAGGGATCTAGACAGTGACAAAATCTGTTTTCCTTTTCTTATCTTTACCATCCTGAACAGAAACCAATTCCAAAAAACATGGCTCCATCCTGCAGTTACAGCCTGCATATGTCTAGTACATGTCCTGTCCTGAGAGTCTGACTACAGGAAGCTGATTTATGTGATAGTGGAATTCAGTTCATCCACGTCACATTAGGACTTAATGAAAAGTTAGGCAGTGCTCTGTGACAGCAGACAAGAGGTCAGATTCAGAAGGCGGGGAATTAGGGCATCAGTGAGGGTTGGGGTTTTCTGAAGGAGTGATTCAGGCTGAGAGGATTCAGGAGCATGCTCTTTAAAAAAAAAAAAAGTCACTCTGGCAATGAAAACTAGAGGTCTCTCAGGGGACACCTCTCTCCTGTGCTGTCCACGAGGCCCTGTGCACAGGTCGCAGGGAGGTGAGGTCCTGCTTCAGCCATATCACGCATACTGTTTTTCCCCCCGGGAGCCCTTCCTTCTTAGAAAGGGCGCTTATTTTCTTTCATGAGATTTTGCTA
The DNA here is from genome assembly GCF_964339955.1 of Pipistrellus hanaki. Classification (NCBI taxonomy): domain Eukaryota; kingdom Metazoa; phylum Chordata; class Mammalia; order Chiroptera; family Vespertilionidae; genus Pipistrellus; species Pipistrellus hanaki. Next base: position 129,132,971 of record NC_140504.1, on the reverse strand, counting down.
AGACACTCTGCTCTGGTTACTCCAAATGAATCACACTTGTTCAATTCTCTAACATTTCAGGTTCATGATGGGAGACAACCAAAGGGCTTGACAGTACTGGCAAGGCCAATGCATTATTGACATTGAACTTCCCTCTGCACAGCTGAGACGTAACAATTCTTGTCACTTTCATTCTTTAAGGCTCCAAACGTTACCACCATCCCCCCTTTTCCTTCTGGCAGGATCTAAGAGCGGAGAAGGAGGCAGGAACGTCTCTTGTGATGTTAAGCAAGGTATTCATTACTCTTAGCCTCTGCTTCCTCATCAATTGTGCAAAACAACTATAATAGTGGTGCTTACTTCACAAAGTTGTGAGAATGAAATTAGGTAATAGATATGAAGTGCTCAGAACAATGTCTAACATATACTGATTGCTAAATAAATGCTAATTCTTATTGTTATTTTTTGTTATGTCATTATTAGGATTAGGGCTACAGATTATTGTGCCTGCAGGTAGCATTACGTATAAGCTTTCACAGATCCAGGAATGACCATGTGTCATTGAGGGGCACAGCAAACTCTGGGTAGCAGATAGGGCTGAAAGCTCAATTAATTTAGCTGTATCAAAAAAGCCAGACAATGCTCTCAGATCAAAATAATCCACAGTTAGTATATTAGTTTCCTATTGTTGCAATAACATATTATCACTAACTTCGTGGCTTAAAACAACACAAATTTGTTATCTTACAGCTTTACAGGTCAGATATCTGAAATGCATTTTACGGCCGAAAATCAAGGTATGGCAGGGCTACACTCCTTGCTTAGGCTCTCAGGGAGAACCTGTTCCTTGCCTTTTCCAGTTTCTAGAGGCCTGCCTGCATTCTTTTTAGTCCTCCCCCCAGAATATATAATTTCCCCCTCTAGGTATGTGCCCTGATTGGGAAGTGAACATACAACCTTTTAGTGTATGGACAGCGCTTCAACCACTGAGCACTCTGGCCAGGCAGCTGCCTGTAGTCTTTACTCACATTCCTATCCTTGATCTTTGTTTCCATTCTGACATGTCCCTCCTCTAATTTTAAATCTGCGGTGTCCCTTTTCTTAGAACTTTCATTGAGGCCAACCAGATAATTCATTATAATCTCCCCATTTCAAATACTTTAACTTAATCATATATGCACAGTCCTTTTTACTATGTAAGGTAGCACATTCACAGGTTTTGAGATTAGGACACAGAAATCTTTGGGGGGCCCATATTCTCTCCACCACCGAGAGACTCGTTGCTGCCATTTTCAACCCCCATAAACAACTTATTTAACTAGGTTATAGAATTTCTAGTTCGTATTCCAGAAAAAATGAGTAAAGTGATTAAACAAAAGTCAGCGGATATATAATAAAGTAAAAGGTGAAAAAAAATTGTAAAGTTTAGATACCATATTTAGGCCAATAATATAGAAAAAAACAAAACATCTAAACTTTCTAAATATGATTTAAAAGGTGGCCTTAAGCCCTGACCAGTGTTGCTAAGTGGTTAGAATGTTGGCCAGTATACTGAAGGGTTGTAGGTTTGATTCCTGGTCAAGGATATGTACCTGGGTTGGGTTGCAGGTATGATCCTGGACCAGGTCAGGGAGTGTGTGGGAGGCAACCAATCAATGTGTCTCTCTCACATTGATGTTTCACTGTCTCTCTCTCTTTCTCTCCCCCTCCTTCCCTTCCACTCTCTCTAAAAATCCCCAGGTGGGATTAACAGGAAAAAAAGGTGGTCTTACTTCATATAATAGAGAATCAAAGATTAAGCAGAATTTCAAAGACCTCAGAGCTTATTAAATTCCATTCTCTATTTTTCAAATGAACTCCACCTATAATAAAACTCATACAAGGTAGCAGGTTTCTAACACTCCCTCTATATTATACTCTAGTTCCTACTTCCCTGCTGTTACTATGGTCATCTGAACGACTGTCACATGATCTGCTAAATTCTAAATACAACAAAGCTATGGTCAGAAAAAAACAAACAAACAACAACAACAAAACTCTATCAAAAATGAAAATAAAAAGAGCAATGATTCGTCCTGAAATGAGGAATTAAAAATACCAACTGGAGGGACTACATACAATTAATTGCATAAGATTCACAAAATATTCATTCTAAAAGAGAAGTCAAAATAAAAAAAAAGATCTCGAGAAAAGGGGGCTTCTTAAATGATGTGTTTGGGAAACAATCTAGAATAAAATGTCCTGACAATCTAGAGTATAACACTCTTTAAAATATATTTTTCTTCTCCCCCCAAGAAAAAAAGTTTAGTTTGAAAATCAGGGATTATGTAAATAAAATGTAATTATGTTATCTAGTAAAGAGTTAGGATTTCTTCCTTTAAGACAACTTATACACTAAAATACTGAGTTGTTAAACTTTAAAATTGTGCTCAGAAACAACAAAATGTTTTAAATACATTTAGAGAAAGCAGCAAAGTTCTATCTATATAGTATGTTTCTCTATTTTGCTTTTTAAAATAAAGTGTGTCCTGGACTCACAGGTAGCTAGATTTGGGAGAGCCATTATGTGAATAAGCTTCTGAGTTAAGAACATTCTTGACTCAACATCTATTCCAAGTGGTCCTCTTGCCTTGGTTTGAATACCTCTAACAAAAATTCATTTCTTCACAGGGAAAACTACTGTGGACAGTTTCAGCGAAACTGCCTGTATCTATCTGCACCAAGGATGGCTCTCCAGCCCTCTCAGGAACACAACCCGCTTTCCTCAGGGTTGAGGCAGGAAGTACTGTTGTGGCCTCATTATCTTTAGGATAAATAGCCTAGAAATTGCAAGTAAGTGTGTTATGATTTTTTCATGCTGACATCCATTTAAAGATATTATTTTTACACTCTGTTTTCAAGACTTAAGATGAGCAAGCAGGTGGATTTAATATCACAATTTTACATTTTAAACCTATATGAACATTCCAACAGCCACTCTCCTTGTCTAAAGACATTTTCTTCAAGTCATGGATCTCTTACAATAAAGATTACATCAGACTATTAATTTTCATTAACATTTTCTTAAAAACAAAGTCAGAAGAGATAAGGATCAAAAGCATTTAAATTTAAGGACAATTTTTAGGCAAATTAAGAATCTCAACCACAATTTAAAAATACTATTGGAATTATTTATGATAAATGAAGACTAATGAAGGAAGACTCAATGGAATAGAAAATATAAACATGCAAATTTGACCTTTCAACTAAAAGTCAAAGGTCACTCTCATCTGGTTTAGGTGATTTCACTATTAAATTGCTTATATAAATAATCTTGCAAAAGTTAAGAAAAAATAAAATTTAGTTTACCCTGTTCATGAAAATATATTGCCTAATTTATTTTCATTATAAATTTAAGAAAGTTATGTCTTTTTTAGCAGGATTAGCAAAAATCTACTCCTCCCATCTGTGTAAGTGCCAAACTCAACTGAATGGTGCGCCTACGGCCATACCACACTGAACGCACCTGATCTCATCAACTGAATGGTGCTTTATCCATTGGTGATTTAAATGACTAAGAAAAACACAGAATTTAGTTAACTTACCAGAGCTCTACTATAAAACATTAAATATAATGAAATTTACTTATATTAATACTAGTATTTATATAAAAGTAGTTATAAAAAAAGGAAAAGTGTACTAAAATTATTTCATGTCATTCATATGGGACAATTTTTTTTGGGAGGGCTTGATTTTAGTAGAAATAAAATATATCTAAGGAAACAATAGATTTCCACTAAGAGGGATTCTAAAGCCAGAATAAAAGGCTGTTGTTTAAAAGCAAATGGTATTGTGCTCTTCCAATAATGGGTTAGATTCTACTTTCATTGTTGATTTTGTTGGGCAAGAAACTTGGAAATATCTACACTAATAAAAGAGAAAGATGCAAACTGATGGTACCTTTGTGACACCCACCAGCCAATCAGGAGTGAGTATGTAAATTAACCCAACAAAGATGGCAGGTTGATTTACATATACAGGTGCCAAGCAAGGGGGGAGGGGCCAGGATGCTTGCGTTGTCGCCATGGTGACAATGGAGGCTTTCTGCACTGCCCCAGCCGCTCTGGGCCTCTAGGCAGCATGGGAAGGCGGAAAGGTAGCTTCAGGACAGAGCAAAGGCGGTGCCGGCAGCCAGGGTAAGATTCTTGCACGAATCTCTGTGCATCGGGTTTCTAATATTAGATAAGAAAGAATTGCTACCCATTTTGTGGCAATGCTTTATTTTAGTGAAGTCTAGTTGCTAAGCAGCTTCATAATCTACCTGAGACAGTTAGGCCAGTATTAATTTTTTATAAATTTAGGAGAACAAAGAAGACTAAATGCATATCATATATCCCCTTTCATGGCAGATCTCTATAGTTTATTATTAATGCTTTTTTCTTTATTTAAGATTCAAGATATACAAAGATAAAATTATTTTAGGCTACAGTTTTTACCTTGAGCCTAGTTACAGAAATCAGAGAGTAGTATGGATTCAATTGTGTCTCCCAAAAAAGAAATATGTTGAAGTCTTAACTCCTATATCTCAGAATGTGACCTTATTTGGAAACAGGCACAATGCAGATATAACAAGTTAAGATGAGGAGTAGGGTGGGTCCCTAATCTCATATGACTGGGGTTCTTACAAGAAGACAGCCATGGGAAGAAACATTAGGACACCCTGTGACAAAGAAGGCAGAGATTGGAATTATGCAGCTGCAAGTGAAAAACAAAGATTACCAGCAAACCACACAGGTTGGAGAGGCAAGGAAGGATTCCTGTTCATGGTACAGAGGGAGCAGGAGCCTGCCTTTGGAATTCCAGTCTCACAAACTATGAGACAATACACTTATGTTGTTTTAAAATGAAATAAGCTATCAAGCCTGTAAAGACAGGAGGGATATTACTCAAATGCATATTACTAAGTGAAATAAACCAGTATGAAAAGAATACATACTGTATGATTCCAAATATATGATACCATGGAAAAGGCAAGACTATAGAGACAGTAAAAATATCAGTGGTTTCCAGGTGTTATGGGAAAGGGAAGAATGAATAGGTGGGACACAGAGGGCTTTTAGAGCAGTGAAGGTGTTCTATATGGTACAATAATGATAGTGAGTACAGCCATTACACATTTGTTTAAACCTATAGAAGGCACAACACTGAAAGTGACATGTAATGTAAATTATGGGCATTGGGTGATAATGATGTGTCAGTGTAGGTTCATTAATGTAACAAATGGACCACTCTGATGTGGGATGATTTTGGGGAGGCTGAACGTGTGTGTGAGTAGGGAATCTATGGAAACTCTATGTACTTCCTGCTCAGTTTTGTTGTCAACCTAATATAGTTCTAAAATATAAAATATGAAGAAAAAAAAAAGAAAGAAAAAAGGTTCTACTATGCCAGGACTGGGTGTCTAAAGTCTAAACCTGTAAGGAAGATGCTAAGGGCTATGTTTACAAGATAAAGTACTAGAACAACAACAAAGCATCTGCAGCTGATTCGAGGAGATGAGCTCTGTTCTGCTTTTGGCCAAGGCAAACTAGCTTGTATCAGATCAAAATCTTGCCAAAAACAATAAGAACAGGTGAATAAAATGTACAATATGTACTATTTGAACATCAAAATTCACGAAGGCAGTGATGACCTGAGGGACCAAGATCCATTATCTTAACACTTGGAGCCACTCTTCTCTTCCAGGAACTCATTAATTTGTAAGTAGTTGCTGGGAGGCTGAGTACCATGCAAAAGCTAAGAGGCTGGAAAACTATGCAGAGGCTTATGCATTTTTATGAGCTTGGGAGACAAAAATTAGTGTTGAAGACCCACCATAAAGAAAGGCCCTGGCTCCCACTAAGAAGAGCTCTACTCAGTGGTATGTAGGATCAGGCTTTTGCCACCTGACTGTGCATCTCTCCCCAGTTTTGTGTCCAGTGATGGCACATTGGTAGCTTGAAACTGATACAGTGGAAGTGTTTACACCATGGAAATTGGCAAATGCTACAACTTGGAACACTTCCTACTGAGAGTCAGTTTTAAACACCAGCATAACATAGACTGCATTAAAAAGGTAAAGCAAACCAGAAATAAACCAACCCTGAGACAGAGTGAGAAACAGTTCCAAATGTCAATCTCAGACAAATTAATCAGTCTTTACCTTAGAGCAGTGGTTCTCAACCTTTCTAATGCCTTGATCCTTTAATACAGTTCCTCATGTTGTGGTGACCCCCAACCATAAAATTACTTTCGTTACTACTTCATAACTGTAATTTTGCTACTGTTATGAATCATAATATAAATTGTGTTTTCTGATGGTCTTAGGCGACCCTACTAGCGGTTCTCAATCTGTGGGTTGCAATGGAATATTATATAGCTATGAAAATGGAAGAACAACAGCTACTTGCAAAAATATAAGGTGTCCCTAAAAATGTATACTGGTACATACTTTAACAGCTGATAACTCACTTAAGTTTCATTGCTTTTCAGATTTAATTTATTTGAAATAATGGGTGAAAACCATTAAGCTTTGAACAAAGAAAATTGATTCACTAGACTTTTTTATAGGAATACATAAAAGATAGAGTTTATGGTACAAAACTGGCAACAGTTGATGAATTGAGGGCACACAAATACTGAATGAAATGACTCTTGGTGTTTGTGATTCCATTGCTTCATATTATCAGCAGTGACTGGACCAGAACAGTCATCAGTTTGAAAACAGATGTTGACAAAAAAAATTATTCATTTCTGTAGATTCTTTTAAATTTTGATAATGTACTGCATGTTAATAAACACTGACTGTATAATTATTCAAAGTGTGTATACATTTTTTGGGAAACCCTATATTTTTTATCCTTGTATACAAGGTAACTTATAAAATAAAAATGAAGAAAAGTTTGAGAAAAGAATGAATGATACTGGCTTCAATTTTACTGGGGGAAAAAAGACACACACACACACACACACACACACACACACACATACATGCATATAAACAATAAGCTTTGGGTTATACTTTTTAGTATTTATTCATGAAAGCATTTGAAGAAAATTAATGGCAGGGTACCATATTTTTTAGTTACTAGAAACAAAGTAGAAAATTTTCAGTTAAAAAAAATTCTACTTCCTCTAAAGACACTGTTTTTCCATGTTCAGCTATAGAACGTAGAAACTAACTATTGGTTTGAGACTATTAATTTCTGGGCCATTCTGGGAAACAGCTTGCCTTTACTGGATCTCAAACTTTTTCACATTTATTTTAAGTCATCTTACTGTACTATATCTATGATCATGTAAGAATAAAATTATATTGTTTTATTGCAAAATCAGAACATACCTGAGATAGATAGATAGATAGATAGATAGATAGATAGATAGATAGCATCAAATCTATACCATGGAAAACCATAAGCAAATTATGAAAGGGTCTCTTAAAAAGTAGTGTAAATATGATGCCTTCTTTGCTCATAGATATTTAAATGTTGCCTGGTTTTAAAACAACCAAGAATTTATTTTATAAACATAGGCAAATACTAATAGTAAAAATGTTCCTTCCCAGTGTCACCTGAACCTTCAGAAGAAAAAGAGGTAACACTTTAGTTGCCTAAGGTCATTTAACTTAGCTAAGGTCCCCCCCTGATTCCCCATCTTTTATAATGTAAGCCAAGTGTGCTAAGACAGGCAACACAGAGGCATTTTTATAGCTATTGGCCAAATACAATACCTTATAGAAGACGATCTTACCACTTGTGCTGGAACTTGTTCCATTTTTGCAGCAGGAGTTCCTGGTCTTGGGTAAAACTGGTTAATAAAGAGGCTTGGAAATTTGTACTCTTCAACAAGTTTCACTGTTTCTTGAAAATCTTGATCTGTTTCTCCAGGAAAACCACAGATAATATCTGTAGCAATAGTTATTCCAGGAACTCTAAAAAATAATGAGACAAAAATGTAAAAACTCTACTGCAATCTATAATTATTCTACTTCCCTGATATTTTAAATACCATTGGTCCTTCTAAAATTTAATTTTACTTTCAGGAAAGAGATATTTGCAAATACTTTTAAAGAGCCCTATATACTAAGAATTTATGAAAAAACAGTGGACCCCTGCAATCTGCAAGAGATACCCATTTTTAATTTTTTAAGATGTTTCTTAGTTCTTTTCTATTTTAAGATACTTATCCTACTATTTCTAGATTTACTTATTTTAATCTAATATTTACTGACTGCTCTATTAAGGTAAATTAGGATTTAGCTCTTTAAACTACTCTATCCCTCCATTCACTATACAATAATGCACAATTTTGGGTAAAATTAAGAGTATTTTCATTGGCGTAACTTCAAAGATATTGTTCATTGCAGAGCCAACTGGTATACTATCATGAAGTTTCTTTTATCACAATATTGAATTTTTCATAAAGTTAATAGTTGTCTCTTTTAAAATTTTTTCTCAATATTCTATATATATTATGTATCTATGCTAATGTTTCCAGAAACTTCATCAAGTCTATCAAAAACCAAAACTATTTTTTAATCATTCAATATCTACTATAATGAAAGCATAATATGCAAATCAACTGAACAGCTGAACAGTGAAACAACGGTCCTGACAACCTTCCAGATGAAGTGGGGGCTGTGAGAGCAGAGGCAGTCACTGGGGCTGTTGCCTTGGCTCAAGGCAGCTAGGGCTGCGAAGACTTACTCTTGCAGGAATTTTGTACATTTGGCTTCTAGTATTATATAATTGACCAGTTCCATTCCACCCTCCCTCCCATCCTCTCTAGAAATGCCACTTTTACTTTCTTCAAGTGTGTGTTGCATTCATAATAATGCAGCTGTAATACTTGAATGTTATTCCTTGGTCTCCTTTTTTTAATCTTGTTTCCCCCCCCCCCCCCCCCCCGCCCCTGGATCCCATGTCCTCTTAATTCTTGATTATTCTATTCTCCTTAATTTTGCAGGAGCATTCTTTCAGAAGTGCCATTAAAAAAGAGAGCTAGCAAAATCTTGTTATTGTCCTAGGATGTCTGAACTCTCAATCTATGACTGATTGTGGATGTACAAAGCATTCCAAAATGAAAAGTATTAGCCACCCAAATTTCATAATGTTCCCCCCGGAACTTTTTTTAAGTTGACAAGGTTGATAAGGTGTATAGATTTACTCTGAGGCACACTTCTTCATATGTCCCCCACTCTCTTTTTGAAAGCTGTTAGGATATTAAATTAATTCTTAGTGATTTTAAATTTTATGATAATAGGCCTTGCATTAGATATTTAAGTTTTTGTACAGGATACAATCTAAAGAGTCATGTTCTTTAGGTCTATGTTCTTTTTAAAATCACTTCTTTCTTTTTCTTTTGAAATATATTTTTGTTGATTTCAGAGAGAAAGGGAGAGGGAGAGATAGAAACATCAATGATGGGAGAGAATTAATTCATTGCTGCCTCCTTCATGACTCCTCTTGGGGATAGAACCTGCAACCTGGGCATGTGACTGACAGGGCATTGACTCTTGGTTCATAGGTTGACACTCAACCATTGAGCAACACTGGCTGGGCTAATGTCATTTTTTTCTGTCTCTGGGATGACTCTCCTTCAAATGATGAAATTGGTGAATTGAGACTCTAAGCTTTTCCACTACCATTTTCAATCTTTGTCCTTTTATTCCACTTTCTGGAAAATTTAGTTGATTTTATCTTCCAACTCTTCTATTGAAAAAAAATTAATTGAATATCTTATTTTAAATTTCTCTCCTTCTCCAAGTTTCCTTTCCAAAGCATACTGATTTCATTTTACAGATCCAATGTATTTTCTTATTCCTGAGGATACCCACAATTTTTTTACAGTTTTCCCTCTGCTCAATGCAACTATGTCTATTTCCTCCAGTTGTTTTTGTTTTTTTGTTTTGTTATTGTTTTATTCTTTGGTCCCTCTCATTCATAGTTAAGGCTTTCCATCAATAAACAATTAATTTTTGTTACCTTCATTATTTAATCACTAAACACTTTCCTTTACAGAGTGGTTAGGTAAGCAAGCTGCTTTTGCTTTTGATAGGTCCAATGTTAGCATCTTAAAAATCACTCCTCTATTGAGTTTCTCAATTATGCTACAATAGTTTATTGTATAGTAACAGTATAAGAACAACAAAATAACATTAACAGTATTCAAAATAGAATCAATGGAACAACAGGAAAAATTTCAAATCACAGAATACCTAGCTATAAAGATTGTTCTACCACCTAAATGCAGTTCTATAAAAATGAATAGGTCAGTTTATCTCAACAAGATATATTAAATATTTGGGGGCATAAGTGAGGAAAAAGGATGTAACAGGGGAAAAAAAATCAAATTACTGGATGCCTAATACAAGCAGCTTCATTAAAATAACAGCTTTCCATACGATAGTTCCATAGTTTGTACAATCCTTTAAAGCATGTGTGAAAGAATGATAAATTTTAAAAATATTTTCTTGATTCCTACTTAGTCTCATTTAGCTATTAATTTGGCTGAACTTTAATCAATAAGATAAATTACAAAGATAGGAACTTTTCTCTGTGATGATAAATAGAAAAAGAGACAATATACATATAGAAAAGTAAAATAGTATATTAAAAACAATTTTATTTTTATTGTAATATAAAAACACATTTTCATGATTAAGGGTGATTATTAAAATTGTGTTGGAAAATCATAAAAAAAACATGTTTTTACAGTAAGCTACAGATAATAAGACCATTTTCTATATTTATTAAAGCATGTGGAATAGAAAAGTTATGTCCATTACTTCAATTAGCTAATTTTTACAGTTATAACTACTCCTGAACAAAGGTAAAAGTAATGGTAATGGATCACATTAGAAATGACATAGAAGAGTCTATCTCTCCTAGGAAATTAAAAAAAAAAAATCTTAGAAATTGTCTGTGCAATACTGCGGAAACAAAGACAATTCCTTATTGTCCTAGGCTGTGAATTAGAATGACATTGGCACTAGACTATGGGGTATTCCCACAGGAAAGTACCTTACTGATTTTTCCCCACCCCCCAATCCTTCTTGATCCAGGATAGTTGAGCTCAGTATTATGCAACACCTGCTTACTTTGGCTTCAAGGCCCACAGTGAAAAAGGAAAGACAAACCTTTGCACTAGTCATCATAAATGTTAAGGAAGGAAATGTCGAATGCGTGGATATATTTGATAATCTACATAAGTTGATGGATAACAGGGGAGGGAGCAGGCCACTATGAATTAGTGAAAGACCTATGTCAGTAAGAACTTAAAACTAAAAGTGGTTTAATTGGTTTCAAAGTTTATAAGAATATAAACTGATAGCCTAAAAAATGTTTTCAAAGTAGAGACTGCTTTAATATTTTAATATTTGATGAGGATCATCTATACATTAATTTTATATCTACAAATGATGCTATGTATGTTCTTAAAAATAATTCAGTTCCTTAACTGAACCAACAACAAAATGCTGCTCATAATTACAGTGTTAATTTGCTCAGTAAATAATTCTCTTCAGTATATGAGAAAATCAAATTTTGAAGTGAACCAAGTTCTAAATTACATATGATTTAAGTGGCTAAGAGGAAATTATATGAGGTGTAAAATACAATATTAATCCAAATACTTATTATGCTAATTATGACTAAATGCTGTTTTTGAGAAGCTTTGAATTTTCAAAATATTCAAAATATTAAAATTCATTTCCATAAATTTATTAAAACAGTGAGTCTAATGAATATAATTATGAGGTATTATGTGTTTTTAAAATTTAAAAGACCTTCAATATATTTTCATAGTAGTATTAGAGAATAATTCTGAAAGAAGAATATAGAAATGTTTAATTATATTAAAAACAGAGACATTTTGACCCATTATTGTTTCTGACTTACACAAGCTATTTACTGGAAAAATGGGTTCATTAAATTACTTGGAAATGGAATTAATGAAAAATATTCAAATTATACAACTGCCTTGACAGAAGCGGTGCTATGTATGATCAGTTAACAATCTACATGGACATGTGAGGAGAGTATTACCTATTTGCTGGCCCTACGCTAGGATTTTTAAAAGCCCCAATATTTTAAGACTCATTTACCTTGAGAAAAACTATATATATCCCATACTATACTTGAAATACTATTAAAATATAGTACTTTACTTTGTCTCAAGATTTTCACTTGTAATTTGGTGTTACACTGGCAAAAATAGGAAAAAGGTTGATTATAGTTCATTCCTAAGATAAAAAAATTATTAGCCTCAAATTCCACACATGAAAAAATGAAAAATAACATATATTCTATTACCCCAGAAAAAAAATCAGATTTATTAAAATTATTAGGCATAAACTAAACACATGGTTGAAAATATATTTTAGTCCTATGGATATTAATTCCAGGACAATTACTCAACACTTCCAGGAAAAGCAAACTAGATGGAGGCAGGGGGGAAATATCTTGAACTGAATGGAAATCAATATACCTAAATATATGGGATACAGCTGTAGCAATGCTTAGAGAGAAATTTATAGGTTTAAATGTCTGTGTTAGAAAGAATTAAAGACAACAATCTAAGCTTCCATTTAAAGAAAGTTAAAAAAAAAAAAAAAGAGCAAAGTAGGTCAAAGAAAGGAAATAACTAATACACAAAAACTCAATGAAATAGAAAATAGAGAACAAGTAAAGGTGCCTCTTTATAAAACAACAAAATTACTAAACTACTAGTTAGACTGAGAAGAAAAAGAAGACACAAGTGACCAACTTCAGGCATGAAGGAGACAGCATGATAGTAAGGATCAACACTAAAAGTATACTAAGATTAATCAACCATATATATATGTGGGTTTACTAGTATTTTGGGGCTCTCTATTCCATTCCATTGATCTATGTGTCCATTTTATTTCCAGTACCATATTGTTTGAATACTATAGCTTTGTAGTATAGTTTGAAATCAGAGAGCATGATCCTCCACTTTTGCTCTTTCTCAAGATTACTTTGACCAGAGAAAATGTAGGATTATTTGTTCTAGTTCTATGAAACAAGTCATTGTATGGCATTTAGATGGGACTGCATTGACTCTGTAGATTGCCTTGGGGATTATGGACATTTTAAAAATATTACTTCTTTCAATTCATGAAAATTATCTATCAATTTATTCCTATCGTCTTTAATTTGCAGCCACTATGGAAAACATTATGGAGATTCCTTAATAAATAAAAATAAAAAAGAACTACCATAAAAATCTTTCATTCTACTTCTGGATATTTATCCAAAGAAAACAAAAACACTAATTTGAAGAGCTATATGAACCTCAATATTCATTGCAGTTTTATTTACAAAAAAGTAAATACATGGAAGCAACCTAAGTGTCCATCATTGATGAGTGGATAAAATGATGTGGCATATATTGCACATCTATAGTCACCTATAGATAAGCCTCTGTGGAATGCAGATTATTTTAAGCAAAAGGCAAGTGAGACCCTGTGGGTTCAAGGTAAACTTCTGCCCCTCTTTAATTACTCAGAAGAATTTAAATTGGAGGTCTTGTTCATAATAAGGGATTATCAGAGATAACCCTTGCTGACTTATCTATAGAGCAGGGCAAACTACTAATTACTAAATATTTGCTCCCCTAATCATCCTGAAACAATCTTCCTTCTCCCTGAATCCCCAAGGTGCCTAACCTCATCCTTGGCTCAGAATGCCATGCATACCTCATTTTAACTTACTTTACTGTACATGAACCTCTCTTGTATATGGCATCTCTGACTTTCTCATTATGTGAGGTTCCCAAACATATTGATACATATGAAATGAAATTAGGTTATTCTCTCTTCTTAATCTGTCTCATGTAGATTTAATTATTAGACGAGCTGATACAACCTTCGAGGATAAAAAATGTTTTCTTTTTCTCACACAATGCATTCAGTGGAATATTATTCAGCCATTAAAAAGAAGAAAATCATGTCATTTGAAACAACATGGATATACCTAGAGGGTATTATGCTAAGTGAATGTGGTATGATTTCACTTATAAGTAGAATAAAAAAGTAAACATACAAAACAAAACAGAAACAGATTCATAAATACAAGAAACAAACTGGTGGTTATCAGAGTGAGGAGAGGTTAGCAGGTGGGTAAAATAGGTGGAGGGAATTAAGAGATATAAATGTCCAGTTACAAAATAAGTCATAGAGTCATAACATACAACATAGGGAATATAATTAATAACGCTATATTAACTTTGTAAGGTGACAGATTATAATTAAATTTATTGTGGGGATCAAATCACATTTCATAATATATATGAATATTGAATCACTATGATGAATATCTGAAACTAGATTTTATACTTCTTTTTTTTTTTTTTTTAAAGAAGGGAGATGGAATAACTGCTTCTAGTTACAAAGACTCACTGACTGGAGCTGGGTTTTTTGTTTTTTTTAAAATATATTTTATTGATTTTTTCACAGAGAGGAAGGGAGAGAGTTAGAGAGCTAGAAACATCTATGAGAGAGAAACACTGACCAGTTGCCTCCTGCACGCCCCCTACCGGGGATGTGCCCGCAACCAATGTACATGTCCTTGACTGGAATCGAACCTGGGGCCTTCCAGTCCGCAGACTAACGCTCTATCCACTGAGCCAAATCAGTTTCGGCTAGATTTTATACTTCAACTAGAGGCCCGGTGCATGAATTTGTGTATGGGTGGGGGGTCCCTAAGCCCGGCTGACGATTAGGACAGATTGGGGTGGATTGGGACTGGCTGGCTAAGGGGAGGGACCATGGGAGGTTGGCCTGCCATGGGAGCTTGGCTGTGGGAGCACACTGAACCACCAGGGGGCAGCTCCTACAATGAGTGTCTGCCACAATGAGTGTGGCCAGTGCATCATCATAGTGACTGGTGGACTGACTGGTCATTCAGTCAACCAGTCATTCAGTCAACCAGTCATGGCAGTCGCTTAGGCTTTAATATACATAGATTATATCTCCAAAGAGATACTAAGGGTAATGGGTAAATTATTTGAAAGACATAAATTATAAAAAATGACTCAAGAAGAAATATAAAATTTGATTAGTTGTTTATCTATTACAAAAATTGAATTTGTAATTAAAAAATCTTGCCAACAAAAGAAAACAACACAGAACAACCCAGGTGCAGATGGCTTCCCTAGTGAATTCTATGAAACATTTAACAAAGAATAAAACTAGTTCTACAGAAACCATTTCAAAGAAGATGAGAAAGGGACTAATTTTATGAGTTCAACAGTAGTCTATATGAAAACAAGAGAAAGAGATTAGAAATAAATTCTAGACTAATATCCCTCATAAACACAGAGACAAAATTTCTTAACAAAATAATACAAAATGCCAAAACGGGTTTGGCTCAGTGGATAGAGCATAGGCCTGTAGACTGAAGGGTCCCGGTTTCGATTCCGGTCAAAGGCATGTACTGTGGTTCCGGGCACATCCCCTACTGGCAGCTGATCGATGTTTCTCTCTTATCAATGTTTTCTAACTCATATCCCTCTCTCTTCCTCTCTCTAAAAAATCAATAAAATATATTTAAAAAATATATTAGCAAACTGAACCCAGAAACATACATTGAGTGGCCAGATTATTATGATCTCTGAATGCATAATAATCTGGCCACTCAGTGTATATACATACATATAATATATTAGAGGCTCAGTGTATGAATATGTGCATGGGTGGGGTCTGGCCAGCCAGGCCATGGAGAGAGGACATTGGCAGTTGGCCTGCCTGACTGCTGGTCAAACTCCTGGTTGAGGGGAAATTTGCATATTAGCAATTTACTATATAGGATATACACTGAGTGGCCAGATTATTATGCATCTCTTGATTATTATTATTATGCATAATAATCTGGCCACTCAGTATAAAGAGGTTTGTACATCTCAACCAAGTTTTTTATCACAGGAACACAAGGTTGGTTTGATATACAAATATTGATTAATGCAATAAACTATATTGAAAGAACAAAGTACTCTTAATAGATACAGAAAGCTAGATTGACAAATCCAATGCCCATTCATAATAAAAATTCTCAGGAAACAAGGAATAGGAGGAAACTACCTCAACCTGATAAAGGGTCTAAAGCTATTATCACACTTATTAGTGGAAGATTGAATGCGTCCCCACTAAGATTTCTGTATCTTTTCAATTTGTCATATTATTGGAGGTTTTCCTGAGAGTAGGTGAGAAAAATAATATAAACTTAAGGAGGAAGAATAGGACATTTTTAAATACATTTAAGACAATTTTCTGCAGCTTTAAATTTATTTTCATAATTTTATGAAAAATTTCTTAAAGATCTTAGGCTGAAAAGAGAAAAACACTAAAACATTTAGATCAGGGTTGAAAAACCCTTCCTCCCTCTTCCCATCATGTCTCTAACTGTGGTATTCACTGTTTACCTAAAATCACTGAAAACTCCCCACTGCAAACTCATGAGAGGGTGGGATATATTTATACTATACATTTAAGGTAGCCATGCTTAAGATGAATGCAGATTAAAGAAACACAAACACACACAAAAAAATGCCAATGCCAAGTATGCCCTTTCTCTATGTCAATCTATGTTTCTTTCATTAGAATCTGTGGGCTCCCTAAAATTGCATACAAAATTGTATGAATATATTTCAGGGAAAAGTGACCATTGTTTCATTCTGATTTATAAAGGCTTCTGTGACCCAAGTAAGAGTAGGAAACATTTCTGTGACTGCTTTTGAATTAGCAAAAACATATATTAGGAAAAATGGAAAATAGGAAATATTTGACACAGTCTATGTATTAGAGAAAGTTCATCTGACCAATGTGAATGAAATTATCATTATGTGCTCAGCTGGCATGTCTCAGTGGTTTGAGTGTCTACCTATGAACCAGGAGTTTATGGTTCAATTCCCAGTCAGGGAACATGCCTGGGGTTGGCGGCTTGCTCCCCAGTGTGGGCCATGCAGGAGGATGCCAGTCAATGATTCTGTCTCATCATTGATGTTTCTATGTCTCTCTCTCTCCCTTTCCTTTCCTCTCTGAAATCAATAAAAATATATATTTTTAAAATTATCATTATGGCAGGGGTAGATTTAATAGAATCTGAAAGTTGAGTTATATGATATTATTGTTTTATTTGTTGTTTTGGGGTGTTGTTTGGTTTGTTTTATTTACTTTATTTTATTTTTTTGCATATCAAAAATGGTCAGGTATCATTAATTTCATAATATTTTACCTAATAGAAAAATCAGTAATATAAAATGAGCCCCACTCTGTCCATATGAGATTACTTGAGAGAGAGAAAAACTGGTATTATTCCTGTTGTTTCTTAGCCTTTCACGCATATATTCTGTAAGGCAGGAAATACTGGGGCTAGAAGTCCCAAAAGTCCATTTGGTTCCTTTGGCAGTGGCTTCCCATTAGATTCTGAGAAAGGAGGCCTGGAGAGGGGATCAGAAGGGGAGAGCAGGAAGAAGCTGATGGGTCTGAAAGTGGTTACCTTCTGTTTCTGAAGCAGCAGCACCCACAGTCCTTGCTCCTGGATTCCAGTAACACAACCCCTTCTTTTTGTTCCCTCAGCCCGAGTGGCAGGAACTGCTTTCCAGCAGTTATTATTGTCAACTCTCAATCTTTACTTCTGCAATATTCTATTTAATAAAGTTCCTATATTAAATAACACCTGGTAGAAATACCACACATAGCTTTTCTCCCTAACAGGACACTTATCAAAGCAATCAACGTCACCAGTGCACACAGTCTACTACCTAAATGAGATCACATTTACACAGACCAAAACTTCTTAGAATAAAGTAATAAAATTGGAAATAAATGGTAAAAAGATAGGTTTAAACCGTCCCCCCTCAACACTATTTGTTTGGAAGCTAAATACAATAAGAATACAGATGTATTCCTACAAATGAATAGCCATGATCTTTTTCAAAGTAGAACTCAAATTTCTGACATTTTGAGAGAAATTTAAAAGAAATTATTTTCAAATAGTAACCAAAATCTACTTCCTAAGATAAAATTCACTTATTAACTTTAAGTGATATTCATAATCAAAGATATCTTTTCAAGGCTTCCTCATGAAAAATACTTAGTAGAAATTAGTGTTGGTTTTTTTTTTAAAATTATTCCCTCCCTTTAAAAATACTAAGTTAAAAAAAAATACTAAGTTAAAAAATCCATATGAATTATTTGGTACAATTTTACATTTTTGAAGTAAAAAATTAGTATGTATGGGACAGGGAAAGAGAGAAGAATATGGATAAAATAATAAAAGATTTTGCTAAAGCTTTGGAAATTTCTGGATATCCTGTGAAGTCAGAACTTAAAAAGACCAAAAAATAAATAACTATTACATATATGTAGTAAAAGCTGGGCAAGTATATGGGAAACATATTTCTAAAATGCAAAAAGAAAAGTGGTTGGCAAATAAGCCAAAAATAAGAGATGACAGACCAGAAGCAGATGCCACCAAAAAATGTGGTGTTACCAATTACATTCCTAAACCTGCTATAAATCCAAAATATACAGTTTGACTTTAAGCAAAAATCAAAAGAATTATCACTATTAAAAATTAAATAAATACTATGTAGAGTGTTTTTTTATCCTATAATGCTATGCTTGTATTCTACAACGAATATTTGGAAATAAGCACAAAGCCTTACATAAGCCCAAATATATTGCTTTAAAGATTAAAAGTAAGCATACTGGATAATATTGTTATAACATTTAAAAGAAACCATATTAAAATTCACAGAATTTTTGCACATCTGTTATTAAGATCATTTTATGATATTGCTGGTTAAAGTGAAGGTATTTACTATCTATGGTACTGTTAACATAATTCTTATATGAGTTTTTCTGTTTCTATGGTAACATGAATTATAAGGTTCAATGAAGCCAGATTCAGTAATGTGTATTTTTCTGTTATTCAAGGTGAAAAGGAAATGAAACATTTCTAACATTCATAAACTGCAGCAAATGTCTGAATTCCATTTAGTGATAAGACGATAATTACTAAAGTAATTAGAATTCTTCCTGGATGGAATTATTTTGCACACAGTGGAAATTTAGACTTGGGAATGAAAGCAGGGGCCAGAGTATATTCAGCATCAGTAATTAATTACAACCAAAACGAATATGCTATTCTGATACCTTGGAACAGACTATACCTTCTGTCTGCTTCTGCTACAATATGAAAGAAACTGGTCCCCCACCCCCATCCCTTAAGTCAGAAATATGGAGTGGGTGAAATCATTTTATTCAAAAGAAAATCCAATTACAGAAATAATCAACTTTTCCTTCTTGCTTTATTTATTTTTCCCCCATATTTGAAAGGGCATTCACATTAGCAGAACCAATTAAATGAATATCAGGACAGGGCAAAAACTACAAAGTTGGACAAGTTTCCTAATCTTTTAAAATTAAACTCCGGGAAAAACAAAAAGAAACACAAACACTTATGGAAATTTTAGAGACTCAAACCAGATCACAGCATTCTTTAAAGGGAAAGCATAATTAGAAAGTAAGTAAACATCGGGTCTCAGGAAGAATAATTATAAAGTTGTACAATCATAATGCCTCTCATATATCCAGTCCACTAAAGTAAGAAATTAGGCAATTTTTACTTTTAATGGGAGTGTTGTCATCATCAAGAAATGGCAGCTAGAGGCTTCCATTTCATATCTTATGCTATCCTAAGATGTAATGTATATAGTCCCATAGGAAAAATGCTGAAAAAATACACATGCAGAAAGAGCATGCCAATATGCGAGTGCCTGCCCGAGAAGCCATCAAATCAAAACGCAGGATTATTCACAATTACTTTCTTTATTCCTTATTAGTCGAACTTATGTGTTATTTAAATTCAATTTATGCTAAAAACCAGATCAAGGTTTGGCAAACTATGGCTCATGGGCCAAATTCAGCCATTGCCTCTTTTAGTAAATAAAGTTTTATTGGAACACAGCCACACCCATTCATTTATATAGTGTCTATGCTGCTTTGGCTATAAGAGCTGAGTTAAGTAATTGTGACAGTTGCAACAGAGATTGTTCACACAAAGCCAAAGACATTTATTATCTTCAGAGAATAACCAAGCAGGCCCATGACTGAGTTTTGTTAAGTGATCCCAAGGACACCCCGAGCTGAGTTTGAGGAGACAGTGGCATATGATGCTCTCCAAAACGTAGCCCTAAGTCAACCTTTCCATCATCATAGAATCCTCATGATATGACTCAGATCAGAATACCTCCTCCCTGAGCAAACCATGGTCCACAATCTATTAGCGCCTATCCACGCTATTCATCCCCTGTGGCCCACCTCTCTGATGAAAATGTTCCTGATCTTCCTCTCCTCATCTCAACTCATTCAAGTTCTTCCTTTACACCTCCGATGTGACCGTAGGTCCTGCCTGCCACCTCTCACATTTGTCTTAAGCCTCCGAGTAAATCACACTAGGGTGGGGCCTAGTCCACAGCTAGTTGAAGCTCAGTAAATGTGCCTATTGAACTGAAAGTGACCAGCAAGTGAGAACTGGGAAACCCATAAGGGCGGTGAATAAATGAACAATAAGGCAACAGACTTGAATCACACCTCCTAATGATAAATCCCTGTGTTGACTAATACAAGTATTAGCATTTTACTTTAAAGTCCAAGAAGTGCGCTTCCAGCCCTGATCTGTCTGGCAGGGGAAGAGCAGGGTGGCCCGAGGCTCCGGGACAGGCTTCTGTCTGGGCTAAAAGCCGCTGGGCTGGCTTGTGCTTACAATGAGGGTATGACTTCTCAAATGAGTATTTAAAAATAAAATTGTATTAGTTAACAGTTTTTTAACCTTAAATTCATATATTTAGAAAAATTAAAACACTGACACAGGGTAACAGATTATTTTAAATAACCTGAGGTTTTTTGCAGCTTTCAGTTTAAAATTTGGGGGGAAGGGGTTTAAGCTGGAATCCTTGAAGTTGAAGCAAGAGTTATGAGACTCAAAGAGGAGTTTTCATTCCAATTTTTCATTATAGCTGCTCTCCTCTATTTTTAAAAAAATATATTTTATTACTTTTTTACAGAGAGAAAGAGAGAGGGACAGAGAGCTAGAAACATCATAAGAGAGAAACATCGATCAGCTGCCTCCTGCACAACCCCCACTGGTGATGTGCCCGAAACCACTGTACATGCTCTTGACCGGAATCGAACCTGGGACCTTTCAGTCCGCAGGCCAACGCTCTATCCGTTTCGGCCTCTCCTCTATTTTTGAAGGTTAAGTCCCATCCTCCAAAAACTGCTTATTAACTGGATGGTATGTTCTTGGCAGCATTCTAGCTAGTCAACATCTATGAAGGCTGCTGTGGCAGAGAGGCAACAGGTGGCCAGGAGTCCTTTCCACATGAAACCTCATGCAACATGTGTGTTCATTAGCCATGGCAGCCTTTACGTGAAGGGCCGGTCACTTTTTATGACACTGCCTGCTGGATCCCATTTGGGCCCAAATCTCTACCTCTGAAAGGGCAATTCCATTCTGTCTCACCAATCCCTGGCTGGCCTGTCAGCGGGGTCCACAGCCACACAGCACTGCCTGAGACCTGCAAACACTCCCAGGCTCTTCCTGGCTGTGAGTAGCCCAATTGGGTCTCGCCACACAGCAGCTCCTGGAGGCCACCAGCTTCTGACATAGCTGGCTTGGCAACACTGGGATGCTGGGCACTGCTTTCATGCTGGTGGTGGCTGATCCTGAACCATCACAAAGCCACCACACCAGGAAACATCAGGACAGGACAGCAACCCCCAAAGTCATCATTTATGGGAGGAAACAAGTCAACTGGTCACACGTAAACTAGCTCAGTATCGGGTTGGTTCAGTGGCATTTTCTGCCACCAGCCTCTGTGAACCTCACTGAGAGCTCCCCCTGTGCTAGACACACTTTCAAGTGCTTTTCATATATTGACACATTTACCCCCAAGACAAGTACTATTTTCTCTATTTTATAGACAAGTGCTATTTTCTCCATTTTAATATTTACTGCAGAGGTTCAGGGAAAGCACAGAGTGAGTATGTACATTGCCTAAGGTCACACAGCAATAAGCAGTAGAGTCTGGATCTGAATACTAATTGTCTAGTTTCAGAGTCTGTGACCTTCACTGCCTCCCACTGAGGAGGCCAGTGTGTATCAAGTGGAGATACACACTTATTCCAAAAAGTCCTCTGTTTTCAGAAACAAGAATATCAGGCATCACTGTGAAGTTACTAGTTTGAGATGCTCATTTAAAAGCATGAGTGTCATCTCAGGGTTTCACAACTACTAAATAACAGGAAGACCCACTCCACACTATCTTTTCAGCCATTCCTCAGATATTTGATGATTACTCTTTGTTAAAGGACAAGGACACTGGAATTAGGTCATTTGTCCATAATTACGGAGCTGGGGAACAGGAGAGGAAGCAGGGGTCGGGTGTTCTGATTCCTCATGCTTTACTCATATGCTTCTCCTTTCATCGAAGGAAAAGAAATGCAGGAAAAACTCCTCACCAGATGCGGCACGAGAGCTCAGATTTTATCGCACACATTCTCACCGGTGCCAAAATTACACAAAGAGAGATAGGATCCCCTGAGACTAGAAACATTAATAGACATAACTAGCCCTTGGCTCTGAGAGGCAGTGAGAAAACAAAAAATCTTGTTAATTTTTAACACTTCACATCATGTTCCCAACCATGGAAGGTCTAGGAAGTAGCCCTGATGACATCATTGTCAGCAAACAAATTGCAGGAATTTAGATAACGATGTGGAGTTTGATACTGAATCCTGGGCAGTTCACAGCCTGGCACAAAATCCAAGGTATCTCTGTCTTTCACATAATTCAGACCCAATTAATGGCTACAGAGACCCACAAAGACACACATGCTGATGTCCTTTTTTCTATGCTATTTCACAGACATCCGAACAGCCCTGTGAGAAGGGGGGTGAAATGTTTACTGCGGAGATTCAGAAAGGTGAAGTATTTGCACAAAGGAAACAGAATTTGAACACCTGCTACCGTCTCTCAAACTTGCTAAATCGACTAATTCCCAAGCACAACAGCCCATTCAAGAGGGCTATGATTTAGAGAGAAATAAAGGACAAGTATTTGTCTTGACCACCAATGTACAGCAAGTGTGTAAATGTGTGATGTTGTCTACTAGACAGGCATCAGGGTAATAAGTTCTACTAGATGAAAGTCTGATTTACAAACAATTTGAATCAACTCAACCAATGATAACTGAATACCTACAAGTGAGGGTATAAGAAACAGAATCAGAGTATATTATGGGGTGCACAGAATTTATATCCGTCAGTGGAGATAAATAGTGACAGGCTCAATAGCATACAAAGGTGAAGTTGGCCGTAGCCAGTTTGGCTCAGTAGCTAGAGCATCAGACCATGGACTGAAGGATCCCAGGTTCAATTCCAATCGAGGTTAGGTACCTCAGTTGCAGGCTCGATCCATGGTCAGGGCCAGTGCAGAAGACAACCAACCAATGTGTCTCTCTCACATGGACGTTTATCTCTCTCTGTCTCTCCCCCTCCCTTCCATTCTCACTAAAAATTAATGGAAAAATACCCTCTGGTGAGGATTAACAAAACAACAACAACAAAAAGGTAAAAAGTGGGATAAGAGGAGATGGTGGAAGAAATGGGACTATGAGCCTCAGAGAAGATGAAATTAGGAAAAACACCTCATGGGGAGTGGGAGGTGGGGAGAGAAAAAATACACACAAAAAAGCTGCAAAGGTGTGTTGACATGACAAGATACAAATGCCGCCTCCGCATGAAGAATCTGCTGAAATTAACAGCAACAAAGTATAACATCACTAGAATTTATATTCCACTTCAGTCTAAGTGTGTAGCTCCAATCACAGCAACTGCTTTCTTTAGCAAACAGCTTTAACAAAATCAATTGCTGATCAAAAAAGAAAATGAAGAAACCCCAGGTGGTAAAATACAAGTAATGACTATTTCATCAGAGCTGAAGTCCAAGACACAGGGCTGCGTTGTCCCTGACAACAGGCTTCCTGCACAAAGCCACCTCCTCCTGACGACAAGGCACATGGTCCAGGCAGCCCTGAATAAGAGTTGTTCTTAATTGCGTGGCGATACTTTATAAAATGTGAACATAAATGATATAAGGAAAATCACAAGAAAAGGACACAGAGAGAGCAAAATGCCAAGGCAAGTACTAGCACTAAAGTAAGGATGATGAATGGAATAGTTTTCAGATGTATAGAAGGGCAAGGCAAATGAGAAAATGTGGACATGACAGACTCTTAAGAGATCTTAACATGCTTTATGGAAGAGGGGAGGCCGGTCTGCATATAGGGGTCCTGTCAATGAAGTATCCACAGGACAGTAAAAACGGAATGAATCAAGAACCACTAGCACACACATTTGGGAGCTGAAAGAATCTTATTTTTTTAAATTATATTTTTTATTGATTTCAGAGAAGAAGGTAGAGGAAGAGCGAGATAGAAACATTAATGAATGAGAGAGAATCATCAATTGGCTGTCTCCTGCACATGCCACGCTGGGGATTAAGCTCGCACCCGGGCATGTGCCCTAACTGGGAATGAACCGTGATCTCCTGGTTCACAGGCTGACACTCAACCACTGAGCCATGGTGGCCAGGCTGAAAGAATCTTAATGTTCACATAGCTCACCCCAGTATTGAAATCATTTTTGTAAAATGTGGAGAGAGAAGTCACTTTGGGCTTTGATGTCTTCCCAAGGAAAATTCAATTCAATCAACGTTATTAATGAACTTAATAAGTGATATAATCAACATGTAATTTAGTAAATATCATAGAAAGTTGGCCTATATATGTCAGAACTATGATGTGAACCCAGGCTTCTTGGTCCCAAATCCTGAGCTCTTCACTCAGTGTATCTATCTTGCGATAAATAACTACAATGCAAGTACTGTGCTAGTACTGTGCTGTATGAAGAGTTAGATGCTACACCTGCCTTCAAAGTCCACAGTCAGACAGAAATCAGGTATTCACCACTAGTGGCAAAGTATTAGAAGTTACAGAAAACACTTACATAGCACATTGCACCAGCCAAGATTCTAAGTGCTTTCCATATATTAACTCATTTAATTCTCAAATATTCCTGTCAGAAACTCCTATCATCTCCATTTCACAGAAGAGGACACTGAGCTGAGAAGGTTAAATAACTTCCACCAGCTCACAGTTAGCTAGGAGTCCCCCTCATCTGTGGCTTCAGTTACCACAACTCATGCGTTTTTAGCCGTGCCATTCTGGGCAGCATGAGGGAGTCTCACGTCACCCGCTCCGTCCCACCCAGGACGTGAACCATCTTCGGTTCAGCATCTCCACGCTGTAGGTGCTCCCCGCCTGTTAGTCACTCAGTAGCCTCCTTGGTCACCAGGTCATCTGACTTGGCATCCCAGTGCTTGTGTTCAGGTAACCTGAGCTGCCAGAGCAGTGCTGCTGGCAATGTGGATATGCCAAAGAGAAACTGCAAACTGCTTTCTTTCAGTGAAAAGTGAGACAGTATAATATGGTGTTGTGGGAGAGACCGCCTTCACATAACTGATTACAGAATATTGTTATACTTGTCTTATATTATTACTAGAGGCCCGATGCACCAAATCCGTGCCAGAGTAAGCCTTCCCTCCCCTGGCTGCGGGCACCGGCTTCCCTCGGGCCACCAGCAGGCACCCGGGAACCTGGCTTTCCTTGCAGCCCTGGCTTCATCCAGAAGGATGGAAGGATGTCCAGTCTAATTAGCATATTACACCTTTATTATTACAAATTGTTGTTAATCTCTTATTATGCCTAATATACAAATTAAACTTTGTTATGAGTATGTATTTAGGAAAAATGACAGATGTATAGGATTCGGTACTATCTGCTGTTTTTGGTATTCGTAGGGGATCTTGGAGCATCCCCCATGATAAAGGGGGTACTCCTGTGTCAGAACTACGATGTGAACCCAGGCTTCTTGGTCCCAAATCCTGAGCTCGTCACTCAGTGTATCCTATCTGTGATAAACAACTACAATGCAAGGCCCAATGAGTAAGTGCTACATGCAGTGCAGAGGCGAAAGAGACACAGGAAGCCTTCAGGAAAGTGGCACATGAACTCACACAACAGAGACAAACAGTATAGGGCAGTGTTACCCAATAAGAACACAATGTGAGCGACTTATGTCATTTTAAGAATTTTAGTCATTACATTTAAAAAAAATGAAATGCAACCTTTTATTTAACCAGATATACACAAATGATATCGTTTCAGCAGGCAATCAATTTAAAAATTAATGTTATGTAGTTTATTTATTGTCTAAAATTTTACATGTCTCCCTTTTCCCCAATTGACACCCTCACAGCCATTCCCACCCCGGGGAAGCCCTACTGCCCCAGTGTCTGTGTCCATTGGTTATGCTAATATGCATGCATACAAGTCCTTTGGTTGCTTTCTAACACCCCTCTCCCCTCCCATTTATCTCTGGATCTATTCTTATTCATCAAATTATGTTGATCATTATATATCACATATGAGTGAGATCATGTGATATTTATCTTTCTCCAACTGGCTTAGCATAATGCTCTCCAGTTCCATCTATGATGTTGCAAATGGAAAAAGTTCCTTTTTTTTTATAGTGGCACAGTATTCCATTGTATAGATGTATCACTGTTCTCTAATCCACTTAGGCTGTTTCCAAATCTTAGCTATGGTAAATTGTGCTGCTATGAACATAGGGGTACATATATCTTTTCTGATTGATGTTTCTGGTTTCTTGGGATATATTCCTAGAAGTAGGATTACTGGGTCAAACGGGAGTTCCACTTTTAGTTTTCTGAGGAAACTCCATACTGTTCTCCACAGTGGCTGCACCAGTCTGCATTCCCACCAGCAGTGCACGAGGGTTCCTAGCCAGCACTTGTTATTTGTTAATTTGTTAATGATAGCCATTCTGACGAGTGTGAGATGATACCTCATGGTCATTTTGATTAGCATTTCTAGGATGATTAGTGACTTTAGCATGTTTTCATATGTCACTTGGCATTTTGTATGTCCTCTTTTGGAAAGTATCTAATTAGGTCCTTTGCCCATTCTTTGGATCATTTATCTTCCTTTTGTTAAGTTGTTTGAATTCTCTGTAAGTTTTGGAGATTAAACACTTATCTGAAATATCATTGGCAAATATGTTATCCCATGCAGTGGGCTTTCTTGTTTTGTTTTTTTTTTTAATATATTTTATTGATTTTTTTACAGAGAGGAAGGGAGAGAGATAGAGAGTTAGAAACATCGATGAGAGAGAGTCATTGATCAGCTGCCTCTTGCACACCCCCAACTGGGGATATGCCCGCAACCAAGGTACATGCCCTTGACCGGAATTGAAGCCGGGACCCTTCAGTCTCCAAGCCGACGCTCTATCCATTGAGCCAAACCAGTCTTGGCTTGTTTTGTTGATGGTTTCTTTTGCTGTGCAGAAGCTTTTTATGGCACATCTCAATTTGAAGTTGCTACAGAAGACACATGTGGCTCCTGTATTGGACAGCACAGACATGGACAGAAGGCGAATAAACACTCTCAACAGAAGGAAAAACAAGAGCAAAGGCAGTCAGGCAGAAAAGAAACAAGCAACCACCACCACAGGATGGGTCTGCATGAAAGGGTAGGTGGGAACTTCCAGTTCAAAAGGAAGTTAGGGCCAGCAAAGAGAGTGTGGCAAGGAGGACTACCAAAGGCTCTCATGGGGAGCGACGCCTTTAAAACTGCACCAGTAAGAGGACCCTGGAAACATTTAGTTGAGAGTGAAATGACAAAGAGCTGAAAGAGCATAGGTTATGATAGCCCAGGAGCCTGAATATACTGTGTTTTTTCTTATACACACACACACACCTATGATTATGATCAACTAGGACAGCAAGAGTGGATAGGATGGGGCAAAGGGTAAGAGATGGTGGGAGCAGTAAACTGAGTGATGAGGTGATTGACCTGGGTGGCAGGTGGGGGTAGAAGGGAGCGGAGACAGTGAAGAAAGGGAATCAATATGAATCTGGGGTTCAGCCTGGAAGGAGAGTGAGGCCATTCATCCAGACATTTCACAGAGGAGCAGTGTCACTGTAGAAGTGCTCACTGTATAACTGGTGAACTCTAAGTGCAATGAGGGCAGGGCCCTGTTACATCTAGTGTTTCTCTCCTGAGCACACCGTGAGGTTCTAAGAAAGCATTTACTAAGTGAAATAAACCAGTCAGAAAAAGACAGATGTCAGATGATCTCACTTATATGTGGAATCTAATGAACAGGGGGCTGGATGAAAAAAATGTGAAGGGATTAAGCAACACACACACACCACAGACAGACACAGACAACATTATAGTGATAGCCAGAGAGATGGGTGCATGGGAATAGATGGAGGTGGGCAAAGTGCAGATAAAAGGGGACAGAAGAGGCTTTACTTTGAGCGATGGGTGCACGATGCAGTGTGCAGATGGTGTTTTACTGATTTGTGCACTTGAAACCTGTATGGTTTTATGAATCAATGTCACCCCAATAAATTCAATTAAAAAAACAAAAGTATTTGTTAGCAGAGGAGCAGGGGTGAATGGTGGTCCTGGTAGTGGAGGAGGATGGGTGGAAAATGAGTTTCCAGTTAAAAACAAGCCAGATGTACACAAATGGTATCGTGATAAGAAACGTTGGGAAGCTGCAGCTGAATCAAATGGATTAAGAATTGCACTTTGACTCTACATTTCTCTGAAAGTTAAATATATTAAACGGATAAAAATAGAGAACAGGAATAAAAGGAAAACACTTTAACTAGAAAGCAAATTGCACTCTAGATTAGTTTATTTAAAACTAAAACCATGTTACGCATATAATTTATTGTATTAAAATCAGTTTTACTAATGAACATGAAACAAAAAAGAAATGTGTCTTTGCACACTGACTATATTAATGTGATGTTTACAAGTCTGTATATGACTAACTATAAAAATTATAACCCAGAAATACATAAAACATTAACTCCCTATTCATCAAGAAATAAAAACGCTATGGGAACCTTTATCAAATTACTCAATGGACAAATAAAATATGATAGGCAATTATTGGATGTTGAAGTATTTTTTAAAATCTGAAATACCAAAAAAAATGCGATTTTCAGAGTAATAGTGAAAAATCTAAGATAGAAGGATAACAATACAAAAACTGTACTTTATTAAATTGGAAATTCTGTTTAAAGAAGTTACATGATTTTAAGCTTGAGTTTTTTATTCAAACCTTCTGTTTCAATTACTTCTTACAAATTTCAATCTGCTGCTGGTGTGCGCATTTCCAATAACTACAACAGCATGAGATGCCACACTAGCAGGACACCTGCTAACATCTTTTATTCATGTACGTGTTCCCAGTGCAAAGCAATTATATTATTTCAAATATTTTAAAATGTTTTCTATTACTGCCTAACATAACTGCAGGTTACCTTACAAATAAGCGCTTTCCTTTTGCACTCCCTCTGTCTAAATCTCTGAAAAAAAGGCTTAATTTGTGGTGTTGTTTGTAGAAGTCAATAATAGCTCGCAAGTAATCTCAGTCTGGTTTACATGAATCTGACTGTAGACATGAGAATATAGCTGCCTATCAAATGCAAGAAAAAGGCGTGCATATGTAGATTGTGTTTCTGATCCTTGATTTAGATCTTTGGAACTGGTTTCCAATGCTATAAATTCTGGAGAAGAAAATAAGTGTAAAAACTAGTTATTACAGCTCTGAAACCCTGCAACAGTCACTGGTCACCCATCCAGGGCTCATCACACAGGCAACTTCAGTCTTCTCAGCTTCTCCGCTGCAGGTGTGGAGCTAAAGGTACACAGGGGGCATACTGCTTTGAAAGAGAGCGGGGTGTGGGCCACTAGGGAAAGAGCAATGCGTGTTTATGCTATATTTCTCTATATCTGCTGAAAGGATAATCATTTAGGTGCAGCTCACAACTGAAAATGGTAAATCTGAAGCAATGAATTTTTGCACATTAATTTTAGGTCACTGTAGTATGATTCTATTATGTCATTTATTCTTAGTATAAGTACTTGGGGGCGGGGGTTTGCAGTGGAGATTAATAAAGATATTTTAGGCATCAAAATAATGACCCCAAAGAGTAAGAATATTTTTAATACATATAAAACTATTCATTGACATATGCCTTTAGTGAAGTCATTCAAGCTATTTAAAACTATCATCTACATGACTTCTAAAGTATTAATTGTAGCTAATATCTAATTGTTAGTTGCCTATTATTTACCGTACTCTTTCTCCTTTAACTTTCTCAGTAATGGTGACTACTCAACACAAAAATAGTTTTAAACTCCACTTGACTGAGAGACATTCATGTAAAAGAGCACAGTCTCACGTGAAGTGTTATCATAGCGGACAGGTCATCAGACCATTATTGTTTTATGACTAAGAAATAAGTGACTTAAGACAAAAAGCTCAATATCCTTAAACTTCATTTCTATTCATTCTCTAATAAATACCATCTGGTGTGTACTTTAGGGATATAATAATACCCATCAAAAACTCCATCGTATTATGAGAACCGGCACCAAGTTGATCTGAAATGCATATTTGAACAGATGTGTTTAAATTACATCTCCATCTATCCACATGCATAAATTCAGAGCAAGCGTGTGTTGATTTAAAATGCATAAAAAAGGGATTTGGAGATGCATCAAAAGTGAACAGCATCTCAATGGATCAAGACTCACATTACAAAAGGTCATTACTCAAAATAAAGTTTGCATTTATTAAGGGTTGCACCAAGGCGCTGTTCGTGGGAACTGACTTAATGTTTGCTGCACAAAATCAGCCACTGAAACTATACTAATTTTTTTACAACTCCTCCATGTAAAACATTAAAATTGTCATGCATGAACAGGAAAAATGGAATAGCAGACATCAAAACAGAGAAAATTATATGATGTGTCTACTGAGTGACATTGGTTGATATGACTCAGTCCCCTGTTTCAACCGTATTTTGCATTTCTCTAGGAAAAAATATCTGAGTGATTTCTGTTGTCATAATATTGTTCTGATTCCATTTTTGCAGATATGCTTTCAAGAAGTTAAAATTAAATATTTTCAGAATTATGAAGTACATCAGTGTTTAGCAAGAAATTAAATATACAAAAATTCAAGTATGAAGGTAAAGACCTTAAATGTCCTATAAGTTGCTAATTTCTAAGCAGATTTTTCACTATTATTATAAACCTTATTGGTGAGCTGCTGAGAGTAGAGCCTGCTGTCCATTAGGTTAACAGAATAAAAAGGAGAAAACTAATTGCTGAGCTAAATTTCTGGTTATTAATATCATTAAAAAATAGATAATTCATACTATCTTATATGATACACATGTATAAGCAGCTTCTGCAGACTCGACTATCAATGAAGAAGTTGAAGAATAAATGTATAACACTCATTTATGAATATTCATTTGTAGGTTATTACCAAAACCAGTTAATATTTCCTTAATTCATAGTGAAGGGAAATGAGGACTTAATGTAAAACGGATAGAGGATAAGCTGTATATACCAACCATCTTTCAAATTAATGTTTAAGACTTTATAATATGCTGGGGTGGTTTACTGAAAAAAAAAAAAAAAAAAAAAAAAAAAGGAATGACCATTTCAAAAGGAACTTCAGATTTGAACAAAAAAAGAGATCTATGAAGCACAGAAAAAAGCCAGCTTTTTTCTGAGTATATCTAGTTACGTAAAGGTATAGATTTAGAGTTGTTCTTACTGATAGACCCAGAAAATTGGCTGAAACTTGAATCAATTAACAAGGAGTGGTAGTGAGAGTAGCCACTCGTGTCCTCTCGGCACTGGATTCTATAGAAAGCTGACCTCTACAGAGTATATCAATTACTCCATATCTCACATGACAGTCCAGCCCAACTGCACTTCCATTGTCTTATTTGAAGCCCCACGCTTTCTAGCCTGGCCTGACTTTTTAACCAAATCAACTTCAGATTTAATTGTTACAGACTGAGTTTTTTCCCCTTACAATTTTTTAATTTTTTTCCAATAAAAGACTGTGAGGCCAAACAAACAAACAAAAAAATTAAAAGAATAAAACAAATAAACTAAAAACATCCACACCAAAAAAAAAGCACACAACGTTCCAGAAGATACATTGTCAGCATTTATGAATGACAAGCAAGGCCCTTCATAATCTATCTCTGGTTCCTCTCCTCCCACTATCTTCTTTGCAATGTTCTACCAACACTGAATTGAGGAAAATGGGATCAACATCAATAGTCAATTAGAAAACATTTCAATAATATTGTAATAACTACATATAATGCCAGTTGGGTACTGGAAATATGAGGGAAACACTCTGTAAAGGAAATGGTCATATTTTAAAATCCATTAAACTGTGTAATTGAGGAGTTTCCACTAACCTTCAATTAGAAGTGATCAAAGACAAATACTGAGAAAAGAATCTAATAGAATTCTATAAATGCCTTCCAAGTGATAAATATGTTCAATTAGAACCAATGCACTGATATGAATTGATATCTATATTTGGTATTATGTATCTGGGTGAAAAAACATTTTCCAAAAAAGAAATACATGAAATCTCATTATATATCAGCAATGACAAATGAACATTAGTAATTGACTCTGATGATAGGGAATATTAAACTTCGAACCCAGTAAATGAAATGTTGTCCAAGTAAAGTAATTCCATTATTCTTATTAGTAAATCTATATTTTAAATATTATACTACATTGTTATATTTTGAATTTCACCCATGAGAAATCTGTTTTCTAGATAGATAGATAGATCGATAGATAATTCTTCATTTTGTTTCTTGGCCTACAAAGTCTAAAATACTATTTGGCCGTTGACCAAGAAAGCTTGCCGACCCCTAGACTACCAGTATATGTTTCTCTAATGACCCTGAATAGTTTAAAATATATATAAAAGAAAAGTTTTCCTCTCAAATATGAATTATGCTTAAATCAAAATCTATGCCTACTATATAATTTTTTTTATTAGTGCAGTTCAGAGTACAGGAACGAGGCAAGATATGCCTTGTCTAAGAGATTGTCTGTGCTTTATTCTGAATAATTCTATAAAGAGAACTTAATAGATTTTAACAAGCCCAGTCTCCAATCATGGGTCTGAGAATCTTGTTATTGAGAACTCAACTCTTGAGGCTATAAATAATGTTAATTAAATATATGTTCCTGTGATTGCCTAAGATAGCTGTTGATAAATATGCTGAAATAAAATGCATACTGAATCACAACCACAAACATCAACATGAACAAACATTTCAAGAGTGAATATTTCAATATAAAAAGTTCTTAATATGTTATTTAAATTTTGTTCTATTGCACTGAAATGAGTACCAGTAAAAGGTATTTTCTTTATACATGACAAGTAAGCACTTCACCACATTGTAAAATTTATAGATTAAAAGATTTTTAAAGTAATTGAGTTTATAATCCACAAATAAAATTCCTAAAATGAATTTTTGTATCCTGTGGTACCTTTGTTTAGACAGGAAAAATGTTATACATGAATTGCTCACATTTGATTTCATTATATTTATCAAATAACTAAAGTTGGTTATTTTAGAAATAACGACAAAAATAGTTTGCTGAGATTAGATTACCCATTTTTTGCTTGGATGAACAAACAGCTGTACTAAACTAACCCTATGTTCACATGAACAAGTCTTTTATATGTTAAACTTGAAGGCAGTTTGTGTTGGCCTGATAACAAAACGAAAGCTTCCCTTAGTGATTTGGCTAGTTTTATTAGGTCTTGGGATCAAGCTATGCTTTAAAAAACTGTATTCAATCTGTAAAATAAAACCTATCAGACTAGCTCATCCATGAGTCGATTTATTTGGCCACTATTTGAAATTAAACAGGTGTAATTCCACACACTGATTATTATTTTATAATTTTTAAATTAAAAATACTTAGAGGATGTCACAATCTCCAGAGATATGACAGTGATGGCTCAAAGGTACAGCTGGGGACTCACAAGAGTCAGAACTGCAAAGCCAACAAGTGGTGACAGAAGATAACACTAGCTCCTTAACTAAAAAGACAGAGACCATCTGGCAACACGGGAAATTTGTCTTCATCCACATATTTCAATATAGTTTGATTTAATTTTCAGTATCTCCCTCCCAGATTCTGAGGAACACATTTGCTGCTTTCTCCATAACTTGCTCTGGACTCCATTTCCCTAGAACCCTTTATGGGCTTTCTTGTCCGTAAAGCTTCTTTTTCTAGGACACTCTGCCATATCTCCCCTTGCAAGTCAGGCTCACCTATACTAAGGGGCAAGACAACCTCGCCTGCTTTGCCTAAGGCCTCTATCTCCTTCCAAATATGTTTCCCTCTTCTTTTCCCTTCTAGACTTTTAGAAGAACAGTCTCTTTCTGATGCTTATGCTTCCTTATTATTAACTTCCTGGTAAGCCCTCTATAACCTGGCTCTTGCCCCACACAGTGATGAAATTCTGATCTCATCATTGGCAAATACACACATTTTCTTTTCTGTCCTAATTCCACTTGACTTACTGTACTTGACACTATTAATCATCCTTTCCATACTCTTCATTTGACGAATGATGTGACAGGGTGGGCTTAAAGTTCATGGACTAAATAAAACTAGGAGTAGAAAGAGGGGCTAAGGAAGATAGGACTTACAGGGATCCAATAGCAAAGCAGTGTGTATTGTTTATCCCCCAAACACATACACTGTTGTGTGAAAGTGGGCGCTATAAGTAACAGGTTAAACAGGATGATCCTAGACAAACAAAACAAAACAAAACATAAAAGGTCACCCTAGATAAAAAAGGAATAAAGGGCTAAATGACTCCATACTTTGGGAAACCTTGGGGCATTAAAGCATTTTCCAAATAGTGTTCAAAAGCCAGGCAAATGATACACTGGAAAAGATTGGGCCTTGGTATGGATATAAAAGCACAGTATTTAAAGAATCTGTTTGACCTCTAACGCATGAGGCTGACTTGCATATCTACCACTTACAGTCATGAAGACAATCAACTTCATTGGGTCCCACTGTCCCCACCCCCAATTCTGACTTCTATTCAAGATGCTGTTTTCCACCCTATATCCTAATATAACCTAAGACAAAGCACAGAGCAAAGGGTGGTAGGCAGAATTCTAGCATGGTCCCCAAATTCCCAGCCCCTGGTGGGCAGGTATCTTCTTTAGGTACTCAACCAAACATTACTAGGTGTTGCTGTGATGAGATATTGCAGCTATAATTAAGATGCTACATCAAAGGACCTAAACTAGATGTCCTTTAATAAAAGCGGAGTTTTTCTGCCCTTTCCTGGAGCGAGGAAAGTGCTCTGGCTGGCCTGGAAGAAAGCAAAAGTGCATGCTGTCACCTGGGTAGCTTCAAGGAGCTGAAATGGTGCCAAGACAAGTTAGTAGGACACAAGGACCTCTCATACAATGGCCAGGAAATGAATTCTATTTGTAACCAGTGAGGTTCGAAGTGGATCCCAGGCCCCTAATGAGAACACAGCCATCCGCCAATATCTGGATCAGCCTCGTGAGAGCCCACACTGAGGACCCAGCCATGCTGCGCCAGACTGTGAGGTGACACATTCATGCTATTTTAATCCATTAAGCGTGTGGTAATTTGTTTTCAGTAATAGAAAATGAAGACAAAGAATGAGATGAGGAAAGTACTGGACATCCACCACTACTCCGGTCAGCATTAATGAAAAGAGAATGGGCCCTACGAGTAATTAAACCAACTCTTCTCCCAATTAAGAGCACCCAAGAGAAGGAGGAACTGAGTGGCTGTAATGAAAGACATACTTTTCAATGTGTCCCTTTATGATTTTTGAACTTTCCCCCCATGTGCATGCATTCCTTATTATAAAATAAATGAAAATAAGATTCATCGTGACATATCAGCACAAAATTTCAGGGGAGCATCAGAAGAAGGGGTTCATTGGAAAACTGATGGTTATACCGTCACACAACCTTAAATTAGGACAACCAACCTATTAGACTGCCAGAGCAAGGATGATGGGCCAGGTCCAGAAACTCACCAGGACAGGAGGCTGTGGATGCCTCGCAAGGGGGAAAACTGGGAAAACAAGAACCTCACCCCAGGTAATCTATCCTCCCCTAGCATATCACTGATCATGAGATTTGTACCATGAATCTTTCATATCACATGTCAGGTGGTTTAGACCCCCTGACCTTTTCCTCCATAAATATAACACCTAGGCCTCAGCTGTATTTCAGCTCCAGAACCAGAAAAACAGCAAAGCCAGACAAGTGGCACCATGGCTGTCTTAGACCAGCTACAATGATTAACGATACCCTGCCCTGGCACCGACCAAACAGTGGAGACCACGACCCTGAAAAAGCACACCTGGAATACTGATGAATATTCTATTGAGATTTCCCTCCCACCCCTGCCCGAGACCTCCCCCTAAGATTTCCACCTGCAAGAAAAAGATATATACACTTAGGACTAAGGACACAGTGTGTTCTCCCTCCAAGGAGCACACCCTTGTTGTTCTCCCACAGACATGAATCCCCCAACCTCTAAGAGACTCTATATCAGACTTACAACCAGGGGAGCAATGGGCAGTGGCAGCTCATCCCTGGCTTCCCCCGGAACCTGTCTCCAAGGCCCCCTTTTCTCCGTGTAGCATTTTCTTTTGGTAATTTACTCCCAACCCCCTTTCCTTAAATAAATTCAATTTATCTTAAATCGCCATCTGAGATGGCTATTCAGCCTGTTGGCGTGTACCACTATATTAACCTTTCACATCAGACATGTCATACATTCACTATTCTAAGGGGCAAGCCCTAACAGCAGTTCTGAAGAAAATCTTCAAGGAGACAGTGCTCTCCCATGGCCATATCCATCACCATGATTCCCAACACCCTCTCCTACTTTTACTTTTATCTTATCTCCCTTTTATCTCTTGTTCATTCAGAGAGTGAGCAACATTAAAAAAAAAAAAAAAAAGAGTTAGTGACAACCAGTTAGATATTGAATACAGGGAACAAGAAGAATAGTATCAAGCTCAGTATGTACAAATTTTAAGCTGTGGCAACTTTAAAAACATAAGTACAGTGAAGAGAAATAATAGAGCCTTTATTGCAGGAGTGAGGTTGGCTTGAGGAAGGGAACATAGATTCTGTCATAGCTGAATATGAAGCATCAATGGGATATTCAGGATAAAAAGTATAGGAGGTACTTGGTAACTAGCTATATGATCTGGAGCCTCTATAAGCCTCAGTCTAATACTGAGGACAATACCTAACTAGCTGAATACTGGAAGATCAGATGAGATTAGCATTTATTCAGTTTTAAGTTACAGCCCAACACAGAGCCAATCTTCAAATAATAACTATTATTACTATTGGAAATGCGGGCAGTGAGTCAGAGTCAGACAAAAGACCTACAGGAGTTTCTTTCCATAGTTCAGCCAAGAAATTTTATTGACACACCCCTGGGTTTACCATCATCACAGTGACTCCATCCTGCCTAGATCCACTGGGTCACACCAGCTTCCTTCAGAGTCCCTGCTATGCAATCCCTCCCCAGTTCTTATGTTTAGTCCACTTGTATTTCTTCCTCTCTTGGTGCTTATTCAGCATCCAAGGCCTAGTTATCTCCATCTCAGACTGATGGGCCCCCATTGATTTCAAAACATTGCCAACACTGGCCTCTCTAAACCTGGCATGACCCCTCCCTTCATTTCCCTGCCCATTAGGTATGAAGAGAAGAATGACAATTCTTGGGCAGGAAGGATACAGAAACTGGCCAGAATATAACTGCATTCAGAGCTTGGCTGAAAAAGAAAACACACTGATGAACAGCAAAGGGGCTCAATGAGATTAAATAATATGACTCATTTAGTCAGGTTAAGCCAGACTACCATAGACACACTAGCAATCTGGAGGGGAAAGTTGGTGTTGGTGGTAGGGCCAAACTTGGGGGTGGGTAAGATTAGAGGTAAAAGAATGCCAAAGCCATTATCAAAGAACATCACTAACAAAGAAAAACATGGAGTCCAAGCCAAGTAGAAGCCAAAAGATTGGAGAATTAGGAGAGCTTAATAAAGAGTTACAGACAAAATAATGTATAAATTCATGTCCAATAAAAGATCAAGAGATCTCTTGAAAATGAAACTTTTCTCTGATAACATTTTAGGACAATAGATCTATCTAGTTTCACACATGGGCCGTCTTCACTTTTCTCCAAAATCAATTCCTGGAAAATGCAGGTCAACCTTTTCTCAAAGGAATAATAGTCATTGGGTGCTACCCTCTTGGTTGTCACACAGCATTAAGTAAATTACAGATAATACCAAGAATCTATACCAATAAAAGGGTAATATGCTAATTAGACTGGAAAGACCAGACGTCTTCTGGACATCCTCCTAGACAAAGGCACGGTGTTGGGGACAAGGCAGAGAAGGTTAGGGGCGAACAGGAAGGCAATTAGGGGCGATTAGGCCAGCAGGGGAGAGTGGTTAGGAGCGATCAGGCAGGCAGGCAGAGGAGGTTAGCGGCAATCAGGCAGGCAGGCAGGCTGGCAGAATGGTTAGAGATGATCAGGCATGTAGGCAGATGAGCAGTTAGGAGCCAGAGGTTCTAGATTGTAAGAGGGATGTCTGACCACTGGTTTATGCCCAATTGGAGAGGATGCCCCCCCACCATGCACAGATTTCGTGCACCAGGCCTCTAGTATATCATAAAAGCAAAGATACAGCAATATACATACACAACAATTTAAAACAGTAAAACTGTGTTCCAAGTTATTAAAATGATAGAATTTTAGAGCAAAAGTGAACATTAGATTTTGTTTAGTCTAATCCTCTCACTCAAAACAAGAGACTAAAATTGAAACCACAAAGATTAAATCTGTTTTCTCAATTCAACAATAAACATATTTCTTTACTCCCAATCAAATAAATGCCTTCATAGCCTATTTCAAAATTCCATAAAATGAGTAAAACTATACAATATATTTTTAACATACAGGAATATACAATTTACTTGCAGTAAATCTACAAAACAAACAAAAATACAACTATACTGTATCATAGTTTTATATTACATGTGTTAATAACTAATTTTTACTTGCTTCTGTGTTCTCCACTTCAAAAAAAGAGAGTTAGAAATAGAAAACAATCCAAATATTAAAGAATGAGGGATAACTAAACAAAGATTAATATACAAATTGAGTAAAATGTTATATAATCTCTAAAAGTGATAAATATATGAACAACCTTGAATCATAGCAATGTTTTTTTATTTAAAATACTGAGTCAGAAATGAATACAAATTACTAGGTTTTAGGTTGTAAACTCAGAGACTATAAGTAGTTGGAATTTACCCTCATTGTAGTCTTTTATTCTATAAAGTCATTCAATGTCCACATAAACATCA
This sequence comes from Pipistrellus hanaki, assembly GCF_964339955.1. NCBI lineage: Eukaryota > Metazoa > Chordata > Mammalia > Chiroptera > Vespertilionidae > Pipistrellus > Pipistrellus hanaki. The sequence continues at coordinate 129,093,465 of NC_140504.1, read as the reverse complement.
AAAAGCAAGCACATGAATAAGTGTTCTGGGGAGTTTGGAATGAAGCTTTCTTTCTCTTGATAGATTTTTTTTTTTTTTTTTCAGCTAGAAATAGGAACAGGGGTTTATAAAATCACCTGACCATTTATTTATTTATTTCAAAGGGAATTTTTAGAGCATTCAACTATTCAAAGAATTTCTAAAAACTTTAACTTCCAGGCATACCAAATTGTCTTTTTGTTCATCTTCATTTCATTGCTCACACCTTCCTAACTCCAAATAAACAAACAAATTTCTCCCCAAAGAGAAATAAGTCAGAAGGGGTGGCCTAAAACTTCCAGAATAAGAACAAAAATAGGAATATTCATTCATCTTTGCATTTCTTTAAAACTTGCTTAAATTTATAATAAAAATAAAGCTAAACCCAATCAAAACATAAAACTAGAGCAGACATGTACACCTTTAAGAGAAATTGAACTGAGAACATTAAAAAACATAGATAAAAGTGTGCTTAATTAGAAAAAACATATGCCTATTACTTACACTGAAAAAAGATACTATCCTACCCCATTTTTATAATCCAAAAAGCAAAAAAGAATTTTGGGGAGGGGAATGGAAGGAGTAGCTGACTGTAGAGGTGACAATGAACTGAATCTATTTTAAAATGATTTCTTACACATAACTTTATAAGGATTAAAGTCATATCCGACAAGTGGATTTTTTAAAGTCTGTGGATCTATCTTTAATTGGCAACAAAATACAACGCTATTCTATGTATTGTTCAGATAATACAATATCTAACTTTCTGTTATCCAATATTTATCAAAAACCTAGTCAAATAGTAGAGCACTGGTTGAAGGATGTACAGGCCACCCACTCCGCTATGGCCTAAGTTTATGGTTATATTAAGCCGCACACTTTATATCCAGAGCACTTCTGAACTGTGGTTTGGTATTCTCTCACTTACACTGCGGAGGAAAGGAAAACCTCTCCCGTATGGTCACTAATGAGGATATGGTATGTTACAAGAAGGGTCTCATGCAGAGTTTTTGCTTTAGTCTCAATACTAAGCATAGCTGTGCCTCTGAAGACAGACATTTTGAATTCCACAGACTTTGTATAAATCATGTACTTGACAATGTTTCCCCCTTTGCATTAGCATCTAGAAAGCCTGTGGTCAACCAAGCAGTCCAAGCATAATTAGCATATGAGACTGGAGGGCATGGCTCTTTGGTGGTAACCTTACCATTAGCATCATCTGAGTTTTCCTACATTATTTTTCTCCTTTCTCTGGATTTCTTCAACAGCATTTTAAAAATTTCAGCATGGGCATGTTTCTCTGTAAACTACTAAATTCCTGAATGCAAGCACAAAGAGATAAGTTATCTCATTGTTTAAAAAACACACTTATGTCACTCATCAAACTGTCTATACTTTTTCCCAGGAAAGAAAATTGCTTCCGAATGCTTACACTGTTATTGTTTCACCTCTGAAGTTAATTCCCACAGTACAGTATAACCTAGCAGACATAAACATAAGAAAATATGTACATCTTATTTTTCTCTTGGGTAAAATATAACTGCCAAGACTTGATATTTTATTATACTTATTACATCTTTATTTTAAAAATCACATATAAGGAAATGCCACAAATGAAAATTCATGAAACATTCTTTAAATGAGGACAGTTTCGCCTCATTTGAAGACATGATGTAAACCAAAGAAAACCATCACACCTCTCCAGCTCCATGTCACAGCCCGTGAGAAACTGGCATGCCCACTAGTGAGTGACACAGGAGCAAAGGGGGAAGAGCCGTGGTGGATTTGCTCCCATTCCGCCATGGAAGAGCTAATTGGAGATGATCTCTGGTGAATAAAAATACATTGTTCCAGCCTGTCTATTGTTTCTACCCTCATGAAAATGTGCTCTCTGATCTAAGATAGATAAACACTATACTGGAAACTAAAATAAAAACCAGTGAAATTTTAGCAGACATTCTCTAGGGGGCAAAATTCTCCTCATTAGGAAAATGGAACCATCTATGACTGAGAAGCAAATGATTTCACTGATTTGGAGACTTTCAACATTATAACAGGAAGGAGAGTAAGGAATGAAGTTCGATAAGGGTAAGGAAGAAGAAAATCTCTGACGTATGTACTTAAAGGATTGGGCTTTCTGGCTTTCTGGCTTTCTATACCAAAAACTAATTTGCTGAAAGAACACAAAGGCAACTCTTATCAACACACTGCCCTCAAAGTTTCCCAAGACTACACGGCCCTCAAAGTTTCCCAAGACTCAGAGCCAGGTCCAAACAGGAGGGTGTGAGGTTACAGTCACCTTGAAATGCCCTCCGAGGTTCAGTTTCCTCTTAGTACCTCACCATTCAATTTAGGTGTCCTTTCATGGACCTTCCGAAACAAGCATATGATGTTTTAAATCACCTCAGAGTAAATAAATTTAAACTGGTATCTAGGGGTGACAAGTTTCCATTTGTGTGTGTCTAAATTTTAAATTGCTACTACTTATTTTCAAAGGCTAATGGTAGAAAAAATGAATTATGAATTGAGAAACATTTACCTTCAAACTTACAAAAAGAAACACTTCACATTACACAAACTGCTGTTTTGCTGTATTTATATTATGCCTTCAGCCTTAGATCACTCTTCCAAGCAGTATTTAAGCTGAATGATCTAATCAAAAGGTAACAAGAATGATTAATGCTGATGCAGTGTAATTCCTGCCCTGTCTGAGCCTAAAATATATGAACTCCTAATGAAAACCATGAAGTGCTATATAGATGTGGGGTGTGATAAAGTGAATACTAATGCATTTCTAATTAAATATCACCAACAAAACTTCAAATGAGTAGAAATTACATACAGCACACAGCATATTGGCAGTTCCCTCTGGCATGTGGCTAGATAACCAGTGATGGCAGGACCAGTATATAGAACTGAAGCCTGAGCTTAGTCAGAAAGGGGTCCTAGCAGGGCTGTGAGGCTGCAGTGAGTTGGAGGAGGTGGGAAATGACCAGAGGGATCGTCCTCTCCCCTCCTCACACAAAAGAAGCATAGTGTACTGGTAATGGTTTAGAGGTAAGCAGCTGACCCAAATTGGTATCAATGCTGAGTATGAGTCAAGCTGTCTTGACAACTTAAATCAACAGTTTGGGTGCGGTCAACCCGCCACTTACCTGAGTTCCCGCCACTCTATTGTTTAGAATTAAATGAACCTGATTAATCTCCCAGGACTCTGGGCAGCAGCCAGGCCATGCCAGTATTGAAGGTCATTGACCCCCATAAATAATGCTCAAAAATACATGTGACCTGAAACTGTAGAATAACTATAGACAATATTTTTATGTATTTATTCTTAAACAAAAAACTGAAACAAGACAATCTTTTACACTATCCAAAAGTCAGAGAATTGATTTTGATTTTAAATGCAACTAAATTATATCCTGGGGACCTACAAAAAGGAAGCACTGTTGAGAGTGAGTGCCATTCCATAGACTGGTAGCTTCTTCAAAGTGCCCTGGTGGGTCCATTATAAAAACACTAGAAACCTGGTGCATGAAATTCGTGCATGGGGAGGGATCCCCTCAGCCCAGCCTGCATCCTCTCCAATCCAGGACCCCTTGGGGGATGTCCGACAGCCGGACATCCTTCTTACAATCTGAGACCACTGGCTCCTAACTGCTCACCTACCCGCCCGCCTGATCACCCCTAACTGCCCCCCTTGATGGCCTGGTCACCCCCAACTACCCCCCTTGCTGGCATAGTTGCCCCCAACTGCCCCTCCTCCCCCGCCAGCCTGCTCCTCCCACCAGGCTGGTGGCCCCTTACTGCCCCCCCTGCCAGTCTGGTCGCCCCACACAGCCTGCTGCTCTATCATTTGGTTGCCCCTCACTGCCCCGCCCCTGTCAGCCTGGTCACCCCACACAGTCTGCTACTTGGTCATTTGGTCACCCCTCACTGGCCCCCTTGTGGGCCTGGTCACTCCATTTCAGTGACCAGCCTGGTTAAAACTATATTTCCAATAAAACCAACTTATATAATTATCTCTGAAATTTTGAGAGAAGCGACTTACATATTTCTAACATTCTGAAATAATGAGCCTTTTGTGGCAGCCAAGTAGTACCAAGGAAAACTAACTGAACTGGCCATTAAGTGTATGTGAAATAAATTTTTAAAGATTAACTTCTCTGGGCTTTGGGTGAAAATGAGGGAAGGTAAACTATGATTTCAAAACTGCCTTCTAACTTCATATGTTCATGATCATATTAATTAAACTGGCAAAAAACATATTTAATCCCTTAATTTTTCTTTCTTTTCTTTTGGAGAAAAGATTGGGGGTGGGGGGGATGAAGAGAAGAGAAAGAAATATTTGTTTCTAATAAGATTAGTACCACAGCTTCTAAAACTTGGGATATTGATGTTAGAGAAGCATTTTTACTTTGGAGATAAAATATTTATTGGGTAAAGAAGGAAATAAAATGAGCTAATGGCCATTGTAGAAATACAATACTTTGAAAAAAGGTAAAAATTAAGCTAAAAGCAATTCTTAAGATCCTTTCCTCAATGCTAGTTGAAACAAGAAAATTACATGGCCATACTGTTATTTAGCATCTCCTAGTGGCCTGCTGGCATATGAAACATTTTGCAGGATGGACTTAAATAGGTTATGTTTTGCCTACTGCTGTATGAATGATGATTCCTATGTACATTAAATTAACTGCATAAGGAAAATAAAAAACAAAAGAATATCCTGTAATACACAGTGCTCAGGACACAACATCAGAACCACAAGCTGCTGCTATAACTGAGTGACTTCTAAGGCTTTAAGAAAAAGGTAATATTTAAATTTCATATATCTTATAAGAGCCCTAACCACTAATATTTATGCTATATGGCCTCCATATCTACTTTAAATGCAAAACAAAACTCCTTTAGGAACTCTAATTCTACACTCAGCACCTGACACAGCAATAGAAAGAAAACCACCTGGGATCTTCATTAGGGAACATATTCACAGTGTTGCAACAAATGGCCACCAGTAAAAATAGTTTCTTTTAAAAATATTGTAGGAAAGAAAAGGCATAGCTCAATGATGAGGCAGCAGAAACCAATTTGTTAAAAACAACAACAACAACTACAACAAAACACCCAACATGATGTATGTGACAGATGACGGAGAGATGAAATAAAGTGGGCTTGGTAAGCCTGCCTTTTGCCACTAAGAAAACTCCAGTTTATAGGTGGATATAACTTCATTTCAATACTGTGAGGAACTGTAGAATGGAAAGAGTTCACTTCCTACCTTCACAAAGAAAAACCTCCCCACAGTAAGTAATAAAAACTGTAATGACTGGAAACAAACTAATAATGTAGGCACTTACATTATTCAATTTTAGGCCATTAAAGATTTGCTTGACCTAAAAGTTAATCTTTATGAAAAGCACCCAATATCATAATATTCCCCAAAGAGTACACAATTCTTACATTTTGTATCTAAATGTAACTTTTATTACTTACAAAGAAGCTTATTCTAATACTTAGCATATGTGGTAATTTCATTCTTGTAAGAATACATTTTATTAAGGCAAGATGAAATAAACATCAGCAAAAATTGATACACACACACACACACACATATATTAAAGATCAACTTTGGTTTTTAGCACTTTGTTTTAGGAATTAGCACCAAATTACTTTATTTGGAATTAACTTCCTTTTTCTCAGCAGCTCTTATAGTCAAACACAGAAATATAAAACCCCAGCTTGAAACATACGGTGTGGAGCCTGTCTGCATATCCCTTGGCTTGATTCTAGAAAAATAATCTTGGGCTGTATGTCTAGCTGTCCCTGAAGAGGCAAATATCCCAGCCATTTGTTGAAGGAGGAAACCACTCTGCCCTTTCTGCCGGGGCGCTGAGGGCTGCATGGCTTCCCCAAGGGAGGCGTTCAGAGAAAGCAGACTCCTGTTTGACCCCTGCCGGCAATCAATTTATGGCCTCAAGCGTGGAGCTTGATAGCCCTTGCAATTCTATATTAGCTTTTGTAACTCTTGATATTATTCTTATTCATATAAATGTCAAATTCCTCTTGGTAACCCCAACCTAAAATTGTTCATAACCTTAGTTTACACCTTTAAAACATCTCAGAAATAGAGGATTGAATTAAATTTCGTATTTTTAAAATTAAACGCCCAAGAAAGGGTATTAAAAAGAACAGGTTTTGCTGCTAAATACAGGATAGCATGCTGTGTGAAGGCCAATCATTTAAGAAATAGAAAATAGCTTGGAAGAACAGCTGTCTTACAACAGTAACAATGAAATCCCTGTCTTTCAGTGAGGATGGTCAGTGGTGAAGAATTAGACAAACTAGAGCTGGAAAGGAAGCTGACTTTCTGAGGCTATTTTCTACACAATACAATCATTGTGCTGAAACATGGTGCCTGTAGGTGTGAGGCTGGCTGTATGCACTGAACCAAGCTGCGGGGGCAGTATGTTTTGCCCGTTCCCCAGTCCTGCTGCTGTCAGGTGCTAATACAGCCTAAGCACTGGGAAGAGGGGGCTGTGCGGAGTAACAGGGCCCTGGCTCCCTTGACCTAAGACTAATCTCTGCCCAAGTCAGCAGTCTTTGCGTCCTCAGGATCCTGAAATCTGCATGTCCTATGACAACAACAGAAATCCTTCATTCAACAAAGATGGAATGGGTTCATGTCTTAGGCACCGCAATAGCTGCTGAAGATACACACAAAAAAAGACTCATGAAATTACCTGGGAGAGGGGAAGTCTCTGGCGGGAGACATATACACAAACACAGAGCAGTGTGGTAAGTACCACGTGGAGAGAAACTGTAAGGAAGTGAGGTAAGATACTTTGCACAGTTCCTGCCAGCTGGTACAAATCAGTGAAGGTAGATGGTATAACTGCTGTTGTTACTGTTTCATGTACTGAAGGTCATGGGGAGCTAGGGAAGAATCTGATCCAAGAAATACAAGGTTTGTATTTTAAAAAGAACATTTCTGGCACAAAAGGGTGGATTGAAGGGGGTGAGCCTACATTTAGGGAAGGGATTTAGATAGAATTAAAGAGGACCTTCTCAATGAGGCAGAGACAGTGGGGATTTAAGGGGGCAGACCTGATCCCCTGGTAGAACAAATTCATGGAACCCGGTGGCAGATTGGTCTGGGTGGGTGCAGGTGAGAAGCCAGTCCAAAAAACTGCTTCTGATTTGATTAGATGGGTAATGGAGTCTTTTATTAAGATAAAAAGGAGGGCAGGAAGAGTAAGTGGGAAAGGTGAGGACTGGGTGCTTGAATGGGAGAGTTCTCATTCAATAGCCAGATAGATCAGATATATGTATGTGAGGGGAGAGGGTGGGAAAGGAGGGGAAAAAAGAGGGAGGAAGGGAAAGACTAAAATTGATTCAAGGAGATGGGGGTTGGCCAACTTAAGTGGGGGGGGGGGGGGGGGAGGAAGGAAGACTGCCTAGAGTCTACCATTAGGGATTTAACAATAGTCATGATGGAGAGTGAGGAGAAACTAGATTATAGCTGACCAAGAAAGGGGTGGAAAGTGGAGAAGGTGGGACAGGCAACAGGGGTCATTTTTTAAAAAGAAAATGGGCCACGGAGGAGGAATGAAGTGCACTTGCAACAGAGCAAGATAAGGGTTTCTGGAGAACAGAGATAGCTGGAAAATAGAAAAGGAAAAGCTAAACAAAGGAAAATATCAGCATTTTTAAGTTAGACTGGAATTAAAATAGTTTAGCTCATCTTTTTATTTTATAGACTAGAGGCCCAAGGCCTGAAATTCATATGGGGGGAGGGGGGATGTCTCTTAACCCAGCCTGCACCCTCTCTAATCTGGGACCCCCTCAAGGGATCTGACTGCCTGTTTAGGCCCAATCGCTAAACAGTCAATTGGACATCCCTCTTACAATCCAAGACTGCTGGCTCCCAACTGCTCACCTGCCTGCCTTCCTGATTGCACCTAACTGCTTCTGCCTGCCAGCCTGATCACCCCCTAACCACTTTCCTGCCAGCCTGATTGATGCCTAACTGCTCACCTGCCAGCCTGTGTGCCCTTCACTGCCCTCCCCTGCAGGTCTAGACTCCCCAACTGCTCTCCCCTGCAGGCCTGTCCCCCCCCCCCCCCCAACTGCCCTTCCCTGCAGGCCTGGTCACCCCCAACTTCCCTCCTCTGCTAGCCTGGTCACCCCTAATTGCCCTCCTTTGCAGGTTTGATTACCCCCAACTGCCCTCCCTTGTAGGCCTGTTTCCTCTCAACTGCCCTCCCCTGCTGGTCATCTTGTGGAGGCCATCTTGTATCCACATAGAGGCAGCCATCTTGTGTGTTGGAGTGATGGTCAATTTGCATATTACTCTTTTATTAGAGAGGATGAGGATACTGAGGGACTGTTAAATCACAGTCAGCTATTACAACTAGAAGCTGCGGCAAAAACATCTGAATTTCCCATTCTACAAAATACTTGCTAATAGATGGAACTACAGTACCCGATAAACACAAAGTTAAATATCATCTCTAAGAAGTCATAAAGATAATGTTTTAACAAAGGAATAATAAATGACTATGTTGTATCATTCTTTTTAGGATTAATGAGTCAATTTTTATAAACAAATCTTAGTTATTCAATCTAACTTCTCATTTATAAAGATAACTGGCAAAAAAGAAAAAATGTCTTGAAAGGTTTTAACAAATTTAAATAGGTAATTAAATGTTCCAATATGAATGTTACCAGGGACAGAAGAATACGTTTCTTTGTGTTACAGAATAAAAAGCAGGCTTTGAATTCCAAATCCACCACATATATACCTTTTCTGATCTTTAGTAGCTCAACCGAAAACACAGGACTAGCAACACACACTTTGGAGGTTTACTGTCAGCAGTGAATAAAATTATGAATTTACAAACACCAAACAGCCAAAAAGGCACTCTATTTAGAGCAGTGTTTCTTGAGTAACCGGTTTTCCCTCCAATTCATTATGGACTGACATTTCTGGAACACGACTGAAGTGAATTACTAAAAAATACACTATAAACTGATGTTTTGGAAATGTCAAATGATTTTGTTGTACACTGACAGCAAAAAGTATACAGACAGGTGGTCTGTAAGCCAATGTTGGGATGCACTCATTAGAGCAGAGTGTGTGAGATATGACAGCCTGCAGAACACACTAGAATCTGCACCAGGCAGCTTACTACCTATGCAACTTCAGGTCTCCCTGTCTTAGTTGTCTCTCGTGTAAAGTATCAATGAAACCTGTCTCCTAGAGTCATTGTAAGGATTCAATGAATATATATATATATATATATATATATATATATATATATATATATATGTATATATATATATATATATATATACACACACACACACACACACACACACACACACACACACTGATCTGAAGAGTGACTGGGACATTAGTGAGCAATAAATATTAGTAATCAATATAATTATTATTTGAGGGCAGTGAGTATTAATAAATAGTAAGTCCTCACTTAACATCATGGATATGTTCCTGGAAACCACACCTTAAGTGAAATAATATATAACCAATTCTATCCTAGGCTAATTGATATAAATAAGAGTTAGGTTCCTGGGCATAATTCTGGTCACAGAAACATAGTCAAACTTCTAGCAGAGACCTAAAGCACTCCTAATATTAAACACTGAACTAAATGTGAGTTTTAATACATCTGAGAAGGGTAGATAAAAACAAGTCAGATAATGATTTTCCAGCCTGCTTTTTCTAGTTCAGGTTATTGCTTAGCAGAGTCACTCCCAGCAGCTCAGAGTGTAAGGTGCCCACCCCATGCTCCCATCTCTCATTGCAGGGCCACCCACACCCCCACCCACACCCACAGAACCATGTGGACATGCCAATTCACCTAACTGTGCAAGTTTGGAATGTGCAAGAATGTTCACACTCCAGTGGGACAGTGGCCTCTGCTGGGAATTATTTTTTTTCTTCATCAACATTATAACGTAACTAGTAACCCAGTGCACAAATTTGTGTGTATTGAAAGGAAATTAATTAGAAGCAATATTTTAGTATCGCTATTCAACCTTTCTCTATAATAGAAGTGTCAACCAAATTCATGATCGAAAATGACAGATTGAAACACACACTTGTGATTGGTGCCAGTAAAAGCTTTATATATATTGCACATGTGTGAGTCAACTTAGTCTTTAATATATAGAGATATAGAATAAACTTGCTTAATTAGACCTGCTTTCTGTGTAGCTATACTTTTTCCAGCCCAGTGAAGCACCCCAACTTCTTTCTGGCAATTGTCAGCAACACAGCAGTAAATATCAACATGAAGCAGATTATTATTGTAGATCACACAGGGAGAACAAAGGGTAAAATATTTAACTGCAGCAATGCTTGACTATATTCTGCATAGTGAGAAAACCTGAAGTCATTTTCAAGGTCCACCAATTCTTACTTCTTTTCAGTCAGGTCAAGTTTCTAAACTTTCTAAATCTCCATTTTCCAGCTAATGAAAAGAAAATAGGATTCCACCAAATCTCCTATCTACCAACTCCAGGATTTCTATGAGAACCAAATGCGATGAGGCATGGGAAAATGCTTCACAGACATTTGGTTACAGTGTGAAATGTATGCACCTGGCTATAAAGCAAGTAGTGTTCCTGGGCTGAATAAACTACAAGAAGGCTAGTCATTGCTAGGGAGAGGAAATTGGGTGTTGCTACGAGACATCATTACCCAGATGGACACTTAGCATATTAGCCTTTTATATATAGAGATGACATTCTTCAAGGACCTGCTTTATATAGAAAAAGTTATAATTCTAAGGCTATTTTTATGCTAATGCTGTTTTTCTATTAGTATATTTTTGGGATTTCAAATTTATTTTAGCCTAAGAAAGAGAAAACATACTCATGTCTTTCATGCACAAGAAATACTATTGAAAAATTCATTTCAATTTAAGCAACATTTTTTCTTAAACTCCCTATGTACCTGGATTATGTCTTTTTTACAAGTAGAAAAACATTCTTAAATTTTTAAATGTTTAATTGCATCATGATTCTTAAAAGTACAAATTACTTAAAATGGAGAAGTTAAAAAATTAAACCAAATTAGAACAGTGGATAAGAAATAGAACAAATTGAACAATTAAATAAAATTTTCTGGGGAAAAAACCTTAAAAGAATAATATTTTTTTTCAAGATGCAATTAAAAGATTTATCCACAACAAATAAGGGAAAAGTATTTTTAAAAAGAATCATTATTGGACAGTGAAGTTAAAATTGCATTTTCCAAGGAGTTTGATGCTTGGTCATATTTATATGATTAGACTAAAAACAGTCCTATCTAATAAAAAAGTAATATGCAAATTGATCGTCACTTCACGACAAAGATGGTGGTGCCCACAACTAATAAGAAGGGAATATGTAAATTAATGCAACAAAGATGGAGGCAGCCGGAACAAAGGCAGGAGGCAGTGGCCAGAGAAAAGGCCTGGATCATGGATGCTGGAAAGAAACTGGTGCCAGCAGCCAGGAGAAGGAAGGCCTATTCTTGCACCAATCTTCATGCATCAGGCCTGTAGTTAATCTAATAAATAACGGAAGAGAGGTCTGTTCACTTTAAATGCTTTTTAACAAGAAACTATAGATTCCACTCATAAAAATAAATTAATTTATAAGGAGAAAATTATTTAAAGAATTTAAGACACAAATTAAAACAGAAGCAGATAATGCAAGTAACCCCACACCAATCAGAGAAAATATAGGGTTGGAAATAAGCTTACACAGACAAAAGATAAACATGAGCTATTTCTGTTGCTACATGAAAATAGTAATTCTGGCAGCAAGCCAACTTGAATGTACTGGGCATCTTGAATTGGAAATGGTGGCAGAAGAAATATATGTAAAAACTTGTCCTTATTTTTTTATGTAGTGTGATGGAATCAGGGGATGGAATGATCAGCTATAAGAAAAGACTTACCCTGACGCTGAAGCAACTGCTACATACACAACACAGAAAGGAAATCAAGAACAAAACAAAAAAATTGAGGTAGCACTGATTTTTGTTTGATATTAGAAAAAAATAAGATCTAGGAGTTAAATTTCTTTGTCTTTCATAAAATGTTATTTTCTGATAACTATTCAAAATAGACAACCAATAATATGCCAAAACATTGTTTTAGTTTGTGAGATTGTTTTAGTAGAAACAATTCATTCTACCAAATGAAAAACATCATCACCCAAAAAAAAATAAATAAAAAGAGCATAAATTGGCTTGTGTGCAAAACTAGGTATGACACCTAAGAGAAAACAACAAGGTACTCAGAAGCAGATGCTTAGAGTTGATTATAAATCCAATTCTTAATAGGTGTACCTATCAAACCGTAACATCAAAACTTTTAAAAAGCTTTTGTATATTTATGTATATAAAAGTTATAGTTTGGTTTGAAATAAAAAGATGGCATAAAGAAATGAGAAGTTTATTTTGCAGTCGTGTAAGTGAAGACCAGAGCAGGCAGGAGAGCTGCTTTAGGCATATCAGGGAAGCAAGGCACAGCTTTCATCGTGTGCCAGGTGGCCTATGTGAGCCCAGCCATCAAGTCTGCCTTCCAGTCTGTAGGAAGGTGAAGGGCAATAAGGGTCTGTATTCCTCCCCTTTAAATACTTCCTGCAAATCACACCTGTCACTTTGAGTATATCCAATTGGTCAGAACTTAGCCTCACGTCACAGGTAGCTGAAAGAAAGGCTAAGCAAGGTACTCTTCAGTGTGAGTGGCCTGTGCCCATCTGAAAACAAAGGGTGCTGTTGAAAATGAGGGAAGGTGGGATAGAGGGGGGCAACTCATAGTCTCTGCCACAGCCTCTGTTGTTTGGCCACACCGCCCACTACATGCAGAATTTACCATTTGCTTAAGAGGGGTAACCCAAGCCTATCCTCTTAATCTGTCCTGTTGTCCATCATGACCGCTATTGAATGCGCTGGCCTTTTCAGGCCTAAATGTGGCTTTCGAAGAACCAATGATTATAAACTGAAGGGCAATCCCAAGTTCCCCATTTAAACTGGAGCATGTATGAGATAGTCACAATTTTTAAAACTTCCATTTGAGGAACGGTAGAATGGGAAACCCACATAAGCAATTACTGGATAGGAATTTCAAGACCTGCTTTGTAGGAGGCATAAAGACTTGCCAGCCTGGCACTGAGAGGTTCTTACCATACTGATGAGCCCTAGCTTTCCCCTGGGTGAAACGCTCCAGTTCACTGTTTTCCACTGCTCCTGTCCCCCATGGCCCCTCGTGGGCAGGCATTAAGGTACAGGCTCTTCTAAGTGGGTTCCATGACTGCTTCCTTCCGTTGCTGATCTGAGGCCTGGAACTTGCTTTAAGAGTTGTAGTCACAGGTTATGCAGACAATCTTGGTGTATCTTAAGCAACCCAATTCCCTTAAAATCTTAGTATGCTTCCACTCTATTTCTTGTCAGTTTCATGTAGAATGTATCAATAGTAAAAATACATGCCTAGACATAGTTTTGAACTTGAGGACTCTACCCTTTATTGTTGGCCTCTGTCCTCTGTTCTATCCACCACCCATACTGCTTCGAAATTTACTGTTGACCTCTTTGAGGCTATATAAAACACTCTTAATCCCATACGGCCAGAAAACTGCAACAGTGTATGAGGGAGGACAGATTTTACCTTCTCTGGCGGCTGTGGCACTGTAGCCAATGCTTATAATTGTTTTGTTTGGCTTTAGAAAGCCTGAAAACCTCAAAATTACAGGGGTTTCAATCAAATTAGATTGTAATTAGATTGTAATCCACAGAGCAAAGTTTTTTTTAGCAAAGTTTATTTTATTTTATTTATTTATTATTATTATTTTTAATCTCAGTGTGCGATTGGCTAGCCCTTGTATGAGTTCCTTGTTGCTAAGATCACTAAGGAACCAGCTGATATTTAACATTCTGAATTTTTGGTGACACTTCTATTGCTACAGACTTAGTTAATTCTTGGTCTAGCTTCTAAGATTCAACTGTTGACAATTTGATCAAATTGCTAACATATAACATATTAATTAGCTTCACAACCTGCATGAGTCCTTCATACCTGCTGCCCAACTAAACCAGTTCCATACTTATCACATGTAGTACTCCACATAGGATCAAACCAATATTTCTTTCTTGTCCATAGAAAGCCTATAATAAACCTTTCTGCTCCTCCCACCCCAATAAGTATGTCAGTCACTAGAAGACAGTTATCAAGTTTACTAATCTCTTAATATTCTATAATTAACAATGCCTATATCCTTTATAATAAAGATGTAATATGCAAATGGTCATTACTCAGTGAAGCATAACAACAGACCACATTAAGGACCTGGTCACAGGTCAGCAGTAGGGTGGGGCAGTGAGCTACAAGCAGGCAGCTGAGAGTTACAAGAGGGGGTAGGGCAGCAAGCTCTGAGGGGTGTGGGGGAGCTACAGGAGGGTGAGGCAGAGGGCGGAGAGCCACTGGAAGGTGGCAGAGAGCTACTGGTGAGCTACTGGTGCACGGATTCATGTGCAGGGCTACTAGTCTAGAAGCTACAAATATTGAGTAAATGCAAGATATTTGCTCCTTTGAAATTCATATTAATTCACAGTGATTTTGAGGGGTCTTAATTCCAGAATTCAAGTTAGTCAGATCTTAATAGTCTGAGATTCAATCTTTAAAGACAATGATGGGGTAGGAAGGGCAATGAGGGAGAAATGGGGACCTACAGTACTTTCAACAATAAAGATAAATTAAGAAAAAAACAATTATGGGTTACATTATCCCATTTTCCTCACTTAGTTCTAATACCTTAGTTCTTGCTGCTCACTTAGTTCTAGTACCTTTCAGATATTACTGCAAAGTCTAGTAGAACATTCAAGTGACATACACTGCACCTATTCCCTTGAGTTCTTCCTGATTCAGGCACATAAGGTCCTAGATGTAATAATGCAGATTCCATAAATGTCCCTCAGAGAATAATGTTGAGTATGGGAGGCAAGAATGACCAATAACTGACTCACTCCTTGTGCCAGCAGCAAGTGATACAATGGATCAGTGCTAGGGGCTGAGGTTGTTTATAAGCAGGAGGTTGAGCTGAGGAATTAATATACTTGGCTGTAGAAAAGAAAGATAAACAGGAGGCAGAAATGAGGACTTACGAAGGTTTAGAAACACAGTAGATTATGTAGGATAATAGATCTGCAACATATAATAACCAGAAATACAACGCCTTTATTTTAAAACGTGTACTTGTACACACAGTTCTCACAGAAACTGCAGTTCACAGTTAAAGATGGTACAGATAAACTACTCATTACTTCTATTTGTAGTTTTTCACCATGTGGCCATGTTCAAAAACAGCTTTTTATCAGCCCCTTACCCAATGCCTCTCCACCTGCATGGAGAGTGAGAGGAGAAAAGAAGGGACACTGACTATAGGAAGATACATTAAAATTTAGGAGAAAGCATGTGTAATTTAAAATTTCCTATAGAACTATTTTTAATTGGAAAAGTATCCCTAATATTTCCAAATATCACCCTAACTGGAAGGCCAAATGCCATAGTTGCAATGAATAAAGTTCAGTGGTTACCAGGCTGGTGCTTGAATCTGAACTCTCCCAGTAAATAGCCAGTGATTGCACAAGTCACTAAGCTCTATGTGCCTTCATTTCTTCACCTATAAAATGGGGCAATAATGTATCCTCTTTAATATGTGCTATTGTGATTAGGTTAGTTAATCTATGCAAAGTACTGAGCATATTACATTCACCATATTATACACTCAATACATGTTACCTAATAATTACTGTTAGCTATTAACCAGCAGGGATTCACAGAACACAGACTGTAAGAAGACAGAATATTATGTTTCATTAAAGGTAATATATCAGCTTCTCTGCAAAGAGCAAGGGATTTTCTTGATTATGAAAATAGGACTTTAATTAAAACAGACTGAGAAATATTATTACAAGCCTTAATTTTATTGGTTCCAGAGTAAGTGGCATTCATTGAACAAGTACTAATGTGGATTTTTTTTAATAGATGTAGTTACACATATGTTGATATGTATGCAATTCAATATGTATGCTATTTTGTTGTATTGATAACAAGCTTCAAAACTTCATATGTCAAATTTTCTGAAGTTGTTAATATCAGATACTTTTATACTTAAAAATGTTGAATTTTGTGCCAAAAAAAAAAAAAAAGAGCATTTTCAGGAAGTTTTAATTCATTACTTTATTTTGAAGAAAAGTGCTGCTGAATACTTTGGGAAGCTTATGGTGAAGATGCTCCATCTCAAGATTCTTGTAGACACCTGCTTATATGCTTTAAAAGTGAAGATTTAGATGTGAAAGACAAAGAACATCCAGATCAACCAAAAAAGTTTAAAGACCAACAACTACAAGTATTGGATGAAGATGTGTGTCAAACTCAAAATACAACTTGCAGAAAGATTAAATGATCAGCAAACAATTCCAATCATTTACAAGCAATGGGAAATTTTAAAGGAAGAAAATGGGTGCCATATCAACTGAACTAAAGACAAAGGCAAAACTGAAAAGTCATCAGTAAAATGTTGCTTCAATGGCACAAAAGTCTTTTTTTGCATTGAATTGTGACTGGCAATGAAAAGTGGATTTATTTTGAGAATCCCAAATGCACAAAATCATGGGTTGATCCAGGTCAACCATCAATATCTACTGCAAGGCCAAATTGCTTTGGAAAGAAGACAATGCTCTGCACTTGGTGGAATAAGGAAGGTGTGGTATATTATGAGCTTCTAAAACCAGGTGAAGCCGTTCATACCAACTACCAACAACAAATAATCAATTTTAACCATGCTTTGATGGTGAAACAACTAGAATGTTCCAGAAGACACGGCAAAGTAATTTTGCTTCATGTTGACACACCATCACACATTTCAAAACCAGTTAAAGACATGTTAAAAGATCTTGCCTGGGAAATATTAACCCACCTACTGTATTCACCAGACCTTGCTCCTTCAGATTACCACTTGTTCTGATTGAACTTTCTGAGCAGCACTTCAAAACATACGAAGAAGTGGAAAATTGGGTCTCTGAATGGTTTGTCTCAAAACAAGAAAAATTCTTTTGGGACGGTATCAACAAATTACCTGAAAGATGGGGAAATGTGTAGCTAGCAATGGATATTACTTTGAATAAAGCACTTTTCATGTTTCTCTTGAAATTATCATATTTCCTTTGATTACAAAATCCACATTATTAACCGGTACACCTACATACTATCCTGCCTCTTGCTCTTGTGTCCCTCGATACAGTGGATAAAGGATGGTGATGGGGGCAAAAAGGGATCTCTCTATGCTGTGTATACAGGAATCAAGGCCCACAAACCTAGCAGTGTGCTAAAAACTGGGGATGCAGCAGTCAACAGAGATCCATGGAGACTTGTGCTGATCTGAGACATCACTACATCTCAACAGGCTTTGACCACTTCAAGTACTAGGGAAAGTAATTCAACAATACTTTTTTTCATATAACCTAGAGCACCTAGCCCCGTGTCTACTTACAGGAGGCAACTCTAGTTGACATTTGACCCTTACCATTTTCATTTTCCTAAAACTGCCAATGTTACTTGGCTTTTGTAGTGTCGTTTCTTCTTGGATATCCGCCTACATTGGCCTCACCATGTTTTTTAACCTCTACCACAGGATCCTTTCTCCTTTTCCATCACTCTAATGTCAGTGATGCCTAGACTCCTGTTCATAGCCTTCTACTTTCTTTCTTCTGAATGATATCAACACAGCTTTATCTACTACAAAAATGCTGGTTACTCCCAAGCATTTATCCCTCAGTCTTCAGCTCCCTCCTGGGCTCTTGACCCAGTTTTTCTACAGCTTAGGGGTTCTCTCCTCAATTTTCTACAGAAGCATTTCAAATTCAATATCTCCAAAACTAAACTTATTATCACTTCCACCCAAATTCTTCCTTGTTCTCATTCTCCTATTTGGGTTAAGTACATCATCTTCTACTATTACTATGCCTTGAGCTAAGACACCAGGGAGCCATCTTTGACACTCATGCCTATGTTCCTCCTCCTTCCTTCCAAGATCATAGTGAAAATTCTATCTCTTCAACATTGTTGAGTCCATATTATTGTTTCCATTGCTAGAGCAACATGCCTTCAATTAGCATAATAGTACAGCACAGCGGTTCAGTACTGACTGGCTCAGGAATCACATGGCCTGAGTTTTCATCAAGGTTCTATCACTAACTGCATGACCACGGGGAAATTGCTAACATCCTTGAGCTTTAAGGTTTAAATAAACTAATGTATGCAATGCTATCACAACAATGCTATTATTATATTAGCCATTGATTTTATTACTATTGCCATATTATTATTGGTACTTTACTGTCTGATTTATTACAGTGCTGGGCAGAAAACTGATAAATGAAAAAAAAAGAAAAACGAATCACTGCCTGGCTGGGGTGGCTCAGTGGTTGAGCATTGACCTATGAATCAGGAGGTCAGGGTTCAATTCCCAGTCGGAGCACATGCCTAGGTTGTGGGCTCAGTCCCAGTGTTGGGCATGCTGGAGGCAGTTGATTGATGATGCTCTCTCATAATTGATGATTCTATCTTCATCTCCCTTCCTCTCTGAAATCAATAAAAAATATCAATAATAGCCGGGACCAGTTTGGCTCAATGGATAGAACGTCGGCTTGGGGACTGAAGGGTCCCGGGTTCAATTCGGGTCAAGGGCATGTACCTTGGTTGCGGGCATATCCTCGGTGGGGGGTGTGCAAGAGGCAGCTGATCAATGACTCTCTCTCATCGATGTTTCTAACTCTCTATCTCTCTCCCTTCCTCTCTGTATAAAATCAATAAAAAATATATTTTAAAAAAATATCAATAATAATAATAAGGTAACATGCTAATTGGACCAGACGTCCTTCCTTCTGGTCAAAGCCTCAGCACAGGCAGTAAAGGACCCCTGGCCTTGGTGGTGGTGGGCAGGGGCTGGGGCTGGGGCCAAGGCCCTAGCATGATTTTCATGCATTGGGCCTGTGTGTGTGTGTGTGTGTGTGTGTGTGTGCGCGCGGGTGCGTGTGTTAAAGATTCCATAGATATAATATATAATATGGAATCATTAATAATATATAATATGGAATCATTAATATGTATTACAAGAATTGGTAGGAAAATTGCTACAGAGCAGAAACCGAGCATATAGTCCCATTAAGCATTAAAACAGTCTGGGCTTTTTAATCAGGCTTTTTCAGCATTGTGAATCCTGACAATTTTTATAGGAACAAATTAAAAATACTCATATTACATATTTGGCTAGGCTTTTGTGACAATATCATGACAATGTGTTAGTCTCTCAGGGTAGGAAAGGCACTCTGAAAGGAAAAATGCTTTCTATTAGTATATGACTTCATAGATACAGGGTTTGACCCTTATATGTACAACCAATGTTGAGGTAGAGAAAAATGTACAAATAGTTAAAGGAACATAGTGTCTCAGTTTCTGAAAGGAATAACACAATCATATTATACAGGAAAGATATAAAATAGAAGGAGATTAGGAATGATGAGATTTCTCTCTTGGTCAGACTAGTAGAAAAACAGAAAGTAAAATCAATAGAAAATTTACTTGTCTTCACACTACTGAATCAAATTTGGGGTAATCTCCAAATCATAAGGAATTTAGCAGATGATGCCAAAATCTTCCAAATGTAAATATAACATGTTGCAAAAGAAAAAAAAGCCATTTTTCCCCCTGTTGTATACTAAATGTTCCAATGATATGTATTCAATCTCCTGAAAAAAACTGAAAAGTAGTAAGGGACAGAAGGGAAAATAAAAGAACTCAGTACCTCAGAAAGAAATATAAGAAAATATAAAACAGTGAACAAGACCTTAGAGACTCCTAAAATAACCACCTAAAGATATTACAAGTGATGAAATAAAGCCAGAAAATATCTTTGAGAGAAGTTTTTTTCCCCCCTAATTATTTTGGAGGTGGTCATTTAGTGAACAAAAACACACCAGGGAATGCATCTGAAAGAAACTTTAATTATCCAATCCTTGCTGAATCATTCTTTTTTATTTCAATGTATTTTTCTTCTAATCTGACAAATATTGCTACTCGTGTCTCCAAAACACTAGTACTAAAACAAGATAGAAGAAAAAAAAGAATAAAATACAACTTGAACATAACTTGTCTTTTATCAGATTGTGTTCCAAGACACATGGATGATGGGGACTAATGATAGGAAGAAAAATAACTCAGGATGTAAATGATTTAGCATCATTTTCTGCAGATAGACTGGGAAAGTATGTCATGAGATAGGCTGGACAGCATGAGATAAGTCAGTGACTCACTTCCAGAAGTCATCCTGCCAAGTGACCTAGCCCTATGCCCTGGGGCCCCTTCACTGTCTGAGTACACAGTGGACAGGTCAGAGAACAGCCTTTCTCCACAAGGCTGCTACTTCCCTCTAGTTCTCCCCACCAAAAGGTCCCCCTTAACCCCTCAGTGGTCATTACTTCTTGGTTGTTAGTTATTGGTATGTGAATATATGGTTTATTTTGGAGTAATTGTGTAAAGACAGTACTGCTCTACTGAGGTAGACAAATAAAGTGTATGTCCAAGGCCCTGGGAACCCAAATTACATCATCCTGACCATATCAAAGTGAAAATTCCTCTCACTGGGAAATAACTCTTTCAAAATTACACAAGAAAATAAAAATAATTCAAGCTTTATACTTCATTAGGCAATCTCTGGGTACAATAAACTCAAGGGTGTGCAAATAGATGCCACAATGCTAAAAGGGTTAGTATTTTATCCACTGTAGATTGTACATTAACAAATTATATTGGCAAATCCTGAGCTGGATAATGTCATGGAATTAAAGTCAACACAAAGATTCTACAGTAAGGTACAACTTTCCATCTATGCTACTTGCAGGCAAAAATTTAGTGCTCATGAATTCAGAGTGTAGTTACTGAGTAAGGGAGATGGATCGGGTCTTGCAAGTTTAAGGTCTAGTTAACACAGACCAAAAGGCCACACTGGACCTCCAACAAAATGATTTGTGTAAACAGGTCTGAATAGACACACTGCTTCATTTCTGGTCATTCTTACATCCTGCTTTCCCACAGTCCTGTGTGGATCTGAAGACTTGGGGATCTCTTACTTAGCATTAGAACATATAGTGGGAGAACTCTGAATGTTGTCATTTTTTAACATATGTGAATATATGGTTTATTTTGGAGAGTAATTATGAAAAGATAATACTGCTCCACTGAGGTGGACAAATAAAGTCTATGTCCAAGGTCCTGGGAACCCAAATTACATCATCCTGACCATATCAAAGTGAAAATTCCTCTCACTGGGAAATAACTCTTAAAATCACACAAGAAAATAAAAGTAATTCAAGCTTTATACTCTTTTTATCCCAGTTATGTGCTTACAAGATCAAAGAAGAGGCAGTTAAGTGGCAGGTAATTAAAAAAAAAATTCTGAGGTATTTATTAAAAATTATAAAAACATAATCTAAAACTAGAATTGCACCTATTGCTTTGTTTTAGGTAGGTTTTTTTTTTGTTTGTTTGTTTTTTTAATATCCCTACAAATCCCATTATATATTTTCAGAAATCATCTTATCCACTTAAATAAAAACAGCAAATTTCTTAGTTAATTTTCTGACTGATTAATGCATCTGACTATAATAATTTAAGTCATATGATTGTCTGCTCTGGCCTACTGTCTTAAATTAGTGTATTAAGTAATTTAGACACTTTTCTTTGCAAAGGTTGCATGATTTAATAAACTCCCATAGGCCTCAACATGTGCCAGCTCTGCTAGGTTATCTTCAATCCAGCTGCTGTTATGATAACAGTTGCCAACTTTCAAACAAATGAAGGGAATAATGAATCAGCTTCAAGTTGGCTCATATGTAAACTTATATTGCTCCCAGTAATAACTCGGGCCAATTTCAACTATAAAGAAAATTAATTAAAAAGATTTCACCTCCACTGTTTGAGAAACATGGCACCAGGCAAGCTGCTGAATTAGCGTTTATAAGCCCGAAGCTTCAGGGAAACTCCTATAGTTTGGATTTTAGTCTTAAATGCTATAGGCTTTTTTAAAGACTGAATTTTTTGAGGTAACAGATTAGAAAATACCTGGTCCTTAATTGATAAGATGACTATTTAAGAAGCCTCACACTGCTGGGAAAAAATAAGGGCTTATCACACAAAAAAGGCTTCAAAGACTTCTGAGGAGGAAAGGACATGGGAATGAAAAGGGGCCCATTTATCCAGGAGCTGAAAACCAGGAGAGAGAGCACCCCTCGCAGGGCTGTAGGCCAGAGCCACTGCAGGGCACAGTGGTAAGCATAAAACAGGGTGACATGAGAGCGCTACACCCTTTTTCTAAGAATGACAATACGGCATTGAATTTCAATAAACTGGACAAAACAATTTTTGTGCTGGATCTGTTATCCAGACAAGTGGTTCTACAGAACAGCTGAAACTCTGGTGTTTCCAATAAGCACTAATCTGTTTGGCACAAAGCTATAGTATTTTTATAGAAAGAAATAAGCAGAATATCAGACCAGAGGTCTGTTTAAAATATGCAATTTATTTCTAAATGTCCATTCTAGTTGAAAATTATTCCCTGGGTGGGTTCACTTCCTTGAGAAGACAGGGAAACTTCTTTCCTAGCGAGCAAAGCTGGGTCATAGTGTCCTCACAGGAGTGAGGATATATTATAAGCAACAACAGGATAGACTAAAGTAAATACACAGTTTTATGCCTGATGAACTGTATAAAACTAGTCAAGGATTAGCATATTGGTAGTGATAATATGATTTATTTTTTCCCCAAAGGATACTAGTAATTATTCTCAGTCATCAGCTATCTATATCAGATATACTTTATTGGCTGCATGCTACAGTCTTTCAATATATCTTATAGATTATAAAATTACAACTAAGTGTGAAATTGTATACCATGATTGCTTCTGCCCTCACTGCATATACGTAATACAGAGTTGAAAAGAAGAGGAAAAAAAAAGCCCTCTTGGGGATGTTAAGTGGTTAGACCATATTCTACAATTCCAGTGATTCACACACTTGAAACTGAAACTGTGGATCAATGGATGTGGGATGGGTGTCTTCCTTAGGCATCTCCAATATCCTCCCCTGGGATTGCTAGAGCTGGAAACACTGGAGATGCCTAAGTGAAGTACTTGGTTCTAGGATCTTCCAGCCAGCTGGAATGGTTCAAAGAAAGCTCCATGGATGCCTCAGGGTAACTTGGAATCCAAAGAAAGGACTACAAATTTAGCCCATGAATAAAGAAACTATTTTCTAATACTTTGACGAGATCATCATTGACCTCTATATATATAGCTCCTGAATGTTATTTAAACTGTTCAAGATGCAGTAAATTTAACAGGTCCATCTTTGGAGCAACATAAAAGGCTAGAACTTGTTGTGAAATTGTTGCCCAGTGAAGTAGCCACAGTAGTTCCCCAAACAACTGAGTCAGCACTCACCCAAAGGGAGGTAAAAGAGGTGCTGATTCCTTAACCTCACTGAATCATATGAATACAACAAACCATTTGGAAAGTGTCCTAGTCTATGCTGCACACAGGAAGCATGTCTGCACTTGGCAAAACCTTGTGCAACAGGTATAAATTGTTGCATCATTTGCTACTGCTCTGGTAAACAAGAGACAAGAAATGTCACAGATGCAAGGGTTGTTTTTGTTTTGTTTTGTTTTGTTTTGTTTTGTTTTGTTTTCCAATTTTGAAAACATTCTATTCACTAATGCTGGCTTGCCCAAAAGGACTATTACATGAGACAAGTTTACCTACAATAAGCAAGAATAAATGTAACAAAGAGATACATGCCAACAACATACAGATCTGATATAAAAATCCTATTCTTGAGCCTTGACCTCAGTTCTTTCTGTTCAAGATCAGAAAGTATGAGAGGTGGTAGAGATCAGTCATTCTTCCATCTTCTACTTTGGAGGCTGTATATACTTAGAGATCATTATTCTGGAATCCTAGAATACATATACCTTCTATTCACTGGCTTAAATATTCAAACAATTAGCTATATTTGTCTGAATGTACACTGTCTTTATTTCAGGTAATTAGAATAATCAAGAAATGATTAGAGGCTAAACAAATTAGACAGACACATAAAGGAAAGGTGAGGAAGGAAGGAGAAAGAAAATAGAAGAAAAAGATTTTAAAAGATCTGTGTGTAGTCAGGATAAGTGACTAATAGATGGTGGAAAAAATAATTGCTTACAATTTATATAAACCATCATAACCATAAAATACATGGTACAAAGGTACATAATTATAAACAAGAAGATGGAAATAAAAGTTGTCTTAATTAAGAAAAACAACAGAAGAAAAATATATGGAAGAAAATTATGGAAAGTAGGAAGATCCATGCCACAAATATGCCAGATAAATGACATATCCCAGAGGGAGAATACTGCCTTCCATTTGAGAAAGTTCTATGACCTTGGCTGGCACTGCTGTTTCCTTGTATAATCACAGAAGGCATTCAATGTTGGTGATGATGAGAAGGAGTTTTGAAGAATATAATTATGGACTGCAAGTGTTTTTGTGGAAACAAAATGATCATTTATGCCTGAGATTGTGTAAAATGCTTTAATGTTGGTCAACGACAATTTGAACTTTAAAAGAATTGAATCCCCAAACCTCCTTATAAATTCACAATTCTTCAAGTAAAGCACAGGGATAGCATGTAAAAGCAAAGGCGTTCCAGATACTCTTCAAGAAATGCTACTTAGTAGAAAATTGGTGATTGTGTAGTGACATGATGTAGCCTACCTCCATGTCAAAACCAGCCTGCAAATTCAAAAAGCCACATGAAAGGAGATTTTAAGTAGAGCAAAGCTTAAAGCAGTTTTCCTCTAGTGGGTCAGGCATAAAAATGATCCTAATACACATTACCTTGGAAGCACTAGCGATCCTACACAAATTAATATTGTATGGTGTTCAGATGGAAGGTGGAGAGAAAGCAGAAACCACATCAAGGTGCCTAAGGAGGCAAAGGCTCTGAAAGCTTCACAAGTCTCACCTTTTCTCTGGTACCTTTAATTGTGGCTACAGTAAGTGCATTTTGCCACAGGCTTCTAAAAGAAAAAAAAGAAATGGCCATTTTCTTAAGTGCTAAGAGACTTACTTCTCTTTCAGAAAATCCACCACTCTCCTGAAGTCAGCCACGCAGTATTCTCTCTTCATTGCCATGAGCACGGCGTCCGAGGCGGACTGCACTGGTATGTGCAGGAAAGCATACACACGGGGGTGATTAAGGACTTTCGCCATTTCCTTTAAAAATATGGAAGGAGAAAACATTAATCACCTTACCATATCAGGGAATGGTTTCCTTCAGATCAGCACTCACAAGTGGAAGCAAATAAACACGGCTGAACACAGACGAGTTATGTAGATTCTCAAAAGTGAATGTCACCTGCAGTATGCTCTGATGACATTTGGGAATTTAATATTCCTTTTGGATGATTCCACTTCAGAGTTATTCCCTCACGTTCACCATTTCTCTTAGGTGATAAAACAGAGATAAACTCATGTAATGTCTAAAGAGTAAAAAGAATTTTGATATTTCAACATAAACACTTCTCCTTTGCCTCACAGCAGCTTTATATTCTGCCTATTACATTACTAGAAGCAGGAGAAACAGCAATACAGGGGTGGGCAAAAGTAGATGTACAGTTGTAAGTGAAACAAGTTTATTTTATTCCTGTATTATTATTAATTACTATTATTTTCCATATGAACAACTATAAACCTGCTTTTGCCTCCCCCTACCCCCAATATTAAGATAAACAGTTGGTGCCATATAATCCTGTGTTCTTGAATAAAGTTTCTAAATTCAGGACACATCAACACTTTATTTTTTTAAATAATGGAGAAAAATTAATCTATAACTCACCCATTTCTTTTCCAGCTAGTTAATGAACATATTTTGTGAGAACCAGACAATGACACTTGCCCTGGTCACTACTGACATCTACCTTTTAAAATGCCACCAAGTTTCAGAGAAGAGAAATAAGGAGAGGAGAGGATGAAGAATTTATCTTGCAAAGTTAAGGAGAACAAATTTGAGTGAAACAAATTAGAAAACCCAGAGATTGTTTTAAAATTCCTCCAAGGATACAAAGGGAGGAGGAAAAGGAGTAATGAAAAAAAGGCTGTAGTAATATAACCATCTACGCAAACCATGAGGAATATGGCTGATTTAGCCCAACTCCACTGTTCCAAGCAGTGTCCTCATCAGGGGGAGGATAGGAAAACAGGTGGAGGTGAAGGGGAAAAGGAGGAACGGAGGGAAGGAGAGGACAAAAGAGTGCAAAGAATCCAATAGAGATAAAAATGTCAAGAAAGGACCTTCTTTTTTTAATAACTTGCATGTGTCCAATGGTTTTCAGTTCCCAAAGTCCTGTACTTCTACATGTTATTTTATTTTATCCTTAGAACAATATTTTGAGAGATTTTATGGAGTCAAAGTGTCAGCTAATTCCATATGGTCATCTCCTAGTTATTCTGGGGTAAGTCATTCTTATATATCAACCATGACCTCTGTTTCTCCATTTATTTTTCCATTGACTATGAAAACTAGCATTTTTTACCAAAGTAGAAGAGCAATTAAATTTGTCACCTTCTTGGTAGAAGCTTAGTTGTTTTAAAAAATCTGTTTGGCTAAGTAATTCAAATAACCAGACAACATTACTCATGGATATATCTTTTATCTACCTTCACTGCCAGATTATACACTGAGTGGCCAGATTATTATGATCTCTGGACACATAATAATCTGGCCACTCAGTGTATATCCTATATAATAGGCTAATATGCAAATTGTCTCCTCAACCAGTTCAACCAGCAGGCAGGTTGGCCAACTGCCCATGTCCCCTCCCCCTGGCCAGGCTGGCTGAACCCCATCCATGTACAAATTCATGCACTGGGCCTCTAATATATACAGTATATATATATATATATATATATATATATATATATATATATATACACTTAGTGGCCAGATTACTATGTGTTCGGAGATCATAATAATCTGGCCACTCAGTGTATACTATGCCTCACTATATTTGGTTACTATTTGTTTAATATATTGGAACTGGAGTTGAAGAATTTCTTATTTAGCAGAAAAATAACTGATCAACATATTATCAGAAACTTCCCTTCACAGAACTATTAGAATCCTTGGCTGGGTATTTAGTCAGCAGGCCTTAGGATAACATGATCATGGTTTACCCCATAGTAACTATGTTGGCCTTCTGCTATGGTTCTCTGCCTTTCACACACTTCACATCTGAAAATCCACATTCCCAAACAGTAGGGGGGTGAGGGAGGGGAAGAGAAATGAAACAAAAATCTTGAGAAATAAAATTTCACTCTTAATATCTATGCCTTGGTTTTCTCATCTGTAAAATGGAAAACAGTGGTAATGTCTATCTCAGAGGGCTACTGGACTACTGTGAAAATAAAATAATCCAGTATGTGCCTATATGTAACACTCAATATGTAAATGATATAATATTGCTCTAGATAGTTTGGCTCAGTGGATGGAGCACCAGATGGGGACTGAAGGGTCCTGGGTTCGATTCTGGTCAAGGAACAAACCTCAGTTGCAGGCTCCACCCCAGCCTGGGCCCTGGTCAGGGTATGTGCAAGAAGCAACCAATTGATGTATTTCTCTCCCGATGTTTCTCTCTGTCTTTCCCTCTCTCTTCCACTCTCTCTAAAAGTCAATGAAAAAATATCCTTGGGTGAGGATTAAAACAAACAAACAAAAAAATGACCTAATCTTCTTATTCCTTGGAGAGTATGTAATATTCATGGGAACACATTTTCATACACATTAATGTAAACCCATCAATAAGTGTAACAGCTTTTCAATAAGCTACTTCCCTTAACTAGTATGTGAAGGAGAGGTCATTTGTATTGATCTACATAAAATAAATTTGAAGGTTGTCTCCATGCAAACATGACCCCAACCAGAAAGGGCAGTGCAGTTTCTCTGGAAGCACACAGGGTGGCCTAGGCTATAAACAGGGACTCACCGGAGGAAGCCTGCCCCCTTACCATATGACCGACCATTTGCAAACTAAACTGCTAATAGGAAACAAGGAGGGTAAATGTGGCGGGTTTCCCCTTTGGATCTCATAACTTCCCACTCATAACTTTATAATGGTAGGCCCCAGAACAGAAAATGAAAATAAACTTGCCCTTCATTAAAGCCTCCTAAAAGAGTCATGTCTGCACATAACGTACTCAAAAGAAACAAATTTTTGTTGTGTTTTTTTTTTTTCTTCTATCCTGATCTCATTCAGCACTGTTGGTTCAAGATAACCTTTGATCTCTTCACCTGTCCAAATTCTTCTGTTTGAAGGTTCAGCTTAGAGCTAAGGTTCTCTCATGCAAGGGATGCCTTCGCCTCTGTGATTCCCCTCATTTAAGAGGATGCCTTCTCCTCTGTGAGGCCTCTCATGCAGGGGGTGCCTTCTCCTCTGTGATTCCTCCTGTGTAACCTGCTCCTGTTACCAAGAGCTCCCTTGCTTCTGCTCTGCAGTATGATGACTGATTTCTAAGATAGAGCAGGGGCTATGCTTTCATCCTCTCTCTGGACCTCTACAATGGCTGGAACTGTGTTCAGTGCAACTCCAAACTTATAAAAATATATGACTTAGAACTGCAACAGTATACATAGAAAGAGGTATAAAATATAATTGCTATCAGATAGGAAGACAAATTTTCAATTAGTAATTGGCTAAAGCAGGTAAACAAGCATATATGCAAGCTGCTAAATAAGCATGTAATCAGCCTGCCTTGATTTTTGGAATAAGTTAAAAATTATATGTAAATATACAAGTCAATATATACATAAGTAAAACTCAAACACTTCATTGGCTCTATTTCTAAAAGGAGCTTCAGATTGGATTCACAGTGTACTATAGTATGAAAATGATGTATGGGGTCCAGGTTCACCAGAAAGAAAGGGGCACTTGGCTCAGGTGTGGCTAACAGAAGAATGGCAGCTCTGAGCAACCTGAGCTCTGACTGGGGGAGAGACTGAGTACACAGGTAAGTGTGCATGCAAACAGTACCTATTTTAATATAAGGACATTTATAATTTAAGGGTTGATGTATCAAGATGGCTTAGAATACAGATGGTGACCATGTTATATGTAAGGACCAGAGAATGGCTAACCAGATTACCAAAACAGTAGTGTTTCTACCTGGTGCTTTTACGTGGAGCTTTCCTATTACAAACTGGTAATGATCTCAAGGTTTGCCACATTTTTATAAACTTAAAAAGCAAAGAAAAAATAATGAATTGAATGAAAACAGGCTTAATTTTAAAAAGCAACCCTGTGTGTGGGAACATTTTTCTTTAAATGTTAAGTTTCATTTTTATTGCCCTGCAGTCATCAAATTAATCATCGTATTCTACCTAGTTTCGAATATAAACACTACTAGCTTAACAAAGTCCCTCAGTGTGTGAGAATTATAAGGCATATTAATACTTGCATTCAGATGTCTCTGCATTCCCACTGATAATCACCAGCCAGGAAGTCCTCTCAGCTGATAGCTTTGTTAGGAAGTATATGCATATTTAAAATGCTAAACTTTACACTTTCATGTTGTTTTCAAGAAACCTAAGGTATATGACTAAGAAAGACAATACTTCAAAAAAACAGAAACTACACCATTAACTTTAAGCATTTTAAAAATAGCTTGAGATAAAATTCGTATATCATAAAATTCACCCATAAAAAGTATGCAATTAAATTAAACTACATTTATAGGATGGTGCAACCCTCACCACAGTCTAATTTTAGAATATTTTCATTCCCCCAAAACAAACCCTGTACCCACTAGCAGTCTCTTATAGATGTCCCTCAGTCTACAATTCCTTTCCCCCAGCCCTAAACAACCAACCACTAGTTTACTTTCTAGCTCCATAAAGTGCTATTCTGGACATTTCATATAAATAGAATCATACAATATGTCTTTTGTAGTTGGCTTCTTTTACTTATAATGTTTTCAAGGGTCACCCATGTTAAACTATGTAATTTATTTAATTTTTTCAATGAAATAGAACAGGATTTTAGAATTTATTAAGTATGTCATTTCATGCAAAACTATTATCTTGATTAGAAAAATGGGGGTAGGGCTATAAATGAAAAGTCTTATGGTTCCCATTGTTTTTTTGTTTTGTTTTATTGTGGTAAAATATATGTAAAATAAAATTCACCATTTTGATTGTTTGGGGGTATATAATTCAGTGACATTAATTACATACAGAAGTTGTGCAATCATCACCACCATTCATATCCAGAACTTTTTCATCATCCCAACTGAAACTCTATCCATTAAACAATGATTCTCAATTTCTGCTTCCTCTTAGCGCTTTACTTTCTGTCTCTATGAATGTCACTATTCTAGGTTCCGCCTATAAATGAAGTCATACAATATTTATCCTTTTATGTCTGGCTTATTTCATTTAGCATGTTTTCAAAGTTCAACCCTGCTGTAGCGATATTATTATTTTAAATATCATTTTTCCAGGCAGGTGGTAGGCAGTTCTATTGTCAATGCCAGAGCACTTACACATCTATTAGCACTTATTTCCCCGCCCTGCAATTTCAATGTACATGCTCATATCCCAAGGGTATACTTGTTTGTCTGTCTCTCTCCGTTTTGTTGATCAATTCCTTGTCTTTAAAATACTTAAATTATATAGTTGAATGAATGAATGAATGACTGCAAGACCTAATCACTTAATCAACATAGAGGAATTTCTACAAAGACTTCTAGCTCAATGTCTAAGTAGCACAAAATGTTTGTGCTCCAGGACATCCTATTTCTAGTCACTTTCAACTCTCCCAGAACATACAAGTCAATATAAAGTAAGTCATATTTTAAACATTATTTCATTAATGACACTGTAACTACCACTGAGTGAACTGCCAACACCTACATTTACTTTCAGCAGTCTAAAAATGTATGATTATTAGTGGCATCAGGAAGTGAATTAAGAACATTCCAATCCTATGTTCCAAATGATAAGGTTAGATATAGTGAACGGATGCTAATTTAAATGTGATCTATAACTTTATTATAACAAAAAATTCACTTCCAAACTGCAAAGAGTTAACATTTTCAGTTATCTGCATTAAACTAAGTTGAGACAAATGTTCTATTAGCTTTCACAGAAATGCTAAAGAATTTTGATGTTCCTTTACCATCACCACTTCACCTCAGTGTCAGAGTCAATAAGCAGACACTATATTATGGAGATAAAAGTACACATTAATACTAACGTCAAAATCCTAAGAGTTGTAATTATACACACATTTTTTCAACGGATATTATTCACTTTAGTTTTAAATTATGATTCTGCTCTGCTAAAACCAAGAAATCAGGAGAGTTTCTGTATCCTCCTTATGGTCATAGTTACATGAATCTATACATGTAAAAACTCATGAAACTGAACACACATTAAAAAAGTCAATTTTACTGTTTTAATTTTAAAATGAAAACAGTAACATCGGTGGTGATTCAAACATTATATAATTCTAGAGACCAGGAGCATGAAATTCGTGCACAGGTCGGGGGTGTTCCTCAGCCAGGCCAGCACCCTCTGCAATCTGGGACATCCCGCCTGCACCCTCTACAATCTGTGGCATCCCTCTCACAATCCAGGACTGCTGGCTCCCAACCACTCGCCTGCCTCTTCCTGATTGCCCCTAACCATTTCTGCCTGCCAGCCTGATCACCCACTTAATTACTCTACTGCCAGCCTGATCAATGTCTAACTGCCCCCCTGCCAGCCCTATTGCCCCTAACTGCCCTCCCCTGCTGGCCTGGCCCCCCCAACTGCCCTCCCTTGCAGGCCCGTTCACCCCTAACTGCCCTCCCCTGCAGACCTGGTCTCCCCCAACTTCCCTCCTCTGCTGGCCCAGTCATCCCCAACTGCCCTCCCTGCAGGCCTGATTCCCCCAACTGCCCTCTCCTGCAGATCTATCCCCCCAACTGCCCTCCCCTGCAGTCCTTTTCTCTCCCAACTGTCCTCCCTTGCTGGCCTGGTCTCCTCCAATTGCCCTCCTCTGTCAGCCTTGTCACTCCAAACTAGTGTCCTCCCCCGCCAGCCATCTTGTGGTGGCCATCTTGTGTCCACATGGGGGCAGGATCTTTAACCACATGGGGGCAGTCATCTTGTGTCTTGGAGTGACGGTCAATTTGCATATTGCTTTTTATTAGATAGGATGAGCAAGTATATATATAAACATATAATTGCCTTTTTTCCTCATTAAAAAAAAAGACTGAGTCTACTAAAAACTAAAAGAACAAGTTAAAAAAAAAAACACACTTCTAATTACCTGATCAACTTAATGGGGAAATTACAACCTAGATAGACTGAGCTTTTGGCTCAGATAATTCTATTGGCTTCTCTTAGACATGATATAACTAATTAAGGAATCTAATGGAAAGGCAGATGTTAAAGATTTATTTTCAAATACTTAAAAATAAAATAGTTAACTCATTTATCTATTGTATCCAGAATGAGGTTAGTTTTCGATAACTTTTTTTTTCATGTGTTAAGCAGTACACAGTAGAAAATGTTCTGGTGCTGTAACTATCCTAGTTAGGGCTGCTTGGTATGTAAAATTATGCAGCTAAGCAAATATTTATTAAACATTAAACTATGTTTCTGGGGTTGGGAATACAAAGAAATCAACCTCTTCTGCATTTTATAAACATGCAAACAGTCTGTGGGGCAATTTGTATATATCTCACCTGACCCCTCACTTAATGATCTCGGATTATTTTTATTCTTTCTGTGGTAGCCTGTATCAGTGTTTGCCAATCATTAGGGTTTATCTTCTTGTGGGAGTATTAGAATCATTGCCGCTTTATACTCAGGAGCAGCTGTATGACATGCAACAGCCAATGAAATGTGGGCAGAAGTGACAGTCTCTATTTCTGAGCAGAGGTTTAAAGCCTGTAGTTCTCCTTGTCTCTTTTTCCTCCCTCTTCCACAGTCTAGGTTCTGAAGTGGAAACAACTTAAACAGAGCTTCAACCAATCCATGACCATATGTGGCATGAGAAGACAAACATTATTATTATCATAGCCACTGAGAATTTTAAGATCATTTGCTATCCAGCATAACCTAAAGCATTCTACAAATTCATTGTAGTTTTATGAAAGAAGAAACTAACAGAGGCATTGAAAACACTACATGCAACGAAGAAAAATAAGTGGAGTAACTGGATTAGAAAGTAAGA
This sequence comes from Pipistrellus hanaki, assembly GCF_964339955.1. NCBI lineage: Eukaryota > Metazoa > Chordata > Mammalia > Chiroptera > Vespertilionidae > Pipistrellus > Pipistrellus hanaki. Next base: position 129,060,055 of record NC_140504.1, on the reverse strand, counting down.
ATATCAGATTGCAGTGTCCTTTTTCTTAACAATTTTCAGTAAATATTGGAATGTAAATGAATGTTGATTACAAAGAAGAATAGGGAGGAAGACATTTACTGTTATATGGACAATAGGAAATTTCACTCTAAATGGTATTAAGTTCTAAATGACAAAAAATTTCCAGGCAAACTACAAGAGGCTACACATAATATGCCCCAGTATGTGAGATACAAGGCTGTATATTTTGTAAAATAATCTAGTGACCTGTCATACCATTTCTGCCCTTTTTGCCTAATAATATCAATTATATATATATGAGAAAAACTAATCATAGTTAAGACAATCACTATCAAAAGAAAAATTCATTGTTCTCACTATCACCTTGAAATAATTAGATTAAAATTATAACTGATTCTATCTAGTGGGTTTAGAAAAAGTGAGATGAGTTTCAAAGACCAAAATATTAACCTAATAATATTTCCTGACAACACAGACAACACATCTTTCAATGCAAGCTCATTTTCTTGAAAAATAAAAGAAAACATTTCTTCTAAGCAGGTCCCAAATTTCTTAGGCACTTACTCTCAAGGGGCTCATAATGCTGCCATATTAACATAACAGGAGAAAAAAAATCTGAATATGAAAACAACAAACAAAGGAGAGACAGAGATAAAAATCATCAAAACATCTGAAAATCACTCCTGAAGAAGTTATTACTATTAGAGCAATGTTGTCCCTGGAGCTAAGATGAGAGTGGGAAAAACAGACATGAAAGAAATGTCTTTGTTCAAAAAGAACATAAAATGAGAATAAAATTAAAAGGGGGAAAAAAGGATGAGCTATTCTTTCCCCACTCTCAAATTCATTGTAAGGTAAGGGAATTCTTAAAAGCCCTTTAAGAATTTGGTCTTAAGCCGAAACCGGTTTGGCTCAATGGATAGAGTGTCGGCCTGCGGACTGAAAGGTCCCGGGTTCGATTCCAGGCAAGGGCATGTACCTTGGTTGTGGGCACATCCCCAGTAGGGGGTGTGCAGGAGGCAGCTGATCGATGAATCTCTCTCATCGATGTTTCTAACTCTCTATCCTTCTCTCCTCCTCTCTGTAAAAAAATCAATTATATTGTATATATATGAAAGAATTTGGTCTTAAAAGCAAGGGCCATAAGCAGTCATTTAATTAGAAAGATTATTTCAGGAACCACCAAAGCTCCCAGCCCTTTCCAAATCACTTTAGTGGTGCAATAGTAATAGTAATCCTATATAATAAAAACCTAATATGCTAAGTGTCTGGTCATTCACTCAATCCATCAAAGCATAATATGCTAATGATATGGTAAGTCTGCTCAACCACTTGCTATGATGTGCACTGACCACAGGGAGGAAGATGCTCTGACCGGTAGGTTAGCTTCCTCCTGGGGTCCAGTCGATTGGGACTGAGCGAGATGGGCCGGGCATGCCCTGGAGACCTCCCACGGTCCCTCTCCGGCTGGCCAATCTCCCACACCCCTCCCCAGCCCTGATCATGCACCAATGGGAACCCTTGGCCTGGCCTGTACCCTCCCACTATTGGGGAGCCCTAGGGGCACATCGGAGAGCCAGTTTCAGCCCTGCAGGACCCCACTTGTGCACAAATTCATGTATCAAGCCTCTAGTAATAATAAGAGCTTAGCATCCTTATGTGTTAACACTGCTGAGTTGCACTCATTATTTCATTTAATTTCTGAACAAAGCTAGGAAGTAGTTGTTATTGTTCTCAAAAGCTAGTTAATATTAATATTGAAAGAGAGCAAAAAGGAGACCAGGCATTATAAGCATGGTCACCTGGGCAGCTTCACCAGGAAGCTACAGCATCACACTCACCTGGGAACCACTGGCCCATTCCCTGCAGATCATTGTGGGAAGGTGTCCAACAAAAGGGACATGGGCACATATGCAGTGATGTCAGGGTGAGATAGGGAAGGTGCTTGTGTGTCAGGGTAGGGAAGGTACTTGTATGTCAGTCTGGTCCGGGGAACAATGAATTGGCTAGGGGGTGGACCCCATCAGAAGCTCTCAAAGGAAGTTCCGGATTGAAATCACCAAAGAGTTCTCTCTTGTTTGCGCTTATATTCTCTTGCTCTGTGACCTGCACAGACCTATTCTCTCCATAGTCATATGGCATTAAGTAGCCACATGGTATATGACTGTGCAGACCTCACACACAATGGACTGTAGCTGGGAACACAAGCTAAAGTTATCCAGATGCTGAACTGGACTTCAATATGGAGCAGAAACTCTGGGCAGTGGCCTTAATTCTGGCCCTGCTGCAGACAAGATTGGACTTCTTCCACAGTCAAACAGAGATGGGACCTTGGAGGGAAACATCCTTAATTTTACATCATTAATAAAACTTTCCACAAAAGCCCATCTTCCCATGGGGACCTCAATAAATTCCTTTCCTTCGGCACCCCAGGCATTCCACTTCCACTGATAACAGTTTTCCTCTAAGACTCAGAGAAGGCACAATGGTAGAACTGAAAGGTAAACATGGTCACCCTGACTCTGGAAAGGTACCAGAATATGCCATCCTAAAATATGGCTCCCTGGCTTATGAATTATTTTGAGCTAAAAAGCTCTAAAAACAGGGCTTGTTTTCCTTCTGTAATAATAATAATGATAACAACAACAACAACAATAATAATATTTAAAAATGGAATTTTCTGGGTAAAAATGAATATATGAAAATTCCAAGTTAGGAAGTTGGGGGGGGGGGGGGACTTTTTACAACTCTTACCAATGATGAAGTCAAGACTAAGTCTGCATGAAAAAACTAAATAAACATTCTTGTTTACCATGCTTTTCCTGGTCACCTTCCTATAACTTGTCTCCCTGTCCTATGCCTCAAATGCTTTTTCTTTTATTTTAGCATATAATGGTATATGAACCAAAGTTCAAAGCACCACTTTAGGTTACTAATATTTGGATGCAATCTCTGTGTGATGCACATGTCAAAAGTCTTCAGCTTTTCTCTTATGAATCTGTTTTGGCCAGTCTAACTTACAGAATCCCACCTGAAGAACCTAAGAAAGAAAGAAGAAAATTTGTTTTTCTTCCTGACACTGCTCCATCAACGTGTCAAACAATAGCATCCCTCCTATGGACTGATGTATGATCCTCCTGAAACATAAAGTCATTCCTGAGGACCTGCACAAACTAATTCACGTGAGATTTATAACCGATCATCCTGGGAGCAGGGTTGGAAAGAATACTTTCCCCAAAATAAGACATAAACAAGTAACAAGCAGAATTTAAATTTTGCTAGTTTGCAATATTCCCCTTATGTTGGATTTATTATAAATGTGTGGACTTTTCAAATGCCTCAAAATGCATTAATTGTAAGGGTCTTATTACTTTACTTGAGATTAGAAGATAAATTAATAGGATCTTTGAAGTCTTTTGCTACTAAAAATACGGATTTTGAATTCAAACTGATAAACGGGTATATAATTTTTACATAGCAACAAAGAGGGACATATTGACTTCTTATTCTACTTTCATTGTTTCCACTTGGTAAAGTTGGCTTCACATGCCAGTTCTTTAATTGGAACTGAAATTAAAACATTACTGCATGGTAGGCTAGCTTATCTAAGAACACCTTGTCAGAATATTTCTGAGATTCTAACTCCAAGGTTATAGGATTAGGTACTTAGCTAGCATGTAAAGAGAGATTAGGAAAAGCCTCCAGTTGATGAGCTAAATTTACATTTTAGGACTTGAGCTACTTTCAAAATGTCTTGTTATTTTTTAATCAAATGAAAGTTAAAATTATATGCAAAGTATGTGGCCTCTACAAATACAAAAATCTGATGCAATTTTTGTGTGCACAATTCAGTCTAATGATAATAGAATCAATCATTTATACATAAGTGTTTTCAAATCTTAAATTTTGCCATTTTATAAGATTGAAAGTTCTTTTTTTTAAAGATAGCAGAGCAGGCTTTGAATTTCATCTTTCTAATCATCAGATGTGTTATACATTATTAATGCCTGATGCTAACCTCACATCAGAACTGGATAAACATGGGTCTAAATAACAATGATTAAAGAAAATATGTACCATATTAGATGCTAAGAATTTCCTTCTGTCTTAGGTAAAAAAAAATATGACTTCAAAATCAAACACTGTCTTTTTAAATATTTCCAAATTAGCTACAGATTAAGAATAGTAAAAATAGGTAGGAAAAGAAAGAACTGTGTCAAAGCTGAGTTGAACAAAATGTGCAATATGCTGAAGTGAGCCAGGATAGAGGGTGAGGGTAATCATGAACAGCTCTCTATATAATGTGTGGCTTGTTCCTTTTGTTCCATCCTCATAGGGCACTAATTAAGCTCTCCAAAGAATTAACCAAATGGGCACAGTTTATAGAAAGTATCTAGAAAGAACTAGATACTATTCTGAAATGGTGTGGCTGAAGAAATGGTATCAATGAGTGGGAGATGAGGAAATGTACAGAAGCTGCCCTGAGTAAAATTAATACTCTGAAATGTCTTCAGCTGAGTGAAATGATGAAAGGAAAATCCTTTGAAGGTATAAGGATTACATATTAAAACTACTCGTTAAAGTGTAAAACAGCCCTAGTTGGTTTCTCTCAGTGGATAAGGGGAAAAGGATTCATGCACTGGTGGGGTCCCTTGTCCTGGCCTGTGTTGATCAGGCTGAAACCAACCGGGTGCACGGATTCATGCAGTGGTGGGGGTCCCTCAGCTTGGCCTATGGGGATCAGGCCAAAACTGGCCATCCAACATCCCCCAAGGGGTCCTGGATTGCGAGAGGGCACAAGTCAGGCTGAGGGACCCCATCAGGGCATGAATCCATGCAGCAGGCCTCTAAGCTTAAAAATATATACAAATACAAAATTATTATGTTATACACCTAAAACTAATATAATGCTATATCAATTAAAAAATATAAACTCAGTATTTCCTTGTCAGAGTATTATAACCATTTTCTAAATAGTTACAGAGTTTTAAAATCTCTAAATTTCTCACCATTTAGTAGCTATGTGTTTTTGATATTAGTTGACACTCAGAAGTCTCTGATATTTTGCCATAACTATCTCCTGAATGTAACTTTGAACTGCCTAGGTCACATGCTTCTTTCCTACAAACCATAAGGCAGATTTGGGTCTCTGAATGGGAGTAGAGTATTCCTGGAAAGAAATAAACTAGCAGGCAAAGGTCATTTAAAAATGAATCAATTTCCAGATCTTCAATTTCCATTTGTACTCTTTCCTAAAATTGATGCATCTGTGGTAAAAGGCTTCATGCTGAGTCTTCTTTCACATCTCCCTCTCACGTACATTGAACATCTTTAAGTTCACCAATTAGTGAAGCTGCCCTTTATGAAGCAATTTTATGTTCCCATGCCTGCCACCCTCACCTTCCATTTCATTAAAGATTGCATGTAAAATAAATTTTTATATGTATGCTTAATAAACATTTTTACTGTTTTGATAAGATCTACACATATAAAAACCTGTGACCATTCAACCATTCACTATGATACGCACTGACCACAAGGGGGTAGATGCTCAATGCAGGAGCTGACCCTGGTGGTCAGTGCACTCCCACAGTGGGAATCCTGCTCAACTGACTGATGGATGCCAGATGCTGGGGTCATGGCTGGCGAGCACCATTATGGCGGCACAAACCTCTCCCGTGGATACTCCCCCTGTACCCCTCTCCCCAATCTGGACCAGGACCAGGACCAGGATTGGGACCAGCATTAGGACTAACTGGGTGCAAGCCCGCAGCCACTTCTCGGTCATGAGTGCACTGGCATCACCTTAGGATGGGCACGAGGAGACCACAGTAGAGCAGCAGCAAGCCTACTGAGCAGTGGCAGGTGCAATGGGCCGGCGTGAGCAGGAGCAGTGCAGCCTCTGGCCCAGGTTCAAGTTCCTCCCCAACTGCCTGCTGCTTCATACACTACTATAGCCTCAGGGGATGTTGGACTGCTGGTTTGGGCCAGATCCCCGCAGGGAACCAAGAGAACCAACTGGTGCACAAAGGGCCTCTAGTAAGTAACAATTCAATAAAAAGTGCTTTTAAAAATAGAGACCAGCCTCAGGGGATGTTGGAGGGCCGATCTCTCAGGACAGGCAGAGTGACACACTGGTGCACAAATTCGTGCACCTGGCCTTGGGTATATTATATTTCATCACTCAGTAATAAAACTAGTAACTAACATCTATTTCCTGTTTATATTTTCACAAAGCATTTTGCATTACCAGATAAAATTATATATTCTGCAGTAAGAAGAAACACAATATAAGGCCTCCTGTAGTCCCATCTGGATGTAATAAAGGAATCAGATTTTGAAATGGCAAGGCTGTGAAAGGAAACTTCTACCTTTAATCATAACAGAAACAACTGATTGCCCTTTTTCCTACACTGTGGCACCTACTAATAACTGTAAGAAAAATACCAGCCACATGTGAAACTCTGAATCAGTGCAGGATCTAAAGAGCCACAAACTGGATGAATTTGTTTCAAGCTGACTACAAAATCCAGTCCAAAGTTGAACCTTTGCAATATTATATGTGGAATGTCCTTTAGGATTTTGATTACGTAGTGACAGAGTAACCACATCTGTGATACATTACAAAACCAAAGTAGTTGCCAGTGAAGTTTTAGTATTTTATTTTTTAAGAATGTAACATTTTTGGTTTAGTAAATCCTATACTGTATCAGTAGTATAAAATTTAGACTCACCTCATGTCTTTGAACCTATAACTACTTATTATTCTTTGGAAGAAATTAATTTATTAGGTTATTTATTTATTAATTAGATAGGTAAGGAAATAAGACATATTAACTAACTTTAGATGCTTTCTTAAAAAAAAATACAGAAGAAAAACTTGGAAAGAACCTAAGAGAAATACAGATTAAACTCCCCTCCGACCACTGCTTGGTTCAAACAAAGACAAAGATGTAGAAGGGCCACATGACTCACCCCAGGTCACAGTTATATAGCACTAGAATTAGGGTTAGAACCCAGGTCCTCAGATTTAATGATGCCCTCTTAAGCATAACACATAAGAATTTATAATAAAATATTTTCCTTATAGACTTACCTAAATTATACCATAATGCCTTATAACAGAATATGTAGTTCAGTTTTTCTATCTACCATCATATAAACATCTAACATAAATAAAACCTCTATATTCTGAACTCTTTCATTCTCCTGAATAGCCATTACATCAATACCCATTGGGAAAACTGACTCACTATCAACCCTAAACACTTCCCTTTCTCGAGAGAATATTATAACTGGGTCATCTGTTGAAGGTTCTTTACTACTTCACATTCAAAAGTCTACTTAAGAGAATAGTGGCAACTCTCACATAAGACTGACATTTTATTAAAGCCAGATCCTTCAGTCCACAGACCGATGCTCTATCCACTGGGCCAAACAGGTTTCAGCAAAAAAATATACATATTTTTTAAAAATGGCTCTGACAACCAGAAATGCCTAGAGCTGGAGGTATGAGCCCTTGACTGAAATCAAACCTGTGGCCTTTTATTCCACGGGCCAATGCTCTATTCACTGAGACAAATGGCTCAGGCAAGGGACATTATTGTATAGTCTCTGTTGTGTTGCTGCTGATTTGTGTGGGACACTGGACAAATTTTCACATTTCTCTATGTTTTCATGTTTTCAGATATGAATACGGGCAGCATAATAGCAGTTACCCTGAACAAAGAATAATGTATCAAGAATGCTTTATCCTATATAATAAAGAGGAGATATGCAAATAGACCATCACTCCAACATACAAGATGGCCACCCCCATGTGATCAAGATGGCTGCCCCCATATGGACACAAGATGCCCTGAAGGGGAGGGCAGTTATGGGCAATCAGGCCAGCAGAGGAGGACAGTTGGGGGGTGGGGGGGACTAGGCCTGCAGGGGAGGGCAGTTGGGGGCAACCAGGCCGTCAGGGGAACAGTTAAGGGGTGATCAGGCTGGCAGGCAGAAGCAATTAGGTGTAATCAGGAAGGCAGGCAAGCGGTTGGGAGCCAGCAGTCCTGTATTGTGAAAGGGTCATTCCTCCAGGGGTCCCAGATTGGAGAGGGTGCAAGCTAAGATAAGGGACACTCCCTCCCCACTGCATGAATTTCAGGCTTGATCCTCAGCTCGTCAGGGCTCCTGTGGGAGGTAACCAATCAATGTGTCTCTCTCACATTGATGTTATTCTCTCTCTGTATCTCCCCATTTCTTCCACTCTAAAAATCAATGGAAAAATATCCTTGGGTGAGGATTAACAACAACTAAATAGGCCCTGGCTATGCCAGTGTGGCTCAGTGGTTGAGTGTCAACCCATGAGCCAGGAGGTCACCTTTCTATTCCTAGTCAGGGCACATGCCATTGTTGCCGGGTCAATCCCTGTAGGGAATGGGCAGGAGACAGCCAGCCAATGATTCTCTCTCTCCCTCTCCCCTCCTCTCTTAAATTAACAAAAAAAATATTTTTTAAAATATATTTTATTGATTTTTTTATAGAGAGGAAGGGAGAGGGAGAGGGATAGAGAGCTAGAAACATTGATGAGAAAGAAACATCGACTAGCTGCCTCCTGCACACCCCCTACCGGGGATGTGCCTGCAACCAATGTACATACCCTTGACCGGAATCGAACCTGGGACCCTTCAGTCTGCAGACTGATGCTCTATCCACTGAGCCAAACCAGTTTGTGCAAATAATAATAATAATAATAATTATTATTAATAATATATTAATAATAATTATTATTAGTAATAATTAATAATTATTATATTTATATATATAATAATTATTATTATATATATAATGGCTCTGACAACTAGAAATGCCCAGTTCAGTTTTCATGACTCTTTTTAAAATTCTAAAATCAAGAATGCTTTCTTAAAACAAAAAGAGGCCCATAAGATATACCACAATGGGATCCATGTATTAACTCACTGATAAAATGTACATGAAAGTGAGGAAATAAATGGAAGTGAAAGTAGGCTAGGTTCATGGTAAGAGTAAGAGGAACAGAAGCAAGTTACTGTTTATCCGGCTTTATTTTGTAAACTTCTTTCCATATACAGTAAGGACTCTGAGAAGGAGAGACGCTAGAAACTGACTGGCTTCCACTGATAAAACTGAGAGTACACAAAGAAAGAGTAGCTGGTACCTAGGAGACTTACACAGGCAAAGAGAGTACACCAAGCCCAGAATGATAGAGGGTGATGCTACAGGGATGTGTTTGAGGCCTCCTGGAGTCAGCCACCAACATGATCTCCAATTGCTTTCCAGAGCCATGGGTGGGAAACAAGAAGAGTCTATATGCAGAACAATCATTCCTTGAACAATGGAGAGATCTTTGTGAAATGGTTTTCTGTAAATTTTACTTTTATACTGCCTATTTACAATATGAAAAGCATTTGCAAGTGGGAAGGGCCATGATTTCCAAAAGAAATGTGTCTCTCTCAAGTGCTGGGTAGAAGATGCAAGTCAAGCAAACGATTCCATGTGCTCCCAATAAAAATAGAAAGCCTTTCTGATCCAGGACTCTCTGACACTGGGTTATATAATGTGATACAACTGTCAATGTAAGAGTTCACACCAAATACCAGCTCATGAAATGGCACAATTTTTTGAAATGTGTTTTTTTTTCTTCTAAGTTCTAAGTCACATCAAGTAAAATGAGTTTGGAAAGATTTTAAAAGGCTCAGAATCAGAGTTCAAATGGAAAATTTAAAATCTATCTCTTTCAGCTCAATCCCTTCAAAATGATGTTCCCTTTTCAGAAAATCTCAGAAGTGGAGGGAATGATCATGAGTCAAGAAACTTGCCATATTAATGACAAAACTGATTCAGACACGGGTCTTTTATTTTTGTGAGCATTTCATGACTCACAGTTAGAAGGATAACAAATAAAAACACCATAAAGATATTTTTAACAAAAATGCTGGTAATAAAACTGAAGCACTTTAAAATCTGTATTTCTTTCATGATAATAAAACAAATTTACTGCAGAATTTGAATGACTCTTTAATTCCAGGAATTAAATATTCTTGCAATAACAATATTTTTAAGTAGTTTAATGCAAATTTTAGAGTTTATAACTATTAATTGCAAGTTTGGTATCTTTTTAATTTAGTAAAGCAGTATCAACAGCAAACACCTACTTCTTAATTAACAAATGCCTAATCTATTGATGTACAAAGACTGTACTGATGATACAGCATGGTAATAATAGGGATATCATCTAATAAGAAAACAAGCATTTTTATGATTTGAGACCAATAGCAGCTTTACTAACATAAAAAGATAGTAATCAGAGAAGTTGAATTATCTATCTGAATAAAAATGACAAAATAATATTTAATACGGTTCTGAATTTTCAAAATCAGTTAAAAAACACAGAGAGGCAACTATTATCTTCTATGTGGTGCCCAGAGCTTTGAGTATCTAATGAGGCATACATTTTAGTCCATAAATACCTGTGCTTTCTGTGAGGGTGATGTTTGCTACAGGTCACTGAGAGACTCAATTAATAGTGATCTTTTGCTGTCCATCTCTGCTAATGACATGAGCTCTTCCTCAAAAGCTTTATGAGGGCAGATGGCCATAAGTGACTGATAGTACCTTTGACATGGAACACAAAAATTCAGCAAGAAAACTGACATAACCCCACACTAATGGCCTGACATATAGAGGCAGCTCATTTCAAGGCATAGATAATCTTTGCTGTCCTGGCTGGTGTGACTCGGTTGGTTGGGCATCACCCCAGATACCAAAAGGTTGCTGGTTTGATTTCTGGTCAGGACACGTCTATATAGTCTCTCTCTCTCTCTCTCTCTCTCTCTCTCTCTCTCTCTCTCTCTCTCTCTCTCTCTCTCTCTCTCTCTCTCTCGTCTCCCCTCCCCTCTCTCCTCCCCTCCCTCCCACTCTTTCTAAAAAATCCAATTTTAAAAAATATTTACTAGCTTCAGCAGCAATGGCAGAATAAAGATCTCAGAAAATCTTCTCCTCCGTAAGAGCAATGAGGTCAGTGACAAAAATGGTTAGAATCAATTTTTTTCAGAACTCTGAATATTAACTAAAGGCTTATAGCAATCTGGGGAGCATTTTTTTAAATGGAGGAATCTAAGGACAGTGGGCTCTGTATCATTTTAAACCTGCCCTTTTCTCACCTTCACTCCCCAGTTCTCTGGTAGCCTTGAAAACCAACAGCTTCCAATTATGGTGAAAATCATCAACCTGACAGCCACTGGAGGGGGCAGAAGAGGGTTGGAGCTCCCTCTAGGACCCTTTCTCAGAAAACTGGCATTATTTGACCCGGTTCCATGCAAGACTTCACACATGGGGCTTGCTTGTTTAACTTGACCTGGCACCCAATGAGAGCAGCCTTTTCCCCAGGAGTAATTGTCAAAAATAATCAGCTGTAATTGTTTAACATCATGGCTGCCTCAGGCTATGAATAACAGGGCAAATAATAACAAAACAAAAAGCTTACAGAGAAAAGCTAAGGAATGTGATGTCCAGAGGGGGCTTTGAAAAACACAGCCATATTCCTGGAAATCTAGAAGGCCTTGTGTATACTTAGGGCTGTGTGTATGTGCAGGTTGTACACATGCTATGTAAAG